>NC_058084.1:453200366-453800366 GCF_014858855.1 Bufo gargarizans | reverse complement strand
TACAATATCTGCTCATGTGTGTTACCTTCACAGATTTCTACACACCAACCCTCTTTATATGACTTCTAAACCTTCTAACAAACGCTGGTTTACCATAAATGCCAACCAGGTACAGACTGGGAACTAAAAGTGGCCCTGGAAAAAATACTAAAAGTGGCCCCATTTTGTAGTTTCACCAACACAAGTAGGTGGGTCCAACAATACTATATTATGACACATTATACTACCTCAACAGTCAAATACCACAGTCCATTACAAAATACTGCAGACAGCAGCACAAAATACATCCCCAAAAACTTCCACTGGGAGGCTGTGAAGAAGGCCTAGACAGCCCCCTGGACATTGGCCCAACCAGGGAATTTCCCTGTAAGGTCTATGGCCAATCCACCCCTGCTGATAACGGTAAAAAAATTGGCAGAGACCGTTGCTGATATTCAGAGACAGCCCTGGCAAATTTGCACTTTCCCGAGGGCATGGCTAATAATCCACCCACAAATGGGGATTCCTGGTGGGCTTGGGCAATTCCTTGGGTGGGGCTTAGATTTGCCAAATTTACCAACTAAAACCCTGGTAAGTACACTATGGTCTACCATCTTTCAGTGGATAGCTTCCTGGTCTCTGACTGTAGCTGCCACAGGACTGCATATACTTTTAGCTTCTCACACTTCAGCTAACAGCCTTAAATTAATTCACACAGGAAAGGGCCAAGCCCAGGGGTTAGGGCTCACTCCTTCCTGGAGACCAGGGGCGCTGCTAGGGTCTCAAAATATCCGGGGCCCAAGCCCCAATGAATATGGCCCAGTTCTTTAAGTCGCCCCCCCCCCCCCCCCTCAGCACATACCTGTCACATCCAGGGCCTCCAGGTGACATCTCCTCCGATGTAGATCTTCTCTGTCATCATCTTCTCCATTTGGTCTGGACAACTTCTCTCAGCCGCCTCGTCTCTGCAGAGTGTGACACACAAACATCTTAACTTCATCACATTTCTATCATGATCCCCCAACCTGGAGTCCCCACAGTGTTATCCTGCTACTCGCTGTGCCCCCCAATACCCCCAAATACTATTCTGATCAAATCTGTGTATAGTAATAGTGCTCCTCATAGCCCCACCAATAGTAATTCCCTTCTAGAATGCCTCCATTAGTTACAGTGCCCCCAACCATGATAACGCTCCCCAAGAGTGCCCCCATTAGTAGAAGAGCCCTCCAGTATTAATAATACCCTCACAGAGCCCCCAGTAGAAATAAAGCGCCCTATTGTTCCCCAAGTGATAATAAAGCTCCCTACAGACCCCCAGTAGTAATACGACCCCCATAATGCTCTTAGTAGAAATAAGGCTGATCTATAAGTCCCTCCTATAGAGCCCCCAGTAGTAATAAGAACGCCTATAATGTCCCCTGGATTTATAATACCCCTACAGTGCCCCAGTATTTATACTGCCCCCTACTGTTATAATGCTCACCCTGAAGTATCCCCAGTATTTATAATGCCCCCTGCAGTGCCCCCTGTAGTTATATTCCTCCCTCCACTATACAGTCCCATGTAAATAACATCACACCATCTCTCCGGCCCCCTCCAACATACAGTCCCATGTAAGGGCGGGTTCACATCACCGTTATGGATTCTGGACTTTGTTTTCCATCTTGTAAAACAGAAACCAGACGGATCCGTTATGATTCCCATAGATTTCTATTAGCTTTTAAAAGCTTCCGTTTTCACTTCCATCTTATCGATTCCGTTATTCTCCGTTATAACCATGTTATAACGGAAAACAAAAACGGTATCCATAACGGTGATGTGAACCCACCCTAAATAACATAATCCCCTCCCACAGCCGCCTTCAACATACAGTCCCATGTAAATAACATCACCCCCTCAGCCCCCCTAACACACAGTTCCATGTAAATAACATCCCTCCCTTCAGCCCTAAGGCTACTATCACACTAGCGTTATTTTTTTCCAGTATTAAAATCCTGTAAAGGGTCTCAATACCGGAAATAAAACTCTTCAGTTTTGTCCTAATGCATTCTGAATGGAAAGCAATCCGTTTATTATGCATCAGGAGGTCCTCTGTTCCATCCCTTGTATGGTATTTGACCACATGCTGCGGTATTTTTTCCAAAATCCAGGAAAAATACTGCATTTGCTGGATCCTTTATAAATTTCCACAGAGATGTATTAATGCTGGATTCGGTACCAAGTGTTCCGGAAATTGCTGCATCGTCGGATCTGATTTTCCGGTCTACCCATGCGCCGGGACATAGGAGGAGCTATATTTGCTTTTGATCTTTAAATACCAGATCTGTTATTCCGGATGATACTATGAATGAATGATACCGGATGAACACATATTTCCTTTTACATATGGTTTGCCGGATCCAGCAGGCAGTTCCATTGCCGATACTGCCTGCCAGATCCGAACAACGCTAGTGTGAAAGACGCCTAACATAGACCTCACCACAGCTTCTTCTCCTCTTCACTGCTGTCCTCTCCTGCACTGGTCACATGATGGTGACCGCAGGTCCCTCTGAACCACTGCCTGTTTTACTGGTCACATGACCTGTGATGTCACCACAGGTCCTTTCAGATCTTCCAGTGTATTAGATTCAATTTTATTGCCGTCCTGAGGACAGCAATACAGTTGTATTTAGCAGGCAGGCAGGACATTCGGGGCCTGGGACAAAACATCAGGGGCCCAGGCCTTGAATAGTGATGGCCAGATCTGCCATCTTTATTCCCAAGCCCGGCGATGCAGAGGTAAGTCCTTACCTGTGCCTGCGCCTCGAGCCGCTCTGAAACACATGCGGTCACCGGGAGCAGGCAGTTCCGAGAACAGCCCGATGAAAGCTGTTCTCGGAACTGCCTGCTCCCGGTGACCGCATGTGTTTCAGAGCGGCTCGAGGCGCAGGCACAGGTAAGGACTTACCTCTGCATCGCCGGGCTTGGGAATAAAGATGGCAGATCGCATGTGTTCGTCGGCGAACACTGCGAACTGGCCTTTACTGGCCTTGAATGTTTTAACCTAGCAACGCCCCTGCTGGAGACTATCTGCAGGGTATGGAAATTAACCATGTGATTAAGCCTTACAGTGAGTGCAGACAATAGAAGAACAGTTTAAAACGAAATAAAAGCACAAAACATCTCTGACGCAGTCTTTGATCATTTAGCAGTAGCCCACTGGGTCACTGCACATAAATCATCATAACCTTTCATTTGATATCAAATTTCCAACAGCTCCTTCTCAGTGCGTTTTATATATATATATATATATATATATTATTTTTTTTGGTCAATGAGTGTACAGTACTTCAAATTACTTCAAGTCAATAAAATCATCCAAAGCCAGGAGGAACACAAGCGGCGAAGACACATTGCCCAAGTGGTTTTCTGTACATTATTTTTCTTCCCAGCTGTGAGATACATCTCAGAGGAGCCTCATGAGATTCTTCTATGCACTGATGCTGTATAAAGCCACTGTCTCCTTTTTATCTCCTAAGAAACATCTGGAACCGGAGACATAAACTATGGACTGTAATGAGCGTTTCTATGGTTACACAGATTGTTGTAGGGTATTGTTCGATATCCTTCAGCTAAATGCTTGCGGCAGACACTTCTTCATTATCATCTTCATCATCTACCAACTGATATTTTTGGGCAGAAATAATATTTTTGAAGCCTACAGTCCATTTAGAAAGGTATAACTTGTGGCACGGACATGCCCCACACAGACACCACGACCACCTTGGTGACGAGATGAATTGTAATATTGGAACATTGTTTCCAAGTGTTGCGACTGAGGGGGAATATTATTTACCATGCACATGAGCCCTCCCGTGTTTTAATAGATAAACTTCTCATTGATGAGATCACTATTATATTGATAATTATGATGCCGTTTCTTTAAGTACTTGTGCCGATTCGTTTCAACTGTCACTAGGGATCTTGGCACCCAGGCTCCCACTGATCAAAATGTCACGTGGCTATGATACATCAAATGTTTTTGGAAATGACATCCTTCTGCTTCGGGGGATCTGTTCTTAAAGGGGTTGTCCCACAAAAAAGAGAATCTACATTTTTCAAACTAGCACCTGGATCTGAATACCTTTGTAATTGCATGTAATGAAAAATGTAGTATAGCCACTGAGTTACTCAACAAAATGTATCTGTATAGCGCCACCTGCTGTTTGTTCTTTTACTTCTTTCTCTGTCCGCCTTGCTGAGGTGGACACACATGCTCACTTCCATCTTTCAGCTGCCACCACCTATATCTGCTTTTATCTGTGACTGTTACAGGGAGAAAGCTGCATCAGAAAAGAACATGTCCACGAGAAAGAATATGCCCCAGACACAGGACACCCCTCCTGTGCTGTGATAGGCCTCTTTCACACGATCAGTATTTGGTCAGTAACCAATCAGTATTTGTAAGCCAAAACCAGGAGTGGGTCCTAAACGCAGAAGAGACACAAATATTTCTGTGTACCTTTTCTCTGTAGGTTCCACTTCTGGTTTTGGATTACAAATACTGACCATGTGAAAAAGGCCATAGGGAGGGAGTGCTGCAGTAGAAAGGATAAGCTGACTGGGCAGTGACAGCAAGGGAGCTGCAACAGAAAGGACACGATCGATAGAAAGGACAGAGAGACCTGCTGAGAAAGGACAGAGAGACCTGCTGAGAAAGGACAGAGAGACTTGCTGAGAAAGGACTGTGAGACCTGCTGAGAAATGACAGAGAGACCTGCTGAGAAAGGACAGAGAGACCTGCTGAGAAAGGACAGAGAGACCTGCTGAGAAAGGACAGAGAGACCTGCTGAGAAAGGACAGAGAGACCTGCTGAGAAAGGACAGAGAGACCTGCTGAGAAAGGACAGAGAGACTTGCTGAGAAAGGACAGTGAGACCTGCTGAGAAAGGACAGAGAGACCTGCTGAGAAAGGACAGAGAGACCTGCTGAGAAAGGACAGAGAGACATGCTGAGAAAGGACAGAGAGACATGCTGAGAAAGGACAGAGAGACCTGCTGAGAAAGGACAGAGAGACCTGCTGAGAAAGGACAGAGAGACCTGCTGAGAAAGGACAGAGAGACCTGCTGAGAAAGGACAGAGAGACCTGCTGAGAAAGGACAGAGAGACTTGCTGAGAAAGGACACGCCCCATGAGGTGCCAGGGTAAAATGGTGCAACATGATGAAGCATCAGTCTCAGTCTTGTGTCTTACCACTTGTATCTACTTACCATACAGTGCGGTGCGATTTAAGAGGTTGTCGGGTTCAGAAAACATTTTTTCCAAAGTACTATTAAAAAATGAATAGAAAAGGGTTCCCTGATCGGGAGCCAGAGAAGAGAATGACTACACAGAGCATTTCCACCCTGGAGGACGCAGGATTAAAAGGACCCATTCATTTCAGTAGACACAGTGTAATGCTTTAATTCTCCTGTGGTGGCGCTGCAGGAAACTGGAACACTTACCGCTGGACTGCTCCACAGATTACAGCTGATCGCTGGTGGTTCCAGTCCTGCTTCTAACAAAAAATGGACAGCCCCTTTAGGGAGAATTCCTATGCTGCAAATTTCCAGTGTGGATTTTTGATGGTTCTGCGCCGTCATTGTCTGCATTCATTTTATGGAGGGTTAGCAAGGAGGTTGCACAACTTTCCTGTCCTCTATTGAAACTTGAATTAGTCCTCTTTTACACGGTCAGTATTTGGTCAGTATTTTTGCATCAGTATTTGTAAGCCAAAACCAGAAGGGGCACAAATATTTCTATTAGGCCTCATGCACACGACTCTATATTTGATCCGCATTCAATCCCCATTTTTTGCGGACAGGAGGCGGACCCATTCATTTCAATGGGTCCGCAAAAAATTCGGACAGCACACCGTGTGCTGTCTGCATCTGTATGTCCGTTCCGTACCCCCGCAAATAAGATAGCGCATGTCCTATTCTTGTCCATTTTGTGGGCAAGGATAGAAATTCGTACAATGGATCCGCAAAAAAACGGATGCAACATGGACGTCAAACAGACATCATCTGTATTTTTTGCGGATCGGTGTATTGCGGACCGCAAAATACATACTGCTGTATGAATTTAGGGCTCATGCACATGAACGTGTGCCGGTCGGGCCCAAACAGCAGGTCCGCAATATACGGGCACCCGGCGTGTGTGCACCATATCACGGACGTCAAACGGATGTCATCCGTATTTTTGGCAGATCCGTGTTTTGCAGACTGCAAAAGATATATGGTTGTATAAATACACCGTTAGGACCCATGCTCATGTGCCGGCCGGGCCATTATTGCAGCCCGCAAACTGCAGGTGAACTATATACGGGCACCGGGCGCGTGCGTGCCATATCACGGATGCGGATCTATTCACTTGAATGGGTCTGCAATTCCGATAATACAGTGCGGTGCTTCCTCACAGCAAAAAAAGTAGTGCATGCACTACTTTTTTGCATTGCGGACCGTCGGATGCGGATCGCACACCCCATTCAAGTGCGTCCACAGGTCGGTGCCTGTGCATTGTGGACAGCAATTTGCGGTCCGCAGGACGGGCCTGGCCATGCACTTGTTCGTGTTCATGACCCCTTACATGTAGGATCCTCTTCTGGTTTGGGCTTACAAATACTGACCAAATACTGGCCGTGTGAAACAGGCCTTAACGTGTTTGTATTTTGAGTAACAAAACTTTGCAACGAACTACACTTTTAGTTGCTGTGGAGGGGGATCGGGCTGAACACATTGCACCGCCATATGCAGGCCTAACAGAAAAAGAAAGCTTGACCCAAAGGCATCCCCCTGTCAGTCAGCTACACATGGGCTTTGGAAGGTTCTCCTTGTGCCAAGTTCCGGATGATGGAACACCTGTGCAGTGCCGCTCGTCTGTGTAATAAATTCATTAGGGTTTTTTTTTTTCATTCATCGTGCACATTCATGCGCTGGCACCAGATGAGTGAACACAGATGGGCCAAATGATTATTTGTCATTTTTGACCTGTGGCATGTTTTTATAGGTCAAATTAATAGCCTGTGAATTCCTTTACCCCCTGCCAAATATTCAGCCCATCAGTGACCGGGTGCAGGATTTCACAGAGTGCAGCGGTACGCTCAGCTGCGGAGGAGACGTGAGGGATTATTAGGAATTGAAGAACAGCCGGGATATTGAGCGCTGTGCTATCCCCTGGAGCACGAGGATTCAGGATCATGTTGGATATAGTATCATGGAACTGAAAATTCCAAGCAAATGATTGAAAAGGTGCGGGAATAAATAGGGTCGAAGGAACGAAGCCGTCTGTTTTGCAAAAATCCAGATAGGGAGTACGGTATATAATAAAAAATATATGGCTCCAATATTTTTCTGTATTGTCCTAGATTTTTTGCAGCATTTGGTCTCATGCACACAACCATGTTGCATCTGTTTTTTTGCAGATCCATTGACTTCAATGGATCCATGGTCCGCGGCCAAGAATAGGACATGTTCTAGCTTTTTGCGGAACAGACAAATGGATGAACCTGCTGGTTACAAACATACCTTTCTTGTCCCCGCTCAATTGCTACATTTAAGAGAAATACGCACATTAAGGCCTAAGTGCTGTATCCACTTTTCTTGTCTGGACACTCCCCCTGACCCCTCCCCCCCCCCCCCCCGTTTACCAGGATGCCTGGCCCTGTCAATCAAGTGAGAAAGTGGTGTCCAGAAAAGTAGAGCGGAGGCGCTAATTTGCACCTAGAAGCTAGGGCCCGCCTTTGGTGCACTGAAGCCTTAATTGGCATGTAAAAAGTATTTATCCTAAACTCAGCAATAGATTGGGGTAAGAAATGTATGTCTTTAATCAGCAAAGTCAGTCCCACCTGGTTTAATAGGGTTGATACTGCTGACAGGTGCCCTTTAAGTGACTGTTGCTGAGGACATACCAGCATTACATCTGTTTATGAATGGTATTATATCTCTCCTCACCTAAGTGTGCTATGTAACCTGCAGCCATGAATGACATGCCACGGTGTGATATACTATGTGTCTTATACCTCTGGAAGATACCAGGAGTCTTATGCCTCCTAAAGACTTTTCATAGAGAGGATATATATTGCAGACAGACCTTGTGTAGAGAGATGCGGGTGAGCACAGAGAGAGACACAGACATTGCTATTGTGAGGTGGAAGACACTGCAGATTCCTGGGCGTAGTTAGCTAGCAGTGGAGGTGAGCAGCGTTGCTAGTCATAAAAGTGCCTAGCTTCGGCCTAGATAGGACAAAGCAACAGCCGAGCACCACAAAGGGGTTCTCTGGGATTTTTATATTGATGACCTATGTTCAGGACAGGATATCAATATCAGATTGGCGGGGGTCCGACAAGAACGGAACATGGGTTGTCTTTGAGCACTCTATATCGGGTATAATAGCTTGAATATTCATGACATCAACATGGATGCAGTCTTCAATATGTTCACTGATGCGTTTCGATCAAACAGATCTTTGTTATAGCGTATTTGATACTTAAACATTCCCATTTTTTAAGCGCTGCTAAACATAAATTAAGTATCTCAGCCTAATTCAGCTGGAGCGAAGGAGCCCGTGTATCAGATAAAAAAAAAAACACATAAAAAAATGCAGAAAACGATGTAGAAATCTTTTGTTGTTGCTTCTTGTTTATTTGTTAGTAATATGTTTAAAAAAAAAAAAAAATTGTATGTGTTTTCAATTATGATGCCGGTACTGCGCAGGCGCCTTCCTTCCAGGTGATTTGCGTTGGGCTAATTAATCTATGTTTAGCAGCACTTAAAAAAGGGGAATGTTTCGGTTTCAAACATGCGATGCCTAAGATCTGTTTGATCGAAACGCGTCTGTGAACATATTGAAGACTGTATTCATGTTGATGTCATCATGAAACAAAGATTTAAGATTTTGAATGGGTCTGCGCCCGCAGATGGTGGGCACATGGTCGGTGCCCGTGAATTGCGCACAGCAAATTACAGTCCGCAGCACGGGCCTGGCTAGCACACTTTTATGTACATGAGCCCTTATACGTAGGTTCATCTTCTGGTTTTGGCTTACAAATACTGACCAAATACTGGCCGTGCGAAAAAGGCCTTAGCGTATTTGTATTTTGACTTACAAAGCTTTGCAATCAACTACAATTTTGGTTGTTTCAGTTTCAATTATGCTATGACTGATCTGTTGGATCAAAACGCATCAGAGAATGTATTGGAGACTGTATCCGTGTTGATGTCATGAAATAAAGATTCAAGATTTTATGCCAAAGTATGCAATGTAAGATGTGTGAGTTTTCCAACCTGTTTCCGTACACCCAGTAGATGGCTAACTGAGAACCTAGTGAGCTGACCATCTGCAGTATTGTATTTATATATAGGTTGTCTTTGATATTGAAGCTCAACTCCATTTAAGTGAATAGAGACAAAATTTAAAACCACAACCAAACCATTGACAGGGGTGGTGCTGCTTTTGAAAGAAGGCGGCCATGTTTTTCCTAAGAAGGTGGCCATGTTTTTCCTAATCTTGTACAACCCCGTTACCTAGGCATCGTTCCTCTATTTCTCTCGGCTGATTTGCATCTATAGACATGGAAGTAGTTTACTTATCTTAAATTATTCTTTCCAGCCTTGACATTTATCGAAATTGAATAAGTGAAGGATAACATATTCGTCTCCTCCTAACGCTTAGCACAGAATGGATGGAATATAAAGATAACGCCCAACAATTCGGAGTAATACATAAAAAAAAAAGGACCCAATGGTTTATTCAGTTAACCCACACAGATCAGAAAAAAATTACAATGGGAAGAAGGGACCGACCGCTAGAACTGAGTAGAGCACGTGATAATTAAATTTATCCAAAAATAAAAAAAATCTCAGGCATCTCTAGAAATAATATTAAATAAAGAAATATAAGATATTTGAAAAATTCAAACATTTCGCTGGCGGGTTCACAAGCCTCCATCGATTGATCTCCTTCCTGATCTTCTTTGATGTTGTATGGGAACACAATGGGATTTATGATGCAGGTGCCATCAGACATCCTCCACTGACAGAAAAGAGATCATTAACCTTTTAATGCCGAAATATAGCAGGTCAGCGTTTGGTCAAGGAAGGGAAGCTGTGAAGAAAAATGCAGACAGATGGCTGCAAATGTTAGCGTTCTCATCACGCATGTCTGCATGGAAGAGACTGCTGCGCTGAACAGGAGATTATACTTAGAGATAAGCGAATCGAAGTTGATGAAGTGGAATTCAATCCGAATTTCAGGAAAAATTCGATTCGCACCAAAGCAGAATTTCCTCACGCTTCGTGGTAACGAATAGCATTTTTTCCTAAAATGGCTGCTGCACGTGTGAGGACATGGAGCAAGGAACTCTAAGAAGGCGGGATCACCCATAATGCCATGCATGCAGCCAATCAGCAGCCAGCTAGCCCTGTGATGTCACAGCCCTATAAATAGCCTCAGCCATCTTGGATTCTGCCATTTTCCAGTGTACTTAGTGCAGGTAGAGACTTCAGCAGGAGCTAGGGACAGTGCTAGGAAAGACTTCATTGTGCAAACAAAAAACGATTTACAACTGCAGGGAAAGATTATTCAAGGTGTAGGGAAAGGATATGGAGAAATCATTCCACAGCATTTATGTTGAACAGGGTTCAGTAGGGGAGGTTACAGCCTGGGTAATAGGAACAATCCTATTACACCTTGCTGCACTGACTGCGGATCCAAATTGCCATTATACAGCTCTGTAATTCCAGCAAACCGTTCTTGTTATTGGGGTGCAAGTGCTGTTTCATACAGCCATTAATAGGGTGTATTACATGGAAATATTTCTAAGTCTTATTTGCCCTTGTGCGGTGCAGTTATATCTTCTAAAGCATTTTTTGGCTTGTATTAGTGGGGAAAAGGGCTTATTAGCCGTTGTGTGGTGAAATGCAAAAATCATAGCCCTTTTTGTCGTGTATTAGTGGCAAAAGGAAAATATATTTGCCGTTCAGCGGTGCAGTTATATGTTGTAAAGTCCTTTTTGCAGTTATTGTAGTGGCAAAAGAAAAAAATATTTGCCGTTCAGCGGTGCAGTTATATGTTTTAAAGCCTTTTGTGGCGTGTATAAGTGGAAACAAATAAGGGCCTATTTGCCGTTCAGCGGTGCAGTTATATGTTCTAAAGCCCTTTTTGGCGTGTAACAGTGGCAAAATAAAAATATATTTGCCGTTCAGCGGTGCAGTTATATGTTCTGCGTGCACTCATCCAGCGGCGCAGAAGCTGAATGTGCTCCTGTCCAAGTTTCTGGTGCTGCAGTCCCTCCCTTTACGAGTGGTGGACTCTGCACCTTTCAGAAAACTGATGGCTTTTGCCAAGCCAAGGTGGAGAGTCCCAAGCCGTCATTTCTTTGCCAAAAAGGCAGTACCAGCCCTGCACACACATCTAGAACAGAAGGTGGGCCAGTCCCTGAGCCTGTCGGTGTGTGCCAAAGTGCACGGCAGCGCCGACGTGTGGAGCTGTAACTGCAGTCAGGGACAATACATGTCCTTTACGGCCCACTGGGTGAATGTGGTTCCTGCACAGCCACACCAGCAACTTGGCCAGGTGACGCTGCTTCCGCCTCCACGTTCTCACGCCGTTGGTCCTGCGACAATATCCACCTCTGCCTCATCCTCCACCGTGTCCTCAGCCTCCACTGCAGGGACAATTCACAGTGCCCCTCCAGCATACCACATGTGCAGGGCACGGCGGTGTCACGCTGTTCTGCACCTTATTTGCCTGTGCGAACAGAGTCACACAGGGGAGGAACTGCTCTGTGTCCTTCATCAAGAAATTGAATCCTGGCTTTCTCCACGACAACTGAAAATCGGAACCATGATGACCGACAACGGGAAGAACAGCAACTTGAGTCTAGAGTCACTAATAATCAGCTTTCTTCACCCGCCTAGTGAAGAAACTACTCACCAGCAGCAGCAGCATCTAGACCTGGAGCAGAAACTGAACCAGCAGGTGTTGACATACGTGTACAGCACCCTGCCACCCCACATTGAAGATTCGCTGGACTACTGGGTAGCCAAACTTGATTTGTGGCCACAACTGGCAGAGTTTGCCCTAGAAAAGCTGTCCTGCCTGGCCAGTAGTGTTGCATCAGAGCGGGCGTTTAGTGTGGCGGGGGCCATAGTTACCCCAAGAAGAACTTGCCTGTCCACCCAAAATGTGGAGAGTCTGACCTTTGTCAAGATGAATCAGGCATGGATCAACCAGGATTTCTACCCACCAAAGCCTGATGCATCAGACTAGATCATCCATGGTGTCACACCAACACTTTGACAAAAGAGACCGCTTTCTTCTGGCTACCTGCCTTAGCTACTATTCTGATGCTGCCACCTGCCTGATGCCACACATCTGATGCCAAATGCTCCTTCTTTCACCCACCATCTTCAGCTGGTACTGGTATTGCCACCCACCTTCCCACTCTGTCACTGGGTCACTCTGTGGTCTCCTGATGCTGCTGCCACCTCTACACTATGTCACCTTGCCAATCTGTGGTCTCCTCATGCTGCTGCCACCTCCACACTATGTCACCTTGCGACTCTGTGGCCTCCTCATGCTGCTGACACCTCCATACTATGTCACTTTGCCACTCTGTGGCCTCCTAATGCTGCTGCCACATCCACACTTTGCCACTTCACCACTCTGTTGTCTCCTCATGCTGCTGCCACCTCCACACTATGTCACTTTGCCATTCTGTGGCCTCCTCATGCTGCTGCCACCTCCACACTATGTCATCTTGCCACTATGTGGCCTCCTTATGCTGCTGCCACCTCCACACTATGTCACCTTGGCACTCTGTGGCCTCCTGATGCTGCCGCCACCTCCACACTTTGTCATTGTGCCACTCTGTCGCCTCCTGATGCTGCTGCCACCTCCACACTGTCATTGTGCCACTCTGTGGCCTCCTCATGCTGCTTCCACCTCACCACTATGTCATATGGCCACTCTGTGGACTTCTCATGCTGTTCCCACCCTCCCCACTTCATGACTGGGCCACTATTTTGCCTTTCGGCCTGGCTGACATCATCATTTATTTGACCCTTCTTCTGATCTATCAGAAGGAAGAAAAAACTAGACGCACAATGGATCCTGTCTGTGTAGCAGCTGTAAAGCCTTTATGGTTCCATCAGAATTGTCTTATGATTTGGTAGCCAAACGCAGGAGTGGGTACAAAACACATAAAACATGCAAATATTGCATTCACATGTCCTCTCTGTTTTGGATCCACAGTTTTTTTTGGCATTAGTAATACTGATGGATTACTGACCAAATGCTGACCGAGTGAAGGCGGATGCTCAACAGACAGGATTAGTTTTTTGGGGGTTATTGTTCTGACGGATCAGAGGAAGGACAAATTAATCAGTGACGTCAACACAAACTTACTGCTGACACCCTCTCCACTCTGTCGGGGGGCTCTACTTGTATAAGCGTTTAATAGAACAGGTTCTTTAGACATCTATGTGGAATCAGCTGATGATGGTGTAAAAGGAGTGCGCTTCTTCTTGACACTAACATCGACCTGTAAGGCTGAGTTCACACTTGAGTTATTTGGTCAGTTTTGGCCTCGTGACTGCCCAAATAAGTGAAGTGTGCAGTGATTCTAAGAGCGACCCCTGTCATCTGCATGTCATACTGACTCACAGTATTATTTCACTACCACAGCAGACTCCCTATACGTGTTACTGCAAGGCACAGTGTTCTACACCACTATAATGACTCTCTGCAGCCAGGAAATAGCCAATTTTTTATGCGATTCGCGGTGAATAAATTCAGATCAAACCAATTTTTTTTTACAAATTTGGCGAATCAGCCAAATCGAATTTTTGAAAAATTCACTCATCTCTAATTATACTGCACCCCCACTGCTACTTATAGTGGTGATGACATGGAGGGGTATCCACTAACTAATGAGGACCATGTAAGGACCTACGACCCAAGTCAATTACAGTTGCACTGGCTGACACCGGAGAACGTAGAACTCTACAAAAAGCACCTCAAACAGCTTAGATGCTGTGGACACACATCCATAGAGCTTCGTTTATGTTAACGTCTCATAACTGAGCTCCACGCCTTTAAGATAAATTTTGGGTTAAAATTATTTTTATTAAAACTTTCTAACTGAAGCAACTTACAAGAGGTTCGCCAAGAAGTCAGAGTTTCCATTGGCCCTTATGACCTATTTTATTACCCTGACGCGTTTCCTGGTTGAAATGCTCGAAGCTATTTACGCCTTTATAAACAACGGTTAACACTTAGTTTTAAAAAAAAATATGGATTTCAATCAATACGAGCAATTGCTCTGCAATATTGCATCTTGCCTGAAAATAAAAAAGGGCGAGAGGGCAGCGCACAGAGGACCTCCAAACCTGCCTTCCTATAAAAATAAATTGACACTGACAGTTTGTCCCAACGCATTTCACGCTTTAAACAAGCATCATGGAGCTGAACCGCATCTTGCTTTTAGGGTCCATTCACGCTGAGTTTTTTGTTTCTGATTTTGGCACGTAGAATCAGCGCCCCCAAAAAAAATAATTTAAACAGTCTTCTATTCATTTCAATGGGAGGCAGCACTTTCCACGTGGAAAAAAAGAAGCAGCATGTCCTACCTTGGTGCAGAATCCGCACTGAATCTCACATTGAAATTGGAAGCTGCAAAAAACCATGCTCTACACGTCCATGCATTTTTTATTTTTTTTGCATGGGCAGAAATACAGATCAGCTTGGCATTCGCACTGATTTCAAAAGTGTGTTTTCCAAGTTCACCCTTTCAACGTACCTATAGGCCTCTTTCACACGGGCGAGATTTCCGCGCGGCTGCAATGCATGAGGTGAACGCATTGCACTAGCACTGAATCCGGACCCATTCATTTCTATGGGGCTGTGCACATGAGCGGTCATTTTTACGCATCTCTTGTGCGTTGCGTGAAAATCGCAGCATGCTCTATTTTGTGCGTTTTTCACGTAACGCAGGTCCCATAGAAGTGAATGGGGCTGCGTGAAAATCGCAAGCATCCGCAAGCAAGTGCGGATGCGGTGCGATTTTCACGCATGGTTGCTAGGAGATGATCGGGATGGGGACCCGATCATTATTATTTTCCCTTATAACATGGTTTTAAGGGAAAATAATAGCATTCTTAA
Organism: Bufo gargarizans; assembly: GCF_014858855.1. Lineage (NCBI taxonomy): Eukaryota > Metazoa > Chordata > Amphibia > Anura > Bufonidae > Bufo > Bufo gargarizans. The sequence goes on along the minus strand of NC_058084.1, from coordinate 453,785,207 downwards.
TACAGAATGCATAGTACAATAGGGCTGGAGGGGTTAAAAAAATAAAATAAAAATTTAACTCACCTTAATCCACTTGTTTGCGCAGCTCGGCTTCTCTTCTGTCTTCTTCTTTGCTGTCCAGGAGGAAAAGAACCTGTGGTGACGTCACTGCGCTCATCACAAGGTCCATCACATGATCCATCACCATGGTAAAAGATCATGTGATGGTCCATGTGATGAGCACAGTGATGTCATCAAAGGTCCTTTACCCGTACCAAACATGCAGATTTTTCTAATGCACGTGCAAAACGCATTAAAATGTTTTGCACTTGCGCGGAAAAATCACGCATTTTCCTGCAACGCACCCTCATCTTATCCGGCCCAAATCCATGACGCCCGTGTGAAAGAGGCCTTAGTCTTTGTATAAGAAAATCAGTGATGAGCAAACTTGCCAACTCTCCTAGGATGTTTAAGAGCTTCCCGGAGGCGGAGGACCACCTGGGCACAATGCAGAACAGAATATCTGTAGAGTCTTGTCTGGGGTCTGTGTCTATTTAGGGGGTCTGTTCTGGGTATGCCTTTGTTTAGGAAGTTTGGGTTCTGCATTAGTTTAGGGTGTCTGATCTGGGGTCTGTATATATATATATATATATATATATATATAGGACGTTCTGTCTCAGGTCTGCTTCAGTTTCTAGGGCATGGTCTGTGTCTCTATTATTTAGGGTTAGGGTATTTTAGAGGTCTGGTCTAGGGTCTGAATTTGTTTAAGAAGTCTGCTCTCTGGTCTCATTTACGAATTCATTTTGGGATCTTTTTTTTTTTTAGGGCGCCTGGGGGTCTGTATTTATTGAAAGGATTCTGGTCTGGAGTCTGCATCTGTTTAGGGTGCCAGATGTGCGGGGTATGTATTTAATTAGGGGGTCTTATTTGAGGACTATATTTATTTAAAGGGCCTAGTCTGAGGGTTGTAGTTATTTAAGGTCCAGGGTCTGTATTTATAAGGGGGTCTGTTATAGGATCTGGGGTTCTGGTATGGGTCTGTATTTAAAGGGGTTTTTGAGATTTTTCTACTAATGACTTATCCTCAGGATAGGCCATCAGTATCTGATCGGTGGGGGTCTGACATCTGGGACCCCCACCAATCAGCTGTTTGAGAAGGCACTGGTGCATGCAGTAGCGACGTGGCCTTCTTGCTGCTTTTCCTTGGCTGAGTGATGACATGTTCATGTGTCACGTGGCCTAGGAGCAGCTTAGCCTCATAGAAGTGAAAGGGGCTGAGCTGTGATACCAAGCACCACCACTATACAATGTACGGCGCTGTGCTTGCCACTGCCTTATCTAAACAGCTGATCAGCGGGGGTCTCAGGTGTCGGACCCCCCACCGATCAGATACTGATGACCTGTCCTGAGGATAGGTCAGCAGTAAAAAAAAAAAAAATATCATTTTAAAGGGTCTGGTTTGGTGGTGGCTTTCTTCTCTCCTGAGTAATGGAAAAGTTTGATAAAGGGCACTCAATTAACCCCTTCATGACACAGCTATTTTACGTTTTTTCATTTTCATTTTTTACTCCAGAGACATAGCTTTTTTTTTATTTTTCAGTTTTTAGCTGTATGGGGGCTTATACTTTTGAATGGTACCATTTAATATTGCAAACAATGTAGTGGAAAGCTGGAAATAAAATCCAAATAAGTTGGAATTACAAAAAACAAATGCAATTCCGCCATCTTTTTATAGGTTTCGTTTTTATGGAGTTCTCTATGCAGTAAAACGGACCTGTTATCTTCATTCTCTGGGTTAGTATAATTACAGCGATACCATATTTTTATAGCTTTTCTTGTCATTTAATAAATAAAAAATAAATAAAAATCAAACTTTTGAAAAAAAGTGTTTTTTTCTTTACATTGCCATATTTTAAACCCCCATAACTTTTTTTCTGTCTACGGAGCTTATTTTTTGCAGGTGATCTGTAATTTATTGATACTATTTTGGGGTGTGTATGACTTTTTGATCACTTTTGGGGTGTGTATGACTTTTTTGGGACGGTGAAGAGAAAAATGCTTGTAATAAAAAAGTCAGTAAAAAACTGTAAGATAGAACTAGCATTCAATAGGCTGGAATTCTGACAGTACTGCACCTGTTTGTGACACAGTCTGAGCCAGACGCAGAAGAATCAGCAGATATAAAATGTAACTCATCTGTATTGTGACATCACAAATTTCATAATGTCTGTATTATGACATCATTGGGGTCCTGTCTATTTTATTTAATTGATGTCTATTATTAATCCTGTCTACTATTTAGAGTGTGAACTTAGAGCAGGCAGTCTAAAGCTTGGTGCATGTTTAGATGCTATTGTCTAACAGTATACCGGTACTACCTATTGGTTGGTTTCCTCTGAGCAAAGAATTTGTGCCAGTTTGCTCAAAATTATGATGTAAATTTGGCACACAGGGCATCTTAAACCATCATATTTTCCATTAAGTTACAGCATTTCCTACTATGTCACAAGTTACAACCTGTCATCAGGTGAGATGCAAAAAGTATATAAGACACGTAATAAATGTGTTGTATTGCAAAGCATATTGCTATATAAACCAGAATACTGGCACAGTTAGTTTAGTAGATCTCCCTCACAATGTTTATCCCTGTACTGTGACATCACTGTGTGTATTATCTCTGTACTGTGACATCACTGTGTTTATCATCCCTGTACTGTGACATCACTGTGTTTATTATCCCTGTACTGTGACATCACTATGTTTATTATCCCTGTACTGTGACATCACTGTGTTTATTATCCCTGTACTGTGACATCACTGTGTTTATCATCCCTGTACTGTGACATCACTGTGTTTATTATCTCTATACTGTGACATCACTGTGTTTATTATCCCTGTACTGTGACATCATTGTGTTTATTATCTCTGTACTGTGACATCACTGTGTTTATTATCCCTCTACTGTGACATCACTGTGTGTATTATCCTGTACTGTGACATCACTGTGTTTATTACTCTCTGTACTGTGACATCATTATGTTTATCATCCCTGTAGTGTGACATCACTGTGTTTATTATCCCTGTGCTGTGACATCACTGTGTTTATTATCCCTGCGTTGTGACATCACTGTGTTTATTATCCCTGTACTGTGACATCACTGTGTTTATTATCCCTGTACTGTGACATCACTGTGTTTATCATCCCTGTACTGTGACATCACTGTGTTTATTATCTCTATACTGTGACATCACTGTGTTTATTATCCCTGTACTGTGACATCATTGTGTTTATTATCTCTGTACTGTGACATCACTGTGTTTATTATCCCTCTACTGTGACATCACTGTGTGTATTATCCTGTACTGTGACATCACTGTGTTTATTACTCTCTGTACTGTGACATCATTATGTTTATCATCCCTGTAGTGTGACATCACTGTGTTTATTATCCCTGTGCTGTGACATCACTGTGTTTATTATCCCTGCGTTGTGACATCACTGTGTTTATTATCTCTGTACTGTGACATCACTGTGTTTATTATCTCTGTACTGTGACATCACTGTGTTTATTATCCCTGTACTGTGACATCACTGTGTTTATTATCCCTGTACTATGACATCACTGTGTTTATTATCCCTGTACTGTGACATCACTGTGTTTATTATCCCTCTACTGTGACATCACTGTGTTTATTATCCCTGTACTGTGACATCACTGTGTTTATTATCCCTGTACTATGACATCACTTTGTTTATTATCCCTGTACTGTGACATCACTGTGTTTATTATCCCTCTACTGTGACATCACTGTGTTTATTATCCCTGTACTGTGACATCGCTGTGTGCATTATCCCTGTACTGTGGCATCACTGTCTAAGGTGGGGGTGGGTGGCACAGTTTTTTCTTGTTTTTCATTGAAACCAAGGATAGACAGACAAAGATTACAGAATCCTTCCCAGGCTGTATAATGAAGGTCCGTCTTGTTGACTAGTTCCCGGCTCTCATGCACTTTGTACGTGCCGTTTATTTGCATGCGGTGTCTGTGTCCAGCCCTTGTCACTCATCACTATCAGATTTAAAGATGTCCTAAGAAAGTTCACGTTACTTGCACCCACCACAGTGTCCTTGGCTTCATATCCTCCTTTGCCACAGAACTGTTTATGCTGCCAAAGGAAACAGACATGGTGGCCCGGCGTAGGAAGAGCCCTCTTTATTCCTCTTAGAGCCTTTTAGCATTGAGTGGGTTGTGTGTTAAAGAAAAGTGTGAATATTCTTGTATAAAGGAGTATTTATCATCTACTGTAGTGCTGCAACCACACTGCAAAGCAGATTTGCTCCCTTAAAGGGATGCGGCTGACAAATTAATGAAAATAAAACATCTACAGTTCCTATACAAACTGATGGGTCTCCGTGGTTACAGACTACAAACAGACTCTATTTGTAGTCTGGCCCCTTGTCATGTGATGGGTGCTGCCCTCTGTACAAGCGTCTGGCATCGCCCCATCAGGACGTAATTACAGGGCTGCAAGGAAAAGGAGAGAACAGAGGTCTGAGCCAATGATGAGGAAGGGGGTGTGGCTTAGACTACCTCAGACTCCCTGTAGATACTGTAGCTAGGCTGTAGTCTCAAATCACAGCTCCACTCTAAAGAAAGATCCAAGGAGCAAGAGCTGAGGAAAATAATAGCAGGTAATCAAGTAGTGTATTTTTGTGACTAACGTATCATTTTTGAGGTCCTGACTGGACTTTACCGTTAAAGCGGTTGTCTGGGCTTTTACTATCCTCAGGATAGGTCATCAATATCAGAACGGCAGGGGTCCGACACCCCCACTGAGCAGCTGTATGAGGAGACCATAGACAGCAGCAGCGGACAGAGGAGATGGCATGTGTGCACTGCGCGTACCGTCTCCTCGTAGAGTTGATCGGCGGGGGTGCCGGCTGTCGGACCCCCGCAAATCTGATATTAATGACCTTTCCTGAGGATAGGTCATTAATAGTAAAAGCCTGCACACCCCCTTTAAGATTCATGGTAGTCATAAGTCACAGTAGGACATCTGTGGTGCTTTCATTGACTAATGAACTCAGTGGGACCTAATGAATCTCACACCCCTAAGGCTAGCCTACCGGCAACGGTCTGGTAGATTCTTTTGACCCCTTAACAGCAGGTGTGGTATATTAACTCATTGAATGATGTTGTAATTGACACCTAGATAGTCGCAGCAACAACTGAGATCAGCCATTTTGCACCCTTAGATATCGCTGTCAATAGTGACTGAGGCATCAAAGTGATGGAAACATAAGGAGGAGACTCTCACTGTCCTGCAATCGTCAAACTGAACTGCGTCGTGCAAAATCAGCTGCTAGGGGTCTTGTAAAGGCCCCAGGACTGTCACATGTAGATGCCTTTAAGGCATTTGTAAGGCTTTGTACTCATGGGCAGTAATGCTGTGGAATACATACTGTAGGTAATCCAATACATTATATGTTCAAAGGACATAAAAGTGTCAAACGCTGAAATGAAATTTAATAAAGTTAATAAAAAAACTAATAAAATAAAAATAAATATATGTACAGAAATGGAAAATCAAAAAAGGCAATGTTAGCATCCAATGACAATGGGGGGAATGTATCAATGTTGTATATCCAAGTGCTGCCGCATTGTACCCCAGCGAAGTTTGCTATTCAAGGGGTTATCCCATGATTATAGAATCACTCCCACAACAATTTTGTATTCTCTGAACTGTTAGAAAGGTGCATGATATAACTATATTGAATATAATCTTCTCATCAGTGACTGTAAGTTATCCCCCCCCCTTCTGATCCTCAGCTGTGTCATGTGACCAGCCATGTGACCAGCACTCTGATCTCCAACTGACACAGGACAGGAATTTAGTTACTCCTCTATTCATTCCTACGAGACTGACATTGAGGTTCCTATAATAATACATAGAGAAACCGGCTTCCTGTCCACACATAAGATGCTGTGTTATTTGGAGAGTGACATGACACAGCTAAGGATCAGAAGGGAGGTTATAACTCACAGATACAGTCACTGGTAAGAAAATTACATTCACTACAGTTTACATCATGTACCTTTCTAACAGGTCAGAAAATAAAAAAAATTGCGGGAGTTCTTCTTTAATGTAAAAAATGAAAATCAAACATCATATAGTACATGACAACTTCTTTCTAACAAAAAACCCGCCCTGTACCTCAAATGGATCTAGGGATATCCCATTCATTGCTCCAATTGCTCTGCTAGATTTATATAAAGCTGTCAGCTCAAGGGGAGTGTCTTTTCTGCTGCAGCTCAGTAGATGTGTCCTTTCTGCTGCAGCTCTCTCCCTATCACAGCTCAGGGGTGTGTCCTTTCTGCTGCAGCTCTCTCCATATCACAGCTCAGGGGCGTGTCGTTTCTGCTGCAGCTCAGTGGATGTGCCCTTTTTGCTGCAGCTCTCTCCCTATCACAGCTCAGGGGTGTGTGCTTTCTGCTGCAGCTCTCTCCCTATCACAGCTCAGAAAGCAACTGAAGAATGAAACTAAGCATGTGCGGCCATCTCACTGAGTCGGACAAAAATTGAGGAAAGAACAAACAAACAGCAGGTGGCGCTATACAGATATATGTTATTGAATAACTGAGTGGCTATAATACATTTTTAATTACATGCAATTACAAAAGTATTAGGATCCAGATGTTGGTTTGAAAAATTTAGAATATTTTTCATGGGACAACCCCTTTTAAGAATAACGTTACAAGCGCAAGTCTTAATTCATTCCCCCAACATGCCTCCAGTGCATGGGATTTCCACAACCACCTTCACATGCATCATATATTTTCCACGTGGATTTCAATCCGCAACCAATAAGTGGCCCATCCCTTATTTGCCACCAGGAATTCTAAGCAAAACCCTGAGGATCGGCCCTCGTTTTGATTTGCAGCAGTGCAAACTGCACATGTGCGGTAGAATCCCAAGGGTCAACCTTGGGTTTCAGCCATGGAAATACATGTTCGATTATTACCCAACATCTGAACCTAGCCTGACTAAGGGGTTAAAAAATATTGTGTATTCTATGGACCCAAAAGTTGCTATAACCTGGAGAATAAGTAAACATAAGCATTCACTATATGCACTGGAAATCTCAGGTTGGATTCAGCAGCTGCCGGGTACCGGGCAGTTATGATGCCTCTTATCTCCCCGTTTCAGAAGCTGATACAATACATGTGTCTTTCTGCTGAACCCAGGAACTCGCTGATTGCCTCTAATTTCTATTACTTTTCATTACCCAGAATAACTCATTTGTTTTCAATCAAGCTCCTAGCAGTGTGATGAGATAATGAGAAGAGATAATCCAGGGCCTTGTGTCTGTCTACAGGCGGAGCGACCTTTTACAACAAACAGATAACTAATCTGCATGGTCATTCATTAGTATCAGCAGACAGACCAGTCTGGCCATTTCATATCACCGATTAGGCGAAACGTGTCATTGAAAAATACAGAACGTGCTGCCTGCTTAAAGGAACATGAGCACATTTATGCCTGCAAAAATAGTGCCGCTCTTATTGGATCTGCTCTATAGACCGGTTTCATCATAGGGTTCTATGCAGAAGTGTTGGAGGCCGGTTAGGATACTCATTGTCGCTGCAATTAAGGACAGGTGCCAAACTAGGGGACTACACCTCGATTATCTGTGGGATTCAAGTTGGTTAATGGTCTTCTCCTGTGTGGTCGGCCCAAGAATCGGTCAGCCTAAGAATCAAAGAGACAGACGACTTGCTGTGTAATGGATTCTCTGCCGAAGTAGCCCGTGCAACTCCTTTTAACTATAGCTTTGGGGGTCCTCAGGATAGGTCATCAATATCAGATCAGCAGGGGTCAACAATCAGCTGGTTGAAATGAAGGCGAATGCCGTGCGAGCGCTGCCTTCCTTTCATTGTTTACCTGCTCGGGGTCAACATCGCAGCAGTGAGCAGTGTGATTACAAGAAGCCGTCCTATTAACTTCTAAGGGATGGTCGGTGGTACACCCTTGAATAGGAAAGAACCGTCCCATAGAGGTGAATGGGACGGCTTCTTGTAATTACACTGCTCACCGCTGCGATGTCAACAGCGAGCCGGTAAACAATGAAGGGAACGCTGCACTGGCATGGAGCGTGGCCTTCTCTTCAACTGATCGGTGGTGTCCGTGGTGCTGGACCCTCGCTGATCAGATATTGATGACCGAAGATATCAAAGATTAAGAAGGAAGTAGACAATATGGATGCTGCTTAACACATATACTAAAATATTGCTGACTTCACCAGTTCCTCTTTCCTTGTAGTCTGAAAACATCATGCTCTTCATGACTTCTAAGTAGATGATAGCCAAACAGACATTTAAAGGGGTTCTCCAGGAATTAAGAAAATGAACATACTTAAATATTAGTTCATTATAAATATATTCCCAAATACCTTACGTTAGTAATAATGGCTCGTTTTGTCTGGGGAGCAATCATTAGGAGAAATAAAATGGCCGCCGTCCTATTAGTACAAATAAAACCTGTCCTAATCACACAGGAGGACAAGTTACTTCACAACACTGAGATAAAGAGCTGCCTCATCCTCCTCTTTGCTCTGCTTGTCAGGGATTATGATCCTGAATACAGTTTAATATGGTCTTCAGCTGAATCTCTGTAGGAATGGAGTTCATGAGCAGATGTGGCTGATGAGCAGCAGCTCTTGTATGCAGTCTCCATTACCACAGTCTGTCCTGTCCCTCCTCTCTGTACTTCATGTCTCCTCATGAACTCCATTCCTACAGAGATTCACTGCATAGGAGATTTTTTTATATTTTAATAGTTTGGACTTTTCGGACGTGGCGATTAGGGATGAGCGAACTCGAACTGTATAGTTCGGGTTCGTACCGAATTTTGGGGTGTCCGTGACACGGACCCGAACCCGGACATTTTCGTAAAAGTCCGGGTTCGGGTTCGGTGTTCGTCGCTTTCTTCGCGCTTTTGTGACGCTTTCTTGGCGCTTTTTGAAAGGCTGCAAAGCAGCCAATCAACAAGCGTCATACTACTTGCCCCAAGAGGCCATCACAGCCATGCCTACTATTGGCATGGCTGTGATTGGCCAGAGCACCATGTGACCCAGCCTCTATTTAAGCTGGAGTCACATAGCGCCGCCCGTCACTCTGCTCTGATTAGCGTAGGGAGAGGTTGCGGCTGCGACAGTAGGGCGAGATTAGGCAGATTAACTCCTCCAAAGGACTTGATTAACTGATCGATCTGCAGCTGTGGATCATTGAGCTGCTGATCCTCAATTGCTCACTGTTTTTAGGCTGCCCAGACCGTTTGTCAGTCACATTTTTCTGGGGTGATCGGCGGCCATTTTGTGTCTTGTGGTGCGCCAGCACAAGCTGCGACCAAGTGCATTTAACCCTCAATGGTGTGGTTGTTTTTTGGCTAAAGCCTACATCAGGGTGAAGCTGTCACACCAAGTGCATTTAACCAGCAATAGTCTGTTTATTTTTTGGCCATATCCCAGTCTAATTCTGTCACTAAATCCATACCGGTCACCCAGCGCCTAAATACTAGGCCTCAAATTTATATCCCGCTAAATCTGTCCTTAGTGCTGTAGCTGGGCGAGTTATTTAGTGTCCGTTCAAGCACATTTCTTGTTCTGGGTTGAAATACAATTCCCAATTTAGCAATTTCATAATTTAGTGGTTTCTGCTATATCAGAGCTATTTGAAATCTATCCCTAAAAGGGTATATAATATTCAAGGTGCACATTGGGTCATTCAGAATAACTTCACACACACCCGCTACTGTGTATTTCCAAGTCTAATTCTGGCACTAAACCCATACCTGTCACCCAGCGCCTAAATACTAGGCCTCAAATTTATATCCCGCTAAATCTGTCCTTAGTGCTGTAGCTGGGCGAGTTATTTAGTGTCCGTTCAAGCACATTTCTTGTTCTGGGTTGAAATACAATTCCCAATTTAGCAATTTCATAATTTAGTGGTTTCTGCTATATCAGAGCTATTTGAAATCTATCCCTAAAAGGGTATATAATATTCAAGGTGCACATTGGGTCATTCAGAATAACTTCACACACACCCGCTACTGTGTATTTCCAAGTCTAATTCTGTCACTAAACCCATACCTGTCACCCAGCGCCTAAATACTAGGCCTCAAATTTATATCCCGCTAAATCTGTCCTTAGTGCTGTAGCTGGGCGAGTTATTTAGTGTCCGTTCAAGCACATTTCTTGTTCTGGGTTGAAATACAATTCCCAATTTAGCAATTTCATAATTTAGTGGTTTCTGCTATATCAGAGCTATTTGAAATCTATCCCTAAAAGGGTATATAATATTCAAGGTGCACATTGGGTCATTCAGAATAACTTCACACACACCCGCTACTGTGTATTTCCAAGTCTAATTCTGGCACTAAACCCATACCTGTCACCCAGCGCCTAAATACTAGGCCTCAAATTTATATCCCGCTAAATCTGTCCTTAGTGCTGTAGCTGGGCGAGTTATTTAGTGTCCGTTCAAGCACATTTCTTGTTCTGGGTTGAAATACAATTCCCAATTTAGCAATTTCATAATTTAGTGGTTTCTGCTATATCAGAGCTATTTGAAATCTATCCCTAAAAGGGTATATAATATTCAAGGTGCACATTGGGTCATTCAGAATAACTTCACACACACCCGCTACTGTGTATTTCCAAGTCTAATTCTGGCACTAAACCCATACCTGTCACCCAGCGCCTAAATACTAGGCCTCAAATTTATATCCCGCTAAATCTGTCCTTAGTGCTGTAGCTGGGCGAGTTATTTAGTGTCCGTTCAAGCACATTTCTTGTTCTGGGTTGAAATACAATTCCCAATTTAGCAATTTCATAATTTAGTGGTTTCTGCTATATCAGAGCTATTTGAAATCTATCCCTAAAAGGGTATATAATATTCAAGGTGCACATTGGGTCATTCAGAATAACTTCACACACACCCGCTACTGTGTATTTCCAAGTCTAATTCTGGCACTAAACCCATACCTGTCACCCAGCGCCTAAATACTAGGCCTCAAATTTATATCCCGCTAAATCTGTCCTTAGTGCTGTAGCTGGGCGAGTTATTTAGTGTCCGTTCAAGCACATTTCTTGTTCTGGGTTGAAATACAATTCCCAATTTAGCAATTTCATAATTTAGTGGTTTCTGCTATATCAGAGCTATTTGAAATCTATCCCTAAAAGGGTATATAATATTCAAGGTGCACATAGGGTCATTCAGAATAACTTCACACACACGCTACTGTGCATTTCCAAGTCTAATTCTGTCACTAAATCCATACCGGTCACCCAGCGCCTAAATACTAGGCCTCAAACGCAGCCGCCTGTCTACAGCCAATGTGGACAAGCTGACGTTCATAAAAATGAACCAGGCATGGATCCCACAGGATCTGTCCGTCCCTTGTCCAGATTAGACATTAACTACCTCCCCTTAACCATATATTATTGGACTCCAGGGCACTTCCTCATTCAATCCTATTTTTATTTTCATTTTACCATTATATTGCGAGGCTACCCAAAGTTGAATGAACCTCTCCTCTGTCTGGGTGCCGGGGCCTAAATATATGCCAATGGACTGTTCCAATGTTGGGTGACGTGAAGCCTGATTCTCTGCTATGACATGCAGACTGATTCTCTGCTGACATGAAGCCAGATCCTCTGTTACGGGACCTCTCTCCTCTGCCTGTGTGCTGGGCCTAAATTTATGAAAATGGACTCTTACAGTGGTGGGTGACGTGAAGCCTGATTCTCTGCTATGATATGAAGACTGATTCTCTGCTGACATGAAGCCAGATTGTCTGTTACGGGACCTCTCTCCTCTGCCTGGGTGCTGGGCCTAAATATATGCCAATGGACTGTTGCAGTGGTGGCTGACGTGAAGCCTCATTCTCTGCTATGACATGCAGACTGATTCTCTGCTGACATGAAGCCAGATTGTCTGTTACGGGACCTCTCTCCTCTGCCTGGGTGCTGGGTAGTGTTGAGCGCGAATATTCGAAAAGCAAATTTTTTTCGCGAATATCGCAACTTCGCGATTTCGCGAATATTTCGAATATAGTGCTATATATTCGTAAAAACGAATATTCGTTTTTTGTTTTTTCCCCCCCCCCCACAAAATTACAGTACACATATAATTGATTGTTTCCCAAAGGTCCAACAGCTCAGATCTTACTCACATTGCCTAGAAAGTGATTGAGGCGCGAATCTTCGTAAGGCGATGTTATTAGCGCACATGCGAATATCGGCACGTCCCAGAACAGAGGCAAAGGGCTTTGCATTCATACATTAGTGAATTGAGTTGCGAATCTTCGTAAGGCGATTTTATTAGCGCACATGCGAATATCGGCACGTCCCAGAACAGAGGCAAAGGGCTTTGCATTCATACATTAGTGAATTGAGTTGCGAATCTTCGTAAGGCGATTTTATTAGCGCACATGCGAATATCGGCACGTCCCAGAACAGAGGCAAAGGGCTTTGCATTCATACATTAGTGAATTGAGTTGCGAATCTTCGTAAGGCGATTTTATTAGCGCACATGCGAATATCTACACTTGTCCCAGAACAGAGGCAAAGGGCTTTGCATTCATACATTAGTGATTGAATTGAGCTGCGAATCTTCGTAAGGCGATTTTATTAACGCAAATGCAAATATCTACACTTGTCCCCAGAACAGAGAGGCAAAGGCCTGTGCATTCATATAGTATAGCACCATATTCGCGAATACGTAGAACTTCGTAAAATTCGATTTACGAATATTCGTATTTTTTATTTTACTTTCCACCTTACAGATTACATTGATCTGTACTCTGTCAACTACTGTCATCACCCCCCACTGTATCTCGATTGATTCCCAAAAGTCTCACATTCCCTAGAAAGTGATTGAGGTGCGAATCTTCGTAAGGCGATTTTATTAGCGCACATGCGAATATCTACACTTGTCCCAGAACAGAGGCAAAGGGCATTGCATTCATACATTAGTGATTGAATTGAGTTGCGAATCTTCGTAAGGCGATTTCATTAGCGCACATGTGAATTTTGCATAGCATATGTATTATGCGATGCGAAAATTCGAATTATCGCATATGCGAAATAATAACGAATTTGAATAATCGCGAATATTTTACGAATATTCTTTCGAATATTCACAAAATTTCGCGAATTCGAATATGGGACATGCCGCTCAACACTAGTGCTGGGCCTAAATTTATGACAATGGACTGTTGCAGTGGTGGCTGACGTGAAGCCTCATTCTCTGCTATGACATGCAGACTGATTCTCTGCTGACATGAAGCCAGATTCTCTGTTACGGGACCTCTCTCCTCTGCCTGTGTGTGTGCTGGGCCTAAATATATGCCAATGGACTGTTGCAGTGGTGGCTGACGTGAAGCCTCATTCTCTGCTATGACATGCAGACTGATTCTCTGCTGACATGAAGCCAGATTCTCTGTTACGGGACCTCTCTCCTCTGCCTGTGTGTGTGCTGGGCCTAAATATATGCCAATGGACTGTTGCAGTGGTGGCTGACGTGAAGCCTCATTCTCTGCTATGACATGCAGACTAATTCTCTGCTGACATGAAGCCAGATTCTCTGTTACGGGACCTCTCTCCTCTGCCTGGGTTCCGGGGCCTAAATATCTGAGAATGGACTGTTCCAGTGGTGGGTGACGGGAAGCCAGATTCTCTGCTATGGAACCTCTCTCCAATTGATTTTGGTTAATTTTTATTTATTTAATTTTTATTTTAATTCATTTCCCTATCCACATTTGTTTGCAGGGGATTTACCTACATGTTGCTGCCTTTTGCAGCCCTCTAGCTCTTTCCTGGGCTGTTTTACAGCCTTTTTAGTGCCGAAAAGTTCGGGTCCCCATTGACTTCAATGGGGTTCGGGTTCGGGACGAAGTTCGGGTCGGGTTCGGATCCCGAACCCGAACATTTCCGGGATGTTCGGCCGAACTTCTCGAACCCGAACATCCAGGTGTTCGCTCAACTCTAGTGGCGATATGTAATATTTTATTTATTTATTGTTTATATATTTTATATGTAAAATTGGGAAAGGGGGTGATTTATACTTAAAATTTTAGTGTGTTTCTTGTAACTTTTTTTTTTTTTTTTTTATAGTTTATTTAATATCTATTTCCCCCTTAGGGGCTAGAACCTGGGATCTTTTAATCCCTTGTGTATTCACCCTAATAGAGCTCTATTAGGGTGAATAGGATCTCACACTGTTCCTGCTGCCTCGGGCTTTGTGCTTACAGCAGCAGGGAGATTACCATGGATGGCTTCAGTAGCGTCCTGGCTGCCATGGTAACCGATCGGAGCCCCAGGATTACACTGCTGGGGCTCCGATCAGAAGCTGCCACTGCTCCACCAATGAGAGGAGGTGAGGGGACTGGGGGCACTGCCACCAATGATTTTAATACTGGGGACGGGGACGGGGGGGGCGCATTGCGCCACCAATGTTTTTGTAAACTGGGGACGGAGGGGGGGTCACACTGACACATTGCCGGCACCCTGCCTCTGACAGGGCGCTGCAATCAGCGGCAGTTAACTCCTCAGGTGCGGCACCTGAGGGGTTAATTGGCGTAAATCGCAGCACCCTGTCAGAGGCAGGGTGCCGGCAATGTGTTTCTGCCGCCACCTACATTTGTAATATATTAAACGTTAGTTATCATTGGTGGTGCAGTGGCCACAGCCCCTCCCCTCCTCCTCCCCTCTCTCTTCTCATTGGTTGCAGCGGCAGCAGCACTGGGGGGAGGGAGAGACGGCTTCCTTCTTCCCTGTGCTGCTGAGGGAACATGGCGCATGCTGAGAGCAGCACGATCCATATTCTCTGATACTGGGCTGTGCAGTAGCACAGCCTAGTATCGATAGCACCCTTCACTCTTGGGCTTGTGACAACTTGGTCTCGAGCTTGTGGCTCTCCAACTGTTTTGAAACTGCAACTCCTAGGAAATCCACAGGTTGGAGACAACCAGACAGAAACCCGACCAGCTGTAGATCCACAGGTTGGAGACCACCAGCCAGAAACCCAACCACCTGTAGATCCACAGGTTGGAGCCGCCAGCCAGAAACCCGACCAGCTGTAGATCCACAGGTTGGAGACCACCAGACAGAAACCCAACCAGCTGTAGATCCACAGGTTGAAGACCACTGACTTATAGACTTTTGCTTCTTACATGTGCCATCTCAAGTTCATCTGAACTTCTGACGGGCTGGTGTCCTTTGGCGCACGGGCAGTATACCTATCTTCACTGCGCATGCGTCCGAGCTGGAAGACAATGGCACATATGCAGATTTCGAATGGGCTTGAGATGACATTAATCAAGCCATATTGGGTGGATTTAGATCATGGACTCCTTGACCCTTCCACCACGTAGCTCCACCTCCTTGACTCCAACAAAGTAGTTTACATACAGCGCATGCAGCAATAATAAAGAAAACAGCTTATCTGACAAGAACACCTTTAGAAAGCCAAATAGATAACAGCTACTTCTGGTGGGTCTGTGGCCACAGTTACTGAAGGGTCCCCCTTAATGTTACTTTAGTGCACTCTGCCTTTAATGTATTGCATTTACTACCCGGGAGGTGTTGAGAAATAGATAAAAAGCATCTATGGCAATGATTAAGTATATAATATCACATATTAGCTCTGCCGCAACAGAGACACATGGGTATAATGCCGGGGATGAAAGCTTTCTCATCCCTAATTATGCATATATATTCATGCTATTATTATTTTTTCTTCCATAGACCCAATTAAATAGGAACATCTGGGAATATAGAAACAACAATGCAGCGAGTGCAGCATGCAATAAAGACATCATGGCATATGCCGGTGCGCAGGAGGAAGAGGCAGCCGCGCTTCAGAAAAGTTACGGTCTGGAGAGAACAACATCAGCTTTCAGCTTCCCGAGGGCATTGCGCCTCTAGATCACAAGAAGTGAGTGATGGGCGCAGTCAGTGTTTTTTCATGGAAAATCATAGATTGCGTTCTATATCTATTTTGCATATTAAAGGGCTTAAAAGGGTTATCCTACAAAAAATACTCATCGGTTTTTAAACCAGCACTTTTTTTTTTTATTGCGTGTAATTGAGTGATTTAACAAAATGTATCTGTTTAGTGCCACCTGCTGTTTGTTTGTTTTTCCTTATTTCTCTGTCCACCTTGCTAGGGTGGCCGCACATGCTCAGTTCCATCCTTCAAATGCCTCCTGAGCTAAGATAGGGAGTGAGCTGTAGTAGAAAGGACATGCCCTCTGAGCTGTCATAGAAAGAGCTTAAGGAGAAATGGCACGCCCTTTGAGCTACAGCAGAAAGCATGCGCCGCTTGAACTGCCAGGTTAAGGGGAATCTGCCACTGCATAGCCCGCTATGAAACCATCTTACATGCCAGATGCACACTCCTTAATACATACTATGGCTCCATTGTGGAGAAATTAGGCTTTTTATTTTAGGGTAATTAGTCTCTGGGTGCAACAAGGTCAGTGCCGTTGCACCTCGCTGTATCCGAGGCTCTGCTTCTTCTCCTTCCTGGCTATGCACCAACAATTTGAATGACAGGGCCAGGCAGTGAAGATGTACTCACCCCCGGCCCTGAAGTCTCTAGATTGCTCATCCGCTTCACTCTTCAGCACATGCGCAGTGCAGAATCCATCGGCTTCTCTACTATACTGTGCCTGCGCCGAACAATGGATTGAACGAGCAATAGGGAGACTTCTGGAGACTTCAGGGCCAGGCGTGAGGGTAACACATGTAGCTAATAGACCTCATAGCTCTGGTAAGGGTTTCTGGTTTCTGTCCATCCTTTCCCACAAATGGGCAGCACCTCGAACTTAGGAACTGCAGAAGAAAAATTGGATATATATGACTCCCCCCCCCCCTCCCTCCCTCCAAGATGGCCCTGTATGTAAGGAATTGTTATGTATGTATTTGTATCTCAGAGGGACTTTGGAGATAACCCATGGTTCAGCCAGAACTAGTAAAACACTTGTACTAAGATTTGTGTCTCCATGGTGCGTGGAAGTGTTTGTAGCTGCTGCCACGTGCACCTTCCCCCAGGTCTCCTATATCATGAGTCCAGGTTTAGTAGGAATACTGAGTGGTGTAGTGCGGCCTAATTGTCTCTTTAAGTGTGTCACGGTGCTCCTACCTGGACACTGCTGGACCCCAGGCTTTGGCTCTGCAGCAATAAATAGTGGGAATAATTGAGGGATGGAGGAAAAATAACCTGAGTCCAGATCTTGAGATGAAGTTTAATGGCAGCTTTACTTGATAAAATGTTTCTTCAAGCAGTTTTCGGGCTTTGTCTTGGTTCCAGCAGGCTTTAGCATGAACTGGCTGGCAAACTCAACTCTGCTTTATCTCTTTCTCTCTGCTGTACTGACAAGCTAGCTTAAAGGGTAACAGTCATGTTTTCATCAAAAAATCTATTTTAGCACATGTTACTGCTGCAGCAGCATTATGCATAAAGCAATCTTTAGTTTCTTCACTTACCACTGTTTTCCTTGAGTTTCTCCCTTAGTTACAGTTGTTTAAACATTTACAATATGAGGATCTCCTCGAGATGGCTCCTCTGCCAGTTCTCTGAGGCCAAAACTGCTTTCCCTCACTTCCCATACACACTTGCTGTAGCCAGCAGCTCCCTGCCAGCCAATCAGATTGGATTACTGAGAGACACGCCTCCTCACGCTGAAGCCTAATGCAGGCATGCAGTGTTGAGGACCTCCCCTCTGTCTTCTGTTTATACTAAAAGGAAGACAGACAAGCCACAGCAACGGTCTTTTAAGGGAGCAGTGGAAAGGGACAGAGGACATTAAAGGGAATCTGTCACCAGGTTTTAGCATATTAAGCTGTCACCATTGCAATTTACAATAAACTACCTTCTTTCCTGCAGTGGTCTTCTTTTTTCATTTCATGGTGTCATTTTGATAAAAAAAAGCGCTTTTTATGTAATGCAAATAAACATCTAAGGTGCCCAGAGGGGTGTTATTCTTTTTCTCTTGAGCCCAGTAACGCCCCCCTGCAGTGCCCAGCCCGCCTTAATTTCCAGCCCAAGCACGCCTCCTCATCAATAAATATCCTCCCACAGCCGAGGTGAACGGCGGGTGCCCCCTCCGCCACGTCATCTAATACATTCCAGCTACGCCCCTAGCTTCTTCCTTTCGGCCGCCGGAAATCTCGCGCAGGCGCAGTACTGCCGACTGCCTGCACCTGTGCGATCATAGAGCTCCTGAGGGCAACAGCTTCAAAACTGTCACTGGGAATGCACCGATTTCCGGCGGCTGAAAGGAAGAAGCCAGGGGCGTAGCTGGAATGTATTAGATGACGTGGCGGAGGGGGGCGGCGGCGTTCACCTCGGATATTTCTTGATGAGGAGGCGTGCTTGGGCTGGAAATTAAGGCGGGCTGGGCACTGCAGGGGGCGTTACTGGGCTCAAGAGAAGAAGAATAACGCCCCTCTGGGCACCTTGGAGGTGCATTGGCATAGCATAGAAAGTGCTTTTTTATCAAAATGACACCATGAAACGAAAAAAGAAGAGCACAGCAGGAAAGAAGGTAGTTTATTGTACATGGCAATGGTGACAGCTTAATATGCTAAAACCTGGTGACAGATTCCCTTTAATGAAAGCTGTTATTATAGGGTAATTACAGATCTTTTGGCAATCATTGGCAGACTAGCTCAGGTATACATGCCGAGCTCTAATAAACTAGCAAATAAAAAATATATATGACAGTTACCCTTTAATGACTTTGATGTCTTCTTTATGCTGCACTCCACTCGTTAGTCTGACTTCGTTTCCGCCAAGGGACAGGTTAGTGGCCTGTCAGCTCCAACATGGAGTCTTAGAACTGCCCCACCTCCTTCTGGTAGCAAGCAGGACTTGCCCACTTCTGCCCAAAAGGGGCAGAGTGAGTTCTATTCTATCTAACTATAGCTCTGCCATATTTGCTGCCACCTGCTGGTGAACCAGGCACATTACATGTAATAAACAGTTACATAACAAGATTATTAATGCGCATTGCGGGGGACCCGGACAGAATTACATAGATGGCATTGGTGTTAGCCCAAGAGATAGTAGCAGGGTGCAGGAGGGGTAACAACACTCTGGAGTGTTACGTAGTTACTCCAGTAAAGACGCTTTACTATATCAAGGGCCAGGGGCGTAGCTATAGGGGGTGCAGAGGTAGCAGTCACAACCAGGCCTGGGAGCATGAGGAGGTCCAAAGACCCTTGTGCCATAAAAGAAGACACCAGTTTTACAGAAAAGTGCATGCAGGTCAACAGGGCCGCCATCAGGGGGGTACAGCCGATACCCCAGTAAGGGGCCCAGACCCTGGGGGGGGGGGCCCGGCCAGTTCCAATGTAAAAAAAAACCCCTCTCATTTGTCAGTGACTTGAGTTGAACTTTTTTTGCATCACTAGAGGGGGGCAATTGATCATTCCTTGCTAGTGATGTCCAGTTCATGAACAAATCATTCATTTGAATCGATTCAGTTCACTGAACCGGAGGAGTCGATTCCTCTGACTGAGCCGATCCGTGTGAAGCCGCTCAGTCTGAGTCAGTGAGTCACACAGCACACAATAGCAGAGCTGCTGGCAGCAGGGAGGGACTTGGGAGGAGTGTCATCTGATCCTAGAGTGGAAGCTGCTTCTGCCAGCCCCGCCCCTCCCCGCCCACCAACCAATCAGAGCTGAGTCAGTGAGTCACAGCACACAATAGCAGAGCCGCTGGCAGCAGGGAGGGGAGGGACTCGGGAGGAGTGTAATCTGATCCTAGAGTGGAAGCTGCTTCTGCCAGCCCCTCCCCTCCCCGCCCACCAACCAATCAGAGCTGAGGCAAGGCAAGCACTAGCAGCTCTGAGTCTGAGTCACTGACACAAGTACAGGGAGTCTAAGAAAGAATCGAATGAGTCTCAGGTTAAAAGAATCTAAAGATCCGACTTAGGCTACTGTCACACTAGCGTTGTTTGAATCCGGCGTTCAATTCCGACACCGGAACTGCCCGCCGGATCCGGAAAAACGTGTGAAAACTGATTACATTTGAATCCTGATCAGGCTTTCGATCACAATGGAAAAATGCATTGGAAAAAACGGATCCGCCATTTATGGACTTTAACTTTTTTTCCCTATTTTTCGGGTTTAACATGCAAAAGCCGGATCCGTTTTGACTGAACACACGGTGCCGGATCCGGCGTTAATGCAAGTCAATGGGAAAAAAGCCTGATCAGGCGTTCAGTCAAAGTGTTCAGGATTTTTGGCCGGAGGTAAAAATACAACATGCTACGTTTTTCTGAAAAGCCTGATCAGTCAAAAAGACTGAACTGAAGACATCCTGATGCATCCTGAGGGACGGACTCTCCATTCAGAATGCATTAGGATAAAACTGATCAGTTCTTTTCCGGATTTGAGCCCCTAGAACGGAACTCAGCGCCGGAAAAGAAAAACGCTAGTGTGAAAGTACCCTTAGAGACTCATTTGATTCTTTGAGTTAAAAGAGCCGTGAGTCACTAGAACAGTTTACACTGAGGCTGATGCTTTTGTTGCAGCAGTGATAAGATTAAGGCCTCTTTCACACTACAGTATGTCCATTTCAGTGTTTTGCAGTCCGTTTTTCACGGATCCGTTGTTCCGTTTTTTTGCTTCCGTTGTGGTTCCGTTTCCGTTCCGTTGTTCCGTTCCGTTTTTCCGTATGGCATATACAGTAATTACATAGAAAAAATTGGGCTGGGCATAACATTTTCAATAGATGGTTCAGAAAAAATGGAACGGAAACGGAAGACATACGGATGCATTTCCGTATGTGTTCAGTTTTTTTTGCGGAACCATTGACTTGAATGGAGCTACGGACCGTGATTTGCAGCCAAATATAGGACATGTTCTATCTTTCAACGGAACGGAAAAACGGAAACGGAATGCATACGGAACACATTCCGTTTTTTTTGTGGAACCATTGAAATGAATGGTTCCGTATACGGACCGTATACGGAACGCAAGAAACGGACCGCAAAATGGAAAAAAAAAAGGTAGTGTGAAAGAGGCCTAAGGTCCGTGGCTCCATTCAAGTCAATGGGTCCGCAAAAAAAACGGAACACATACGGAAATGCATCCGTATGTCTTCCGTTTCCGTTCCGTTTTTTCTGAACCATCTATTGAAAATGTTATGCCCAGCCCAATTTTTTCTATGTAATTACTGTATACTGTATATGCCATACGGAAAAACGGAACGGAACAACGGAACGGAAACGGAACCACAACGGAAGCAAAAAAAAGGAACAACGGATCCGTGAAAAACGGACTGCAAAACACTGAAATGGACATACTGTAGTGTGAAAGAGGCCTAAGGGACAGGAGCAGAGAGATAAGAGAAGTGACAGATGCCTGTGAAGACCACGCGATCTGTTGCTCAGAAGCCATGAGATTGTAAGGCTACTTTCACACTAGCGGCAGGACGGATCCGACAGGCTGTTCACCCTGTCAGATCCGTCCTGCCGTTATTTCGCCAGACCACCGCTCTGTCCCCATTGACTATAATGGGGACGGGGGTGGAGCTCCGGCCCAGCACGGCAGTGCATGGCGAAAGGCCGCCGGACTAAAAGTACTGCATGTCCAACTTGTTGTGTGGTCTTTGCTTAGGGGTAAAATGCAAAGCTGTTTTCTGGATTATCCCACAGGGCCATGATCCTCCATCATTGTTATTAACCCCTCCCTTGCCAGCCCACCCAGCCCTATTTAGCTTTGTGTTCAGTCTTGAAAAAAATGTTTAGGCCATGAAGGGGTTAATTAAGTGTTGGAGGGGGTGGGGGGGTGTTATTGTGCATATTGTGTTTGGGATCCATTTAACAAGTTTGACCAGTTGGGTTTGAGAGTGGTTGAGTGTCATCCACAGATTCCTCATAACAGTGCGTCACCCACAGACCCCCCCCCATAACAGTGCGTCACCCACAGACCCCCATAACAGTGTGTCACCCACAGATCCCCCATAACAGTGTGTCATCCACATATTCCCCCCATAACAGTACGTCATCCACAGATCCCCCCATAACAGTGTCATCCACAGATCCCCCATAACAGTGTGTCATCCACATATTCCCCCCATAACAGTACGTCATCCACAGATCCCCCCATAACAGTGTCACCCACAGATCCCCCATAACAGTGTGTCATCCACATATTCCCCCCATAACAGTACGTCATCCACAGATCCCCCCATAACACTGTAACAGTAAACCTTGTGCTTTTTTTTTTTTTTTTTTTTTTTAAATGTGCCAGGGGAAGATTGCTAGGGCAGATAAGAACAGGTAGTGTAGTTAGTGTTAGTGGAGGGTCCTGCTTAAAAGAGTCTACCTTGTTGTGGTAGCGGCTTCATATTATTTGGTCAAAAATGAATTCCTTACTGAAATCACTGATTATCACTTTTTACTGTCTTTGTAGTTGTAAAAAAATTATGAAATTGGGGGTAGGTCCTTGGGGGTGGAAGGGAGGTGGAGTCAGGATGGATTCTAAAGGGGCGGGGTAGGAGGGGGGGGCCCAGGCCTTGAGCTGTGTAAGGGGCCCCAAAATTTCTGATGGCAGCCCTGCAGGTCAAGTTACACCTCTGGCTGAAGGGGTTAGGTTATAAATTTGGCATGGGGGAGGGGGGCTGCTGTTTCAATGTTTGCCTCAGGCAGCACGAAGGCTATGTACCCTGGCTGCAAAGCACTGAGGCAAGGGGGTCCCAAGCTGAACTCCTGCACCAGGGCCCATGAGCCTTAAGCTATGCCCCTGTCAAGGGCATCCCACCTTCCATCGGCCAGGAGACCCCAACCAGGGTGCGCCCTGGAGAAAACAACTACTGCTCCTATCTGCCGCTCGCTCATCACTGTGGAATCCAGCAAAAACAATTCTCTTTTTGATGCTGCATGAACTCAGAGGCATAAGTGTACCTCCATAGGAGCTTTATTACGGCCTTTGTATGGCATTACAATTTCAGGCCAGCCCTCGAACCTTGGCTATAGTTTCATTCACTCATGTAAACGTCCACACAACAGCGCCCCTAGTGGACATGTTTTCACATCAATCATTTTGAAGCACACCCCTTTTGACCAAGCATATTTTTTTGAGTTTTTTTCACAGCTTTTTTTTATTTTTCTAGTGATGTAACAGTAGGAGGGATTGTTCTTTGTAGCGATGTATTTTTCCATGGCACCATTTTGGGGGACAAATATTAACTTTTATGAAAGAAGTTTTCAGGGAGTACAATATTGATGACATGTTATATAAAGCACTGCGCCATACATAGTATAGTGGCTGTGCTTGGTATTGCATCATAAGCTCATTCATCTGAATGGAACTACGTTGCACCTAGATCAGTGATGGCTAACCTCCGGCACTCCAGCTGTAGTGAAACTATGACTTCCAGCATCCTCCATTCGTTTCTATGGAGTTCTGAGTAAAGCCAGGCAAGTGTGCGTTTTGGGAGTTGTAGTTTTACCACAGCCGGAGTGCCGGAGGTTAGCCATCACAGACCTAGATCATGGTACCATTTTGGGACAGATACAGATTTTTGATCACTTTTTATTCTGTTTTTAGGAGTTGGGATAAACAAAAACAAAAAAAAAACAGTCATTCTTGCTAGCACTGACACAGTGCAGGTTAAATATTTGGGATACTTTTAGAGGTTGGGTTGTTACGGACATTATTTTTATTTATGTTTTTTACATAATAAAGCAATTTTAAATCTTACCTGAGTTTAAAAAAAAGTTTGCCTAATGGCTGTGCTTCTTGTATAATCATAACTGTGAAGGAATAGTTCTTTCTGGGTATTCCTAATGACTTTTTCAGCCTAATTATTCCCTTCTTCAGCTGCACAGCTAGATGCATTTCTCTCACAAGCAGGATGCTTCTTCCTTCTACAGAATCTGCCAGCACTGTTTTGCTGTGTGTCCTTTCCTTTCCTTCCTATTATGTTTTTTTTTTCAGCTCACAGAACAGATTAGGAGGGAGAAATTACCCTTGCACAAAAGGCAGGAGGCTCCTGTGAATTAAGAAGCAGCGTAGAAGCAGTTCTTTATCAGGCTCAGATAGCTCTGACATGTCCCCACTTCCTCTCAGTCATCTTCTCTCTGTTAGCAGGGGCAGATCTAGCCTGACACCAGGCAGTGGACTGCAACTTAGGTGGAAGGGAGACCCCTAATAGCCATGATTTTAAAGTTGTTTTTTTAACAGTTGGATAGAGCCAGATTTTTTTTAATTAAAGGGAATCTGTCACCAGTTTTATGGTGTCCTAACTAAGGGCAACATAAATAAGTGACTGATTCGCTTAGCAAAATGCTGGGTCACTTTCTTTAATTGACCCAATCAATCTGCCAACATCTTGTATTGAAAAGCTCCAGCTGATAATGATGAGTCATGAATATTCATGAGCTCCTGACTTTCCCCGCCCACCTGCTGCTGAATGACAGTTATTTTCCATATGAATCAGCAGCAGGTGGGCAGGGGAGTGGCTATAGCTCTGAATTAAATATACGCTCGACTCACTGACATCACGCTGGACTCAAATCAGCTCATTAGCATGCGGCATCTTTGTGTGTATATTATGAGGTAACCATCTGTCACACCAGTAAGTGAATACATCTAAGGTACTTTTTAGTAGTTAATGATTGTATATAATTAGTTGAATTATAATCAAATATCCACATGACAGGTTCCCTTTAAGTGATTAAGGTTACTTTCACACTAGCGTTATTCTTTTCCGGCACTGAGTTCCGTCCTAGGGGCTCAATATCGGAAAAGAACTGATCAGTTTTATCCCCATGCATTCTGAATGGAGAGCAATCCGTTCAGGATGCATCAGGATGTCTTCAGTTCAGTCTTTTTGACCTTTCAGGACGGAGATAATACAGCAGCATGCTGCGGTTTTATCTCTGTCCAAAATTCCGTAACACTTGCCGGAATGCCGGATCCTTCATTTTTTCCCATTGACATGCATTAATGCCGGATCCGCTCCCGAGTGTGCCGGCAATACAGATCCGGCATTGCGGTCTGCGCATGCTCAGACCGGAAAAAATGTGAAAAAAATAAATGCCTTATCCGTTTTTCCGGATGACACCGGAGAGACGGATCTGGCATTTCAATGCATTTGTCAGACAGATCAGGATCCTGATCCGTCTGACAAATGCCATTAGTTTGTGTCTGTATTGACGGAATCCTCTGCCGCAAGTGTGAAAGTAGCCTTAGAAAGTTGCTAGTTTTTGCTACCATTTTTTATTAAACAAAATGAAATTGTGTGAAAGTACAGGCACTCACTAAAGAACAGGTTTTGTGTTTTTTCCCTTTTTTTATATTTCCATACATTTTGTCAAATCTTCTTTTACATTTTTTTTAGCACCTCTTTGGGACTCGAACAAGCAAACTCTTAGTTGCATGTATAATACGCAGGAATACTTACACGTATTAAGCCTTGCCCCGGCGTACCAGGTGTACTAAGATGACAGACCTGGAGGTCATTGTTAGGACCCCGGCTGCCAAAGCCACCCATGATTGATTTGCCAGAGGGACCTATGGGTCGCGGAGGGAGCTGGTTAAAATGGTTAAATAGCTGGGATTGGAGTTCTCTCCGATCTTGACTGTTGCAGTGGGAGCATGGTTGTCAGATACAGCCGAGTTCCTGCAGCGATCACAGTGAAATACGTGTACGTCATTCTTCGGAAAATACACCGCACAGATGACGCAAGAAATGACAAAGGCGTGGCTGTATGACAGAAACAGCGCTATTCTTCTCCAGAGGCTGTATCAGGTAGTGCAGCTGAGATCTATTTACTTGAATACCAGGCACATACCACAGACAAGAGTGACCCTACTTTTAGAAGGAAGCAGCCATGTTTTTGGAATCTCAAACAGTCCTTTTAAGGCCCTCTGTCAGAAGTTTTGTACCTACGACACTGGTTGACCTGTTACATGTGCACTTGGCAGCTGAAGGCGTCTGTGTTGGTCCCATGTTCATATGTGCCCGCATTGCTGAGAAAAATTATGTTTTAATATATGCAAATGAGCCTCTAGGAGCAACGGGGGCGTTGTCATTACACCTAGAGGCTCCAGCTGCCAAGCGCACATGTAACAGGTCAGCCAGTGTCATAGGTACAAAGCTGCTGACAGACGCCCTTTTAAAGGGAACCTGTCACCTGGATTTTGTGTATAGAGCTGAGGACATGGGCTGCTAGATGGCCGCTAGCACATCCGCATAACCCAGTCCCCATAGCTCTGTGTGCTTTTATTGTGAAAAAAAACAACGATTTGATACATATGCAAATTAACCTGAGATGAGTCCTGTATGTGAGATGAGTCAGGGACAGGACTCATCTCAGGTTAATTTGCATATGTATCAAATCGTTTTTTTTTTACAATAAAAGCACACAGAGCTATGGGGACTGGGTATTGCGTATGTGCTAGCGGCGATCTAGCAACCCATGTCCTCAGCTCTATACCCCAAATCCCGGTGACATGTTCCCTTTAAGGACTATTTGCCAAAGATGGCTACGAACACTGCAGTATTGCCGTCTATACCGAGGGCAGAAGAAACCAACTACACAAGTGCTTTTAAAGATCTGTGCTTGCTGTCACTGACTAGGCATCTTCAGTGCTTTCTATCAGTGGATTAATCTAGCGGGTTCACGACGAGCTGCAGTTAGGTTCTGTTATATGGCAATGGGATCTGCTCCGCATGCGTACGTCGGCTTTGGATTTCTACTTTTTTAGCCCACGTGTGAACGTAGCCTTGTAGCACAGTTATCAGAGCTGTGTGTTCATCACATGGCAAGGACAGATTTATAACGGGGTGTTCCTATCTGGATCCCACCTCCTACCTTCAGAATGGAGCCCCTTCTCACACCACCAGCAAAGGTAAGATGAGAGCATACGTGGGACTCTCCATTCGCTTCGTGGCCACCTCTCCGTTCCCAACAGTGTGAAGCGGGGCTTCATTCTAGAGATAGGAGCAGGTCTCATAACTATCAAGGTAGGAATACCCCTTTAACCACTGGAGGTGAGCAATAAAAGCTCGTATGGAATGACATCAAGCAGCTGTCAAACTATTTAAAACTACTAAATGTGCATCAATGACAAGAACAGGAGGAACCCGTTTTTCCAGCAGGCCAATCACTGCCAAAACGCGTTTCTCCAATTTTAGTCATTGACGTACTTAATAATTAGTAGTTTTAATAAATAGTTTTCATTCAGACTTTTCTCCCCTCGATCTGCGTGTTCTCCTACTTCCTTGCTCACGTAAGGAACCGATAGAGTAACACTATCGGAAAATATCTCCTTATACAAAGAAAACCGATAACTGCGTTAAACGTGGACCGTATTAACTTTAGGTCAGGGGTTTAGAAATATGGAAATATAAGATTTCATTGCAGAAAAGGTAAAACAAAGACAAAAAAACAACCCGGGAAGACGTATTGATTCCATTAGACAAGCTCAGGCGAGAAATCGCTCCCGAATCAAAGAGAAATCTGCAACGTGAATACCACAGGCTGCAAATTGACTAATCCCTATGCAGCGCAGGCAGCCCGGTCGGTTCATGTCCGCGCGCTGTATTCATGGCTGGCTGCTTGAATGCTACACAATGCACTGAATACTAATCAATCATTCCCAGATCTCCCACATTTTATTTGCCGTCTTGAATCATTCAGTTTCGTTTGGAATACGAAGGTAGGAGGATTGAAATGGTCGCTGGGCGAGCTCTTATTTGCTAAAAAGGTGAGCTAGACTCAGTATTTCTACAGACGGACTATAGAAAATCTTTATAAATGGTGGTTGTCTCATTTAGAAAACTCAGTACGCTATTTAGAGAATTCTCAGTACCCCCTCTATCCACAGCGCATCCATAGGAAGCATATTGATTTCAGTGGACACAGTGTAATACTTCATTTCTCCTGTGGTGGCGCTGTGACGAAACACAACACTTGCTGTCAAGTTCCTTGCAGATTATAATTGATCGCTGATGGTCCCAGCAACAGGACAACCTGTGATCAGCTTATTGTCAGGGACCTCTCTGATAAAACGGATTATCCAAAGTGGAGACCAGAACAATACAAGTACTGACGTTATCTAATCCTGTCAGATTTGTTCTGTCTGCATCTTGGAAAGTTTGGGGGGAACGAACAAGAGTGGGCAAGGAGATTCAGGTAAATGAGGTAAATGATGTGCAAAAATTTTACATTTTTTGTTTCATACCCTGCCCATTTTATAGGACAGCATTTAAATTACAGACAGTACATATAACTTATTTTTTCACACCCAAAATAAATATAGTCCCCCCCCCAAAAAAAAAACACAGACCACAGATCAGACCGCTATAAAAATACAAACCACACACCAACCCCCCCTAAAAATACAAAAGTCCCTGAAGACCCCAGAAGCTTGAAATAAATATGGACCTGCACCCCACCCCCAGAGGGGCAAAATATTTACACCCCAGACACCCAAAAGAAATATAGACCCTAGACCAGACTCCCTAGACACAAGAAAACAGACCAAACACCCTAGAGTTACAGACCAGAATCCCAGACTAGATCCCAGGCCTTATTATACAGACCCCAAACCAGACCCCCTGAACAACCAGACTTAGACTCCCAGACTAGATCCTCCATTTATACACAACCAGCAGGCCTTATTATACAGACCCCCTATACACAAAAACCAGACCAGACCCCCCAGACTAGATCCTCCAGTACTGAACCAACCTCCTCTACTAGTTTTCTGGCAGATATGATATTATAATCATCTGGAGGGCTAGCTTCTGTATAACTATGGTGCAGTTTGATATTAGATACTGATTATCTGTGGTCACTGTGACTGATAACAGACGTTTGCTTTCAATTTAGTGATGGTTCCTATCCCTGTGTCAGGGTTTCCTAGGGCCTAATAGGAGGTGATTGACACAGGATTGCCCTTATCGGGGCAGCCATTTTATTTGTAGGTAGGGCTATATAAGAGTAGGGATGGACATCAGAAAGCGGTCTTTTCTTTGACTTAGATAGTCACACCTGCCTTGTCGGTTATTTATTACACAAGGGGTTGTCTTTTACCGATGCAATAAAGGTAATGTTTTAATGGTGGTGGCTCTGTGATTAGAATATGGGGCCAGTAATGCCTATAACCTACAACAGCTCCTAGCACGCTGTTACAATGGTGGTCTATGCCCAGCAACGCTCAACTCCAGTGAGAACGGCCACCGTTTTGCTCACCAAGGCTCCAGGTTTTTAGTGGCTCAGACCCACCAGCAGCCGGCAGGCCCAGCTACCAGAGTAGCATTGATTTTCTTCTATGGCAATACCTCTCACTGCCTGTATAGTATGTAGGTGCACTATCTCCAGCTCTTAATGGGCCTGAACGGGAGCATTTTCCCTCCCCTGCCTATGGCTGGCTACCCTGGGGTATTTAAAGCACCTTCTCCTGTGGGAGGGTGCCTGAGCAATAAGTTCGAGTATTCTAGTTTCCTGCAAAAGTGCACTGATGTCTTGTTCCCCTGTTCCATTTACTGACCTGAATAACTTCTAGATTTGACCCTTTGCTGCCTGATTTGACCTCTGTCTGATCTCCATTTTGACCCTAAGCTACCTGCCCAGACCTCGGACTGTTTATCAGGTTGCACATACTGCCCTGACCTCAGGTGTTCCTTTTGCCTGATCCCTTGGTGCTCCACACTGGTGTCTTTTGAATCTCATGGGTCAGCTGTCACTTGAACAGAGACTACTTCAGGAGGTAGTAATCTGGTGGTTCCCCTACAGCGTAGTGTAGATCCCTGTGCTGGGGTTATAGAATGAAGACCAGGGGAGCCACTTAGATAACGCTTTTTATAAAAACTTAGATTTTGAATTGTTGTACGCAGACCTCCCAAAATTATCAAGACTCTAGACAAATCTACCCCAAAATGTTGCTGAAATGTGAATATCCACTTTAAAGGGGTCAAATTGGATTTTTTCAATGAGGGAGCCCAGAGGAACATTGCAGGCCGGGAGGCGAAGGAGCAGGGAGCCAGCACTGGGAAGCAGATACGTAAGTAAGCTTCCCATCACAGGTCCGGCCAGATTTGTAGCACCCCCCCCCCCCTTACCCCATTCTTGTACAACCCCTTTAAGCCATGAAAATATACTATTTTCAAGTAACTTCAGCACTCCTTTATTGGATCTATATGCTTCATACCCTGTATCTAGAGCTAAACAGATTGCTCAAGGGCATAGGATTGGGGCAACTGTTGAGTCCTTGGTCATCAAAGATACTATTGGGTTTACTGGTGAGGATGCCCCCCAACCCCACCCATCAATGCGTATTTCAATTTCTTCAACCGATGAACCCAATTAAAACACATTCTGGTTACGGTATGTCTTGCCTAAATACCAAGACGGCTGAGAACATGAAAGACTCCATCTACGTACATAGTATACCACCGCCATTAAATATTCTATCCAGGTCCTGACTACAAGGAGGGACATTTTCTATTTTTGATGTGCGTTAATTTGAAACAGCTTATTATTATTCTAATGTAAGGATATGTAGAAAACCATTTGCCACATCGAGGAAAAAAAAAAAAAGCAATTATACGAGACGAAGTGTTTCACTGACCTACATATGCCACAATACTTTTTGAAATGGTATTCATGTCTTAGGGTGGTCTAATGCCTCCTCTGAATTAATTGAGTCCTACGCTGTAATTAAATAATTTATTCATAGCGTTTGTACACATCTCTGCGGGGTGTTGGTTTTTTAACATAATGCCTTTTTTATGATAAAGGTTTCCTTAAGAAAAAAAAAAAGTACAAAGTCATTCAGATTCGTGAACATTAATCTATGAATATAGATCAGCGTATTCATTCAGCAGCGCCGGTTAGAAATTAAACAGGAAGCACTTTATAATGAGATCGGATAAATCAATTGTAAGCTCCCGTCCCGCTAACACCCCGGCTAAGGTATCTCTGCTTACCTGGCTGAAGGGGGAGACAAAAAAAAACACAATCATTTCAATTTTCAAGCATTAGATATTCCTAGCGATCTATAGACTTAAAGGTGTTTTCCAGTTTGCATCAGCCCCCTTTAAAATAATCAATTATGAAGGTTGCTGTAATTTTGTAATGTATTTTTTTTCCTTTTTTTGCTCCTATCTCCTGTTCTGGGCTGTGGTCACATGACCATGTCCATGTAGCTCTTTCTTATTTCCTGTGATTTCATGTCCATGGGCGGGACAGTGATAGGGATGTGTCTATATAACTAGCTGGGGGAGCTATCAATTAGATGGACATTGTTAGCGTCCATTCACACGTCCGTAGAATGTGTCCCCACCCGTTCCGCAATTATCTAGAACGGGTGCGGACCCGTTTATTCTCTATGGGGCAGTGTGCTGTCCGCATCCGTATTTCCGGAGCGCGGCCCCGAACTTACAGTCCGCGGCTCCGGAAAAAAATAGAACATATCTTATTCTTGTCCGCAATTGCGGACAAGAATAGGCAGTTCTGTGGGGGTGCCGGCAGGGTGTATTGCGGATCCGCAATTTGCGGATCCTCAATACACTACGGACATGTAAATGGACCCTTAGAGTCAGTGATAGGGGAGTGTAAATGAAACTAGCTGGGTGGGAGGGGCTATAAACTAGCTGGGCGTTGTTAGGGGCGGGGCTGGAGCTGTGGCAGAGGAAGGAGAAGTGCATCATGGGTTTGGTTGGATACAGCAACAGGAAGTGCTACATACTGGATGGAAACAAACCAGAGGGATTGATTTACATGGTGAAAATGGGTCAGGAGAGTCCAAATTGGAAATAAAAGCATTGTGAAGATGTACATGAGGTAAGCAACTACATGAGCATTTCTGTTAAATACTATAGTAATCCTAGAAAACGCCTTTTAAAGGTGTTGTCAGAGTTATTGTAAAATCCATCCAATGCCAATAAATACCTTAAAATTTAAAAGCCTCCTGTACTCGCCGCAGCTGTGGTCCACTTCCACCTTGTATACAAGGCAGCAGAGGTGACGTGCTGCTATACGGCATGAGACTGCTGATGACAATGATTAACTGCTGCAGTCATGTACAGGAGCAGGACCGGAGGTGCGGCACAGAGAACGGCAGGGGAAGAGGCAGGTGAGTGTAGGATTCTTTTTATTTTAAGGCGTCTAGTGTCATTGGGCGAAATTTAGGACAACTCGAACAACCCCCGTAAGATGGCCATACACTTTACATAGCTGACCCTCCCGACCCCTACCCCCACCTAAATCCACATGTATGCTCGACCCGGCTAAACATGCATGTGTTCTGAATAGGGAGAGTGGAGTGATCCACTGCCAGACCCCTCTGGACGCTGCTTACCTCCCCTGAGAACAAAATGATCAAGCATGTGGAAATCCAACAGCCTGATCTTTCTTTCCCATGAAATTGAGAATCAGGAAATGGTCATAACACCCCCAAAACACAAATAGTTGGCCGAACCTGACAAAATCTTCCAAAAATGTGTATGGCCAAATGTATATGGGAAGGAAGGGGGGTTACTCCTAGGATCTTACTCCTTGGATCTCCACCTATAGGGTCCCCTAAATTTTCTTGTTAATGCAAAGCTGCATCAGACCACTTCTTACTTGCCACTTTCTATTCCTTCAATAGATTTCAATGGAGAAGGCACTGTCGGTGGGGGCTGATACAACAAGCATCAGCAAGAATTGGGAACCACCACTGCTTCAATAGGGTTGAGTTGTAACGATCCAGAACTGTACCTCTTACCTTTAAAGGGAACCTGTCATCAACTTTATGGTGCCCATACTAACGGCAGCATAAAGTAGAGACAGTGAGTTGGTTTCAGCGGTCTGTCATTTAAAAGTTAAAAGTAAGTGGTTGCCAAGAACCAACATCACAATCATGGCAGACTGGGCCTGGAAAAGAGTCACGGCCACCTGAGAAGAGTCATGGTTATTCATGAATCCCTGCTCTCCTGCCCACCTGCTGATAACTGACCGTCTAATACCTGGTTTTCTCCCTTTCTCTCTAGGAGAGAACTGCCAGTCATCAGCAGATGGGCGAGGAGAGCAGGAGATTATAATAACCATGACTCTTCTCAGGTAGATTTGACTCTTCTCAAGGTCTGGGCTGCAATGATTATGATGCTGGTTCTCGGCAACCACTTACATTTAGCTCATGAGTGACACAGCGCTGACATCAGCATTTATATCACTATTTTATGCTGCCCTCAGTGAGATCAACATAAAGTGACTTTAGTAATTTAAAGATAAGGGTTATTTTATGACCGTCACAAAGTGAAAGTACATTTCACACAACTAGACATATATAATGGTTCAATAATTTTTAATAAAGACCAATTGAAAAAAATATTTTTAGATCAAAATGAGTAAAATGCAATCATAAAAAAATGGCCCCAGAAGGTGTACATAGCCTTTAAACTAGCATCTGTTGAATGCATTAGGACTGATGACAAAACAGGGTATACCTAACTAGACATTAATAGGACACCCAGAAGCATACAGCGTAACTCCAGTGACACTGTTGTCCATCAGATGTTCACGAGGATGCTGGGGTGATACTTTATTTCCTCTATCACCCCTTATTCGGACCCAACCTTCCTCTTTTAAATAATGAAAGACAGAGATTGCAATTATTTTTTCATTTGCTTATAAAACCTTCCATTGTTTTGTGTAATTTCTAATTTTGTGGGCTTCTATGTTTCTCCTTGTTCATTGTCTTGATCAACAATGGATTTTCCCATAGGCACAGTTTGAAGGAAACTCAGAATGCAGTGCGCTTTGAAGACTAAGACTTCCCTCAAGGTAAAAATGTCTTGCCAATTATTTGTGACTGAAGCATTTTACTCAAATAAAGTATTGGCAGATGCAACCCTCAATTCAAAAGGAGTTTGCCGAGCACCCGGAGAACCAGAATAAACATTTGTCTTCTTGAAACAATTATATTAACCATTGAGAAGATCCTGTGGATACATCATTTATGTCCCATGATATTTGTATCTCGGGAACAGTGCAAAAGAAATGACTTTCACTCGTGGCTTTTGTTTGGGCACCTTAGATGCCCCTTCTAGTTCTAGTTTTGGACCTGCTTTAAAGGGAACCTGTCATCAACTTTATACTGCCTATACTAATGGCATCATAAAGTAGAGACAGGTGAGTTGGTTTCAGCGGTCTGTTATTTAAAAGTTAAAAGTAGGTGGTTGCTGAGAACCAACATCTCAATCATTGAAGACTGGGCCTGGAAAAGAGTCACGGCCACCTGAGAAGACTCATGGTTATTCATGAAGTCCTGCCCTCCTGCTCACCTGGTGATGACTGACAGTCTTCTACCTAGTTTTCTCTTTTTCTCTCTAGGAGAGAACTACATCATCAGCAGATGGTCAAGGAGAGCAGGAGATTAGGAATAACCATGATTATGATGCTGGTTCTCGGCAACGACTTACTTTTAGCTCATGAGTGACACACTGCAGAAATCAGCATTTCTGTCACTAGGGGTGGTGACACCATTATTAAAATTCTGAATGAAAAGCTAGCTACTTTTGTAATTTACTTTCTATTACAAAAACGCTCCAGTTGTGAGATATTATTATTGTGTCTCCTGACTGACCTTAAACTCACTTGTAATGTCACATTAGCTTAACTGATAGAAACACAGTTGTGATGTCACAACATCTTATCTGCCCGACAACCACTTGTGATGTCACAGGAGCCTATCTGAAGGGAACCCACTTGTGATGTCATAGTAGCTTAACTGACAGAAAAACAGTTGTGATGTAATAGAAACTAACATGATTAAACATACTTGTGATGTCACAACAGGCACCTACGGAATACTTACTTGTGATGTCACAGTAGCTTACCTGACTGAAACACAATTGTGATGTCACAACAACTTATCTGCCCGACAACCACTTGTGATGCAACAGCAGACATTTGAACAGAAACAAAGATGTGATGTCACAACAGAGTAGCCTATCTAGTGGCCAACACCATAGAAGAGTAGTAGCCATAGAACACCTCCTCATTCATGGATTTTGAGAATGAGGTAGAGAGAAGAAACAACTGTTTTTGGGTTGCTCATATGCTGTGTCTACCCCTGTGCTACTAAGCCTGTAACAACATGAGGGACTACCCTCTAAGGCACTACCCTCAGCCTATACAACGAGTAGTGATCTACAGCAGGGTTGTACCAGTCACTTTGTAGGGAACAGGCAATGCCTCCTCAGGCCCAAGTGCCCTCTAGGTCACTACCTCTGACAGTCCCAACCACACTCAGCAGTGAACATCACCAAAACTTACTCTTATGAGTTGCCAATATGGATATTTCTCATTAAAGCTGTCCATTTACATTAGATCTACAGTACTTCAGCTGAATCCACCAATTGTGGCAGGTTTGACCAGTAATCTTTTGTGTTTGTGGCCTCCCGACTCTGGCTGATGTTGGAAGGGATAAGGACATGACCACCAGTACTAATATTGCTAACCTAAGTTCTGTTCAGTAGAGTCCAAGTCTTACGACCGTAATACAGATTTTGAAATGTGGTCAAAGGGATGAGCAAACCCGAACTTTACAGGTGGTGAGGGAATTCCGTTATGCATTCCTTTCTAACGGATGATGACGGAATTCGTCGACGGAATGCAAAACGGAAGCCTTTAAGAGACATTTCATTTTGCATTCCATCATAATCGAAGTCTATGGCCAAGCATAACGGATTCATCTGGTTTCCATTATGCAGGACGGAAAACATAGTCCTGCATAATGTGAACCAGACGGATCCGTTATGCTTGGCCATAGACTTCTATTATGGCGGATCAAAACGGAATGCCTCTTTTAAAGGCTTCCGTTTTGCATTCTGACTATGAATTTCGTTATATTCCGTTATTGGGCAGACTAGATGGGCCAAATGGTTCTTATCTGCCGACACATTCTATGTTTCTATGTTTCTATCCCTCACCACCCATGAGGTAACCATCTGCATGGTTTGGGTTCGCCCATAATATGTTCAGAATGGACCACTGCGAGCTGACACTGGACATATAATACATTGATGCAATGTCAATTATGGTAAACAAGGTATTTTTTGGGAAACATTTCCAGTTAAGATTTTCGTAATTGTTAGCAGCAAACCCGGATCAGGCTGAGACTTGAATAAGTTTAGTAGGTTGTTTACTGTGCGCAAGATCTGTGCAGCCTGCATGTAAGGAGTGTAGCTAGGATGGCTGGAAGACATGTGCATGGGTGCTCAATGCCAGTAAGGTACCAACAAGCCAATTTGCCTTGGTTTGGTATATTTATCTATGAGACTAGGGTAGCAAGATAGATAGATAGATAATATGAGATTGAGAGATAGATAGACATAAGAGATAGATACAAATAGATAGATAGATAATAGATAGATAGATAGATAGATAGATAGATAGACAGACCTATGTATCTGTGAGCATCTATAATATGTGATGTTGAATCACTTTCATAGTAAGAGAGTTAAGCCCGCCAGTCCATTGTAAAAAGGCAGAACTTATACCCTGGAAGAATTAATTGGAAGTCCATAAGGAATATTCCTTATAAATAAGTAAATAACGCTGATAATCTGGTGCATTACATTACTGCATATAATATGTTAAATTCACATAAATATTCATTACAATATATTGTGCCTGCTTGCTTTATCATTTATATATCACTAGACACAATTTATTGCTTCCTGACCCTAATATAAATTGATCTAAGGAATCCAGATGAAGACTGTTAGAGGACCGGGGGCAGGGGCTCAGAACCAGGCACCGTACCATGGGGGGTGCAGAAGAAAGTCACACTAACAAGGTCACCATACATCTATTATGCTGCATCCATAGACAGCAACCATAGCATGCAGTTGTAAAACGCTGAGGAATATGTTAGCGCTATATAAATAACGATTATTTGAAGTATATCAGTTGTAATTCATGCTGCAGCAGTGCCTGTTGTTGCCCCCATGTTCCCCAATTACTGGGCCCATAGTGCAGCCCAATTTCCCCAAAAACCATTCTTCAGATACAGATACAATAGTGCCTAAGGAGTGGATGATGATGAAAGCAATGGCATAACTACAGAATGTTGGACCCCATACCAAACTTCTAAATGAGCCCCGGACCTACAGTAACTACCAAATCAATTCAGACCCTTAATCAGACCTGAAAAGATAATTTATACCCGATACCTCTAAACTAATCAGATACAAAACCAGATTCCTAAATTAGTTCCCATCCTCAACCAAACTACTAAATAAATTCAGACCCCAGACCAGACTACTAAATGCAGATACCAAATTAGTTCAGACCTCAGACCAGACCCCTCAATACATGTGCACCTGCAATCAGACCAAAAGAGTCCTCCTTTATCACGCAGACTGCTCCCCGTGCCCTAATTTCTCACTCAGACTGCTCCCCATGCCCTCCTTTATCACACAGACTGCTCTCCATGCCCTCCTTTATCACGCAGACTGCTCCCCGTGCCCTCTTTTATCACACAGACTGCTCCCCATGCCCTCTGTTCTCATGCAGACTGCTCCCCATGCCCTCCATTCAAGGACTGCTCCCCATGCCCTCCTTTATTACACAGACTACTCCCCATGCCCTCCTTTATCACACATACTACTCCCCATGCCCTTATTTATCACACAGACTGCTCCCCATGCCCTCCTTTATCACACAGACTACTCCCCATGCCCTCCTTTATCACACAGACTACTCCCCATGCCCTCCTTTATCACACAGACTACTCCCCATGCCCTCCTTTATCACACAGACTGCTCCCCATGCCCTCCTTTATCACACAGACTACTCCCCATGCCCTCCTTTATCACACAGACTACTCCCCATGCCCTCCTTTATCACACAGACTACTCCCCATGCCCTCCTTTATCACACAGACTACTCCCCATGCCCTCCTTTATCACACAGACTTCTCCCCATGCCCTCCTTTAAGGGACTGCTCTTGACACCTCACCCTCCATTTCCCTCCTCTCACACAGACTGGTCTTCTGTGTGAGAGGAGGACCATGATGTCACCAAGGATCCTTCACCTCTTTTAGTTGCAGTTTTGCTGCAATTTGTACAAATTTGTGGCAAAACATAGCAGTACATTGAACCACATGATACAGTGAGATTTCTCACAAATTGCGTGGAAGTTGCTGGTCTCACTGGTATTTGTGTAAAATTGTGGCCAAAACACAGCGGACCGTAGAACATCAGGAGTAATGAGGTTCTGGCAAATTGTTGGTAAGGTTGCGGGTCATATCTGTGTAGGAGGCCCTCTTCTTGGTTAATGGGTCCACCACAGTATTCACTGTCAAGCTGATAAGCTGGTCCTAGCCTGTAGAACACTTGTTTCCCCCCACAGATTACAGGTCTCAGCATTAGCACAATCTACAAGGGATTGTCCAAGGAGGACAATCTCTTCAAGAATCATGGTACTATAGGACACCACTTAGATGTCCTGTTTTATCCAAAAGAAAACTATGTCTATACAGGAAACTACAGAGTCTACAGACCTCATGCAGAGTTTTGGCATGTTAGACCATTCTGACATGTTTAGGCCTGGAGTCTGTATTTTATACCCCAATGACATGAAGTGGAAAAAACCCATGTGGAATAATGAAGGCACTGCACAGCATGTTCATCCACTGCACGGAAAGGCCATGGGTTAGCCCCAATGAGGGACAAATGGCATAATTCACATGCAGCAACGGAGA
This sequence comes from Bufo gargarizans, assembly GCF_014858855.1. Lineage (NCBI taxonomy): Eukaryota > Metazoa > Chordata > Amphibia > Anura > Bufonidae > Bufo > Bufo gargarizans. The sequence goes on along the minus strand of NC_058084.1, from coordinate 453,746,441 downwards.
CAATTACCTAATGTGTGTGGGCATCTTTAGTCACCTAGGCACCATTTCATGTGACCCTAAGCGGCACATGACCTTGCAGTGATGTTACTGCGTGGAGACACGTCACCGCTGAGGCCATTCATGGGCTGCTGTGGCACACACAATCCCGTCCATGCAGAAGTAGACAGACGGGAACCGAAAGACCAGTGAAGGGAGCCAAGGAGCCAGAATGCAGCTGTAAGAAGTTAAAATAGGTTAGAAGACAAAAAAAAAAAAAGAATAAGAAAAGGCTGAACAATCCCTTTAAAGGGGTTATCCCATGACTAATGTAAAAAATTTAAATAAGACATCATATAATACATAATAATCTCTTTCTAACAAAGCTAGAACCAGCCCTGTACCTCACATGGATCCGTAGATCTCCACATTCATTGCTCCGCTAGATTTGAATCGAACTGGCAGCTCAAGGGGAGTGTCTTCTCTGCTGCAGCTCAGGGGGCGTGTCCATGCACTCCCTATCACAGCTCAGGGGGCGTGTCCATGCTCTGCCTATCACAGTTCAGGAGGCAGCTGAAGGATGAAACTGAGCATGTGCAGCCTTCACAGTGAGCAGGTCAAAGAAATAAGAAAAAAACAAACAGCAGGTGGCGCTAAACAGATCCTTTTTAATGAATAACTCAGTGGCTATGCTGAATTTTTTATTACATACAATTACAAAGGTATTCAGATCCAGGTGCTGCTTCAAAAACTGTCCAATATTTTTCGTGGGACAACCCCTTTAAGGGTTCACTTTAATGTTGCAGCCACAATAGTCTGTAACCATGGAGACTGCATAGAAGCTGTACACACAAAACAGTAGGGCATTTGCAATTATCATTTCAGATGCACAGAAACAATAAATAAATAAAAAGATAATTGCAAAGGTTGGTAAGGCCTTTGACTCAGCCCAAGCATAACATGGATCTAGTGATTGGTAAGGGATCCATAATGCTTGTGGGTCTAGACTGGTGCAGAAAAAGAGGCAGTTACAGAGAAAATCAGACATCATATAGTACATGACAATATCTTTCTAAGAAAGCTAGGACCAGCGCTGTACCTCACATGGATCTAATTGTGCCAATTGCTCTGCTAGATTATCTTCAGCCTTACAGCTCAGGGCTGTGCCCTTACTGCTGCAGCTCAGGGGGTGTGTCCTTTCTGCTGCAGCTCTCCCTATAACTGCCACAGCTTCTAACAGAACATATCTCTGGCAGCAGTTGAAGATTTAAACTGAGCATGTTCGACCAATCAGTGAGGTGGTCAGAGATATAAAGAGAAGAACAAACAGCAGGTGGCGCTATACAGATACAGTTTTATTGAATATCTCACTTACTATAGTACATTTTTAATTCCATGCAATCAAAGAAGTATTCAGATCCAGGTGCTGGTTTGAAAACTTTAGAATATGCTTCGTGACACAACCCCTTTAAAGGTGATTTGGAGGAGAGGGAGAAGATTAGAGTTTCAGTCACAGTCAGAATAGAGGATGATGGAAAAACTTTCAATCTACGAACATATAATAATATTAGCGGTCCCACGGGAGATTTTAATAATGGAATATCTGCTCATGCTGTGAAGCGTATAAGTGGTAATGAAGTTGCGATCTACTACTGGCAATCTGTTTCCATACGGCATGTATCCGCCTGTCCGTCCCGGCAAATTCCAATCAATTTTTCACAAGTTTGTGGATTATTTAACCAGCGTGTTTGCTTCCTAAACTACCAGACACATTTCTGTAGTTTTGTGCATGTGGTGGTTTAATGACCCTAAATTCTTTTTAAACTTTATTCCGGGGAAAGTGTCTAAAAAGCTAAATTAAACATATATTTTTTTAATTTGCAGTCCTTTATTCTTAAGAATGCACACTGTAATATCATATTACAATGTTATTTTTCTGTTTTGGTTATTTTGATACATGCATGTCTGGTGTGGCTATACTGGTGGTTTGGGATGGCTTCTTTATTTGCAATTTATTTGAAAACAGGGGTTGGTTTTCTAAGACTAAGTTCTACAGTGTCAAGGTCATCTAGCAGTCACATGACTGTGGGGTCCAGTAGGGGCAGCGCCAATGCCACTGCTTCTAACCACAATGTAGCGCCCGTTGAGTGAGTAATCCCTTGATAAGTATTACCGTGTAAAGAATAGAACATCTCAAATTAAGTATTATTGGAATATACATTCAATAAAAATATGGTAAGGTTTTATATGTACATTTTCCTCTCTGGTAGCGCCCCCTCCTGCATTCAGAGGTGGACTGACATGCTCAGTAGCTTCCCTGCTGTCTTCCTCTTCTCTCGGTGGCAGTATCGTGGTCTCATAGTGAAGCTGGTGAAGTGGTCCAGACACCTTTTATTCATTCGTCCCTACTTCTAACTTCATAGAATTATTGTACCGTATTTGTTGCCCCATAAGACGCACTTATAGCAGGAGAGGTAAGTAAATGTTTTTAATTGTATTTTATTTTATGGGAGTCTGAACTGAGGCATGGAAGTCTCATCTGAGGTATGGGGGTCTCATCTGAGGTCTTATTTATATTGGGTCTCTTATCTGAGGTCTGATTGTGGGTTAACATTAGAGGTCTGATCGGGGCTATGAGCTGAGGTCTAATTAGCATTGGGGGTCCAATTGCTAGTCTGACCTGAGGTCTAATAAAATTATTTTTATCTTATTGTCCTCCTCTAAAACCTAGGTGCATCTTATGGGCAGGTGCATCTTATAGGGTGAAAAAATACAGTATATAGCTATATCTCTCTTTAGACATTGGACAGGGAAATTGAGGTAGTGTCACGGATGATGTTGCAGATAGCTGGAAGTAATGAATAAACGTCCGACTGGCTTGATCCCAAACTAAGGAGCATATAGGTGACCCCTATAAAACCCTAAGAGCTCACCCTGACTGCTAAGCACATACAAGGGTCTCAAAGGTAGACGATTGTATGCCCACGTACCTAAGACTGTGTGACACCTGAAAACCCTATAATAGTGAGGGGACACGACAACCGGCACCCTGCACTTCATACGGAGGGAGTCAGGGTCACCTAGAATCAAGCCAGCAAGGAAACACAATACATGAACGGACAAGCAGCAGCAGAAGCCTCCAGCACTGAACACTTCATCCAGGAAGTAGTATAAACCGCAAAGTGAGGCAGTATGGGAGGGAATATAAAGGAAAGAGGATTAGTCTAAATAGGTGACACCTGGAAGAAGGAAATGAGATGAGAAAGTAAAACCAAAACAAAGAACATCATGCAAGAGGTAGAGAAGGACATCTGTCAGACCTTCTCACAGAACTGGCGGTGACAGGTAGGACATTACATACCATACTGGATACTGGGCCCATATGTGAGGGACTATGTCCTATGCAGGGGAGGAATGGGTTAACAAGAGCTAATTGCAGTACATCTTGGTAGATGCAGGTGCTTGCAGAGCTGCTACCCACTAACAGAAAGGGAATAATGTCTTCCAAATATTTAAGTAAAACATTCTTTTTTTTTTTATTCGTGGGATAACCCCTTCAAACAGGACCCATCAGCTTCCCTGGGATGTCCATTTAGTAAATGCTTGCATTCCCCATAGAGTAACTGTAGTGACGTTCTTAGGATAGGTCATCAATATCTGATTGGTGGAGCTCGGACTCTGAGCACCCCCGCCGATCAGCTGTTTGAAGGGGTGCAGCACTCTTCATATATACCGAGCACAGCGCCATACATCGTGTAGTGGTTGCGCTTTGTATTGCAGCTCAGTCTCATTCCCTTAAATGGGACTGAGCTTCACAAAAGCCACGAGGATAGGTTCCAGAACACCCCTTTAACGCTGGATTCAGTTGGTATGCACATCAGTAATTGATAAAATAAAAAGCGGGGGTTAAGTGGGGTTATCTATAAAATAATGTAGTATGATGACGTATAGCTGCATTAATATAGAAGAACGCTGGCAATAACCACAGGCTCTAAACGCAGCTTGCAGTCTATAAAGTAGTCTGTAAGAGCCAAGCTAATTCCTTATGGAAAACAGGGGTCATATAACATTAATGTTATCGATGACACGATGGAAATCTCGCAATGCGCAAAGCTGAATAATAACGAGCGTACCAGAATGATATTAATTTTTAATTGGAGCGTGGTCAGAATTCTAGCATGGCTGCATACCAATTAATTGTTAGCAAGGGAGGGTAAACTGACACGGCTGAGATGTCTGGGTGACACAAAGCAGGTCAGATCTGTCTCCACTCACAGGATCTAAGAGGAGCAAAAAAATAAAAGGTATAAAGAAAAAATGTTTATCTGTTAAATCCCTCGTAAAATAATAATATAAAAAAACAAGGGTTCTGCTGCACACAACCTGTCCTCGTATCAGAAGCGACTACTGTGAGTTGCTTAGGATTCATTTTAGGCAAACTCAAGCCCCTGGAAGACTGCAAGTGTAGTGCCCTGGAGCAGGGGTACTTTAAAGTCTGGACATTTGTGGACATTTGCCCCTATTTACCCCATGCAACTTAACTTACACTGATTTATACAGTTTAATACTGTGTAACTGCATTTTATAGTTACATTGTTAATACGGTTCAAAAAAGACATAAGTCCATCAAGTTCAACCAAGGGATAGGTGGGGACGCGAATCTCAGAAGGAAGTGAGACTCAGATTTCTCAACTTTTTCATAAGCTTTAATGTCATTTACTTTTTAAAACCGTCCACTGTTCCTGCTGTGACCACGTCCTGGGGAAGTCTATTCCACAGATTCACAGTTCTTACAGTAAAGAAGCTTTGATGCTTCTGGAGACTGAACTTTTACTTCTCCAGCCGTAGGCAGTGGGGATTTTACATGGAGCAGTTTTTCACAGCTTTTTTTGTATGGCCCATTAATATATTTGTATAGGTTAGTCATGTCCCCCCTTAGACATCTCATCTCAAGACTAAATAAATTAAATTCTTTTAATCTTCCCCATAACTAAGACCCTCCATGCCCCTTATCAGTTTAGTCGCTCTCCTCTGTACTCTCTCCAGCTCCAGAGCATCTTTTCTATGAACTGGTGCCCAGAACTGAACTGCATATTCCAGATGAGGCCGCACCAGCGCTTTGTAAAGTGGTAATATTACATCCCTGCCCCGCGAGTCCAGGCCTCGTTTAATGCATGACTATATCCTAGTGGCCTTAGAAGCAGCTGATTGACATTGTATGCTGTTATTTAATCTACCATCTACAAGGACACCCAAACCCTTCTCTATAAGTGACTCTCCCAGTGTTACATCCCACAGGACATATGAAGCACAGAGGTTATTACTACCAAGATGCATAACTTTACATTTATCCACATTGAACCTCATTTGACAAGTTGATGCCCAATCACTGTGTTCAAGTCAGCTTGTAGTTTATGGACATCTTCCATAGACTGCACAGTACTATATACCTTGGTGTCCTTTGCAAAAATTGTGCTATTAAAGTTTTTTTTTCCATTGTCTGATAGGTGCAGGTTCACCGCTGGGACCCGCACCTACAATAAAAACAGAGCCGGGAAATGAACGGAGAGCACACTGCGCATGCGCAGCCGCCCTCCATTCATTTGTATGGGGCTGCAGAAAATAGCTGAGCGCTGACTCGGCTATTGCCGTCTGCCCCATAGAAATGAATGAGAGCATGGGCCACCCATGCGCGGTGCGCTCCCATTCACTTCTATGGGAGCAGCGCTTGGTGGTGGATGGACCCTGGGAAATCCGGTGTCCTCCAGCAACAGCACTAGCGGTGGGACCCGCACCTACCAGACAATGGGGGCATATCCTAGTGATATGACCCCATTGTCTGAGATGGGAATACCCCTTCAATCCCATCCTGTTGCCGTATATATCCTGTTCATTTGCACTGTATTTGCACAGCACTGTGGAGAGATTTTGGGAACTTTCTAGCTAATAATGAGAAGCTGGTAATTTTCCACAGCTACCATAAGGGTGAAGAAGAGCATGTTTTGGAGGGAAAAAAGCCAGACTTGTTTACCACCAAAACCAGACATGACTGACCTTTTGAATGTCTGGTTTAGCTATGTTATTATGTCTGAAAACCAGTTTTTGACTGGAAAAACCACTGTGTCATTGCCATTAAGTATCATTGAAGCTCTAATGCAAGTCTCTATGAGAGACCAGAATTGCAACATTGTATTTGTTTGTGCTGAGTTTCTCCACTCAACCACTTCCACTAGAAGGTTCTAGTTCAGCCAGAAACTGTATATATGGAGAGCAGTCAGAGCCCCTAATGTTCTGCAGTTAGGGATCAGTGCTTAGAAGAAGAGACTCTTGCCAGACTGAATGGCTGATGAGAAGAAGACACTGAAATGGGGATGCTGAGCCAAAGACCATGGGTCGCCAGCTCTGTGACCAAGGGGCAAGCTGGACTACGGGGCCACCAGCCTTTGACCAGGGTACCAGCCTTCTGAGAAAAAGAGGGACAGCTAGCTCAGGCCTTTCCTCAGCATCAAACCCTTCTTCTGCCAGGGAGGAGACTGGAGAAACCAGCCCTGTGCCTTGCCTGTATTCTTTAACACTTAAGTTCCTCCAGTGAAGAAGCACTAGATTACTGCAGACCCTGAATCTCTGGACTTATTTCCCATACCATCCCTTCCAGAGAGCATAAACACGTTGTGACACCTCGACAGTGTCCAGGAGACCCAACGTAACTTTGAGGCCACCCCTAACCCAGCCACTGCACAAGCACCCATTCTAAACAGTAGAGGCCAAATGTTTTCATGAGGTTTCTTGGACATGCTTCACTTTGCCCAAGTCCCAAGCATAAATGGTGTATACTCCACCAATTTTAGCAGCTGTATTGTAACCCCCCCCCCCCATCAGCTGTTTGAAGAGGTCATGTTAGTGCTTGAATAGGACTGTGCTGCAAAATGAGACATTCATGTGACCAATGGACATGACTGGCCTAGGAAGAGGCCGTTGCACTCACTAGAGTTGATGCCGGCACTGAGACCCCCACTGATCTGTTAATGATGACCTATACTGAGGATAGGCCATCAATATTGAACTCCTAGAAATGGGTTCTTTTTCTGCTACTTTTTCACACTCCTAACCATCAGGATAACTTTCTGAATGTTTGCCATCATGTCTATCAATGGGATAGAAGGAATGGCAAGAGGTGTAGGGCGGAGGAGCTCCCAACAAATATTCCTGGTCTCCACAATGGCTACTACAGGTGCCTATGCAGGTCAAACTTCTGGCGTCCTTTCTTTCCTCCGTGTACAGTAGTGCTTGAATGGACTATTCCTACTTGCAGAATCTCGACAGCAGCTCTAAACTGAGAATATCGAGAAGGATAAACAAAAGACCCCATGGAACCAGATTCAAATTGGGTTTTTCCTTATTTGAATGTCAAATTTACAAACTTACAAGATAAAACCTTTTTGGGAAAGCACATCAAATAATTAAAAGCCTCATGTGGAATTTGATCAGTTTTACTTGTTGGCTTCCTCCAGGAATACTGGCCTCAGATAGGTCATTCTAACATGTCTTCCAGGTACAAGGTCATCAGTTTCCAAATTTATAGGACGGAATCATATTAAAGTTGTCTTGACCTTTGGGATGTCCCTTCAATCCTTGTAGAAGGGATGAGTATAATGACCCTCAAAGGCCCTCTCAATGAAGAGTGCTGTAAAAGTTGGGATGTACAGTACATCCATTCCTTTTAGTAAAGTCCCAATCATTGTACTAAAGAAGGGTGCAGTGGTCCCTGGGATGACTCCAGGCATTAAAAAAAGCCACCACTCTTGGTGTGTCACCAGTCCTTTTTAGTAGAAAAGGGTGCCATTACCTGTGGGATCTCCACCCATTTCTTGTAGTAAAGAATGAAGTCATGACCTTTGTTATGTCTATCTAATCTTTCATCCACGATCCATAGGATGTCCTGAGTCCTTATAATGAAGAAGGGTGCAATGACCTTTCATATGGTATATCTCAGGAGTCTATATTAATTTGGGGATCTCATCAGGGGTCTGACATCATTCCTGGGAGTGGCCAGCTGAGGCAAAGCTTAGGGACGTTGAGTGTGACAGACGTATATTATATTTGAAATGCTTGCAGCCCATCACCTGGAACATAGAAGTTGGGTAAAGTCAGATCTCTAATGGGGACGGAGGAGACTACAAAAATTTTTGCTATGGGGGCTTTGAGATCTGTGCATGCTCCTGGGGTTGAGTTCACTATTTCTGCAGCCACTCATCCCGAGAAAAATAAAAGTGGAACAGACAGAAAAACTGAACACAGCTCGTCCTTCTCTACTCCCAATACATTGGTGTTCTAGGGGCAGAGTTTCCAGAAATTCCTAGAACTTGCAGAGGTCCTCTGGGTTTGCTGTGCTATCATATTATCTCTATCAGTTGTGCAGTCCACCATATCAACCTTGCAATCAAAGAAGACTCGACAGAAGTCCGTATCTATTATTTCTATATGTTCAAGGCAGAGGTGGATTGGACATAAACCTTACAGGGAAATTTCCCGGTGGGCCGATGCCCAAGGAGCCACCCAAGCCCCCATGTCTGCTGCTGGCAAGGGTACATAATAAGCTATCAGTGGTAATTAACTGTGTGAGAATCAAATACTCATGAACCCGGCCAGTGACGTTCCCTCCTGAAATCAGCTATGCCCCACATCTCACCTCCAGACAACTGGAAGAGGAGGAGAGAAAATGGCCTCTATGATGGCCAACTCAGAGGGACAGCTTTTGGGACAATATATTGTGCGGCACTGTGCTATGTGGTATTTTGCTCTATGGTATTGCTGACCCCCCTACTTTTGTTGCCCCGCCTCCTGTCAATTTGGGCCCACTTTTAAGTTTTTTTTCCAGGGCCACTTTAGGTTCCCAATCTGCCCCTGGTTTAAGGGCACCAGAGTCTGAGCATTACGGGCACGTAGAAAATAACACAGCAAATGGCTTGGAGAATAATTTGGCGCAATTCCCCTTGATACAAAGGAAAATTGTATTTGGATTACGTTAAGTCTCTACTTTTTTTTTACCTATAAGAGACAGTCCTCCGGCGCCCTTCATTTGCCGTGTATAAAGAGATGCCTGCGCTATGAATCATTACTGCCGCGCTTAAATTGGAAGAACGGCTTTTGTTTTAAGGAGGCAGCGGAGACTCGTAAATGGAGATTAGTCATTTTTCAAATGGCTGAAACCGATGCACTGCTGCGTCTTCTGGAACCGCTCAGATGGATCTTGGATGGGATCCTTAGAGGGAGAACGAATGCTCCTTAAAACAATTTGCAATCATTAGGTAGAAGAAATATGGAAACATCTGGAAAACCCATTCCGTAGGCATAGAAGTCTATGAATTTATAGCGGGTATATTGATGTATGGATCATTTTCAGTGCATTAGGTAATGCTGGGAGATAATGGTAAAACGTTGTAGGCGCTTTACACCTGCGCAATTTTACGGCACGCCAACTATGGCGGGAGTGTAATTATAACCGCCATCATTATTTCCATGGAGAGCTGTCGTATGGCACATTGGGGCTCATGTCAATCTGTGTATGGCAGGAAAATACTGTGTTTGAAAGATGCTTCTTCAAGGACCAACAACCGGGGTTATGGTTTAATTTTTTTGTTAAGGGAAAGTGTCATCAGAAACTAACCTATGGTTTAAATCACAATTTTATGTTTTTGTTTTGTTAGTTTTTTTTTTAATTTTTGGTGATTTTATTTTTTAACCACCTCCGGACCGCCTAACGCACATGTGCGTTCCGGAGGTGGCAGGGCTGCGCACAGTCACGCATATACGCGTCATCTCGCGATACGCGAGATTTCCTGTGAACGCGCGCACACAGGCGCGCGCGCTCACAGGAACTGAAGGTAAGCGAGTGGATCTCCAGCCTGCCAGCGGCGATCGCTCGCTGGCAGGCTGGAGATCCGAATTTTTTAACCCCTAACAGGTATATTAGACGCTGTTTTCATAACAGCGTCTAATATACCTCCTACCTGGTCCTCTGGTGGTCCCTTTTGTTTGGATCGACCACCAGAGGACTCAGGTAGGTCAGTACAGTCGCACCAAACACCACACTACACTACACCCCACCCCCCCGTCACTTATTAACCCCTTATAAACCCCTGATCACCCATGATCACCCCATATAAACTCCCTGATCACCCCCCTGTCATTGATCACCGCCCTGTCATTGATCACCCCCCTGTCAGGCTCCGTTCAGACGTCCGCATGATTTTTACGGATCCGATCCATGTATCCATGGATCCGTAAAAATCATGCGGAAGTCTGAATGGAGCCTTACAGGGGGGTGATCAATGACAGGCGGGTGATCACCCATATACACTCCCTGATCACCCCCTGTCATTGATCACCCCCCTGTCACTGATCACCCCCCCTGTAAGGCTCCATTCAGACGTCCGCATGATTTTTACGGATCCGATCCATGTATCCATGGATCCGTAAAAATCATGCGGACGTCTGAATGGAGCCTTACAGGGGGGGTGATCAGTGACAGGGGGGTGATCACCCTGATTACCCTGATCACCCCCTGTCATTGATAACCCCCCTGTCAGGCTCCATTCAGACGTCCGCATGATTTTTACGGATCCGATCCATGTATCCATGGATCCGTAAAAATCATGCGGACGTCTGAATGGAGCCTTACAGGGGGGGTGATCAGTGACAGGGGGGTGATCACCCTGATCACCCGCCTGTCATTGATAACCCCCCTGTAAGGCTCCATTCAGACGTCCGCATGCGTTCTGTGGATCCGATCCATGTATCCATGGATCCGTAAAAAATCATGCGGATGTCTGAATGGAGCCTTACAGGGGGGGTGATCAGTGACAGGGGGGTGATCACCCTGATTACCCTGATCACCCCCTGTCATTGATAACCCCCCTGTAAGGCTCCATTCAGACGTCCGCATGCGTTCTGTGGATCCGATACATGTATCCATGGATCCGTAAAAAATCATGCGGATGTCTGAATGGAGCCTTACAGGGGGGGTGATCAGTGACAGGGGGGTGATCACCCTGATTACCCTGATCACCCCCTGTCATTGATAACCCCCCTGTAAGGCTCCATTCAGACGTCCGCATGCGTTCTGTGGATCCGATACATGTATCCATGGATCCGTAAAAAATCATGCGGATGTCTGAATGGAGCCTTACAGGGGGGGTGATCAGTGACAGGGGGGTGATCACCCTGATTACCCTGATCACCCCCTGTCATTGATAACCCCCCTGTAAGGCTCCATTCAGACGTCCGCATGCGTTCTGTGGATCCGATACATGTATCCATGGATCCGTAAAAAATCATGCGGATGTCTGAATGGAGCCTTACAGGGGGGGTGATCAATGACAGGGGGGTGATCAGGGAGTCTATATGGGTGATCACCCCCCTGTCATTGATCACCCCCCTGTCATTGATCACTCCCCCCCCTGGTAAGGCTCCATTCAGCCATTTTTTTTGGCACAAGTCAGTGGAAATTTTTTGTCTGTTTTTGTTTTCGTTTTTTCTTACTAAGTCTCATATTCTACTAACTTGTGTCAAAAAATAAAATCTCACATGGACGCACCATACCCCTCACGGAATCCAAATGCGTAAACATTTTTAGACATTTATATTCCAGACTTCTTCTCACGCTTTAGGGCCCCTAAAAAGCCAGGGCAGTATAAGTACCCCACATGTGACCCCATTTCGGAAAGAAGACACCCCAAGGTATTCCGTGAGGGGCATATTGAGTCCATGAAAGATTGAAATTTTTGTCCTAAGTTAGCGGAAAGTGAGACTTTGTGAGAAAAAAAACAAAAAAAAAATCAATATCCGCTAACTTATGCAAAAAAAAAAAAAATTCTAGGAACTCGCCATGCCCCTCATTGAATACCTCGGGGTGTCTTCTTTCCAAAGTGGGGTCACATGTGGGGTATTTATACTGCCCTGGATTTTTAGGGGCCCTAAAGCATGAGAAGAAGTCTGGGATCCAAATGTCTAAAAATGCCCTCCTAAAAGGAATTTGGGCCCCTTTGCGCATCTAGGCTGCAAAAAAGTGTGACACATCTGGTATCGCCGTACTCAGGAGAAGTTGGGGAATGTGTTTTGGGGTGTCATTTTACATATACCCATGCTGGGTGAGAAAAATATCTTGGTCAAATGCCAACTTTGTATAAAAAAATGGGAAAAGTTGTCTTTTGCCAAGATATTTCTCTCACCCAGCATGGTTATATGTAAAATGACCCCCCAAAACACATTCCCCAACTTCTCCTGAGTACGGCGATACCAGATGTGTCACACTTTTTTGCAGCCAAGGTGGGCAAAGGGGCACCTTTCAGATTTCGCAGGCCATTTTTTACACATTTTGATTTCAAGGTACTTCTTACACATTTGGGCCCCTAAATTGCCAGGGCAGTATAACTATGCCACAAGTGACCCCATTTTGGAAAGAAGACACCCCAAGGTATTCCGTGGGGGGCACGGCGAGTTCCTAGAATTTTTTATTTTTTGTCACAATTTAGCGGAAAATGCTGATTTTTCTTTTTTTTTCTTTTTTCCTTACAAAGTCTCATATTCCACTAACTTGCGACAAAAAATAAAAAATTCTAGGAACTCGCCATGCCCCTCACGGAATACCTTGGGGTGTCTTCTTTCCAAAATGGGGTCACTTGTGGGGTAGTTATACTGCCCTGGCAATTTAGGGGCCCAAATGTGTGAGAAGAACTTTGCAATCAAAATGTGTAAAAAATGCCCTGCAAAATCCGAAAGGTGCACTTTGGAATATGTGCCCCTTTGCCCACCTTGGCAGCAAAAAAGTGTGACACCTCTGGTATCGCCGTACTCAGGAGAAGTTGGGCAATGTGTTTTGGGGTGTCATTTTACATATACCCATGCTGGGTGAGAAAAATATCTTGGTCAAATGCCAACTTTGTATAAAAAAATTGGAAAAGTTGTCTTTTGCCAAGATATTTCTCTCACCCAGCATGGGTATATGTAAAATGACAGCCCAAAACACATTCCCCAACTTCTCCTGAGTACGGCGATACCAGATGTGTGACACTTTTTTGATGCCAAGGTGGGCAAAGGGGCACATATAACAAAGTGCACCTTTCGGATTTCACCGGTCATTTTTTACAGATTTTGATTGCAAAGTACTTCTCACACATTTGGGCCCCTAAATTGCCAGGGCAGTATAACTACGCCACAAGTGACCCCATTTTGGAAAGAAGACACCCCAAGGTATTCCGTGAGGGGCATGGCGAGTTCCTAGAATTTTTTATTTTTTGTCGCAAGTTAGTGGAATATGAGACTTTGTAAGGAAAAAAGAGAAAAAAAAAAAAAATCATCATTTTCCGCTAACTTGTGACAAAAAATAAAAAATTCTAGGAACTCGCAGTGCCCCTCACGGAATACCTTGGGGTGTCTTCTTTCCAAAATGGGGTCACTTGTGGCGTAGTTATACTGCCCTGGCAATTTAGGGGCCCAAATGTGTGAGAAGAACTTTGCAATCAAAATGTGTAAAAAATGCCCTGCAAAATCCGAAAGGTGCACTTTGGAATATGTGCCCCTTTGCCCACCTTGGCAGCAAAAAAGTGTGACACATCTGGTATCGCCGTACTCAGGAGAAGTTGGGCAATGTGTTTTGGGGTGTCATTTTACATATACCCATGCTGGGTGAGAAAAATATCTTGGTCAAATGCCAACTTTGTATAAAAAAATGGGAAAAGTTGTCTTTTGCCAAGATATTTCTCTCACCCAGCATGGGTATATGTAAAATGACACCCCAAAACACATTCCCCAACTTCTCCTGAGTACGGCGATACCACATGTGTGACACTTTTTTGCTGCCAAGGTGGGCAAAGGGGCGCATATTCCAAAGTGCACCTTTCGGATTTCACCGGTCATTTCTTACACATTTTGATTGCAAAGTTCTTCTCACACATTTGGGCCCCTAAATTGCCAGGGCAGTATAACTACGCCACAAGTGACCCCATTTTGGAAAGAAGACACCCCAAGGTATTCTGTGAGGGGCATGGTGAGTTCCTAGAATTTTTTATTTTTTGTCGCAAGTTAGTGGAATATGAGACTTTGTAAGAAAAAAAAAAAAAAAAAAATCATCATCATTTTCCGCTAACTTGTGACAAAAAATAAAAAGTTCTATGAACTCACTATGCCCATCAGCGAATACCTTAGGGTGTCTACTTTCCGAAATGGGGTCATTTGTGGGGTTTTTCTACTGTCTGGGCATTGTAGAACCTCAGGAAACATGACAGGTGCTCAGAAAATCAGAGCCGTTTCAAAAAGCGGAAATTCACATTTTTGTACCATAGTTTGTAAATGCTATAACTTTTACCCAAACCATTTTTTTTTTGCCCAAACATTTTTTTTTTATCAAAGACATGTAGAACTATAAATTTAGCGAAAAATTTATATATGGATGTCGTTTTTTTTGCAAAATTTCACAGCTGAAAGTGAAAAATGTCATTTTTTTGCAAAAAAATCGTTACATTTTGATTAATAACAAAAAAAGTAAAAATGTCAGCAGCAATAAAATACCACCAAATGAAAGCTCCATTAGTGAGAAGAAAAGGAGGTAAAATTCATTTGGGTGGTAAGTTGCATGACCGAGCGATAAACGGTGAAAGTAGTGTAGTGCCGAAGTGTAAAAAGTGGCCTGGTCATGAAGGGGGTTTCACCTAGCGGGGCTGAAGTGGTTAAATTGTCCATGTCGCCATATTAAAATAAAATGCCTAAAAGCATGCAGTTTTCACATAGACCACTAAGCTTAATATGTAGAAACTTCTTGTTCTGCACAGGTAACCTTTCAGTAGTCATCTCATTATCATCACAGGCAGGATTTCATTGATAGAAATCAGATAGATAGATAGATAGATAGATAGATAGATAGATAGATAGGAGATAGATAGGAGATAGATAGGAGGCCTTGACATATTTTAGGTCTAGTGGCCAGTGTGAAAACGACATGATTTTATGAGGTTTTTTAAAATCACCCAAAAATTTTATTTTTAATTACCTAAAAATGTGATGTAAACAATAGGTAATTTTCTGATTCCCGTTTAAAAAATAAATGACAACATTGCGTGTTAGTATATGAAGAATGACACTTGATTAGAGATACAATAGACAAGTAGGCATCGTTTGTTTCAATTTGCCATTAAAATTGTAATGTATTATTCCTCATAGAAAAATAGAAATGAGCCTATTGACATGGCCACATTGTGCTTACGTAATATCCTACTACGCCATATAGTGCCCACATAATAGCACTAAATAGAGCTCAGTAATAATAAAGAGGACCTGTCACCTATCCTGACCTGTCTGTGCTGGTAATTACTTGCATTATGACTCTCTGATGTACCATTCCTGTATTATTCCTGCTAGATGTTTTGAATGAATTGCCAGCAGTCTGCAATGAAGGTCCAGCTGGGTGTTACCAGTTAGGCGGTGTGTCCCTGCACAGTGCGATACTATCCAATCAGTGCTGCCAGTGTCAGACTGTGCAGGGACACCCTCCCAATTGGTAACACCCAGCTGGTCCTTCATTACAGACTGCTGGCAATTCATTCATAATATCTAGTAGGAATAAGAGAGGATGGTTGGCCATAGCCAGTTCTAGTTTGACTGGCATTAATCTTATGCCTACAGTCACCTTAAGGCCTCTTTGACACAAGCGCGGCGGATTGGCTCCGGATGCGTTCAGGGTGCTTTCAGTGAAACTCGCACCATTTTGCAAGCAAGTTCAGTCAGTTTTGTCTGCGATTGCGTTCAGTTGTTTAGTTTTTTCCGCGCGGGTGCAATGCGTTTTGATGCGTTTTTCACGCTCGTGGTAAAAAACGGAAGGTTTACAAACAACATCTCTTAGCAACCATCAGTGAAAAGCCTGCAAGTGCAGATGCAATGGGTTTTTCACCGAAGCCCCGTTCACTTCTAGGGCTGCGTGAAAAACACAGAATATAGAACGTGCTGCGTTTTTCACCCAACGCAGAACTGATGCATTAAAAAAAACACTCATGTACACAGACCTATTGAAATGAATGGGTCAGGATTCAGTGCGGGTGCTATGCTACGCGGAAAACTCACTCGTGTGAGTCAGCATCTGTCAGCAGTTTTGTACCTATGACACTGGCTGACCGGTTACATGTGCACTTGGCAGCTGAAGGCGTCTGTGTTGGTCCCATGTTCCTATGTGCCCGCATTGCTAAGAAAAATTATGTTTCAATATATGCAAATGAGCCTCTAGGAGCAACAGGGGTGTTACCATTACACCTAGAGGCTCTGCTCTCTCTGCACTTTTATTGACAGGAGCAGGTGCTATGATGTTTTCAATACCAGGCCCTGTCAAACAAAGTAGGGAGGGCGCGGCATTTGTAGAGAGAGCAGAGCGGCTCATTTGCATATATTGAAACATAATTTTTCTTAGCAATGCGGGCACATAGGAACATGGGACCAACTTGGTGTTTTCCAAGCTGACTTCTCGCGCACTACATTTTTTAAAATGGTTTTCCTTTTCTTTCAAGTTTTTGAGTCATCTTTGCCTCTTAGAACGACACCTTACAGGACAGAATCTGCCCCCCCCCCCCCCCCACCTTTAATGGAGACGTCTCTGTGAAGTCATCCTGTCACCAGGAAGCTCAGCAGACATCATCAAAGTCATTTAGACTTAATTAAGAGCAATTTTATGATGAATCTATGTCTGCTGTGTTGGTAACAAGTCAGACCAAGGTTTTTTTTTTGGTTTTTTTTAGGGCGTACAACTTCATTAAATTGTTTAACAAGAATTATTAAACTAAATAATTGGCTGAATCTTTCTCTACTCGTCATCCACATCTCAACACATTTTATTCTAAAAACCCTACGTGACATAAGACTAGGAAGAACGTTTGAGGATTGATCTCATGTTTTCTCTCCCTTCATGGGTACAAAAACTGGAAAAACATCAATTCCGAGAAGATTCCAACTAACGATCATTAAGGTTGTGGTGGCCACGAAGCTGGGAAGATGTTGGTACCCACTGTGGAGGACCCAGTCATAAGATAAATCTCTTGACAAAGGGACCACGAGGGAGTCAGGCCTGTGACCACACATGTGTTCTCACTTTCTAAGATCCTAGGATCACCACTATAATCATGTGGAAACTTCTTCTCTCTACAGCATTTCCCAACTTTTATTCGTTTCAGTGGAAGGTGATTTCATATCTGTCATCATCTCCACTGATGGTCATCACTAGGGCTCGTTCTTGTGATCGGAAGAGGTTCCTAGCCTCCAGACTCCCTGGGATAATACTTTTATGATATATAATAAATTATTAGAGGATGGTCCCCTGATCAGGACCCCCATTTATTTGCCAGAAGTGAATTGGCTTCTACTGACCTTCCTGGTATTCTGACCATGGCTAGTTTCTGGATTAACTCTTTGTTTGCTGTTTAGGCCCTATACTTATCTCCTGTTTTTGACCTTGCTTGTGTACAACCCTTTCCACCCTGGTGATTTGGCTAGGTCTGCTTCTAGCATGCTCACACCAGTTTTCGGCTACCGTACTCCACACACGTAACCTGTGCCCCTATCAGCCAAGTCCATCCGGTCCTGCAGCAGGCTGTGGTGCGGAACATAGTGGAAGCCTTATCTTCCTGACACCCAGAGTGGTTAAGGAAGACTGGTAGCAGTTTCTGAGTTTGCTGGTAGTGGTTCACAGACAGTGACTTAAGTATTTTCTTACACTGACAATCCTATTTTAAGCTGCATTATTGGAGAGACAACGCATTTCAAGAACAGATGGTTCTCTTCATCAGGTCCAATGATGCATGTCTGTGCATGTGATGCCCTTGGTCAGATTTGAACCCAGGTCCCCAGTGCTGGAGGTAACAGTGCCAACCCCTGCCCTACTGGGCTGCTAATTTTATCACCTAATATGAAGAAAATGCAAAACTACATCCAATGACCAAACGAAGGACAGGGCGATGTCACTTTAGAGGCTGTTACGCAAGAATGTGATTCATGGCAGGATCTCTGTGTCTGGAGTCTCCTGTAATATAATGGCTGTAATGAGAGAAGACGTCTGGGAGACAAGTTGTAGTCTAAGAGTGCACTGACTCTCTGACATGCCGGTGAGACTGTTCATGTACGGACTAGCACTCACCCAGCAGAAGTCCCCAGGGCAAGAATACACTGACTGTGCAAACAACACTGAAATACTTCCTAAATTGTCACCTGCTGATTGACTTATGCTCCTGCATTTCTGGCATTACTTCCTGAGATTTGAGCCCTATTGTGTTTTTCATGAGTTTGACAGAATTAAAAAATTCGATGATATCTTAAAGACAAAGAGCAATCTTGAAAGATTAAAATCATATTCAAACAAGATTTACAGTTTATATACAGGAATAATATACATAAACAAGTTGTCACAGTGTATACACTTTACATTATGTATTAAACTCCAGAGCTGCACTCACTATTCTGCTAGTGCAGTCACTGTGTACATACATTACTTATTCTGTACTGATCCTGAGTTAAATCCTGTATTATACTCCAGAGTAGAGATGGCCTTGCGGTTCGCCCGGCAGTGTTTTTGCGCCAAACTTTGCTAGTTCACGGTTCGCCGAACATGCAAACATATGGCGATGTTCGCATGCGCCATATTCTTTTGCATTGGGCCGAACTTTGACCCATGACACATCCATCAGGGGGGACAGGACAGCCAATTGAGACGTTTCAGCACATGGACACACACCCACCCTATAACAGAACCCGATCTGGCAGCCATTTTACATTCTGTGTTTTGCCAGTGTAGGGAGAGGTTGCTTTGTGGAGCAGGGACAGGCTGTTAGGGACACCAAACGCTAGCTAATAGGGCCACAAAAGTTTTTTTAAGGACTGGCATAGGTGTGCTATCGATAGGTGTGATATACTGAGGGGTGTGATATACTTACAATATACTTTCTAACATAGAAAGTATATTATAGTGCATTTGTATTTTGTAGCAGTTGTGTGCGGTTCTGCTGCGATACCGCAGCTATATAGAGGGACAAGCGTTATAGGAACAACTATTTGCAATGGGTGTGATATACCTGTTGCCCCCAAAAAAACTGATTGAGGGGTGTGATATACCTGCTTCCACAAAATACTGATTAAGGGGTTTGATATAACTGCTTCCACAAAATACTGATTAAGGGGTGTGATATACCTGCTTCCACAAAATACTGATTCAGGGGTGTGATATACCTGCTTCCACAAAATACAGATTGAGGGGTGCGATATACCTGCTTCTACAAAATACTGATTAAGGGGTGCGATATACCTGCTTCCACAAAATACTGATTGAGGGGTGCGATATACCTGCTTCCACAAAATACTGATTGAGGGGTGCGATATACCTGCTTCCACCAAATATTGATTGAGGCCTGCGATACACCAGCTTCCACAAAATACTAATTAACGGGTTTGATATACCTTCTTCCACAAATACTGCTCTTCTCTAGGGACTTTGGCACAGGGTCATTTTGAAAATGACAGGCAGAGGAAGAGGCAGGCCGTTCTGCAGGGGTGGTAGGGGTCGGGCAGGTGCACCAGGCCGGAGACTAAGTGGGAAGTTGGAGAAGGTGTGTGCGATTACATCAAAGGACGCACCAGAGTTGGTTGAGTGGCTCACTCAGCCTTCTGCTTCTGCCCCCTCCTCATCCTCTCTATCTGCACCCTCCTCACTCTCTGCTGTGTGCTCCCCCAAATATACAACCACCACCACCACCATAGCCCCTCCACTTGAGTCAGAGGAATTATTTTCCTATCCATTCCAAGACCTTACCGATGTGCAGCCATTCTTGGCATCGCATGAGGAAGAGGAGGTAGCAACGGCCGCCACCCAGCGGTCTGATGACAGTACCCAGATCAACCCAAGGAGGGTGGTCCCCGCTGTTGCTGCCTACTCCGAGATCTCTAATGTCAGTGGTGGTGAAGGTGACGATGATGAGGAGAGGAAGAGGAGGGGAGTTCAGAGGGAGAGACAGAGCAGCAGATAGGGAGAAGGAGGAAAAGCAGGCAGAATTCGCAGTGCACAGGAGGCAAAAAGCAGACTGCAAATGTATCTGGAGCGAGCCATCCACCATGCACGGTCACACATTGCGCTCCCAGGATGCCGGCATATGGCTCAGCAGTGTGGGCTTTTTTTAACGTGTCAGCTGCTGACAATGGATATGCACCTGGGATTTCTGAATGTTCTAGTCTAAATTTTCTTGTAGTATTAATTGAGGGTGGCGCCCCTTTTAGACTGAACACGCCCATATACCTGGGACGTCTGAGCAGAGTACGTATGTAGCTGGTTCCTACACTGCCCTGAATATTGTAGGCTTAGGTAAGTCCAAAGAGAGGCGGTAAATTAGTGTTAGGGACCCATCTGCGGAAGCCACCTTGACGCCTGGTAGATAACCCGACACACGTTTGATCAAATATGTGCGCTAAGAGCTTCCATTGACTCATTATAGTAGGTATTATACCACTTTTATTTAGAATGATCCCCATTTCTTAGCTCTATTGTTTGTATGTATAATGGTGTGCAGCCATTTTCTTTTTATAATCATGCTTTCTTCATGGATATGCACCTGTGATTTCTGAATGTTCTAGTCTAAATTTTCTTGTAGCTGCTGACAATAGTGTTGCCATCAAGCATGTAACCCGTGGCACCTGTGTGGATTTGGTGTTACGGCCGCGGATTGCATGCAGGCCTGCCTCTTCTTCTCCTCCTCCTACTCCATCCTCCGTCTCCTCCTCGGCTGACTCCTCCTTTTTCACTCCTACCGCCTCTTCTGCTGCACCTCCCAAGCTTCCCAGAACCTATTCGATGTGCCAGGTGAAACGTTGCCATGCTGTGCTGCGGCTGTTGTGCCTGGAAGCCAAGAGCCACACTGGTCCTACACTGCTTTCAGCTCTGCGGTCACAGGCCGATCAGTGGCTAACCCAGCTCAATTTGACAGTTGGTAAAGTGGTGTGCGACAATGGTGCCAATCTGCTGAGCGCGCTGAAACAGGGCAAAATGACACATGTGCCGTGCATGGCACACGTCCTGAACTTTGTCGTGCAGCGATTCGTTGCCAAATACCCAGAGGTCCAGGACGTCTTGCGGCAGGCCAGGAAAATCTCTGGCCATTTTAGAAAATCTTACACGGCCGTGGCTCGCCTTTCTGACGTTCAGTGGCGACACCACAGCTCGACGTGCTGGAACTCCACCTTGTATATGCTTGATAGGCTGCTCCAGCAGCAATATGCCCAATATGGTTTATTTTCACCGCGCCAGTGGCTGCTCATGCACGACGCATACAGACTTCTGCGGCCATTTGATGAGATCACCAAACTGGTCAGTCACAGCCAGGGCGCCATCAGTGACATCGTACCTTACGCCTTCTTTCTGGAGCGTGCACTGCGTTGAGTCATTGATGAAGCTGTCGAGGAGCAGGAGCTGGAAGATGAGGAAGTCGCAATGCTGAATGAATTCCCAGGGGGGCTACTCCATCTGAGACAAGACAGCAGAGGTCTGAAGAGGAGTCAGAGGAGGATGGTGGCTGGGGGGAGGAGGAGGAGCAAAAAGAGCAGGCTTTGAGGGGGACTTAACCAGTGGCTGGGGGAGGAGGCCGAGGATGACATACTCCTGGGCGATAAGCAATAGCCAGGGCTCTCCACGGCTTCCAATATAGTGCAAATGGGGACCTTCATGCTCCAGTGATTGAAGAGGGACCCCTGTATAAAAAGCATAAAGGGCAAGGACCAGTACAAACACAAAATGGCGGACATGTTACCAGCATCACAGAGGGCTGTCATAATGCAGCATTTCCAGTCCTTGCTGTGAGAGATTCTGCTGTTGCAGGCGCTGGCAGAGGAATTTCCACCCACAGCGAAACAGGTGCGGGTACCAATCCTACCGCGCCTGCAAGAAGAGGGCGGTTTGAAGATGTTTTGGTCACTTCGGATATGATATCATTCCTGGAGCCAACCCATCGAGAGCTACCCTCCGGATACAGCCTCAGGGAATGCCTAGACCGACAGGTGTCCGACTACATCGGGTTAACGGCCGATTTGACGCTCTGAGAAGCGAGGAACCCCTGGACTACTGGGTGTGCAGGCTTTACCTGTTGCCAGAGCTGGCACAATTGCCATGGAACTCTTGGCTTGCCCCTCGTCGAGTGTCCTGTCTGAAAGGACGTTCAGCGCACTCGCCTAGCTCACGACAGTGTGGACTACCTCACATTTCTAAAAATTAATGAGGCATGGATCTCTGAGGAATTCAACACCTCTGACGACCACGTGTAATTGAATTTCCTCATGCCAGCCCACACATATCCACCACCACCCAGAATAAAGAATGATTCTTGTCTTATGTTCATACAGCGGCATAAAAGGCCTTTTCTGTCAGGTGAATGCCTCATTTTTGGGGCCTCTACTCCAGTGGCCTACAGTAAAAATTTTATCCAGTGACCGCCTAATGTACCTCCAGACACATAATCGCTAGTTCTTTTCTATCAAGTGAATGCCTAATTTTTGGGGCCTGTACTGGCCTACGGTAACATGTTTAGCCGGTGACCGCCTATTGTACCTCCAGCCACATCATCACAAGTTCTTTTCTGTCCGGTGAATGCCTAATGTTTGGGGCCTGTACTCCACTGGCCTACAGTAAAATTGTTATTCAGTGAACGCCTAATGTACCTCTGCAATGAGCAGGACACTGGGTCAGTGGGGTTCCTATGCAGTGGGTCAGTTTATAGATGTAAAAGTTCGTGACGCCAGTTGCAGCTTGCGCAGGTACTATAGCAGGGCCCTTTAAGATGGTGTAGCTCATATACCAGGTGAGGAATGCCAGAGGGGGAATAATGTCTCTTTGCAGTGTCAACGGTGTATCCTACCTTGGTATGGCTGGACTCCTGTATCCCGGCTCACATGCAACAAAATGAGTGTTGTTAATAGGAGTTTTGGTGGAATAATTGAGATCCAGTCAGAGAATAAAGTCCAACTTGTCTTTACTTAATGCAGCTTTGGATCCATACAAGTTACAATACAGCTTTAGTCTTGGGTCCCAGCAGGTTTCGGCAATATGTGGCAGGAATTTATATATAAATTCTGCATCTAGTACATACGCCTATAGATCTGGCAGGTATCTGTCTTCTGCTCTGTCTGTATTCTGCTTGGTATGGGCCTGACTAGCTGAGGAGGTATTTGGCTTCTCCTGAACTTGGGAATGGTACTCACAGGACAGCTCGCAGGGTATGGTGTCTTCTTCCTGGAGATCTATTGTTCTGTGGTTGCTGCTTCTCTGGTCGTCCAGCTGAGGTAGATGACTCAGGCTGGGAAGATGGATCTTGATCCTCAGTCGAGGTTGGATCCAGGGTTGGGATCCCTGTAACTGGGAGCTCCTACCAACACAACCTACCCCAACAGGGGTGACTGGTACACTACTTAGACTTCCTGCTCCTCCTCATGATACAGGACATGGGAACGTCCCACTTCTGTTCATACAGGGGAGCCTAGACTGGAATGGACTATTCCAGCCTAGATATACTAATCTGCTCTATAGACTGTCTGCATATTGCCGCCACCTACTGGTGTACATAAATAATTACAGCAATTCACATGAAACAGTCATAAGAAATCCAGCTAATACAAATGTAATGTCAGATTACACCAGATGATAACATATTTACACTTTAACATACTGTAGCAGGGTGACAGAGTTTTAGTGACATACTCTGGGATGTTACACCTCCACCACATAATCATTTGTTCTTTTCTGTCGGATGAATGCCTAATGTTTCGGGCCTGTACGCCACTGGCCTGCAGTAAAATTGTTATCCACTGACTGCCTAATATACGGTACCTCCAGCCACATAATCACTTGTTCTTTTCTGTCAGGTGAATGCATAATTTTTTGGGCCTGTACTGGGCTACAGTTAAATTTTTAGCCGATGACTGCCTATTGTACCTCCAGCCACATCATCACAAGTTCTTTTCTGTCAGGTGTATGCCTAATTTTTGGGGCCTGTACTGGCCTACAGTAAAATTGCTATCCATTGACCGTCTAATATACCTCCAGCCAAATAATCACTTGTTCTTTTCTGTCAGGTGAATGCCTAATTTTTGGGGCCCGTACTCCTGTGGCCTAAAATAAAAAATTTCTAGGCTCCAGCAGGGCACATTTTTGAAAGTTTCCCTTTAAGACGCATAAAAATAGCCCCTGATTAAAATACATATTTTTTGTGGGAATTTTTGTGCATTGATCCCCCTCTGGCATATCACTGTCCATGTTGTGGGACTATTTGTGCACTTCTAGTAAGTATTTGGTGACTGCAAATATGAACTGAAGGTTTTTTAGGTTCGCCTGCCTTTAAAGTGAATGGTGCCTGCCCCGAACGTGCGGTTTGCGAACACTTGATCACGAACGCGCGTTCGCGAAATGTCCTGGCCGATGTTCGTCCATCACTACTCCAGAGCTGTTCTCACTGTTCTGCTGGTGTAGTCACTGTGTACATACATTACATTACTTATCCGGTACTAATCCTGAGTTACCTCCTGTATTATACTCCAGAGCTGCACTCACTATTCTGCTGGTGCAGTCACTGTGTACATACATTACATTATTTATCCTGTACTGATCCTGAGTTACCTCCTGTATTATACTCCAGAGCTGCACTCACTATTCTGCTGGTGTAATCACTGTGTACAGACATTACATTACTTATCCTGTACTGATCCTGAAGTTCATCCTGTATTACATCCTGCAGGGGCGTAGCTAGAAATGACTGGGCCCCATAGCAAAATATTTTATGGGCCACCCCCTCCCGGATCTCCCACCCCCACATACCTATCGGACCTGCCACCCCTTCAAGAGCTCCCACCCAAACAACCCTCCAGGACCTCCCACCCCAACATCCCCACAACCCCCCCTTGATCCCCCTCAGTGTCATCCACAGATCCCCCCTCAGTGTCATCCACAGATCCCCCCTTAGTGTCATCCACAGATCCCCCTCTCAGTGTCATCCACAGATCCCCTCAGTGTCATCCACAGACCCCCCCTTAGTGTCATCCACAGATCCCCCCCTCAGTGTCATCCACAGATCCCCCCCCCTCAGTGTCATCCACAGATCCCCTCAGTGTCATCCACAGATCCCCCCCTTAGTGTCATCCACAGATCCCCCCTCAGTGTCATCCACAGATCCCCTCAGTGTCATCCACAGATCCCCCCCTTAGTGTCATCCACAGATCCCCCCTCAGTGTCATCCACAGATCCCCCCCTCAGTGTCATCCACAGATCCCCCCCTCAGTGTCATCCACAGATCCGGCTCCGAGTCCAACCGCCCCCTATCACAGCGCCACCCACGCCCGGCCCACTCGCCACATTATTATTTTTTTTTATCCTCAGTGTAGGGCCCCATAGCCATTGCTATGGCTGCTATGGCGATCCCTACGCCACTGACATCCTGTATTATACTTTAGAGCTGCGTTCACTATTCTGCTGGTGCAGTCACTGTGCACATACATAACATTACTTATCCTGTACTGATCCCACGTTACATCCTGTAACTCCATACCCATCAATACCATCTTTCTACTATCTTCCCAAAATTCATAAATCACTCACCAATCCACCGGGGTCGCCCTATCATTTCAGGTATTGACTCCCTCACTTCCAATTTATCAGCATATATTGACACTAAACTACAGGAATATGTTGTATACTTACCCTCATATCTTACAGATTTGAGTCATCTTATCACCCTTTTGCAAGATTTTAGCTGGGAACCAGGGATGGGTCACTATAGACATCTCAGCACTATATAGCAATATTATTCACGAAATGGGCATTAAAGGGGTTATCCAAGAGTATAACGTGCCCCCCCCCATGTGCTGGGCCCCCCACATAGAATATCTTACCCCGCTCCCCATGGCGCTCCTGGTCCCCACACCGCCACTGCTGCTTCTCCCCGTACATGGATGAAAACATCCGGTGTCGGGGGTGGGGGGTGAAGCAGCCAATGGCAGGCGGGGGACGGGGGCGAGCCTTCCTAGCATCATGGGTAATGATAGGGAGGCTTGTCCCCGTCCCCGCCTGCCATTGGCTGCTCCCCCCCGACACTGGATGTTTTTATTTGTGCACAGGGAGAAGCAGCAGCGGTGCGAGGACAAAGAGCGCCGCAGGGAGTGGGGTACGTATATTCCGTGTGGGGGGCCCGGCACATGGAGGGGACACTTTATACTCTTGGATAACCCCTTTAAGGTAGTTGAGACATTCTTTTTGGAAGATTTTTTTACTTCCTTCAACACAAAGAAGTTTTTTTTTTGACTCAATAGATTTTTTTATTGAACCATAACTATTTTAAATATGGGGAAGAATTTTTTCTTAAAAAACGCGTACAGCAATGGGGATGAAATTTGCCCCCTCATATGCAAATTTATTGATGGGGGCTTTTTGAAAAAAACATAGGCCTATTAGACCATACTGATATTCATTTTTAAAGGAGATTCATAGATGACATTATTTTTATATGGCAAGGGGATTTGGAGTCCCATGAAATATTTGTGCAAGGGCTCAATTCTAATGAATCGAACTTCACCTTTTCGGCCAACATAGACTGTCAGTGTTCCATATTTTTGGACCTTAAATTCAATCAAGTAAAGATAATCGTATAATCACTAGTACACACTTTAAAAGTATTTACTTTAATAGCTACTTAGACTTTAAGGCTGCCATTAAAAGCAATGGAAGCGTAATATCCCCTATGGCCAGATGAAAAGGGTGAGGAGGAGCTGTTCATGTGAGTCCATTCTCGAAGATCAGCTCACTGTCTTACAAAATAGGTTCCAAGAGAAAGGATACCTGTCTGACCTTATTCAGGACTCCATTGATAGAGTCCTGAAGGAGAGCCAAAAGGATAGCTTGGAACTTAGAACTCATAAGGAGGACACAAGACCACGAGCCCCAAATTTTAATACGAGGTACAACTCAGACTTCAATGCTATTAAATTGATTCTGAAGAAACACTGGCCAATTCTACGCAAAGATCCGATTATTGGTAAAGATTTACCCAGCCAGCCAAAACTTACATACCGTCAAGCACCTACCCTTAAGATCCTTCTGGCCCCATCATGCCCTAAAATTCATAATACAGATCCTGTTGGTAATTCACAAAATACTCAGGAATCTAACAATTTGGACAAAATAGGCTCATATAAGTGTGACTCCAAACGCTGTAAATGTTGCAACACAATTTCACATGGAAAAGATGAAGCATTAATTACGAATACCAGTGAAAACTTAAAGGGGTTCTGCACTTTGTTCTAACTGATGATCTATCCTCTGGATAGATCATCAGCTTCTGATCGGCCGGGGTCCGACACCCGACACCCCCGCTGATCAGCTGTTTGAGAAGGCAGCGGCGCGGCCTTCTCACTGTTTACCGCCGGCTCAGTGACGTCACGACTAGTATCAACTGGAGTGGATGCGGCTAAGCTCCATTCAAGTGAACAGAGCTTAGCCCCGTCCACGCTAGTTGATACTAGTCGTGACGTCAGTGGGCCGGCGGTAAACAGCGAGAAGGCCGTGGCGCTACTGGGGCGCCGCTGCCTTCTCAAACAGCTGATCAGCGGGGGGTCCCGGGTGTCGGACCCCCGCCGATCAGAAGCTGATGATCTATCTAGAGGATAGATCATCAGTTAAAACAAAGTGCAGAATCCCAGAATCCCTTTAAGTTGAAACATTTTATGATTGTGGTTCCAGTTATGTGATATATATGCTGCAATGTCCATGCGTACTTCAGTACATTGGCCATGTTCTGTCTTCATACACATTCACACAGTGTGCAGTCTGACATTCAGCATAAACCATTCCTGTCTTCCAAATAAGAGGACTGTTCTTTGCAGTCTAACTTGTTTATTGGTCACCAGGTTGTACTCTCTGCACGATGCACGTGAGTGGGAGATTGTACAAGTGTGCGGTAAAACTACAAGAATACAAATAACATATATAACTATAAAGTATAGATAGCATGCACTACTGTATAACATTTGCATTAACACTGAAGCATATGATAAAATGGCTGCCTATACATAGGCTTACATGTCTAGCTAACAGTAGTAACAACTCCCTGAGTAACAATTACAACTAGCTGAGCAGCTCTGCATAACACAATATCCCTGAAACAAAGGTACCAGATATGCCTATACAAGGATGGTGAAGTTTAAGAAGGAGATATGCAAAAGGACAGCTCTGCTAATGTGTCCTGGAGACTGTAGACTTCTCTTTCCCACAATGCAGTGCACCACCCACAATGCAGTAGTCTTTGTAACAGAAAAACAAAGTGTAATACAACTTAACACCGCTAGATGGTGCTATAACCACACTAACCACTTGAGAATTACCATGACTCTGGCAGAATGAACTAGAATCATTTTCTAACCCTGCTGGGCAGAACACTCCCCGTCTGGCATCAACAGACGCCACTACTAAATCCTTCTTTCTTAACAACCCATTTTAGTCAATGTTGAGATCAAGCTTTTCCCGTCCTTGGAGACTGTTTGGCCTTTGCTGAGGTAGTCTATTTATTTAACATAGCATTTGTGTTGTATAGTGCGAATTATTATGTTTTTGGACTTTTCCAGATTAGCAGCGGTAAAGGCGTGTTTGATGCCAACCTTTGCAGGGCTTCTGGATCACCGGTAATGTCGATTTGTAAGACTGAGATATATGCACTAGACAGGCTATAGCACAAACGAGCAACATCCAGGTGGAGAACCTGTCGAAACAATGAGATTTGAGTTGGTGTTCCGAAGTCAGGTCGAATTTCTTCATCTGCATCTGGGTCTACCAATTTAAACGTGTCAGATCCGATGCTGCAAGATGTTGAACGGTACAGGAATGCAGGAACCATAAACCTTGTTGTGCCTTTAAGGTGGCTTGGAGCTAGTAGACTGGTCTTCAGGATTATGCTGTGTAGGCAAGTATTGCCACTGTTTAGGACAAGTGAATTTCCTGATCCTTAGCACCCGATTGCAGATGAAGACATAAAGGCGTCTGGTCTTGTTGCAAATATATCCTAGGACTACCTTGCTGTCCATATAAAGCTCGACTTCCTCGATTTCCAGGTTCATTCCTGATGTTATAAGTTCAGCCAACTCCACTGCTAGCACAGCAGCTCAGAGCTCCAGTCTGGGAATCGTGTGTTCGCAGAGTGGCGCTAGTTTGGTCCGGCTCATAACAAATCCTATATGGCATCGTTCTTTGACGTCTATGGTCTTTAGGTATGCTACGGCTGCAATCGCCTTGACTGAAGAGTCGCAGAAGGTATAGTCTTTGCATCTTGACTAGTGATAAGCGGCAGGAGCTATATTCGAATTTGCAATATTTCATGAATATTTGGGTGAATTTTTGTCATATATTCGCGAATTTGAGCTTATTTTCTTGATCGCGAAAAATCTGCCATGTAATATTCGCGTAATGCGCGCAATACAGGCGTAGGTCACTTTTGCTACATTTTCCAAGCTGCTAGAAGTTTCCTGAGACTGGAGAAAATGTTGGCACGGCAGAACATTACAAATGGCTTTTTTATGCAGTTAGAGTGCTCCAATATATTTGCTATTGCGCAAATAGGCACTAACGATGCAAATATTTTGGCGCAATACGTGAATCTTCACATTTTAGCAGGTCTGCATGTGTGTATGGACAGCAGAACCTATCACACTACCTAACACCCTGCACTGCAACAGCTACACTATATCAGGATATAACCTACACTAACTATCTGTATTATATATATATACGGTATATATATATATATATATATATATAAAAGCTATCTAACTATCTATCTACCGTAGTGTGGAAAGCACAGAGCACAGCAATGACACTGCTCTCTCTCTCAGAACTTAAAAAAAACTGTAGAAAATGACTGCTGAGGAGGTTCTTATATAGCAAGGGGGAGGCAACTTTCCTATTGGTTGCTAGCGATGTTGTTAAGCTCAGACAAAGACATTGCAGCCTTCTCATTGGCCCACAAGCAAGAAGGAAGGTTACTGATGAAAAAAATCTAGAATATTCCAAATTACAAATACATATCACTATATTCTAAATATTCGCAAATTCTCGAAGTGCCGATATTTGCAATTAATATTCGCGACTCGAATATTCATGATCCACACTAATCTTGACTTCAGTTGATGACACGGAAGCATATGGTCGTGCCACATGAAGGCTGGACAAAGCTTTGAGAGACTTCTTTCAACCTGTCCACAGGTCCTTTTTCTCCACGGGAAGTTGGTTATTCCAATCAGACGTCTCTGTGGTGAAGTCTCTTAACATCAATTTGCCTTGGATAGCAACAGGCTCTACGTATCCCAGAGGATCATATAAGCTGTTTATGGTGGACAGAACTCCTCTGCATGTGAAGGGCTTTTCTTCCTTAGTGATTTGGAAAGTGAATGTGTCTGCCTTCAATGACGTGGTGCCCGGGCTTAGACATGTTCTACACCGTAGGACATGTTGACTAATCTCTCAATTTTAAAATCAGTTTGAGGGTTTAGTGAGACTGCAGAGTGCACCTGTATTTGTTGTTGTTTTGTTATATTGTTATATTGATTATTACATCCGCACTTGTTACCTTGTGTGAGATGTCTATTGTGGTACTTGTGGTTCGGCGCGGGCATCCTCCACCGTATGCATTTTGCTGGGGATCGCCATTAGCAACGGGCCACAAGTGCAGGATTTGCTCCCCTATATATATGCACGACTGCATGTGGGTTTGAGCACCTCCTGCTAATGCCACCTTGTCTTTTTTGGTTTGTATATATAGATTCCTGGAGGTGTATAAACTCCAATTCAAATGTGCCTGTTTTCCATCTACAGGCCACATTTAGGTGCACCTGTGAGGCCTGGGCCATTTCAGTCAGTCTAGAGTGGGACTCACAGACTCCTCCCTCCTCCCATTGCAAGCATGGTCACATGCTGGAGGTAACTGGTGAGCTGTTTGTGAGTCGGCCTCATGCTCCTGTAATTTGCCCACTGGCTCCTGGTATCGCCCATACGGCGCAGGTAGGAGAGCGTTAGGTCCCGGGCTACTTGAGAAACCTTGACGTGGTGCCCGGGCTTAGACATGTTCTACACCGTAGGACTTGTTGACTAATCTCTCAATTTTAAAATCAGTTTGAGGGTTTAGTGAGACTGCAGAGTGCACCTGTATTTGTTGTTGTTTTGTTATTTTACTATTATATTTTTTACATTTTTTTGTTGTAATATTATTATTATTTTTTTTTAAATTTTTATTTATGCAGTTTTAAGGTCATAACAGAACATTAGACAAGACCAAAACCACAATACATACAGGCTCATCTCAGTACATTAGAAGAATCACAGTATACAATTCCAATAAACAGGAAGCACATTTCAGCCAGTACAAAACATACTGTAGCATATTCCAATGACCAAGCGGTATCTTCCACATACATGTTTGACTGAGAGAACACACTCACACACGCATTCACTCACCCTGTAGTCGCAAGATCCCCCCCCCCCCCCTTTTCAATCTAGGAGTCTCAAGTGGTCGCCTGTGCCTGAATCCACAGCCCCCAAATAAGGTCAAACCGTCCCGGAACTCCTCTGGCTGCGTACGTCAATTTGTAAAACTGGAGATCTGCATTAATCAATTGCACCCAGGAGTCCAAGGAGGGAACCTTGGGAGGCTTCCAGTGTAAAAGGATAGTTTTCCGCCCATAAAACATGAGCAGGCGCAAAAGCATCCTTCCATATTTAGATGGATCGGCATCACGCACCAATCCCAGCAAACACACTGATGGAGACAGAATCCCCGGGAGCCCCAGCTTGGACACAATAAACTCGCATACCCTCTGCCAAAAGCAGTGTATAATTGGGCATTCCCAGACCATATGAAAGAAGGTACCCCTCTCCCCCCCGCATCTGGTACAAGAGGGGTCCGGAAGTTGACCCATACGGTACAACCGAACCGGGGTAAGATAGACCCTGTGCATCCACTTCAACTGGATTACCTGGTCCCTCGCGCTGATCACAGCTGATTTCCACGTCCCCGACAGTTCCTCCAAGTGTGCCGCTTCAAGCTCCGGAATATCAGCCCTCCAATGCTCAAACGAGCGAGAGAGTGGAGATTCCTGCATTGTCAGTATTTCTAAGTAGAATAAGGAAATGGGCTTAAACAAATGTACCCTTCTAGCCACAGATTCCAGCGGGCCGCACTGTAGAGCAAGAGTCAGAGACCGGAATTGAATAGTGCATGCATGTCTCAACTGGAGATATCTATAGAAGCACATACTTGGCAGGTTGAACTGTCGCTTTAAAGCCGCAAACTCGCTAAAGACCCCATTAGCATACAGCTGGGTGAGATACTTAAGACCTACTTTGGGCCAGAACTCGAAGTCCGACAGATGAAATAACTCCTTCAAACGGTTGTTCTTCCACAAAGGCATATATGGAGACCAAACGTCTCCCTCATCCTTTTCCCAGTGCGTCACCACCCACCGTTTCCATACAGACACCACCACCGCCATAGCCTTAGTGTAGTACAAGACCAAGTCGCCTCCCCCCCTATACACCAGATTGGCCAGAGACTCGAAGGATCCCGCCAAGGCAGCCTCCAGCACTACCGCTGGGTTATTCGCATCTGCTCTTATCCACCATGCAGCATACACCAACTGCGCAGCAGCATAGTATACCCGGAAATCTGGGAGTCTCAGGCCACCCCGTGTGTACAGGGCCTTCAACGTCCGTCTCGCCAGTCTAGGAGGTCGGCCACCCCACAAAAAGGGAGAGATCAATCTGTCCAAATGGTCAAAGTGCGATTGCGGCAATGCCACCGGGGCCGCCCTATAGAGGTATAAAAGCTTGGGTAACACAGACATCTTTACCAAATTCACCCTGCCCATCAAAGTGAGAGGGAGACTAGTCCACACATCCAACTTTCGGGAAACTTGCTGGACCGCCGGCATAATATTGAGTTGATAGAATCGGTTTGTATCCCTATGGACTCTCACACCCAGGTAGACAAATTGTTCCACCACCCTCAGACTCGACAGTGGAGAAATCCCCCTCCCAGCTTCCTCATCTACCAGACACAGGCTAGACTTACTCCAGTTCACTCTGAGACCGGAGAACCTCCCAAACCCATCTATAATGTCCAACAGGGCTTCCAAAGAGGGGCCCGCATCCGCTAGATACACTAATAGATCATCCGCATATAGCGATATCTTCTCTTCTATCCCCGCAATTGTCCACCCTTCTATTAGCTGGGAGGCATTCACTAGTCTCGCCAAGGGCTCCATGACTAGGGCAAACAGCATTGGAGACAGAGGACACCCTTGTCTGGTCCCCCTATGAAGGGCAAAGGGTTCCGATAGATATCCATTCACACGCACTCGTGCCCTCGGGGCCTGATATAACAACCTAACCCATTTAACAAAGGAGGACGGAAACCCCAGATGGTCCAGCGTCTGCCATATAAACTGCCATTCAACCGAGTCAAACGCTTTCTCATTGTCTAGAGAAGCAATAGCTCGAGACCCTGCATTGTCATGAGTAACCTGTAGATTAGTAAAGAGTCTCCGAAGGTTTATATCCGTCGTCTTCCCAGGCATAAACCCCGACTGGTCCGGGTCAATTACAGACAAAATAACCTCCCTCAATCTTCTCGCCAGAAGCTTTGCTAATACTTTCACATCCACATTAAGCAAGGAGATCGGCCTGTACGAGCTGCAGCTCTCCGGTGGACGCCCCGGTTTATGTATAACCACAATCGTGGCCTCCATCATGGAGTCAGGCAATTTATTGCCTTCAAAAGCATGTGTGAAGAGTTTGTACAACCTCACACTCTGCTGCTCCAGATTCATCTTATACCATTCCACCGGAAGCCCATCTGGCCCAGGCGATCTGCCCACTGACATACTCTCAATCGCCGCCCTGACTTCCAACACCTCCAGAGGCATATCCAAATAGGCCCTGTCCGTCGGTGAAAGAGGAGTAATCTTAATCTTCCTTAAGTAATCCCTTATATCCCCCTCACCAAAGACCGATTTACTGTCGTACAAGTCTGTGTAGTATCTAGCAAACTGTGAACAAACATCCTCCGGACGAGAAAAGGACTCCCCCCCATCATCAACAATACAAGTCACTACCGTCTGCGGGGCCTCGGTTTTTGCCAGAAAAGCTAAAGTTCTCCCATTCTTGTCTCCCTCAGCAAATACTACCTGCCTCTGACACAGCAACCGCTTTTGAGTAAACTCGACTAGGTGAAGACGGAGATTACGCTGCGCCTCCTCCCATCTAGTACGGTTATCAGTCTTGGGATCCTGAGAGAAAGCCATTTCGGCAGATGTCACCTCGTTTTCTAGCTTATTTCTAGTAGCCACCAGCTCCTTTCTATGTGTCGCAATCGCCTGCACAATGACTCCCCTTTGAACCGCCTTAAAAGCGTCCCATTCAGTCAGCGGGTCAGAGGACCCCCCATTAGTCTCCCAGTACTCCTTTGCCCCTTCTGTAGCGGCCCAAGACACCGGAAGTACCTCCAGCCAGCGCGGGTTAAGGCGCCAGAGTTTAAAGGGAAGCCCAACCGGAACTCTCAGGGACACCAACAGAGGGGCATGGTCAGATATACCCCTGGGAAGATATTCCACCTTAGACAGCCACGGCAACAAATCTCTGTCCGCAAAAACCAGGTCAATCCTAGACAATGACTCATAAGATGCTGAATGGCATGAAAATTGGCGAACCCCGGGATGTAGGTGTCTCCAGACTTCAGAGAGAGCGTTGCCTTCCGCCCACTGAGCCAACGCATTACTATGCGAAGCATGGGGGTGCAGTCTATCCAACGAGGGATCCAGAACTGAGTTGAAGTCGCCCATAATGAGCAAGGGAGCGACAGGAAAGGTCGCAATCTTGCCCATCAGGTCGTCCAAAAAACGCCTCTGAAACGGAGGAGGGACATAAACCCCAGCCACAATATAATCCCTACCTCTGATAGACGCATGTACAATTACATATCTCCCCAACAGGTCAGTCTGGACCGCATGTAACTGAAAAGGGACAGATCTAGCCACCAACAGCGACACTCCCCTTGCCCGGTTACTATATACCGCATGATATGACCAGCCAATCCACGGCTTCTTCAACGCCAAGGTTTTCTGTCCCATCAGGTGCGTCTCCTGTAACAATAGTACATCTGGAGAAAATTTCCTAAGAAAGTTAAAAACAAGAGAGCGTTTGACTTTATCATTGAGCCCTCGCACATTCCAGGAAATAAAGGTACAGTTAGCCATCACGTAACAAAACCTACCTCGGGCGACGGAGGGCGACCAGGACCACAGGGCCAACCATGCTCACATACACACCACAAGACAAAACATACAAACATAAACACTGAAAAAGCAGGTTCAAATAGGGAACCCACTAACTGGTAGTAAACCCCCTTAAACATCATTCCCCCCTCCCTGCCCAGACCACCCAACCTATCTGAGCCCAGATCCCCAACTGACTAACAGTAGCAGTCCGTTGCTAACTCAGAGACGTGGAACAGTCCCGGAAACGCACTGCAAGTGCAACAGAGCCGAAGAAGAGGTAAGGGACTAAGCGCCCCAGCTCCGGCCGTTATAGACAGAGGAATGAAACGGCATCCGTGAAGTCACTAAAGCTGGACCCCACTACTAGCAGGCCGCCATCACCCCAGTCCGTCCAGCCACTCCGAAGCCTCTTCCGCCGTCGTGAAAAAACGGACGGATTCACCATCCTGAACACGCAGCTTTGCCGGGTATAGCATGGCATACCGGATCTCTTTGCCTCTCAGACGGGCCCTCACTGCTGTAAATTGTCTTCTCTGCCGCTGAACCTCAGAGGAGAAATCCGGATAGAAGGACAGTCTGGAATTCTCAAATCGAATCTCCTGCATTCTCCGCGCTGCCGCCAAAATTGTATCACGGTCCCGATAATTCAGAACTTTCAGGATGAAAGGACGCGGAGGCGCCCCTGGAGGCGGAGATTTGGTAGGAATCCTGTGGGCACGTTCCACCACAAATGTAGAGGAGAGTTGAATAGGGTCAAGACACTGCTTGATGAATTGCTCAGCAAAGAGTTCTGGTGATGTCCCTTCTGCCCTTTCAGGAATTCCCAGTATACGGATATTATTCCTTCTATTGCGGTTTTCCGCATCATCCACTTTCGCCATCAGTGATTTGACCTGCTGCTGCAAGGTACGCACCATATTGCTGCCGGAGTGGGCCACATCCTCCACCTCACCTAGCCGCCTTTCTACTTCAGTGGTCCTCTCACGGATCTTGTCAATGTCCTGTCTAAGGCAGGTGATATCAGACTGCAAATGATCAATTTTAATCGTGAGGGTGGACTGGCAGGTTGTAATGGCCGCCATTATTTTACTCAAATCGACCTGTTCTCTTTCAGGGTTGTCTCCAACCCCCTTTCCCTCCGTTTGGCTCATTGCGTCAGTAAACAATTTAACCAGTTGCGGGTTACCGGCACCCCCGGTTTTCCGGCCCATGAAGAAGAATAGTTATAAGGCCGACAGGGTCTGATGCAGGCTCTCCAGGCGGAGTAGGAAACAGACAGAGTCCAGAAGGAATTAATCCAGGCACCCCCCCCCCCCGCGCTGGGCTAAAGGAGGGCCCCCTTAAATGATGTGTAGTGGAGTATGGCACAGGGGCACACGGAAAACAGACAGAGTCCAGAAGGGGTTAATCCAGGCACCCTCTCCACGCTGGGCTAAATGAGGGCCCCCTTGAATAATGGATACTGGAGTATGGCACAGGGTCTCACAACAGTACCTTGTCGGTTAATTGCTGGACTTGTCTTCCTCCAATCCTCCAGGTAAGATCCAGGGCCCAGTCCCTCCTTGAATCGCAGAAGGGGAGCCGGAGCAGCAGCAGCAGGAGCCCAGAGATGAGAGAAGAGCCGGAGAGCTGAACGCCCGTCACCGACCCGCCGGCCACCGGAGCAGAGAGGGCCACCCGGCAACAGACAGACGCAGGCTGACTCACCGAGGATGCAGCAGGGACCCCGGCCAGGTAAGTAACCAGCCGCTCCGCCGGCTTTCTTTACAGGGCTGCCCCGCTCCCAAGATGGCGCCCGCACACCGCCGCAGCCGAGGACCTAGGCCGCACCGCCAGCCACAGGAGACGATGAGGACGCCGGAGGCACAGACCAGCACCGGAGACGACCGACCACCGGAGGGACCCACCGCTCGCCAGGAATCGTCAAGATGGACAAGGATGCCCAGGATATCGCCAGGATGGAGCCGGAGCTGAAGGGAAGCACGTCCTCACTCCATGAAGGTTAGGCCACGCCCCCGTTGTTGTTTTGTTATATTGTTATATTGATTATTACATCCGCACTTGTTACCTTGTGTGAGATGTCTATTGTGGTACTTGTGGTTCGCCGCGGGCATCCTCCACCGTATGCATTTTGCTGGGGATCGCCATTAGCAACGGGCCACAAGTGCAGGATTTGCTCCCCTATATATATGCACGACTGCATGTGGGTTTGAGCACCTCCTGCTAATGCCACCTTGTCTTTTTTGGTTTGTATATATAGATTCCTGGAGGTATATAAACTCCAATTCAAATGTGCCTGTTTTCCATCTACAGGCCACATTTAGGTGCACCTGTGAGGCCTGGGCCATATCAGTCAGTCTAGAGTGGGACTCACAGACTCCTCCCTCCTCCCATTGCAAGCATGGTCACATGCTGGAGGTAACTGGTGAGCTGTTTGTGAGTCGGCCTCATGCTCCTGTAATTTGCCCACTGGCTCCTGGTATCGCCCATACGGCGCAGATAGGAGAGCGTTAGGTCCCGGGCTACTTGAGAAACCTTGACGTGGTGCCCGGGCTTAGACATGTTCTACACCGTAGGACATGTTGACTAATCTCTCAATTTTAAAATCAGTTTGAGGGTTTAGTGAGACCACAGAGTGCACCTGTATTTGTTGTTGTTTTGTTATCTTCAAATCCCAGAGCAAACCGAGGCTCTGCTGCATGGGAAGGGAGTCGCTGCTAAGATCCAAGACTTTTAGATCACTTTAAATGGTCTTCGGGTGAGAAGGCCTCCATTAACTCACGACTGTTGGAGGTAATTTTGTGCAACCTCAAATTAGATAAAGCGGGCATTTCTTGAGCCATTTTCAGGAGACTGATTGCGGTCTCGTTCGTGGGTGTGGATTTCAAGCAGTCGTTCATGTAGAAATCTTTTTCCACAAATGACCTGAGATCTGACCCATACTTTGCTTCACCCTCTCGGGCTGAATGTCTAAGACCGTAGATAGCGAATGCAGGGGAAGGACTGTTTCCGAAGATATGCCCTCTCATTCGGTACTCTGCAATGTCTTCATTGGGGGTCGTTGTTGCGGTACCAAAAGAACCTCAAGTAGTTTCTATGTTTAAAGGTGCAACCAAGCTTTTTGACCTGTCTTTTACTATTCCTTGATCCATGATATCCAAGAGCAGCCTGTCTTCTATGGACATTGCAACCCTGTTGTCTTCTCTTGTCCTGTGGAAGACTGTGCACACTAAGTGATCTTGCTCACCGCTGCAGGCATGGTCTTCACAAGAGGGATCTACTAAAGGACAAGGCACAGGAGCGCTGTGTGGCAATTGTTTTATCAGGAAACTGCTCTGACATGGCTGTTAGTGAGAATACTGTTGACTGAGGTCGGCTTGTGTGCACCTCCTAGACAGCCGTCTCCTATGACGACCCATCCTAGGTCAGGTCTCTGGGCATATGGAGCATTTTGGGGACCGTTAATCTGTCCTCTAGCCTTATGAACTCATAGTATGTCTCTTCCAAGGAGTAAGACTATCGGGGCTTTTGGGTCCAGTTTCGGTATCAGGTGACCTATACGCCAGGTGGGGGTGGTATGCCGCTTACTCTGGTGTTAGTATCTGAGACCGGTTGTCAGTAATGTGATTGCACTCCAGTATGGTTGGCAGAGGCTAGCAGATCTGACCATCTATGGACTCTAACTTGTACCCAGTTGCCTTCCTCCCCGCCATCTCAATGGTACCAGCACATGTAGTAGGGAGAAGAAGGTGGATTTAGCTAAAGACTGGTTTCTTTGATCATCTAAGATTGCATATACCTTGATTGCCTTATCTCAGTGGCCAACCGGATAAACTCTGACAAGGCAGATTTTTGAGCAGGGCTTCCCTCCTGAGAGTCCTTTACAGATCTCTGTACAGTGAGAAATGACTACTTGGGTATCTATGTCTATCTGCTTTCAGTCATGCTCCTCTGCTTGGGATGATACCTGAGAGGGTGGTCCAGGGTGTAAAGCTTTGTTGTGTTCTGGCGAAGTGTGATGTTGTAGCGCAGCACCTGAAGCAGATGTTGTTTTCGTTGAGGAATTCTTTGCGGTCCTCTAAAGACTTCTCCCTGAAAGCTCTGCATTTTAGTAGAGATTGTGGTTTCTTGTGCAGGGGGCATTGTTTGGTAAGATCTTTGGGTATGTTCTCTTCTTGAGAAGACTTAAACAGCCTGTAATAAGAACCTGTGGAGGCAACATTAGTTTTGTGGACTGCCACTGGTGTTTTATGAGGTTTGACACCAGGGGTAGTGGGACATGACAATGTATAGTCAAAACTGGGATCATTTCTAATCCTCGCCTGTTGAGTAACAAATTCTACAAACACCACGAAGGGGGGGAATGGTACATTATAAAACTGTTTATAATGGGAACCATGCATGATCCAATTCTCTTGTAGATTATAAGGGAGTTTTTGGACAATCGAATTGACACCTTTGGCAGTGTCCAGGGATGCTAGCCCTGGCAGATATCTTTCTGCCTGAGCAACCTGTACCTCTATCAACAAGTCCCATACCACTCATCAAGTCTTTCCCACATAATCTTTAGGCCTTTTCCCAGATAGTTTATGTTAACGTCTTTGATTCTTTTGGCATGTTTAGCAGACTCGCTTCCAAGCCACTTTACCAAGAGATCTAACTCCCCACTACAGGAAAGATCTAAGTCCCTTATGGCGTTCTGCAAGGAGGCTCGCCATGCCCTGTAGTTCTCGGCACGATCCTTTGTTAACAAGCTCCCGTTTAGCAAAGAACTTAGCAAAGTCCATGGCAGCCTGGTTAGCGCCGATACTAGCCGGTGTGCTGTTGTTATGCTGCGTGTGTGGTGTATCACCATACCTTTTAGGGCTTTCTGGCTAAGGAAAGTCTGTATAATACCGTTCTGATACGAAGGTTGCCCCTTTAAGTCGAAGCAAAGGTTGTAGCTTTCGTTCTGTAGGGCGGTAGTTGTGGTCAGCATCACTTTGTCGCATACCGTCCTGCTTGAGGTACTGTGGTTCAAAGTAGGATCTTTGACACTTTGTATAAGCTGGCTGATATACTGGATCATAGTTGTTATCTGTCTTGGGATGCTGACGGACATATTCTGAGACGCGCTGTACTGGATCTTGTT
The DNA here is from genome assembly GCF_014858855.1 of Bufo gargarizans. Lineage (NCBI taxonomy): Eukaryota > Metazoa > Chordata > Amphibia > Anura > Bufonidae > Bufo > Bufo gargarizans. The sequence continues at coordinate 453,705,976 of NC_058084.1, read as the reverse complement.
GATCTAGATCTGGCCCAAGTACATTGCTGTGTTTCTCGGAACCAGGGAACTCCATAGCTTCTAGGAACTCTGCTTTGGCTACTGTGGCTGCCACTTCTTTCTCTGCGGCGAGTTTTTCCAGTGATGCTTGCAGTGACGCTTGCAGGCATGCTGTTTCTTTCTTTAGTTGTATCTGTTGTGCAGCAAAGGAAGACCTTACTTTTATTGAGGACTTGCTAAAGCAGCTTGCTCGTGACCTGGTCCTGAATGATAATGCCCGGCTAGTGGACATTGTGTGCCTGATTGCTGGCTGCTTAATGTCTCTGTGCGGACTCAGTCTATGTAGAAACGGACTTCAGCGTGGTCTGGATCATGCTGCACTTGCTGGGGGCTACACTCTCACTTGTGACTGTATGGCAGCCGCTGCAACCTTGTACGCAGGACGCGTCTGTGATGGCGGCTCCGTATAGTCAGATCCACTATCGTTGGTGACTAGCATCTGTTTTACTGGTATGACTTCATACACGTTCACAAAGTGTGCAGTCTGACATTCAGCATAAACCATTCCTGTCTTCCAAATAAGAGGACTGTTCTTTGTTGTCTAACTTGTTTATTGGTCAACAGGTTGTACTCTCTGTCACGAACTACGGATCCGACCGCTCCGGATCCCACAGCTCTGACGTAGTGGTCTGTGACGGAGTCTGCGCACACACAGAGACCTCACGTGACCGGGGTATTACCACTCGGCTAACACCCCCCACTACACTTCGGTAACTGCCACCACGTGGGTTCCCGGTCCACGAGCCGACTATCCAGGTCATTCACTATCACACAGATTAGTGGATGAACCGGATATCACTTACTGACCAACCGCAGTCAATCACCCCCAACTACAATTCCTAAATGCAATTTAAGTAACTACCTGGTAACGTCTCTTCAAAGGCAAGGTACGTTGTTCAGCAGCTTAGAATATGGAAGACTTGGCTACTTAGATTTTATAATCTTTAATAAGCGGTAAAAAGCAGTGCATACAAGTCTAATGAAAATGACTACAAATCTACAGAATAATAATAACAATATAAATAATCACGACAGTTCAAATGAAAGGGAAAAAGATGAAAGAATACTTAGTTTCTCTGGAGGGTTTCAGATGGTCGTTCATATGTCCTTTTTGAATCCTTGCAAACCCCTTTTCAGTATGTATCAGGGGAGACCCTCAAAGTTCTTCTGATACAGGGATATGCCGTCAATGTCCAATTAAGTGTCTGGTGATGTTCCATGGGTCTCTCTCCTCTGTCCTTGTGCATGGGTTTTTATGAACTCTGCCATGGGCAGGAGACTTACTCCTGTCAGCCAATGGCAGCAGAGTGACTGTCAATCCTAGGGATTGGCCTCCAAGTGTTTTATGACCCCATCAAAGTTCAGTTCCTACAATGAGGATTATACTTAAGCTCGTATCTCCTTGATACATCGGCATATTTTTATACAGAATACATATTTGCGATCCTTATTTATTTACCTACAAAATGAGACCACACACGGTAATGCTGGGACCTGTAGTTCTTCTACCACCCATAGGTCAGCTAAGGAATCACATCCTCTAGTCATATTTGATACCCAATTAACCACAATAGTCTGTAGAGCCTGGATCTGGTGTCAGAATGGGCATAAGTTGATTCATAAATGAAATATGAAAGTGGACTGGTTTTATGCCCAGAGCTAATTAAGGGCTATTAGCTCTCCTCAAACCAGACCTGGAAATTAATGACGTCACGCTCCAGCCAGGCTTGACAGCGAGCTGATCTTGGACAGGATGAGCTGGGCCTGGTGTAGCTTTTATGACCTTTTATTGCTGGCCTTACAGAGTAGTGGTAATAAAAGTGTCCATCTATATCATAGGTAACCCAGGCTTCAAGAAGATGAGAGTTCACTGTTTTTTTACATAGGCCAGAAGCATATAAGATGGCTACCCAGAGGAATTATGTATGTATGCCGGCACACCTCCCTCTTTTAAAAGGTTGCCTGGGGAAATGGCCACAAGCCTATTCCCCAGCAACCCAGCCGTCTCCGGACGATTCTCCCTGCCGCGACAACCCGTCGGCATTTCCATGTAAACTACCTTTTCTGTGCTGCACGGTGAAGTTGTACTGCTGCAAAATCAGGCTCCATCTCAGCAGTTTCGCATTGTCTCCTGCGAGACGTGCCAACCAGCTGAGGGGATTGTGATCAGTGATCACTGTGAAATTGCGTCCATACAGGTAGTGTTGTAGCTTTTGCAGGGACCACACAATAGCTAAACACTCCTTCTCTATTGTGGAGTAGCTGGTCTCCCTGGCCAGTAACTTACGGCTCAGGTATAGTACAGGATGCTCCTCCCCGGCCTGGTTCACCTGACTCAGGACTGCACCCAGACCAAAGGCGGAAGCATCCGTGTGGACCACAAACTTCCGAGTGAAATCTGGGGCCTGAAGCACAGGAGCACTGGCTAGTGCATCCTTCAGGGTCTGGAAGCCTTGCTCGCATTCCGGCGTCCATGACACCGTCCTGGGCAGCTTCTTCTTGGTCAAGTCTGTCAGAGGCTTGGCCAGGGCGCTATAGTTCGGGATGAACTTCCTATAGTACCCGGCCGTTCCCAAGAAAGACATGACCTGCTTCTTGGTGAGAGGTGTTGGCCATCTCGTAATGGCTTTCACCTTCTCTATTTCAGGCCTCAGTGTGCCTCCTCCTACTCTGTGGCCTAAGTAAGTGACCTCATTCATGCCCAGCTGGCACTTGCTAGGCTTAACAGTTAGTCCAGCCGCAGCAAGTTTGTCCAGTACTTGCGACAGGTGCACCAGATGCTCCTTCCACGTGGGGCTATACACGGCAATGTCGTCTAAATAGGCGACAGCACATTCTTCTAGTCCTTCCAGTAAGTCATTCACAAGCCTTTGAAAGGTGGCTGGCGCATTCTTCATCCCAAACGGCATTACAGTAAATTCGTATAAGCCGAAAGGGGTGATGAAGGCCGACTTCTCCTGAGCCTCCGAGGTCAGGGGAATCTGCCAATACCCCCTGCTCAGGTCCATGATTGTCAGGTAGCTGGCTCCTGCCAACTTATCTAACAGTTCATCAATCCTGGGCATGGGGTAAGCATCCGAGGTTGTGATGGCATTCAGTTTCCGATAGTCCACACAGAACCTGGTTGTCTGATCTTTCTTCGGGACCAGAACCACCGGTGAGGCCCAAGCGCTGTGGGATTTCCGAATGACCCCGAGCTGCTTCATCTCCTCGATCTCTCTCCTGAGGTCTGCCTGGACCTCCAGTGAGACACGGTAGGCGGACTGCTTTGTGGGAGCATGTGTACCTGTGTCCACATGATGGACTGCAAGGTGAGTTCTCCCGGGTTTCCCTGTAAAAGTGTCACGGTGAGCCGTCAACACTTCTAAGAGCTGAGATCTCTGCTGGGACGAGAGTTGAGGGTTGAGGGTTAAGTCCACCTCCAACTCTCGAGTGTCAGCTAGCAGATCTAGTAGGGGGTCGGCCTCCTCCCTTTCGGGCAGGCTGCAAACCGGCATAACATGTGGCGTTCTCTCGTGATGCTCCTTGAGCATGTTGACGTGAAACGTCTTCTGTCTCCTACCTCCCTCTCCAAGGCCCACCACATAATTTACCTTACTCAGACATTTGACAATGGGGTACGGCCCTTCCCATGCAGCTTGCAGTTTGTTTTGCCGCATTGGCAGCAGGACATAGACCTTCTGCCCCTCCTGGTAGATTCTCTCTCGGGCAGTGCGGTTATACCACTGCTTCTGTTTGCTTTGGGCCTGCACCATATTCTCCTGTACCAGACCTACCAGCGACTCCATTTTGTCTCGGAACCTGAGGACATAGTCTACTACAGAGACTTCTGTTCCGGCAACCCTGCCTTCCCAAGACTCTCTGATTAGGTCTAGGGGACCTCTTACTCGTCGACCATACAGGAGTTCGAAGGGCGAAAACCCGGTTGACTCCTGGGGAACCTCTCTGTAGGCAAATAGCAGGTGAGGTAGATATCGTTCCCAGTCCTTCCCTTGCGCCTCCACAAACGTCTTCAGCATCTGCTTCAACGTCCCGTTGAAGCGCTCACAGAGGCCGTTTGTTTGTGGGTGGTAAGGGCTGGCTACGATATGGTTCACCTGTATTTTCCTACAGAGCCCCTGCATTAGTTCAGACATGAACTGAGGTCCTTGGTCGCTGAGAAGCTCAGCTGGGAACCCCACTCTCGTGAAGATCCCCAGCAGGGCGTCTGCAACCTTGTCCGCCCTAATGGAGGATAACGCCACTGCTTCCGGGTAGCGCGTCGCGTAATCCACCAGGGTTAATATGAACCGTTTACCCGAACTGCTGGGGATGGCCAGGGGACCAATGATGTCCACGGCCACCCTCCTGAAGGGTTCATCAATTATTGGTAAGGGATTCAATGGAGCTCGGTGACGGTCTCCTGCTTTGCCAACTCGCTGACAGGTGTCGCAGGACCTGCAGTACTTGGCGACATCTGCCCCGAGGCCAGGCCAGAAAAAATTCTGCATCACCCGGGACTTTGTTTTGGTTATTCCCAGGTGACCAGCTAAGGGGATCTCATGAGCCACTTGCAGTAATTGTTCCCTGAACTGCACAGGTACAATGAGCTGCCTCTTGAGTGGCCCCACCCTACTGTCACTGTGGGAGATGTCCTCCTTATACAGTTTCCCATTGTCCCAACACACTCGGTATTTGTCTCCCTCAGTGGGAGGGCTGGCAGCTAACCCTCTTAGCTGCTCCAAGGTAAGGTCATCTCGCAGGGCCTGCTCAAAGGCGGCACTACAAGTCCCAGCCAGCTGTCCTGTGGCGAACAGGGACAGTGGCTGAGGCTCTGACGCGGTTAAGTCCACGGGGTCCGAGCCGGTGGAAGGGGACACTTCCACTTGCTCTTCCCCAATGGAGCATTCCGCTGCGGCTTTTGCAGCCCTGCGAGTGACGGGCAACACAGGCACAATAATGTCATCACATTTAACATTTGCACAACTTGAATCAGTTAAACACATGTTTGCTACCTGTGTACATACACCCGCCATCCCCTCTACATCTCCTGTCATAGGAGAACTGCTCCCACACACCCCACCTCCCACCTCCCGCGGTCCATCCCCAAGGTTATCTGATGTTACGCAAACATCCTTGCACAGTACCTCGGGATGTCCAGGGACCTCCATAGGGACGGGTGAGTCCTGTGTGCTTCCAGGGGGCACGTAGCACGAGACCAATCGTCCTAGGTCAGTGCCTAATAAAACATTTGTGGGGATCTCCGCAGAGACTCCCACCTCCCTTACTCCACTCCCAGCCCCCCAATCAAGGAAAACACGAGCTAGGGGAACATTAGGGCTCACCCCCCCAACTCCCGTGATGGTGAGGCTTTTGCCGGGAATAAGGTCTGCGTCATCCACTAGTTCAGGCCGAACTAGTGTGACTTCGGCTCCTGTATCGCGGAAGCCTGTGGTGCATCGGTTGCCCACAGTAACCGACTGTAGGTTGTCTGCGGTGTGTCTTGCAGCTCCATTCACTAACAGCACAGATGATGGGTTGCGGGCAAGCTTGCCAGGGGGTGCTGTCTTCTTCTCCGGGCACGAGTGGCTGAGGTGTCCTGGCTTGCCGCACGCATAGCACTTGCGCGCGTCTGTCGGTGCTGGCTTGACTCCTTCAGGTCTTTGTGCAGGCCTGTGAAAGGGTCGCTGGACAGGAACCGACAAAGCTGGCCGGGAGGAAGAAGCAGATGAAGAGGTTCCTCCCAGACGGGACAGAGTGTCTTTGAATGCCCGAGTGCTGGGCATGGCGATGTATTCATCGGCTAGCTCAGCCGCCTCTCGCGCACTCTTCGGCTTGTGCTCACATACATATTTTTGCACATCTGTGGGGCAATTGGAGACAAACTGTTCTCGGACCATCAGATCCGCCAGGGACTGCTTGGTGTCCTCTGTGAGGGGACCAGACCACTGTTGGAAGGTGGTCTGCAACTTGCCCAGATGGTCCATAAAAGTATCTCCGGGCCCTCTCCGCAGGGACCGGAACCGTAAACGGTAAGTCTCTGGAGTCAGCTGGTACTTGACCAGAATAGCCTTTTTGATGACCGCGTAACTGGTACGCTCTGCTAATGGTAGTCCGACCAGGGCCTCCATAGCTTTGCCCTTCAGTGCGGACATTAGATGTCCCGCCCACTGTGGCTCTGGCACCTGGTACTGCTGGCATGAGGTTTCAAAAGCATGCAGGAAAAGATCAATGTCACAGTTCTCTGACTCCATCACAGGCAGTTTTGGCTTGACCATCAGGGATGGGCCTGTGGATGTGGCATGCCGGTCGGACCCCTGAAGCTGTACTCGGGCCAGGTCCAGTTCATGCCTGCGGACAGCTTCCCGTTCTCGTTCTGCAGCCTCGCGCTCAGCCTTGCGCTCTGCAGCCTCGAGCTCAGCCTTGCGCTCTGCAGCCTCGAGCTCAGCCTTGCGCTCTGCAGCCTCGAGCTCAGCCTTGCGCTCTGCACGACGTGCCTCCAGCAGCCGAAAATATAAGTCCGGGTTACGGAGCATTAGTTGGTCCAGACCATTTTGGGATGACATAGAGACAGAGTTATGTCCAGCTAGAGGACTGCAAGCCCCAGCAGGCTGTCCTCCTCCCAGTTCATCATCCTCATTCTGGAAGGGGTCACCTGGCTCAGGGGCCCCAGAGTCTCCTCCATTCTCTGAATCCTGCAGGGATGACTCTTGACTCCTCCGTGCACATAACTCCTGGATAAGGACAGTCTTATTTTTCCCATATACTTGGATGCCTTTGTGCTCACACAGAGCTGTGATATCAGCCACGCTCAGGACGTCATAATTCACGGATTCGGACATTATTGCCAAATAAAAGATAGGACAGAAAACAAGAGAGAGGGGAGGGTACTGTCGTGAATTATTATTCTATCAAAACTAATGCACTGTGCTTCGTCTTCCAGAATTTTTCAATCCTTTAGTACAGAGTTATGGACATAACTTCATGCACTAATATTCTAAGCATACAGAATCCCGTAAGCTGCCACCATAAAAATGTCACGAACTACGGATCCGACCGCTCCGGATCCCACAGCTCTGACGTAGTGGTCTGTGACGGAGTCTGCGCACACACAGAGACCTCACGTGACCGGGGTATTACCACTCGGCTAACACCCCCCACTACACTTCGGTAACTGCCACCACGTGGGTTCCCGGTCCACGAGCCGACTATCCAGGTCATTCACTATCACACAGATTAGTGGATGAACCGGATATCACTTACTGACCAACCGCAGTCAATCACCCCCAACTACAATTCCTAAATGCAATTTAAGTAACTACCTGGTAACGTCTCTTCAAAGGCAAGGTACGTTGTTCAGCAGCTTAGAATATGGAAGACTTGGCTACTTAGATTTTATAATCTTTAATAAGCAGTAAAAAGCAGTGCATACAAGTCTAATGAAAATGACTACAAATCTACAGAATAATAATAACAATATAAATAATCACGACAGTTCAAATGAAAGGGAAAAAGATGAAAGAATACTTAGTTTCTCTGGAGGGTTTCAGATGGTCGTTCATATGTCCTTTTTGAATCCTTGCAAACCCCTTTTCAGTATGTATCAGGGGAGACCCTCAAAGTTCTTCTGATACAGGGATATGCCGTCAATGTCCAATTAAGTGTCTGGTGATGTTCCATGGGTCTCTCTCCTCTGTCCTTGTGCATGGGTTTTTATGAACTCTGCCATGGGCAGGAGACTTACTCCTGTCAGCCAATGGCAGCAGAGTGACTGTCAATCCTAGGGATTGGCCTCCAAGTGTTTTATGACCCCATCAAAGTTCAGTTCCTACAATGAGGATTATACTTAAGCTCGTATCTCCTTGATACATCGGCATATTTTTATACAGAATACATATTTGCGATCCTTATTTATTTACCTACAAAATGAGACCACACACGGTAATGCTGGGACCTGTAGTTCTTCTACCACCCATAGGTCAGCTAAGGAATCACATCCTCTAGTCATATTTGATACCCAATTAACCACAATAGTCTGTAGAGCCTGGATCTGGTGTCAGAATGGGCATAAGTTGATTCATAAATGAAATATGAAAGTGGACTGGTTTTATGCCCAGAGCTAATTAAGGGCTATTAGCTCTCCTCAAACCAGACCTGGAAATTAATGACGTCACGCTCCAGCCAGGCTTGACAGCGAGCTGATCTTGGACAGGATGAGCTGGGCCTGGTGTAGCTTTTATGACCTTTTATTGCTGGCCTTACAGAGTAGTGGTAATAAAAGTGTCCATCTATATCATAGGTAACCCAGGCTTCAAGAAGATGAGAGTTCACTGTTTTTTTACATAGGCCAGAAGCATATAAGATGGCTACCCAGAGGAATTATGTATGTATGCCGGCACACTCTCTGCACGATGCGGATGAGTGAGAGATTGTACAAGTGTGCGGTAAAACTACAGGAATACAAATAACATGTATAAGTATAAAGTATAGATAGAATTTACTATTACATTTGCATTAACACTGAAGCACATAATAAAATGGCTGCCTATACATAGGATGTCTAGCTAACAGTAGTAACAACTCCCTGAGTAACATGTACAACTAGCTGAACAACTCTCTATAACACAATATCCCTAAAACAAAGGTAGATCTCTCACCAGATAGTCTTATACAAGGATGGTGAAGTTTAAGAAAGATATGCAAAAGGACAGCTCTGCTGATGTGTCCTGGAGACTTCTCTTTCCCAGGATGCTTTGCACTCCCACAATGCAGTGCACCACCCACAATGCAGTAGCCTTGTTAACAGAAAAACAAAGTGTAATACAACTTAACACCGCTAGATGGTGCTATAACCACACTAACCACTTGAGAATTACCATGACTCTGGCAGGATGAACTAGAATAATTTGCTAACCCTGCTGGGCAGAACAGGCCACACTACCCAGACCGTCTATTATATTTCGCTTCAATACTTTAGTTCCCTTTGGGCTGAACTAAACACTTGAATATAGCAATTACTGATCCCTTATGCCTAATTGATTATATTTACCGGTGGTGGTTCTTTTATTTGGAGATTCCTTACTGATTTTTTATTACATTATTTTATTACATTGATTTATGATATAGTTTTTTATGGTATATATTAGGGCTGCAGCAAATGATTATTTTAGCAATCGAGTATTCTGCCGATTATTTTTACGATTAATTGAGTACTCTAATAAGAAAAACCTTCGTAAAATAACGTATTGCTTTAGAAAAAATATATTTTTATTTCCTACATTGATATAGCAAATAACTGCACACACATAAGGCTTCTTTCACAGCTGCAATATACATTCTGTCAGAAGAACAGCCAGCCAGAATGTACCACATGGGGTATAGCTGGATACTGTCGGCTGCTGCAGCGATTGACTGTAATGAGGTCCGGCCTTGTTACAGCATTCATGCTGGGTTTTGGCCGGACAAAAAAAACAAACACTTTGGACGATACCCAGCATATATGCCGGAACATGGGCAGATGGCCTTGGAGCACATTATAGTCAAAGAGAGCATATAGCTGGTTGTATCCGGCTATACCCAATACAGTATACTCCAGCAGGCTGTTCTTCTGCCATGCCATCTATTGCCAGTCCAATTGCCATGTCTCCCACTCCCCCAGTGCCATCTGCCCCTCCATGCCATCCATTGTGTCCCCCTCCCCCAGTGCCTCCATGCCATCCATTGCAATGTCCCCCACCCCAGTGCCTCCATGCAATCTACCATGTCCCCCACTCCCCCAGTGCCATCAGATCACCCCTTCATGCCATGTCCCCCACCCAGCGCCATCAGCCCTTCTATGCCATCCATGTCCCCTTCCCTTACTCCCCCTGCACCATCAGCCTCTCCATGCCATTGGCCATTGCCATCCATGTCCCCCCAGCACCATCAGCCCCTTCAAATCAAAAGGGCCCCCTTACCCCTCACCCCGCTAACTTTATACTTACCTTTCCTGGCAGTGCGCTGACATGGAGTCCGCAGGAGATGGACCTTGTTTTCTTCCCAGCATGCACTGACCTGACGTCACACACAGCGCCAACCAGCGTGCTGACGATGTGTGAACTGCCACGGAGCAGTGAGTAAAAAAGGCTTCACTTTACTCACCCTACGGGTTCATGTGTTTTAAACGAATCCTCAATGCAGGGAAATTGCATAAAGGACTTTTTGCCTCGATTACTTCGATTACATCGATGAATCGTTTCAGCCCTATTATATATTTACTGCGCATTTATCTATTTATCTACGTCTCTTATTTACACATTCATATATTTATAAGATTATATTTATTATTTATTATTAATATCAAATACATTTTATTTTAATTCATTTTGTTTTATAATGTCTGATAAATTATCATTATCATATTATTTCACTATATTATTCATACTATTTTCTTTTTTCATTCTTGTATATTATTTATCCTTTAATATTATGTTTTTACATCCCTTAGACTACTTTCACACTTGCGGCAGAGTGATCTAGCAAACAGTTCCGTCGCCGGTGTAACGTTACATTACCCTTGTAACGGATCTCCTGGCACCCCGACCGGGTACCTCCGTTGATGGATGCTCCTAGTGCTTCCCGAGGACTCCAAGCACTCCACTCGACACCATAACCGCCACAGACCCCACGAACCGCCGAAGCTTGGTTGAGGTCTCGCCATCTCCTACCCACCCTGGACCTACGACAAGGCTCCAGGCTCCAGTGGGTGAACCTCTACTAAATCCAGAGAGCAGGAACAGCTCCTACAAGAGCTATGGTTATAGCCAGGGGAGTATAGCAAATCTTCAGCATATAGCAATTCGCAGTGTCGATCAGTTACCCAAACACCAGCCTCAACATGATGAAGGGTAAAACAGGAACTCCCTTTATTAAAGATTGTGACGGTATCACTGTATCTCACCACCTTGTAATTCCTTAATTTCAATTAGTTGAAGAATCCCCCATTTGCCAAATTAGAAATTGCTGGTAGCGCTGAATAATTCCACATATGAGCCAAAGCTGAATACTGGAACAAGACTTTACTGGAAGCACACCACATTCAAAAATACAATTTCTATTATCCCCTGCTCCCATGCAAGGAAGACACCCACAACAAACATACATTAACCCATAATACAAAGGTTACAACCCACATAACATCCTCCCCTCTGCCTGTGATATAATCATGGTACACCATGGTTAACATAATCATCACAGGCAGGAAAATACACAATGTCCTCTGTCCTGGAGACAACCGAGTTGTAATTCAATTATCTCTCAGGACAGAGGGCAATCGCCAATACACATGGGCAGACAATGGGACAGACCTCACTACTCAACTTATACAATGTCCCACCCTTTACAATACACATAGACATTTAACATATCCCAACCTGGCATGAATTAGACCAGGGGTTCAAACGTTAGTGAAAGTCTTTTAAGCAGGGAGCGGAAAACATGCGAACCACCATAGAACGGCATCCTTCACAATGGCCCCCCTTTTTCTCCCTGCTCCGGCAGACACGGTTAGACCTTTCCTGGTCTAGTAGGGGCTGGCAGTGCTTCAGGCTCAGTCAGATAGTAAGTCAGTTTGCCTTGACAGCCCGTCCGCGTTGCCATTTTGCTTGCTAGGGTGGTAATGGATGGTGAAATCATAGGGTTGGAGGGCCAGGCTCCAACGTAATAAACGAGCATTGTCTCCAGAGACCCGGTTGAGCCAGACCAAGGGGTTGTGGTCAATCATGAGAGTGAAGGCACGGCCATACAGATGGGGGGTGAGTTTTTTGAGGGCCCAGACCAGCGCCAGGCACTCTTTCTCAATGGCCGCATAACTGACTTCCATTGGCAACAATTTCCGACTCAGGTAGATCACCGGGTGCTCCCCTCCATCGTCACCGATCTGGCTTAATACTGTCCCCAGTCCAAACCTTGAGGCATCTGTGTGAACCATAAACCTTTTGTTAGGATCTGGGGCAGCCAACACAGGAGCATTAATTAGAGCATTTTTCAAAGCTTGGAAAGCCACCTCACACTCCGGGGACCACAGGACTTGTCGGGGTAATTTCTTTTTTGTGAGGTCAGTCAGGGGTTTGGCTAGGGTGCTGTAGTCGGGTACGAAACGTCGGTAGTAGCCGGCTGTCCCCAGGAAGGCAATAAGAGAAAAGAAAAAAGAGGTTGAGTAGTTCTACCAAGACTGGAGGTCCTGGGAACGAGGCGCCAGAGGGATGGAGGATATGTAGGTATAAATGAAAAGAGAAATATAAAATAAAATAAAGTAGCACCACAAAACTATGTGCCTATTCAATGACTGTTTGGGGAAGGCTGCGCAAGTGTTGTAGGGAAGTGAAAAATACTTTCATTCCCTATAGACAAATACCAGTGACAGGTGAACCTTGTCCGGAGGCAAAAAAATATATATAACCAGGGAATATACTAGATGTATCCCACCAGACGTGATTCAAGAAAAACAGAAAACACTACAAAAGGCGCCACTCCCAAGGATGTAAAAAGGGATAAGTGAAACGAATGATGATGTTAGAATAATAAAAACTATAAGATAATATATAGTAATTAAATAAAAATTATAAGGTACTCTCCTAAGAAGAGATTCCTATGGATGAGAGTGGTAGTACTCACTTCACAGGGGGGGTAGTCACAGGATAAAGCTCAAGACACCCGTGACCAACTGCCCCCCTCGCCGGGATCTCATGTCAGATGATACCAATTGATGGCAGCCAACAGCAAGGCTTCTGATCAATGCAGTTTATTACAATAAAATAGCCCAACGCGTTTCGGAGGTCTTATAATCCTCCTTCTTCAGGGGTCTTTTCAAAAGGGTCTCCACTGCTTCAAAAGGAACTTGTCCTGAGTCAACTCCTCCATGCGGTCCCGCAGCTCCAACACATATGGTACAATCGGGGTCCCTTCTATTTCTGTGTGACCTTCCCAGTGATCCTTAACGAGATCTAGTGGCCCCCTCACCCGCCTCCCGTATAATAGTTCAAAGGGTGAAAACCTGTTGGATTCCTGCGACACCTCCTGGTAGGCGAACAGTAAGTGCGACAGGAATCGCTCCCAGTCCCTATAGAAACGCTTGCAGAGCCCATTGGTCTGGGGGTGGTACGGGGAGCTGGTTATCGAGTTAACCCTACACAACTTTCATAGTTGTTGGGTGACCTCAGCAGTGAACTGTGTGCCCTGGTCTGATAGAATCTCTTTGGGAAATCCCACTCAAGAGAATATCTTGACCAGGGTATCCGCCACTGTCTCGGCCTGAATATTTGGGAGGGCTAGGGCCTTTCGGATAACGGTTGGCGTAGTCTACTACGGTAAGTATATAGCGCTTACCAGAGTGACTAGGCTTCGCTAGGGGTCCTACAATGTCCACTGCAACCCTCGCAAAGGGCTCCTCTATTATAGGAAGGGGAATCAGTTTAGCCTTGGGGTGATCCCCTCGCTTACCTACCCGTTGGCATACTTCACAGGTTTGACAGTACGCCCGGACGTCGTCGGATACCCCAGGCCAAAAGAAGTTCTGGGTTATCCGGTGTAACGTCTTGCGTCTTCCTAGATGTCCAGCTAACGGGACATCATGCGCTACTCGCAATAGCTCTTGCCAGTATTTGCTCGGTATTATTAGCTGGCGCTTTTGCTGGGGCCCGAGTGCATTGACCCAAGTCTCAGTAAAACGATACAAGCGACCTTCCTCCCATACTAGCTGCTCCTTTTCTAACCCCCGTGCCCTCCCTTAGCTTTTTCCCTGTAATGGCTGAGGGTGGGATCCCCCCCACTTCCTTCCAAAAATCCACTGGAGTATCCCAGGGAAGGGGGGCTACAGTCAAGGGTCAGTCTGCTTACCGGGGTCTCGGTTGGTTGTGGGTGGCTCTCGGTAGCACGACTTTGGGCTCGGGTTGTCACGGCTTGTACTTGTTGCGGAGAAGTGGCTGCAAAAGCGGAAGTCAAAGGGCCAATATCATTGCCCAACTCTACCTCGGCGGGCAACTCTTTCATTACCCCAACCTGTACGTTGCCCGCTCCGGCACCCCAGTCCAGATGTACCTGAGCTGTAGGAATCCGGTACACTGCCCCCCCTGCCACTCGCACAGCAATCGATTTCCCCGGTCTCTCTTTGTTGTCAATGAGGTGCCTTTGTACCAGGGTTATGGTAGCGCCACTGTCTCGTAGTCCGCGGGCAGTTTTCCCATTAATCATCACCAGCTGACAATGACAGAAACATAGAAACATATACTGTGTCGGCAGATAAGAACCATTTGGCCCATCTAGTCTGCCCAATATACTAAGTACTATGGATAGCCCCTGGCCCTATCTTATATGAAGGATGGCCTTATGCCTATCCCATGTATGCTTAAACTCCTTCACTGTATTTGCAGTTACCACTTCTGCAGGAAGGCTATTCCATGCATCCACTACTCTCTCAGTAAAGTAATACTTCCTGATATTACTTTTAAACCTTTGCCCCGCTAATTTAAAACTATGTCATCTTGTAGCAGTTTTTCTTCTTTTAAATATTCTCTCCTCTTTTACCTTGTTGATTCCCTTTATGTATTTAAAAGTTTCTATCATATCCCCTCTGTCTCGTCTTTCTTCCAAGCTATACGTGTTAAGGTCCTTTAATCTTTCCTGGTAAGTTTTATCCTGCAATCCATGTACCAGTTTAGTAGCTCTTCTCTGAACTCTCTCCAAAGTATCAATATCCTTCTGGAGATATGGTCTCCAGTACTGAGCACAATACTCCAAATAAGGTCTCACTAGTGCTCTGTAGAGCGGCATGAGCAGCTCCCTCTTTCTACTAGTAATGCCTCTCCCTATACACCCAAGCATTCTGCTAGAATTTCCTGCTGCTCTATGACATTGTCTGCCTACCTTTAAGTCTTCTGAAATAATGACCCCTAAATCCCTTTCTTCAGATACTGAGGTTAGGACTGTATCACTGATTTTATATTCTGCTCTTGGGTTTTTACGCCCCAGGTGCATTATTTTGCACTTATCCACATTAAATTTTAGTTGCCAGATTTTTGACCATTCCTCTAGTTTTCCTAAATCCTTTTCCATTTGGTGTATTCCTCCGGGAACATCAACCCGGTTACAAATCTTTGTGTCATCAGCAAAAAGACACACCTTACCATCGAGGCCTTCTGCAATTTCGCTGATAAAGATATTAAACAATATGGGTCCCAGAACAGATCCCTGAGGTACCCCACTGGTAACAAGACCTTGGTCTGAATATACTCCATTGACTACAACCCTCTGTTGTCTGTCCCTCAGCCACTGCCTAATCCATTCAACAATATGGGGGTCCAAGCCCAAAGACTGCAATTTATTGATAAGCCTTCTGTGTGGGACAGTATCGAAAGCCTTACTGAAGTCTAGATAAGCGATGTCTACTGCACCTCCGCCATCTATTGTTTTAGTCACCCAATCAAAAAAATCAATAAGATTAGTTTGACATGATCTCCCTGAAGTAAACCCATGCTGTTTTTCATCTTTCAATCCATGGGATTTTAGATGTTCCACAATCCTCTCCTTAAGTATGGTTTCCATTAATTTCTCCACTATTGATGTCAGGCTTACTGGCCTATAGTTGCCTTATTCCTCCCTACTACCTTTCTTGTGAATCGGCGCAACATTTGCTAATTTCCAATCTTCTGGGGCGACTCCTGTTGCCAGTGATTGGTTAAATAAATCTGTTAATGGTTTTGCTAGTTCACCGCTGAGCTCTTTTAAAAGCTTTGGATGTATCCAATCAGGCCCCTGTGACTTATTTGTATTGATTTTAGACAGCTGACTTAGAACCTCTTCCTCTGTAAAGACACATGCATCAAAAGATTCATTAGTCTTCTTTCCTAACTGAGGTCCTTTTCCTTCATTTTCCTTTGTAAAGACTGAACAGAAGTATTCATTGAGGCAGTCAGCTAGTTCTTTATCTTCTTCCATATACCTTCCTTCTTTTGTTTTTAATTTTTTAATTCCTTGTTTTAGATTCCTTTTTTCATTTATGTATCTGAAGAATGCCTTATCGCCTTTTTTCCCTGACTGAGCTAATTTCTCTTCTGCCTGTGCTTTAAAAGCTCTTATAACTTGTTTGGCCTCTCTCTGCCTAATCTTGTAAATTTGTCTGTCATCCTCGTTTTTTTTATTTTTTATAATTCCTAAATGCTATCTTTTTGTTTTTAATGATTTTGGCCACTTCTGCTGAGTACCACAGTGGTCTTTTCCTTTTTTTTGCTTTTACTGACAAGCCTAATGCAATTTTCTGTTGCCTTCAATAGTGCCTCTTTTAAGTAGTCCCATTTCTCCTGGACTCCAATGAAACTGTTCCAATCTGATAGGGACTCGTATACCACTAATCTAATTTTAGAAAAGTTTTTCTAAAATCTAAAACTTTTGTTTTTGTGTGGTGTGACTCAGTCACTGTACTTATAGTAAACCACACTGACTGGTGATCACTAGATCCCAAGCTTTCCCCTACAGTAATATCATATACCAAATTCCCATTTGTGAATATTAAATCTAAAATGGCCTCCTTCCGGGTTGGCTCCTCAACTACTTGTTGTAGAGATAATCCCAGTAGGGAATTTAGAATATCTGTACTCCTGGCAGAACTAGCTATTTTGGTTTTCCAGTTTACATCAGGAAGATTGAAGTCTCCCATAATGATAACTTCCCCCTTCAATGTCATTTTAGCTATTTCCTCAACTAGTAGATCATCTAATTCTTTGACTTGGCTAGGTGGTCTATATATCACTCCTACACGAGTTACCTTATTATTATCAAGCTGCAAGGTAACCCAAACTGACTCTAAATTGTTCTCGCTAACTTGTATCAAATTAGATTTTATGCTGTCTTTCACATACAGGGCCACCCCTCCCCCTTCTTGCCTTCTCTGTCTTTCCTGTATAGAGAGAACCCTGGTATTGATATATCACAGTCATTACTCCCTTTGAACCACATCTCAGTAACAGCCACTACATCTATATTCTCAGATGCCATTATAGCCTCAAGTTCATTGATCTTATTCCCTAAACTGCGAGCATTTGTAGATAAGAATCTGAGCTTGTCATTTCTTAACCTTTGTGCTACTGGCATATTCTGGCATTGTTCCGGGGGGGAGTCGGACTGCTGGATTATCACTCTTTTGCCCCCCTTTCCTAGTTTAAATGCTCCTTAGCAAATACTTGGAACTGTTCACCGAGGACATTCGTTCCTTTGAGAGAAAGATGCAAACCATCTTTCTTGTACAGTTCTTTTCCATTCCAACAAGAGCTAACATGAGACACAAAGCCAAACCCTTGGTTCCGACACCATTCACCAAGTCATACATTGAATCCCTTAATGCGCATTTTCCTGTCATGCTGAAGGTTATGCACAGGCAAAACTGCAGAGAATGAAACAGTTGATGCAACCTCCCGTATATCCTTTCCAAGTGTATGAAAAGCTTCTTTCACCTTTGAAACCTCATTGCAAGCCAGATCGTTTGTCCCCAGATGGACAATAATTATGTTTGCGGTTGTCAGTGATGGTGGATTGAACACTAAGGGCTTCGTACAAGTTAGGTTGAGGGAAACCGGGTCGGGTCCAGCTGGTTCTGGGAGGCTCCAATGGACAGTTGTTCTGAATATGCCCCACTTGGCAACACCGATGACCAGGGCCGTCTTTAATATCGATTGGACCCTGGCCAAAAATTTACTTGGGCCCCCTGGATCCTGCCTTCCCACACCTTGCATGCAATCACGCCCTCCACCACAACACACACACAAAAAATCCACACATCTGGTAGAGTCCAGTGAATGACTGTAAATACTTCCAGTTCTGAAGACTCCAGCGGCTCAGGATCAGTGCTCTGGGCAGCTGGGCTCAGGGCTGGAAGTGGGCACCGCTCTGCAGGAAGGAGACCAGGGCTCGGCTCACCCTAGTGTTACAGTGCACCCCAGCACCCCACAGTATGCAGTATAGCACCCTATAGTATACAGCACCACACAGTATGCAGTTTAGCACCCCACACTATACAGTACCCCACAGTATATAGTAGAGCAGTATAGCAGCCCACAGTATACAGCACCTCACGGTATACAACACCTCACTGTATACAGCACCCCAAACTATACACGATACAGCCCCCCACACTATACAGTACAGCAGTATAGCACTCCCCCCCCCACTATACAGGCCCCCCCCACACTATACAGGCCCCCCACAGTATACAGCCCACCACACAGTATACAGGCCACCACACAATATACAGCCCACCACACAATATATAGCCCATTACACAATATATAGCCCACCACACAATATACAGCCCACCACACAGTATACAGCCCACCACACAGTATACAGCACCCCACTATACAGTAGTTTACAGTATATTAACATAACAGCCCATGTCACCTTTTTCTGATGTAATCTTTACACAAAAAAGCTCCACAGTTAACTTCTGCAACACTCAGTAGGACCTGTGATGACCTCATAGCCATGTGACCAGTAATTGCTAGGTTACTGGTCACATGGTAATGATGTCATTAAGGTCCTAGAGCAAAACTCATTAAGGTCCTAGAATTAAGATCATTAACACAGTACGATCATGATGCCTGTGTAGCTGACAGCCTGACACCCGGGGCAGTAGCTAGCAGGGCTCAAGAGGCAGCTGCCTTGGGCCCCCCAGGAGAAACTGGGCCCAGGGCAGCTGCCCCTTTTTCCCCTTGGTAAAGACGGCCCTGCCGATGACAAGTGATGTCGTTGTTGGGTGGCCGGGTATAGCAAGGTGTAGCTGTCACCGGCCTGCTGGGCTGTTGGTACCTGGGGGCCGCTGAAGCTGTGGGTACTGTGGCACGTGGAGGTTGGATTCTTGGAGTAGGTGCTGTAGTTTTCCGAGTATCTGCATACTCGTCTGCCAATTTGGCAGCCTCTGGTAGGGAAAGGGGCTTGCGGTCTCTTACCCACTCTTTCACCTCTGTTTGGATGTGGTCATAAAACTGCTCCAGTAGTACCAACTGCAGGACATCATCCAGGGTTGTAGCTTGGCAGCTGGTGTTCCAATGGGTAGCTGATTGTTGCAGGCTACAGGCCCATTCTGCGTAAGAGTCCTTGTCCAGCTTCCGTAAATCCCTGAATTTTTGCCGGTATTCCTCTGGAGTTATTGCATACCGGGCGAGGAGGGCTTCCTTAACCCGGGCGTAGCTGTGAACGTCCTCCCAGGGTACCGCTCGGAAGGCATCTGCTACTTTGCCAGATATCTTCCCTGCGAGTATGGAAATTCAGTCTTCTGCTGGTACTCGATGTAGGATACACTGGCGCTCAAAGTCTGCCAGGTACCCATCAATTTCACAGTCCTTTTCGTCAAATGCTTTAAATGCACTGAAGGGAACCTTTCTGGAGTCCCCAGTGCAGCTGGTTCCGCTCGGGGAACTTACGGCTGCTTGCTGTGTCTCTGCCAGTTTTAACTGTAGCTCCAGCTGTGCTTTTTGCGTATTTTCTTCCGCTATGATTTTCATCACCTGCATGATGATCTCCGGCATTGGGTTCGGACCAAACCAGTTTAGCTCCATCAATTCGGCTATAACGACCCGCTTAGCCTTGCCGCCTGCACTTTTCCCACGAACTTCCAATAGTTTCTTTAATGTGCTGCGCTTGGGCTGTGTGTACCTGTGGATTCTTCGTTTAGTAAAAAAAAGGAAAATCCCGCTGCTGCCAACCAGTTGTGACGGTATCACTGTATCTCACTGCCTTGTAATTCCTTAATTTCAATTAGTTGAAGAATCCCCCATTCGCCAAATAAGAAATCGCTGGTAGCGCTGAATAATTTCACATATGAGCCAAAGCTGAATACTGGAACAAGACTTTACTGGAAGCACACCACATTCAAAAATACAATTTATTTTATCCACTGCTTCCATGCAAGGGAGACACCCACAACAAACATACATTCAGGGGCGTAGCTAGAAATGACTGGGCCCCATAGCAAAAAAAATTATGGGCCCCCCCTCCCGGATCTCCCACCCCCACATACCTATCGGACCTCCCACCCCTTCCAGAGCTCCCACCCAAACACCCCTCCAGGACCTCCCACCCGAACATCCCCCTAAGTGTCGTCCACAGATCCCCCCCTAAGTGTCGTCCACTAGATCCCCCCTTCAGTGTCGTCCACTAGATCCCCCCTTCAGTGTCGTCCACTAGATCCCCCTTCAGTGTCGTCCACTAGATCCCCCCCTTCAGTGTCATCCACTAGATCCCCCCCTTCAGTGTCGTCCACTAGATCCCCCCTTCAGTGTCGTCCACTAGATCCCCCTTCAGTGTCGTCCACAGATCCCCCCCTTCAGTGTCGTCCACAGATCCCCCCCTTCAGTGTCGTCCACAGATCCCCCCCCTTCAGTGTCGTCCACAGATCCCCCCTTCAGTGTCCTCCACAGATACCCCCTTCAGTGTCCTCCACAGATCCCACCTTCAGTGTCCTCCACAGATCCCCCCTTCAGTGTCCTCCACAGATCCCCCCTTCAGTGTCCTCCACAGATCCCCCCCTTCAGTGTCCTCCACAGATCCCCCCCTTCAGTGTCCTCCACAGATCCCCCCTTCAGTGTCCTCCACAGATCCCCCCTTCAGTGTCCTCCACAGATCCCCCCTTCAGTGTCCTCCACAGATCCCCCCCCTTCAGTGTCCTCCACAGATCCCCCCCTTCAGTGTCCTCCACAGATCCCCCCCCACCAAGAGCCGCTTCCTACCTAATTTATTAACTGCACTTACTTGCCTCTGTGGAAATTGAAGAGAAGCGCCGTAATCTCGCACAGGCGCACTGGCAGAGGCCAGGAAGACGGTGCATGCGCACTTCCATGCCTCTGCCAGTGCGCCTGTGCGAGATTACGGTGCTTCTCTTCAATTTCCACAGAGGCAAGTGCAGTGCGGTCTGCGGCGCTGGTGCCAGCCTGGCTCCGCCTCCGCTACGCCCCCGTTCCGGCCCCCTCCACCGCGTCCGCCTACCTCATGTTCCGGCAGTGCTAGTGTTCTACAGTCCACTCACTGTCCTCTCCTGTCTCCTCCTTCCTTAGCTTCCACCTTCCCCCCAGCCAGGCCCGAGCCGGCAGGAGTCAGCATACACCTGCCATCATTTAAAGTGCCTCTGATTAATCCCAAATAAAGTTCAGCTGCTCTAGTTGGTCTTTCCAGAAATTTTCTTAGTTGCATCCCACAGCAAAAGCCATGATCCACAGAGAGCTTACAAAGCATCAGAGGGATCTCATTGTAAAAAGGTATCAGTCAGGAGAAGGGTACAAAAGAATTTCCAAGGCATAAGATATACCACAGAGCAACAGTGACATTACCAAGAACCGGACGTCCCTCCAAAATTGACATAAAGACGAGAAGAAAATTGGTCTGGGAGGCGACCAAGAGGCCTACAGCAACATTAAAGGAGCTGCAGGAATATCTGGCAAGTACTGGCTGTGTGGTACATGTGACAACAATCTCCCGTATTCTTCATATGTCTGGGCTATGGGGTAGAGTGGCAAGACTAAAGCCTTTTCTTATGAAGAAAAACATCCAAGCCAGGCAACATTTTGCAAAAACACATCTGAAGTCTACCAAAAGCATGTGGGAAAAGGTGTTATGGTCTGATGAAACCAAGGTTGAACTTTTTGGCCATAATTCCAAAAGATATGTTTGGTGCAAAAACAACAATGAACATCACCAAAAGAACACCATCCCCACAGTGAAGCATGGTGGTGGCAGCATCATGCCATTTTCTTCAGCTGGAACTGGGGCCTTAGTTAAGCTAGAGGGAATTATGAACAGTAATATTGGCACAAAACCTTCAGGCTTCTGCTAGGAAGCTGAACATGAAGAGGAACGTCATCTTTCAGCATGACAACGACCCAAAGCATACATCCAAATTAACAAAGGAATGGCTTCACCAGAAGAAGATTAAAGTTTTGGAATGGCCCAGCCAGAGCCCAGACCTGAATCTGATTGAAAATCTGTGGGGTGATCTGAAGAGGGCTGTGCACAGGAGATGCCCTCGCAATCTGACAGATTTGGAGTGTTTTTGCAAAGAAGAGTGGGCAAATCTTGCCAAGTCAAAATGTGCCATGCTGATAGACCAAAAAGACTAAATGCTGTAATAAAATAAAAAGGTGCTTCAACAAAGTATTAGTTTAAGGGTGTGCACACTTATGCAACCATATTATTTTATTTTTATATTTTTTCTTCCCTCTACCTAAAAGATTTCAGTTTGTTTTTCAATTAAGTTGTACAGTTTATAGGTCACATTAAAGGTGGAAAAAGTTCTGAAATGATTTATCTTTGTCTCATTTTTTTTACATCACAGAAACCTGACATTTTAACAGGGGTGTGTAGACTTTTTATATCCACTGTACCTTCCACTGGCAATGCCAGCTGCAGCCTGGGCAGTTAGAGAAGCCAGTTTTAAGAGGTGCTGTCCTCTGGGATAAAAGTGGACAATCTCTTTAAATACAGAATTGGGTGACCAAAGTTTATATAATCGTGTAAATAATTGACCGCCAATGGCAAACATGTCACAATGTTATGCTGATTCCTCCAGCACTATCTAGGTTAAGATGTAAATCTGGATTTTAAGGCTACATTTTAGAATGTGATCAAATGCCTGTTTAACTAGCTCTGTATAATTATCTCAGATTTTGTGATAAAGACTGCTTTGCTGAAGTTCAGACATGGGTCAGGGACACTCATTCACTGTGCTCATATAAATGATCCGAATTGTTCTTTCACAAAGCAGGGAAAAGTACAACCTCAGTCACAAGACTGTGCTGCGTTCCAGTTGTTAGGACGCACAGAGCAAATTCAAGGAATTATTGAAAACTTTTTACAAATGTTGCTGGTTGAATCTGTTTTGTTATGTGAATATAAAACATTTCCTGAAATACTGCAAAGTAAAAGCATTACATGATTGCATATTCCTAACGGATCTGATTAGTACTAGTAACACAACTACTTAAAACAATAGAAAACAACTGGTGCACAGAAGAAAGCAGAGACGCTTATTAGGTGAAAATGTAAAGACTTCTAGTTAATTTATTATATAACACTGCTTGTACAGTATGTACAAGTGAATTACAACTACAATACTGCCCCTATGTACAATAGTATAGCTACTATAATACTGCCTCCTATGTACAAGAATATAACTACTATAATACTGCCCCTATGTACAATAGTATAGCTACTATAATACTGCTCCTATGTACAAGAACATAACTACTATAATACTGCTCCTAAGTATAAGAATATAACTACTATAATACTGCTCCTATGTACAAGAATATAACTACTATAATACTTATCCTAAGTATAAGAATATAACTACTATAATACTGCTCCTATGTACAAGACTATAACTACTAGTAATACTGTCTCCTATGTACAAGAATATAACTACTATAATACTGCTTCTATGTACAAGACTATACCTACTATAATACTGCTCCTATGTACCGCACAAGAATATAACTACTATAATACTGCTCCTATGTACAAGAATATAACTACTATAATACTGCCTCCAATGTACAAGAATATAACTACTATAATACTGCATCTATCTACCAGAATATCACTACTATACTACTGCTCCTATGTACAAGGATATAACTGCTATAATATTGCTCCTATGTACAAGGATATAACTACTATAATACTTCCTCCTATGAACAAGAATATAACTGCTATAATACTGCCGCCATGTACAAGAATATAACTACTATAATACTGCTCCTATGTACAAGAATATAACTGCTATAATACTGCCTCCTATGTACCAGAATATAACTACTATAATACTGCTCCTATGTACAAGGTTATAACTGCTATAATACTGCTCCTATGTACAAGGATATAACTGCTATAATAGTGCCTTCTATGTACTAGAACATAATACTATAATACAGCCTCCTACGTACAAGAATATAACTATGTACATGCAAAATAAATATTATATTGCTGTTGTATAGATCTGGATCAATGGAGGGGATCATGTAAGTCTTATTATGGCACTGTACACTATTTTGCTTTGCAGTGACCACCTTAGATTATATTTCTGTGTATAGTTTTATATATCTGTACTAAAGACTTTGCAACCATATTCCAGCATGAAACTGCTTGTACCTTTTTATATATATTTTTTTAAATAGAAATAATTTTAAAATGTTAAGTTACTCAAGATGCAACAAAATAATGCACCTAGACCTCAGATTCGGAATTCAGTGCTGCATAGACTATGAGCCTCTGTACTGTATCGCCTGAAACTGGGTGGTTACACATGTTGGCGTGACATGCGGAGGTCAGCAAGATCCAGTGACATGCGGCGGTCAGTGAGAACCAGTGACATGCGGCGGTCAGTGAGATCTAGTTACATGTGGCGGCCAGTGACATGCGGTGATCAGTGAGACCCAGTGACATGCAGCGGTCAGTGAGATCCAGTGACATGCAGCGATCAGTGAGATCCAGACACATGCTGCGATCGGTGAGATCCATATAGCAATATAACAAAATAATAGTAAAGACAGGTGCACTCTGCGGTCGTACTAAACCCTCAAACTGATTTTAAAATTGAGAGATTAGCCAACATGTCCTACGGTGTAGGACATGTCTGAGCCCGAGCACCGCGCCAAGGTTTCTCAAGTAGCTCGGGGACCTAACGCTCTCCTACCTGTGCCGTATGGGCAATACCAGGAGCCAGTGGGCAAATTACAGGAGCATGAGGCCGACTCACAAAAAACTCACCAGTTACCTCCAGCATGTAACCATGCTAGCAATGGGAGGAGATCCAGTGACATGCAGCGGTCAGTGAGATCCAGTGACATGCAGCAGTCAGTGAGATCCAGTGACATGCAGCGGTCAGTGAGATCCAGTGACATGCAGCAGTCAGTGAGATCCAGTGACATGCAGCGGTCAGTGAGATCCAGTGACATGCAGTGATCAGTGAGACCCAGTGACATGCAGCGGTCAGTGAGATCCAGTGACATGCAGCGATCAGTGAGATGCAGACACATGCAGCGATCAGTGAGATCCATATAGCAATATAACAAAATAATAGCAAAGACAGGTGCCCTCTGCGGTCTTACTAAACCCTCAAACTGATTTTAAAATTGAGAGATTAGCCTACATGTCCTACGGTGTAGGACATGTCTGAGCCCGGGCACCGCGCCAAGGTTTCTCAAGTAGCTCGGGGACCTATCACTCACCTACCTGTGCCGTATGGGCAATACCAGGAGCCAGTGGGCAAATTACAGGAGCATGAGGCCGACTCAGTGAGATCCAGTGACATGCGGCGGTCAGTGAGACCCAGTGACATGCAGCGGTCAGTGAGATCCAGTGACATGCAGCGGTCAGTGAGATCCAGTGACATGCAGCGGTCAGTGAGATCCAGTGACATGCGGCGGTCAGTGAGATCCAGTGACATGCGGCAGTCAGTGAGATCCAGTGACATGCGGCAGTCAGTGAGATCCAGTGACATGCGGCGATCAGTGAGATCCAGTGACATGCAGCAGTCAGTGAGATCCAGTGACATGCAGCAGTTAGTGAGATCCAGTGACACGCGGCGGTCAGTGAGATCCAGTGACATGCGGCGGTCAGTGAGATCCAGTGACATGCGGCGGTCAGTGAGATCCAGTGACATGCAGCGGTCAGTGAGATCCAGTGACATGCGGTGGTCAGTGAGATCCTTACACTGTCCTCAGACGACGATGTATGTTCTAGGCAGCAGTGTGAACTCTCCTTGAGCCGCTGTGCGCCCGGTGTGTTCTGATTTGACTATCCTTTCTGAAGAGATAAGAAAAAATAACAAAGATATCATGAGGCAGGACTCCCGGCGGCGGGCTTAGCCAACACGCTGCTCAGATTCAATGAGCGAGCAGCCGCCTAGAGCAGAGGAACACAGGGCTAGGAGCATTGTTTTCAACGTATATTCAGACTGAAACATCAGACTATGCATCGCCGATTGAAAATGAAAGCCATCGCTGTGCCACATTATAAATTAAGCAGCTTCCTCAGAGCTTGTCAGATTTATTATCGGAAGAGAAAATTCCCAACCATGTGGAGAAATCAACCGGATTCGCTGAAATTAACCGTTTCCCTAACGTTCTGTAGCCCCTGAATCGTCTTCTGTATAAGAAGCGAGATGCTGACGGTAGAGAAGAACACGTCCAAGGAAGCCACGGTACGCTGTGGGCACTAGTGTTTTGGCAAATTTGAATGATTAGTATTGGCATTACTCCTATAGTTACTACACTTTGGACGTAAGGGCGAGTTCACAACACCCTTTAGTTTTCCATTCTTCTGATCCATCAGAAGAACAGAAAAATAAACAGATCCTGTATTTTGCGCATCTATGATGCTCAGTTATGCTCCTTTTTTATCAGTTCCATATAAGATCCGTTACATACTTCCCAACCATCTCGGATCTGCCGGGTCAGTCCCGGATTTCAGTGTCTGTCCAGCGGTCCTGGTACGCTCGCAGGCATAGGAAGCAGAGACAGTTGCCTGTAATGATGAAGCAGAGAGCTGTCCGCTCCCTGCTCCATCATTCCTCCCCCTGTTGGTGCTCCACACCGCTGGTCTGTGAAGGGGGAAGTGTCAGCCGTAAGTCAGCTGTGCTCCTCTTCCTCCTAAACAGACCAGCATCTCCATGTGTATCCTGCTGCTGCTGGGGAGATCATCGGAGGAACCAGGTGAGTTTGTTTTTTTAATTCCTGTAAAGGGGCACATATCTTGGCATAAAACTATGAGGGGGCAGAACTGAGCATATTACTATGAGGGTGCACATAATCTGGCAAAACTACTATGAGGGGGCACATATCTGGGCATAACTACTGTGAGGGACATGTATCTGGACATAACTACTGTGAGGGGGCACATATCTGGGCATAACTACTGTGCGGGAGCACATATCAGGGCATAACTACTGTGAGGGAGCACATATCTGGGCATAACTACTGTGAGGGGCGTATATCTGGACATAACTACTGTGAGGGGGCACATATCTGGGCATAACTACTGTGAGGGAGCACATATCTAGGCATAACTTCTGTGAGGGAGCACATATCTCGGCATAAGTACTGTGAAGGGGCACATATCTGGATATACCTATTGTGAGGGGGCACATATCAGGGCATAACTACTGTGAGGGAGCACATATCTGGGCATAACTACTGTGAAGGGCGTATATCTGGACATAACTACTGTGAGGGGGCACATATCAGGGCATAACTACTGTGAGGGGCACATATCTGGGCATAACTACTGTGAGGGGCGTATATCTGGACATAACTACTGTGAGGGGGCACATATCAGGGCATAACTACTGTGAGGGGCACATATCTGGGCATAACTACTGTGAGGGGGCACAAATCTGGGCATAACTACTGTGAGGGGGCACATATCTGGGCATAACTACTGTGAGGGTGCACATATCTGGGCATAAGTACTGTGAGGGGCACATTTCTGGGCATAAGTACTGTGAAGGGGCACATATCTGGGCATAAGTACTGTGAAGGGGCACATATCTGGATATAACTGCTGTAAGGGAGGCATATTTGTGGGCATAATCTGTGAATGGGCCACAATGTAGGCATAACTACGGTGTGCTTCGTGCACCGCACATAGTGTCCCTCTTCCTTCTTTCCAAAGTTTGGAGGTATGCTATTATTTTAGACGGGTGAAAAAGGACTTTGTATGCAGGACATTTTCTCCCGGCTAAACTAACGGATCTCGGATTGAACTGAGAAAAACTGATTTAAAAGGAGCATAACCGAGCGTCACGGATGCTCCCAATACACAATGCATTTTTAAAAAATGTTTCTGTTCTTATGCCGGATCGGAAGAACGGAAAATTAAACGGTGATGTGAAATCCCCTTTAGGTTTATAATGACAGCTGGATTTTACCCCTATAGCTACGCCTCTAATACCGCACAATCCCCACTGTGCCCCACACACAGTAATGGTGCCCTCCTCCTTAGTGACTCCCCACAAATAAGGATGCTCCCTTAGTGCCCCGACACAGTAAGAATGTCCCCTTAGTGCCACATCACAATAGTCATGCCCCTTAGTGCCTCCCTAGACAGTAAGGATGCCCATTAGTGCCCGTCAGGCAGTTATGATGCCCCCTTAGTGCCCTCACACAATATGATGACTTTTTACTGCCCCTCACACAGTAATAATGCTCTCTTAGTTCCTCCCCACATATGATACCCTATTAGTGCCCTCCAAGCAAAATGATGCCTCCTTTAGTGCCTGACATGCAGTACAATGCCTGGAAGCTCTCCCTCACAGCAGGACGATCCCTTAGTGCCCCATACACACTATGATACCCCTGTAAGTGCCCCACAAACAGAATGAGCCCCCCTTTAAATGCCTCCACACAGTATGATATTTGTATAGATCTGAGGTGTCATTTATGCCAGTTTTCTGGCAGCTTGTTTCCTAAATTGAATTCATTATCAAGGAACATTTTCCTCCATGGTTTTTCCTAAGTTAAAACTGCTGTGAAAAAAATACCCAAACATTTTATGCAACCTGGATTCATCGACATGGCAGAGGAGTGGGACTGGAGCCTGTACCGCACATAGAGTCCCTACAGTGAAATGGTAATATGGTTGTGTTCATGAGGCTTTAGACAGGCCCAGACCTTTGGATTGCAGTGTTGCATGGCTGGGTTTGGAGTGGACCCAATGCTACACTAGGTCCCTCAGATCCAGCTGAAGTGTTACCATGTGTTGCTGTTGTAAGGTAAGGCATGGTGCACCCCAATGGGAATAAGTCCAGAGAGTCAGGGTCACCAGTAAACCAGTGTGCTTCTTTATTGGAGGAACTGAAGTGCAAAACAATACAGGCAGTGCACTGAGCTGGCTTCTTCAATCTCCTCCCTGGCAGAAGAAGTTCCTGTGCTGAGGAAAGGCCTGAGCTAGCTGTCCCTCTCTCTCTCAGAAGGCTGGTACCCTGGTCCAAGGCTGGTCCGGGGTGTGTGGCTCAGCATCCCCGTCTCAGTGTCTTCTTCTGGTCACCCTGGCAAAGACCATCCTACTAAACACTGGTCCCTATATGCAGACAACTAGTGGCTCTGACTGCTCTCCTTATATACAGTTTCTACCTGAATTAGAGCCTTCAAGTGGAAGGAGTGGATTGGAGAATCTCAGCCTAAACAGAAACAATGTTACAACTTCTGTACCTTAGACTTGTATAGAGCTTCAATTCAAGTCTACGGAAATAAATAAGCAGTTTTTCCAGACATATAGGGGCACATTTATTAAGACCAGCATTTTAGACGCTGGTCTTAATAAGGCCCTAAGCTGGCGGTAGATCCGCCGGAGTTATGACGAGGTGCAGGCCTCTACATAACTTCGACGGATCCACCGCCGCTTCTAAATGTCTTACATTTAGACCATTTTCTACACCTAAAACAGGCGTAGAAAATGTTAAATGTGATGGGTCTGCCAGCCCGCCACCCTTCCCCACCCACAGCACGCCCACTTTTGTTGGCCTGGTTTGAGCGGGGAAAAGTCACAGATTGTGTCGCCAAGGACCTTGGTGTCGCAATCTGCACCAGAAAAACACCTAAGGCCTCTTTCACACTTGCGTTGTCCGGATCCGGCGTGTACTCCACTTGCCGGAATTACACGCCGGATCCGGAAAAACGCAAGTGAACTGAAAGCATTTGAAGACGGATCCGTCTTCAAAATGCGTTCAGTGTTACTATGGCAGCCAGGACGCTATTAAAGTCCTGGTTGCCATAGTAGTAGTGGGGAGCGGGGGAGTGGTATACTTACAGTCCGTGCGGCTCCCGGGGAGCTCCAGAGTGACGTCAGAGCGCCCCATGCGCATGGATGACTTGCCATGCGATCACGTGATCCATGCGCTTGGGGCGCCCTGACGTCACTCTGGAGCACCCCGGGAGCCGCACGGACGGTAAGTATGCTGCTCCCCGCTACACTTTACCATGGCTGCCAGGACTTTAGCGTCCCGGAAGCCATGGTAACCATTGAGAAAAAGCTAAACGTCCGATCCGGCAATGCGCTGAAACGACGTTTAGCTTAAGTCCGGATCCGGATCAATGCCTTTCAATGGGCATTAATTCCGGATCAGGAATTTCTCCGGCCAAAAAACGTTCCGGTCCGGAACTGAAGACATCCTGATGCATCCAGAGCGGACTTCACTCCATTCAGAATGCATTAGGATAAAACTGATCAGGATTCTTCCGGCATAGAGCCCCGACGACGGAACTCTATGCCGGAAGAAAAGAATGCAGGTGTGAAAGAGCCCTAATATAGGCATATTTCTGCTTAATAAATGAACCCCAAAGTCTTCAGACATAAACAACAGAGCTAAACCAGAGTCAGGAGGTCAGGTTTGCATGGGTAGAAAGTCATAAAGTCTCTCAGTAGTAGTTGGCTGTGCATTAACCCTTTCCACAGTGCAGAGCAGCTACAGGGCAATAACAGCGCAAACAGACAGGATATATTACAATAAACATATAAATGAGTTCAACTGTATAAAACAGTATAAGTGCACACACCATAAATCACAGTGCACGTTAACCCTTCAAAGTGCATTAAAGTAATGAGTTGATGTTTTTGCATAGTAGTAATAGGAGCAAATGTCCACAAACATCCATAGTCCAAAGTACCCTTGTTCCATGGCACTACAATGGCATTGTTATTTGTAATACTATAATGTATGGTTATTTGTACAGTGTATGACAGTACACTATATTGGGACGGGGGATACTTTGCTATTCAGGACTCTAGACAGAGATAGATAGACAGATATGAGATACATAGATAGATATGAGATAGATAGATAGATAGATATGAGATACATACATAGATAGATATGAGATACATACCGTATTTTCCGGCGTATAAGACGACTTTCTAACACCAGAAATTATTTTCAAAAGTCGGGGGTCGCCTTATACGCCGGGTATTAGGCAGCACAGGGGAGAAGGAAGCAGTCCCTGCCTCCCCCCTGTGCTGCCCGCTGCCACCAATGATGAGAGAGGGGCAGAGGAGGGGCCTGTGGTTTGTTTATTTATTGCAAAAAAAAACGATTTTATAGACATACAAATTACCAGTACTGGTACCTTTGTGCCCAAGGGACTGTCGCCGTTTTGTGCCCAGCCGCCCGTCTCTTAATTTATTCACTGCACTTCCGTTTTTTCTCTTCTGAAGCCAGCTCGTAATCTCGCGCATGCGCAGTTAGTTGGAGCACTCGCTCATTCTTGCTGTGAGGGTGGAGGGAATAGAGGAGACAGCGCCAGCTAACTGCGCATGCGCTAGATTACGAGCGGCTTTAGAAGATAAAAAAAACTAAGTGCAGTGAAAAAATTAAGAGAGTGGCAGCGCTGGGATCCAAGATTCGGGGCGCGGCTGGGCACAAAACGGCGGAGGGACAGCCCCTTGGGCACAAAGGTACTGGAAATTTGCATATCTATAAAATCGCTTTTTTCCAATAAATACGGTAAACCACAGGTGGGGTTAACAATAGTACAGTATGTTTTTTATTACAACAATGAGATTCTGAGTAACTCATTTAACCCAGTGTAATTGCTGGGCTCCGATCGGTTACCATGGCAGCCAGGACGCTACTGAAGCCCTGGCTGCCATGGTCAGTTCCCTAGAACTGTAGAAGATCGTTTTTGAGACAGGGAGGGCTGGGCATTTCAATTAAAATTACCATATTGAAATCAAATCGGATGTTTTAAAAATTTTATTTAGTGTGCGTTGGAAGAGGGGTAGTCCTATACGGCAAGCATAGCCCAAACCCTATATTTTAAATGGAAAAGTTGGGGGTCGTCTTATGCGCCCAGTCGTCCTATACGCCGGAAAATACGGTAGATAGATATAAGATACATACATAGATAGATATGAGATACATAGATAGATAGATATGAGATACATAGATAGATATGAGATAAATAGATAGATAGATAGATAGATAGATAGATATGAGATACATACATAGATAGATATGAGATACATACATAGATAGATATGAGATACATACATAGATAGATATGAGATAAATAGATAGATAGATAGATAGATAGATAGATAGATAGATATGAGATACATAGATAGATGTTATACATTTAGAATGACAACTTTTAGGTTTGTGCATTGTGTATTTTTTTTACAAAAAGCACATCAGTAAAAATAAAAAATTTACCGTATATAAAAAAATATCAGTTTTGCAGCTGCATATAGATGCAGGAAACACATGTTTGGTTGTAACCGATCCCATTAGGTGAGTTAATAAAGAATTATTGCAGGCCACAACGTTCAGGATTTGCACGATATTCCTCGCAGACCATGATGTCATCTGTTTTTGTTCGGCTGCTAGCAGATGGCTTACCTTTAAGTCATTTCCAATATGTTTGGAGATCAAAAGCCACTCGAATACCAGTGGAGAGGTAATCGTCCCTCACTGCTGGGCGTTCTTGGGCGTTGTGGTGGGACTATGCAGACTCTTGGCTTTTCCAGAGATAGAAGAGGTGGCTTTTCAAGATAATCATCTTAGATTTTTTTATAGTTTGCATTTTTCAAACCAGTTTCTTCTAATGTTTATTATGTGATGCAGTGTGCCTGCAAGTAGAGGTTTATATACTGTATGTGTAAGCACTTGTTACATATTGCTAACATTTAGGTCTGCTAAAGGGGTAGTTTGGGATTACAAAAATTACGATTTTTTTCCCCCCTCAGAAATTGTGCCACCCTTATCCATAGGCTGGTATTGCAGCTGAGCCCTATTTAAAAGAACAGGGCTTTTCTGTAATACCACACATATCCTGTGGTACAAGTAAGGCCTCGTCCACATTTCCGTGCCAGTGACTTATCCGTGAAAAAAAAAAGCGTAGGTGTTTCATCCGTTAAAATGTCAGTGAAGGGTCCGGAATTGGTCCTAGTGTCCGTTTTTACCACCCGTAATTCACTGACATTGCTCAGCTGAAAATTCATTTCCAAAGAACCTCCTATCAGTCTTCAGTGAAAAACGGATGCCATTCGTAGTGAGTTCGTGATTTTCACGGACGCATAGACTTCTATGGGCGTGCTTGGTCTCCGTGAAGTTTTAAAAAAATAAAAAAATAAAAAAAAAATAACAAATATAAACATTTATATCACCCCCCTTTCCCCATAATTAAATTAAAAGAAACAATACAAAAAATAACCATCATAAGCATCACCATGTCCCAAAGCATCCCTTACTGGGATGCGCTGTAATGGAAAAAAATTAAATGGCCAATTCGCCATTTTTCAGTCACTTCACCTCCCCCCAAAAAATTTACAAAAAGTGATCATTAAGTCATACATACTCCAAATGGTATCAATAAAACTGCAGATTGTGCCACAAAAAATGAGCTCAACACAGCTTCATAGACATACCGTATTTTTCGCCCCTATAAGACGCATTTCTTCCCCCCCAAAAGTGGAGGGAAAATGCTGCTGCTTCTTATGGGGCGAATACTAATGAGCGCTTCCATTATGGAAGCACTCATGAGTACCGGAGGACCAGGAAGCGGTGAAGGCTCTGGATCGTGGTCCTCGGCTGTCGGCTGTGCACGGCTGCGCACAGTGTGAGGGTGCTATGTGAGCATGTAATGACCCAGAGTGCCATTACCACTCCTTTTGACACCTTGCTACCATAGGCGTGCGCACCTGGACCAGGAAGCGGTGAACGCTATGTACTTACCGCTTCCTGGTCCGCGGCTGTCAGCTGTGCAAGGCTGCACACAGCGTGAGGCGCTTTGTGACGTCACGCTGTGCACGCCAGTTCAGAGCACAGCCGACAGCAGGAGGAAGAGGATCGTGGGCGGCGAGGAGAGGCGGCGTCCAGGAGCAGAGAGGTTTTTTTTTTTTTTTAAATAAAACATGAGGCTGCTGGGGGCATAATGGGGGCTAATGAGAGGCATAATGGGGCTAATGGCATAAAGGATATATATATATATATATATATATATATATACAGGGCCGTCGTTACCAAGGGGCAAAAGGGGCAGCTGCCCCGGGCCCAGTTGCTCCTGGGGGGCCCAAGGCAGCTGCCTCGTGAGCCCTGCTAGCCACTGCCCCGGGTGTCAGGCTGTCAGCTTCACAGGGGGTGAGTCCCAGCATCGTACTGTGTTAGAGCTGTGAATGTGATCTAGGACCTTAATGACATCATCACCATGTGACCAGTAACCTAGCAATATTACTGGTCACATGGCTATGAGGTCATCACAGGTCCTAGCAGGAGTGTTGCAGGTGAAGTTTGCCTTAACTGTGGAGCTTTTTTTGTGAAGATTATATCAGAAAAAGGTGACAGGGGCTGTTATGCTAATATACTGTAAACTACTGTATAGTGGGGTGCTGTATACTGTGTGAGGCTGTATAGTGTGTGGGGCCTGTATACTGTGTGGGGCCTGTATACTGTGTGGGGCTGTATACTGTGTGGGCCTGTATACTGTGTGGGGCTGTATACTGCGTGGGGCTGTATACTGTGTGGGGCTGTATACTGTGTGGGGCCTGTATACTGTGTGGGGCCTGTATACTGTGGGGGGCCTGTATACTGTGTGGGGGGCCTGTATACTGTGTGGGGCCTGTATAGTGTGGGGGGCCTGTATAGTGTGGGGGGCCTGTATACTGTGTGGGGGGCCTGTATACTGTGTGGGGGCCTGTATACTGTGTGGGGGCCTGTATACTGTGTGGGGGCCTGTATACTGTGTGGGGGGCCTGTATACTGTGTGGGGGGCCTGTATACTGTGTGGGGCCTGTATACTGTGGGGGGCCTGTATACTGTGGGGGGTCTGTATAGTGTGGGAGGCCTGTATAGTGTGTGGGGGGGCCTGTATAGTGTGTGGGGGGCCTGTATACTGTATACTATGGGTGCTGTATATTGTGAAGTGCTATACTGCTGTACTGTATACTGTGGGGGGATGTATACTGTATACTGTGGGTGATGTATAGTGTGGAGTGCTATACTGCTATACTGTATAGTGTGGGGTGCTGTATAGTGTGGGGTGCTGTATAGTGTGGGGTGCTGTATCATGTATAGTTTGGGATGCTGTATACGGTGAGGTGCTATACTGCTCTACTGTATACTGTTGTATACTGTGGGGTGCTGTATACTGTGGGCTGCTATACTATATACTGTGGGGTACTGTATAGTGTGGGGTGCTGTATACTATAGGGTGCTATACTGCATACTGTGGGTTGCTATATACTATAGGGTGCTATACTGCATACTGTGGGGTGCTGGGGTGCACTGTAACACTAGGGATTAGCTGAGCCCTGGTCTCCTTCCTGCAGAGCGGTGCCCACTTCCAGCCTGAGCCTAGCTGCCCAGAACACTGATCCTGAGCCGCTGGAGTCTTCAGAACTGGAGTATTTACAGTCATTCACTGTACTCTACCAGGTGTGTGGATTTTTTGTGTGTGTGTTGTGGTGGAGGGCGTGATTGCCTGCTAAGGTGTGGGAAGGCGGGATCCAGGGGGCCCAAGTAAATTTTTGCCCAGGGTCAAATCAATATTAAAGACGGCCCTGTATATATATGCATACATACACGCGCGGTGGGTGTTTGTGCTTTAGGGTGCACACCCTAATGCAATAGGCTGCGCACGCCTATGCTTGCTACCATTTCCTATGTGCTAATTCCTGTCATCTCAGGTATCTTATGTCATCTTTTAATAATGTGCATATTTACTCCATGTAACTGTTCTATTTTATGTAATGTGCCTGGTTACCACAAGGTGGCATCAACATTTGGCAGTGCTAGTGCAGGGAATGGATTGGATTGTCCATTCTCTCTCTCCCTCTAGAGGGAGAAGGAGAGGAGGAGTTAGTAGTGACTCAGTCTTGCTTTCACCCTTCTAAGGGAGAAGTTGTGCTGGCCAGCAGAGCACTGTCTGTTCTGCTGGGCCTGCAAGTTCTGCCTGCAAAAGGACCATTTGGTTCCATGTCCCATCCTGGGCTTGCATTGCCTTCACCCAAGCTGAGCCAAAGCTTAAGGTACTAAATACCAGGACAAGAAGTTCCTAGAATTGCCTACAGAGAAAGAGACAGACTACTATTGCTAACATAGCAGAGTTAAGGAAGCTACAGCATAGCAGAGCTGAGATTGTTGCTGTCACATCTGTGACAGGTCCCAGAAGGTCTGAAAGATTATCTACGCATTAGTGATCTGACAGCCTCTTTTGGTTTCATTTTGTCTGTGTGTTGCTGGTATGTCCACACCTCCTGTTCAGGTGTGGATCATGTGACCTTTACCTCGCCCTATTTAGTCTGACTTTTCCCATCACTCCTTGCTTGGGATAGCTTCATTTGGTCTTGGAAGAGCTGGAGTGTGGTTCATGTTGAAGTCCTGTTCATCCTTCATCCTCTGTAGTTAAGTGTTCCGCTTGTTGTGTTCCCCCCGGTTGTTTACTAGGCCTCAGTGAGATGCTAGTTCCTTCACCAGGGAAAGAACAGGTGGTCTCTGCCCTGTCATTATCTTTAGGACATCTGAGGGTCACCAGGGTTTTCTAGGTTCCCGTGTATGGGTATCTCTACCATTGATAAGTGCCCATACGGATAGGAGTTAGGGCCAGGAGCAGGGTTTTATAGGTGGTGACCCTTTTCCTTCCCTAGTGGTGAGGCCTAGTGTCTTTCCCTTCCTTCTTGATTGTCTTTTGGTGTTCTCCCCTACTACATCAGTGACAGTTGCAGAGAAAGTATTTGCCTGCCGTTTGCCTGCTGAAACCTATTGGAAACCAAGATAAAGTCTGGAAACTGTGTGGATTACCGTTTATGCCAAGTAAAAGCAACTTTTCAATGTTTACCAAGTCTGAACTCAACTTTGTTCTACCCTATCCAAGTTCTTCATCCCCTTGTGCACTACTTTGGTTGACCACTTCTGTGATTCACCTGTATTCAGGTAGGAGCACGTGACAAAGTGCTACTCAACATCTCCAGGGATATTGTGTCCTATTTAACACCACTCTGGCATTCCTACACTGGGTACCAACACTACCATCTACAAAGGCCACTCCATGTCCTCTTTGCTTAACTGCAACTGGCGTCACGTTTACTTGCTCTATAAGAGGGACATATTTAGTAAAAACCTCCTAAGCGGCATAGGGATACCCCAGACCCTGGGCCCGGTTGTGGGCATCACAAGCACAGCCGACAGCAGGAGGAAGAAGAGCGCGGTCGTGAGGAGCGGCGGCGTCCAGGAGCAGGAGAGGTAAGTGGTTTATTTATTTTATTAAACATGAGGCAATAGGGGCTGATCTGAGAAAATAGGGGCTGCTGGGGGCCAATATGAGAGGCAGTGGGGGCTACTGAGGGCTGATATGAGGCAATTGGGACTGCTGGGGGTTAATATGAGAGTCAATGGGGTCTACTGGGGGCTAATGTGAGGCAATGGGGCTGCTGGGGGCCAATATGAGAGGCAATGGGGGCTACTGAGGGCTGATATGAGGCAATGGGGGTTGCTGGGGGCCAATATGAAAGGCAATAGGGGCTACTGATGGCTGATATGAGGCAGTGGGGGCTAATATGAGAGGCAGTGGGGGCTTCTGGGGGCTGATATGAGGTCTGATAGGGGTCTGAGGTCTGATTGGCTGTCATTCACATTGGGGTCTTAGCTGAGGTCTGATTGTGGGTCTGATCTGAGATCTTGTTGGGGTCTTATTAACATTGGGGGTCTGATTGGGGCTGTTAGCTGAGGTCTGATCTGAGGTCTAATGATTTTTTTTTCTTTCTTATTGTCCTCCTCTAAAACCTAGGTGCGTCTTATGGGCCAGTGCGTCTTATAGGGCGAAAAATATGATAACTATAAAAAAAACACAAGTAAAATGCATAACATTGATTATCTCAGTACAGTAGCTTCTTTCAGTGACAAAGGTCAAATTGTGGTAGCAAGAAGACCTAGTCAGAGCCATACCTTCCTATCGTCCCAGATCCCGCAGGACAGTCCTGGATTTCGGTGGTTGTCCCACAGGACCAGAACGCATGAGGAACAGTGCCTTGCAAAAGTATTTACCCCCCCTTGACTTTTTTCGCATTTTGTTACATTACAGTCTTAAGTTCAATGTTTTGTTAATCTGAATTTAATGTGATGGATCAGAACACAATAGTCTAAGTTGGTGAAGTGAAATGAGAAAAATATATAAATAAAACTATTGTTTAGAAATAGAAAACAGAAAATTGGCATGTGCGTATGTATTCACCCCCTTTGTTAGGAAGCCCATAAAAAGCTCTGGTGCAACCAATTACCTTCAGAAGTCACATAATTAGTGAAATGAGGTCCACCTGTGTGCAATCTTAGTGTCACATGACCTGTCATTACATATACTCACCTTTTTTGAAAGGCCCCAGAGGCTGCAACACCTAAGCAAGAGGCATCACTGACCAAACACTGCCATGAAGACCAAGGAACTCTCCAAACAAGTAAGGGACAATGTTGTTGAGAAGTATAAGTCAGGTTTAAAAAAAATATCCAAATCTTTGATGATCCCCAAGAGCACCATCAAATCTATCATAACCAAATGGAAAGAACATGGCACAACAGCAAACCTGCAAAGAGATGACCGCCCACCAAAACTCACTGACCGGGCAAGGAGGGCATTAATCAGAGAGGCAGCAGAGAGACTTAAGGTAACCCTGGAGGATCTGCAGAGTTCTAGAGCAGAGACTGGAGTATCTGTATATAGGACGACAATAAGCCGTACGCTCCATAGAGTTGGGCTTTATGGCAGAGTGGCCAGAAGAAAGCCATTACTTTCCGCAAAAAAAAGAAAAGGCACATTGTGAGATTGCGAAAAGGCATGTGGGAGACTCCCAAAATGTATGGAGGAAGGTGCTCTGGTCTGATGAGACTAAAATGGAACTTTTTCAGCCAACCAACAAAACACTATGTCTGGTGCAAACCCAACACATCACATCACCCAAAGAACACCATCCCCACAGTGAAACATGGTGGTGGCAGCATCATGCTGTGGGAATGTTTTTCAGCAGCCGAAACTGGGAAACTGGTCAGAGTTGAGGGAAAGATGGATGGTGCTAAATACAGGGATATTCTTGAGCAAAACCTGGACCACTCTGTGTGTGATTTGAGGCTAGGATGGAGGTTCACCTTCCAGCAGGACAATGACCCCAAACACACGGCTAAAGCAACACTTGAGTGGTTTAATGGGAAACATGTAAATGTGTTGGAATGGCCGAGTCACAGTCCAGATCTCAATCCAATAGAAAATCTGTGGTGAGACTTAAAGATTGCTGTTCACAAGCGCAAACATCCAACCTGAAGGAGCTGGAGCAGTTTTGCGAAGAGGAATGGGCAAAAATCCCAGTGGTAAGATGTGGCAAGCTCATAGAGACTTATCCAATGCGACTTGGAGCTGTGATTGCCGAAAAAGGTGGCTCTACAAAGTATTGACTTTGGGGGGGGGGGGGGGGGGGGGTGAATAGTTATGCACATTGTTATTTTGTCCTATTTGTTGTTTGCTTCACAATAAATAATAAAAACATCTTCAAAGTTGTGGGCATGTTCTGTAAATTGAATGATGCAAATCCTCAAACAATCCATGTTAATTCCAGGTTGTGAGGCACCAAAATACAAAAAAAGTCAAGGGGGTGAATACTTTTGCAAGGCATTGTATGTCCCGCTCTCAGCTGATAGTAATGGTGAAAGCTGTGTAATGCCCTGGAGCAGAGGTACTTTGAAGTCTGGACGTTTGTGGATATTTGCCCCTGTTTCCCCAATGTTGCCATTGAGTATCATTGAAGGTCTAATGCAAGTCTATGAGAGACGGAAAGTGTAACATTGTATTTGTTTGTGCTGAGTTTCTCCATTCCACCCCTCCCACTAGAAGGTTCTAGTTCAGCCAGAAACTGTATATAAGAAGTCAGAACCCCTAGTATTCTACAGTTAGGGATCAGTGTTTAGAAGAGACTCATGGCACTCTGCATGGGTGACCAGAAAAAGACACTGAGATGGGGATGCTAAGCCACAGACCATGGGTCACCAGCCCTGTTACCAAGGTGTCAGCCAGACTACTGAGCCACAGACTGTGTGCCATCAGCCTATGGCTAGGGTACCAGTCTTCTGAGAGAGAGAGAGAGAGAGAGAGAGAGAGAGAGAGAGAGAGAGCTAGTTCAGGCTTTTTCTCAGCATGAACCCTTCTTCTACCAGGGAGGAGACTGGAGAAACCAACCCTATGCCTCACCTGTATTGTTTTGAACTTGAGTTCCTCCAGTAAAGAAGTACACTGGTTTACTGCACCACGCCTTACCATACCTTCCGGAGAGCAGCAACATGTGGTGACACCTTGACGGTGTCCGGGGGCCCAGTGTAGCACCGCAAACCTGCAGAATGGCTGCCAACAAGCCATTGTGTCCTGTTTAGGCACAAAAAAAGCCTATGGTGATGGGTCAAAGGGGACAAGTGGGGTGCCAAAAACCTACTTTTGTCTTAGGCAGGGCATTTAAATACAGGGCTAGGGCAGAAAATTGAATATTTACCCTAGGTCAAGGACTATGATCTTATATAATTCACATGATCTAAAGATATTAGATGCAATAATGGTCATGAGGATCAAGGATGTTACAGCAGTGGATGTGAAACCACTGTGTCAACCATCAGATTTGACTATGGGAAACTACTAAGGGTGTTATCCTGGCAGTCCCCTGGTTGGACCTTTTAATCCCTGTGCAGAAAGCTGGACTTTGTTGCAGGGAAATAGTCAGACTGCTACCTCCTAAAGTAGTTTCTGTGTGACTGAAGACTGACTCATCGGGATCAGAGACACTGATAGAAAGCATTGGGGGGTCAAGCAAAATCATAGTCAGGGACAGGCTGAGGTCAGGGCAGGCAGAGTATGTGCTTCCCTATCATCACAGGTGACGTCACCCGTGATGCAAGGGACTGGTCACCGTCACGGCCTGCTATTGGCTGGCCCCAACCCCCGTCACTGGATGTTCGATCCGTGCGATGGGGAGATGCAACAGCGGCCATTCAGGTATCCGGAGAGACGTATGTATCTTCCATGGGAGGAGCCTGGGCATTGTAGGGGTTGTTTATACTGTTGGATAACCCCTTTAAAAGACAGAGGTTGGTACATGAGCAGACAAACAAATGCAGCCCACCTTCGCAAGGAACTAGCAAGCTAGACAACCTATTACTAGGGCACCCTTTCATTGGGGAAGATGCCTTAAGTACACAAAGGTGACCAGCCAAAGGCTGGTAGGAATTAGGGTGCACACGCATGGGCCATTTAAAAGCCAGAAGAAGAGGCAATGGCAGCAAGGGCAGGTTGCGACCTGGCAGGAGGAAGAAGACAGAGACTTCTTGGCACAGCCCACCACAAGGAAGCAGGAGAAAACCAGCAGCTCTGCACCACTAGAGGTACAACAGGAGATGGTGCCCATGCCCACCAGAGAGAACAAAGCTGCAGTGGGCATAGGCCATGGATATAACAAAAAATTTATCTGGACTTACTTTTTCAGTAGCGCCACTGAATAACACTACAGACTAAAATGGTTCAGAATGGGAATAATAGATTAGATTCAACTGCATATCATCAGGAGATTATATAATGGGTTAACGTCATAGAGTCCCCCTGAGATATTTCAGCAGTACATTATTGTGTTTTAGGTATTCCACTAATGAACTGATAACAAATTGGTGTGCAATTAAGAATATCGATCCTTTTACTAAGCAAGGGCAACCTATGGACCAAATTCACAAGTGTTACTCAGCAGTACTGTCAACTAGTATTCAACAAGATCAGAGAGAAAACGTCGTCTATACTCTGTTCTCTGCATTATTAATACTGGATCAATTCAGGGACCAATAGCAGATACATATTGCAGACCTACAAATGCAAATGCATTCACATTGAATATAGAATGAAAGGCAAAGCATTCCTTCCCACCTAAGGAAATCTAAGTTGAGTGGAGCAAAATAGAGGAACTTTACGATGGAACCGAGAATGTATTAAAATATTCATGCTGATACTTGATCTCCATCCAACAACCACAGAACGTATAGCCAAGCAACATATTTGCATCTTAAAATGTCTTCTACAGACAATATGTTATTCTGGCACGGCTCAGTAGACCTCTTTTCTGCACATATGTGGTTGGAGGAACCAAGAAAAATAGCAAAAAGTGTACATTGGGTTAAGATTTTGGTGAGGATATCTCAAAATTATTATTTTAAGTTTTCAATAACTTTTCCTTGGCATTATATTGTAAAAATGTGTAGCATTAAAGGGGTTGCCAGATTTTTTTTTTTACATTCCATTTATGTTAGAAGGATATCCCACTGTTAATACCTCCAACTGTAATGTGGGAACCTAGAACCAAGTGTTCAATTTCTCTGCAGCGCCATCACAGGTGAAATAAAGCATTACATGGTACTCTTTGAAATAATAAGCTCTCTGTGTAATGCAAGGCTATTTTGGGTCCTCCCAGTTAAAGGGGTTGTCCGGGTTTAGAGCTGAGCCCGGACATCCCTCCATTTTCACCCAGGCAGCCCCCCTGACAGGAGCATCGGAGCAGTTCATGCTCCGATGCTCTCCTTTGCCCTGCGCTAAATCGCGCAGGGCAAAGGCATTTTTTGGAGATCAGGTGATGTACCGGAGCTCTATGGGGCTGACAGGAACGCCGGTGACGTCACCGGCACTG
The DNA here is from genome assembly GCF_014858855.1 of Bufo gargarizans. Lineage (NCBI taxonomy): Eukaryota > Metazoa > Chordata > Amphibia > Anura > Bufonidae > Bufo > Bufo gargarizans. Next base: position 453,663,265 of record NC_058084.1, on the reverse strand, counting down.
ATGGGCGGGACTTAGCGCTGCCCTAGCCAGTAAAACGGCTAGGGCAAAGCTAAAGCCCGCCCATCAGAGCCGGTGACATCACTGAACACACTGCCGGGCGGAAGTTTCCGCCCGGCAGTGTGTTATTGAAAACAAAAGAGCCGTGCCCTGCGCGATCTAGCGCAGGGCAAGGGAGCACATCGGAGCATGAGATGCTACGATGCTAGCCTCAGGGGGGCTGCCTGGGTGAAAATAAGGGTATGTCCGGGTTCAGCTCTGACTAAGAAGTGAGGGTGTAAAGCACTGGAGGACAGACATCAAACAGACTTAGACTCAGTTGCGAATAAAGTGGTTTTCTGAGCTTCTGATATTGTTGACCTGTTCTCAGGTCAATATCTGATCAGTGGGGGTCTGACTCCAGGGACCCCTGCCAATCAGCTGTTTGAGATGGCCACAGGGCTCTAGTGTGTGCCATGGCCTCCTCACAGCTTGCCAAGCACAACGCCTTCCACTGTATATCTGCTGTGCTTGGCATTGCAGCTCAGCCCCATTCACTTGAATGAGACCGAGATGTGCCTAGACCACGCGAACAATGAATGAGACATCAATGGCCTAGGAAGAGGCCATGGTGCTCACCTGAGCACCGCAACCTCTTCAAAAGACTGATTGGCAGGGGTGCTGCCAATCTGATTGCTCTGGTACTGGGCTCTGACTTTGACTAAGCTACACACCCAATCTTAGCCCACATGTACAGACACTGGAGCAGTATTTCCTGCCCACCTCCTGTCTGGGCTGGAGCTCCTTCCCTGACTTTTCTGGCAGAAGATGTGGGCCCCTATGCTGGAGATTAGGGATGAGCGAACTCGAACTGTATAGTTCGGGTTCGTACCGAATTTTGGGGTGTCCGTGACACGGACCCGAACCCGGACATTTTCGTAAAAGTCCGGGTTCGGGTTCGGTGTTCGTCGCTTTCTTCGCGCTTTTGTGACGCTTTCTTGGCGCTTTTTGAAAGGCTGCAAAGCAGCCAATCAACAAGCGTCATACTACTTGCCCCAAGAGGCCATCACAGCCATGCCTACTATTGGCATGGCTGTGATTGGCCAGAGCACCATGTGACCCAGCCTCTATTTAAGCTGGAGTCACATAGCGCCGCCCGTCACTCTGCTCTGATTAGCGTAGGGAGAGGTTGCGGCTGCGACAGTAGGGCGAGATTAGGCAGATTAACTCCTCCAAAGGACTTGATTATCTGATCGATCTGCAGCTGTGGATCATTGAGCTGCTGATCCTCAATTGCTCACTGTTTTTAGGCTGCCCAGACCGTTTGTCAGTCACATTTTTCTGGGGTGATCGGCGGCCATTTTGTGTCTTGTGGTGCGCCAGCACAAGCTGCGACCAAGTGCATTTAACCCTCAATGGTGTGGTTGTTTTTTGGCTAAAGCCTACATCAGGGTGAAGCTGTCACACCAAGTGCATTTAACCAGCAATAGTCTGTTTATTTTTTGGCCATATCCCAGTCTAATTCTGTCACTAAATCCATACCGGTCACCCAGCGCCTAAATACTAGGCCTCAAATTTATATCCCGCTAAATCTGTCCTTAGTGCTGTAGCTGGGCGAGTTATTTAGTGTCCGTTCAAGCACATTTCTTGTTCTGGGTTGAAATACAATTCCCAATTTAGCAATTTCATAATTTAGTGGTTTCTGCTATATCAGAGCTATTTGAAATCTATCCCTAAAAGGGTATATAATATTCAAGGTGCACATTGGGTCATTCAGAATAACTTCACACACACCCGCTACTGTGTATTTCCAAGTCTAATTCTGGCACTAAACCCATACCTGTCACCCAGCGCCTAAATACTAGGCCTCAAATTTATATCCAGCTAAATCTGTCCCTAGTGCTGTAGCTGGGCGAGTTATTTAGTGTCCGTTCAAGCACATTTCTTGTTCTGGGTTGAAATACAATTCCCAATTTAGCAATTTCATAATTTAGTGGTTTCTGCTATATCAGAGCTATTTGAAATCTATCCCTAAAAGGGTATATAATATTCAAGGTGCACATTGGGTCATTCAGAATAACTTCACACACACCCGCTACTGTGTATTTCCAAGTCTAATTCTGTCACTAAACCCATACCTGTCACCCAGCGCCTAAATACTAGGCCTCAAATTTATATCCCGCTAAATCTGTCCCTAGTGCTGTAGCTGGGCGAGTTATTTAGTGTCCGTTCAAGCACATTTCTTGTTCTGGGTTGAAATACAATTCCCAATTTAGCAATTTCATAATTTAGTGGTTTCTGCTATATCAGAGCTATTTGAAATCTATCCCTAAAAGGGTATATAATATTCAAGGTGCACATTGGGTCATTCAGAATAACTTCACACACACCCGCTACTGTGTATTTCCAAGTCTAATTCTGGCACTAAACCCATACCTGTCACCCAGCGCCTAAATACTAGGCCTCAAATTTATATCCCGCTAAATCTGTCCTTAGTGCTGTAGCTGGGCGAGTTATTTAGTGTCCGTTCAAGCACATTTCTTGTTCTGGGTTGAAATACAATTCCCAATTTAGCAATTTCATAATTTAGTGGTTTCTGCTATATCAGAGCTATTTGAAATCTATCCCTAAAAGGGTATATAATATTCAAGGTGCACATTGGGTCATTCAGAATAACTTCACACACACCCGCTACTGTGTATTTCCAAGTCTAATTCTGGCACTAAACCCATACCTGTCACCCAGCGCCTAAATACTAGGCCTCAAATTTATATCCCGCTGAATTTGAATACAATACATTGGGCCAAATAATATATTTGTTGTTGTGGTGAACCATAACAATGAGAAAAACATCTAGTAAGGGACGCGGACGTGGACATGGTCGTGGTGGTGTTAGTGGACCCTCTGGTGCTGGGAGAGGACGTGGCCGTTCTGCCACATCCACACGTCCTAGTGTACCAACTACCTCAGGTCCCAGTAGCCGCCAGAATTTACAGCGATATATGGTGGGGCCCAATGCCGTTCTAAGGATGGTAAGGCCTGAGCAGGTACAGGCATTAGTCAATTGGGTGGCCGACAGTGGATCCAGCACGTTCACATTATCTCCCACCCAGTCTTCTGCAGAAAGCGCACAGATGGCGCCTGAAAACCAACCCCATCAGTCTGTCACATCACCCCCATGCATACCAGGGAAACTGTCTCAGCCTCAAGTTATGCAGCAGTCTCTTATGCTGTTTGAAGACTCCGCTGGCAGGGTTTCCCAAGGGCATCCACCTAGCCCTTCCCCAGCGGTGAAAGACATAGAATGCACTGACGCACAACCACTTATGTTTCCTGATGATGAGGACATGGGAATACCACCTCAGCATGTCTCTGATGATGACGAAACACAGGTGCCAACTGCTGCGTCTTTCTGCAGTGTGCAGACTGAACAGGAGGTCAGGGATCAAGACTGGGTGGAAGACGATGCAGGGGACGATGAGGTCCTAGACCCCACATGGAATGAAGGTCGTGCCACTGACTTTCACAGTTCGGAGGAAGAGGCAGTGGTGAGACCGAGCCAACAGCGTAGCAAAAGAGGGAGCAGTGGGCAAAAGCAGAACACCCGCCGCCAAGAGACTCCGCCTGCTACTGACCGCCGCCATCTGGGACCGAGCACCCCAAAGGCAGCTTCAAGGAGTTCCCTGGCATGGCACTTCTTCAAACAATGTGCTGACGACAAGACCCGAGTGGTTTGCACGCTGTGCCATCAGAGCCTGAAGCGAGGCATTAACGTTCTGAACCTGAGCACAACCTGCATGACCAGGCACCTGCATGCAAAGCATGAACTGCAGTGGAGTAAACACCTTAAAACCAAGGAAGTCACTCAGGCTCCCCCTGCTACCTCTTCTGCTGCTGCCGCCTCGGCCTATTCTGCTGCTGCCGCCTCGGCCTCTTCCTCCGCCTCTGGAGGAACGTTGGCACCTGCCGCCCAGCAAACAGGGGATGTACCACCAACACCACCACCACCACCTCCGTCACCAAGCGTCTCAACCATGTCACACGCCAGCGTTCAGCTCTCCATCTCACAAACATTTGATAGAAAGCGTAAATTCCCACCTAGCCACCCTCGATCCCTGGCCCTGAATGCCAGCATTTCTAAACTACTGGCCTATGAAATGCTGTCATTTAGGCTGGTGGACACAGACAGCTTCAAACAGCTCATGTCGCTTGCTGTCCCACAGTATGTTGTTCCCAGCCGGCACTACTTCTCCAAGAGAGCCGTGCCTTCCCTGCACAACCAAGTATCCGATAAAATCAAGTGTGCACTGCGCAACGCCATCTGTGGCAAGGTCCACCTAACCACAGATACGTGGACCAGTAAGCACGGCCAGGGACGCTATATCTCCCTAACTGCACACTGGGTAAATGTAGTGGCAGCTGGGCCCCAGGCGGAGAGCTGTTTGGCGCACGTCCTTCCGCCGCCAAGGATCGCAGGGCAACATTCTTTGCCTCCTGTTGCCACCTCCTCCTTCTCGGCTTCCTCCTCCTCTTCTTCCACCTGCTCATCCAGTCAGCCACACACCTTCACCACCAACTTCAGCACAGCCCGGGGTAAACGTCAGCAGGCCATTCTGAAACTCATATGTTTGGGGGACAGGCCCCACACCGCACAGGAGTTGTGGCGGGGTATAGAACAACAGACCGACGAGTGGTTGCTGCCGGTGAGCCTCAAGCCCGGCCTGGTGGTGTGTGATAATGGGCGAAATCTCGTTGCAGCTCTGGGACTAGCCAATTTGACGCACATCCCTTGCTTGGCGCATGTGCTGAATTTGGTGGTGCAGAAGTTCATTCACAACTACCCCGACATGTCAGAGCTGCTGCATAAAGTGCGGGCCGTCTGTTCGCGCTTCCGGTGTTCACATCCTGCTGCTGCTCTCCTGTCTGCGCTACAGCGTAACTTCGGCCTTCCCGCTCACCGCCTCATATGCGACGTGCCCACCAGGTGGAACTCCACCTTGCACATGCTGGACAGACTGTGCGAGCAGCAGCAGGCCATAGTGGAGTTTCAGCTGCAGCACGCACGGGTCAGTCGCACTACAGAACAGCACCACTTCACCACCAATGACTGGGCCTCCATGCGAGACCTGTGTGCCCTGTTGCGCTGTTTCGAGTACTCCACCAACATGGCCAGTGGCGATGACACCGTTATCAGCGTTACAATACCACTTCTATGTCTCCTTGAGAAAACACTTAGGGCGATGATGGAAGAGGAGGTGGCCCAGGAGGAGGAGGAGGAGGAGGAGGAAGAGGGGTCATTTTTAGCACTTTCAGGCCAGTCTCTTCGAAGTGACTCAGAGGGAGGTTTTTGGCAACAGCAGAGGCCAGGTACAAATGTGGCCAGCCAGGGCCCACTACTGGAGGACGAGGAGGACGAGGATGAGGAGGAGGTGGAGGAGGATGAGGATGAAGCATGGTCACAGCGGGGTGGCACCCAACGCAGCTCGGGTCCATCACTGGTGCGTGGCTGGGGGGAAAGGCAGGACGATGACGATACGCCTCCCACAGAGGACAGCTTGTCCTTACCCCTGGGCAGCCTGGCACACATGAGCGACTACATGCTGCAGTGCCTGCGCAACGACAGCAGAGTTGCCCACATTTTAACCTGTGCGGACTACTGGGTTGCCACCCTGCTGGATCCACGCTACAAAGACAATGTGCCCACCTTACTTCCTGCACTGGAGCGTGATAGGAAGATGCGCGAGTACAAGCGCACGTTGGTAGACGCGCTACTGAGAGCATTCCCAAATGTCACAGGGGAACAAGTGGAAGCCCAAGGCCAAGGCAGAGGAGGAGCAAGAGGTCGCCAAGGCAGCTGTGTCACGGCCAGCTCCTCTGAGGGCAGGGTTAGCATGGCAGAGATGTGGAAAACTTTTGTCAACACGCCACAGCTAACTGCACCACCACCTGATACGCAACGTGTTAGCAGGAGGCAACATTTCACTAACATGGTGGAACAGTGCGTGTGCACACCCCTCCACGTACTGACTGATGGTTCGGCCCCATTCAACTTCTGGGTCTCTAAATTGTCCACGTGGCCAGAGCTAGCCTTTTATGCCTTGGAGGTGCTGGCCTGCCCGGCAGCCAGCGTTTTGTCTGAACGTGTATTCAGCACGGCAGGGGGCGTCATTACAGACAAACGCAGCCGCCTGTCTACAGCCAATGTGGACAAGCTGACGTTCATAAAAATGAACCAGGCATGGATCCCACAGGACCTGTCCGTCCCTTGTCCAGATTAGACATTAACTACCTCCCCATAACCATATATTATTGGACTCCAGGGCACTTCCTCATTCAATCCTATTTTTATTTTCATTTTACCATTATATTGCGAGGCTACCCAAAGTTGAATGAACCTCTCCTCTGCCTGTGTGCTAGGCCTAAATATATGCCAATGGACTGTTGCAGTGGTGGCTGACGTGAAGCCTCATTCTCTGCTATGACATGCAGACTGATTCTCTGCTGACATGAAGACAGATTCTCTGTTACGGGACCTCCCTCCTCTGCCTGGGTGCTGGGCCTAAATATATGCCAATGGACTGTTGCAGTGGTGGCTGACATGAAGCCTGATTCTCTGCTATGACATGCAGACTAATTCTCTGCTGACATGAAGCCAGATTGTCTGTTACGGGACCTCTCTCCTCTGCCTGGGTGCTGGGCCTAAATTTATGACAATGGACTGTTGCAGTGGTGGCTGACGTGAAGCCTGATTCTCTGCTATGACATGCAGACTGATTCTCTGCTGACATGAAGCCAGATTGTCTGTTACGGGACCTCTCTGCTCTGCCTGTGTGCTAGGCCTAAATATATGCCAATGGACTGTTGCAGTGGTGGCTGACGTGAAGCCTCATTCTCTGCTATGACATGCAGACTGATTCTCTGCTGACATGAAGCCAGATTGTCTGTTACGGGACCTCTCTGCTCTGCCTGTGTGCTAGGCCTAAATATATGCCAATGGACTGTTGCAGTGGTGGGTGACGTGAAGCCTCATTCTCTGCTATGACATGCAGACTGATTCTCTGCTGACATGAAGCCAGATTCTCTGTTACGGGACCTCTCTCCTCTGCCTGTGTGTGCTGGGCCTAAATATATGCCAATGGACTGTTGCAGTGGTGGGTGACGTGAAGCCTGATTCTCTGCTATGACATGCAGACTGATTCTCTGCTGACATGAAGCCAGATTGTCTGTTACGGGACCTCTCTGCTCTGCCTGTGTGCTAGGCCTAAATATATGCCAATGGACTGTTGCAGTGGTGGGTGACGTGAAGCCTCATTCTCTGCTATGACATGCAGACTGATTCTCTGCTGACATGAAGCCAGATTCTCTGTTACTGGACCTCTCTCCTCTGCCTGTGTGTGTGCTGGGCCTAAATATATGCCAATGGACTGTTGCAGTGGTGGCTGACGTGAAGCCTCATTCTCTGCTATGACATGCAGACTGATTCTCTGCTGACATGAAGCCAGATTGTCTGTTACGGGACCTCTCTCCTCTGCCTGGGTGCTGGGTAGTGTTGAGAGCGAATATTCGAAAAGCAAATTTTTTTCGCGAATATCGCAACTTCGCGATTTCGCGAATATTTCGAATATAGTGCTATATATTCGTAAAAACGAATATTCGTTTTTTGTTTTCCCCCCCCCCCCACAAAATTACAGTACACATATAATTGATTGTTTCCCAAAGGTCCAACAGCTCAGATCTTACTCACATTGCCTAGAAAGTGATTGAGGCGCGAATCTTCGTAAGGCGATTTTATTAGCGCACATGCGAATATCGGCACGTCCCAGAACAGAGGCAAAGGGCTTTGCATTCATACATTAGTGAATTGAGTTGCGAATCTTCGTAAGGCGATTTTATTAGCGCACATGCGAATATCTACACTTGTCCCAGAACAGAGGCAAAGGGCTTTGCATTCATACATTAGTGATTGAATTGAGCTGCGAATCTTCGTAAGGCGATTTTATTAACGCAAATGCAAATATCTACACTTGTCCCCAGAACAGAGAGGCAAAGGCCTGTGCATTCATATAGTATAGCACCATATTCGCGAATACGTAGAACTTCGTAAAATTCGATTTACGAATATTCGTATTTTTTATTTTACTTTCCACCTTACAGATTACATTGATCTGTACTCTGTCAACTACTGTCATCACCCCCCACTGTATCTCGATTGATTCCCAAAAGTCTCACATTCCCTAGAAAGTGATTGAGGTGCGAATCTTCGTAAGGCGATTTTATTAGCGCACATGCGAATATCTACACTTGTCCCAGAACAGAGGCAAAGGGCATTGCATTCATACATTAGTGATTGAATTGAGTTGCGAATCTTCGTAAGGCGATTTCATTAGCGCACATGTGAATTTTGCATAGCATATGTATTATGCGATGCAAAAATTCGAATTATCGCATATGCGAAATAATAACGAATTTGAATAATCGCGAATATTTTACGAATATTCTTTCGAATATTCACAAAATTTCGCGAATTCGAATATGGGACATGCCGCTCAACACTAGTGCTGGGCCTAAATTTATGACAATGGACTGTTGCAGTGGTGGCTGACGTGAAGCCTCATTCTCTGCTATGACATGCAGACTGATTCTCTGCTGACATGAAGCCAGATTCTCTGTTACGGGACCTCTCTCCTCTGCCTGTGTGTGTGCTGGGCCTAAATATATGCCAATGGACTGTTGCAGTGGTGGCTGACGTGAAGCCTGATTCTCTGCTATGACATGCAGACTGATTCTCTGCTGACATGAAGCCAGATTGTCTGTTACGGGACCTCTCTCCTCTGCCTGTGTGTGTGCTGGGCCTAAATATATGCCAATGGACTGTTGCAGTGGTGGCTGACGTGAAGCCTGATTCTCTGCTATGACATGCAGACTGATTCTCTGCTGACATGAAGCCAGATTGTCTGTTACGGGACCTCTCTCCTCTGCCTGTGTGTGTGCTGGGCCTAAATATATGCCAATGGACTGTTGCAGTGGTGGGTGACGTGAAGCCTCATTCTCTGCTATGACATGCAGACTAATTCTCTGCTGACATGAAGACAGATTCTCTGTTACGGGACCTCTCTCCTCTGCCTGGGTGCCGGGGCCTAAATATCTGAGAATGGACTGTTCCAGTGGTGGGTGACGGGAAGCCAGATTCTCTGCTATGGAACCTCTCTCCAATTGATTTTGGTTAATTTTTATTTATTTAATTTTTATTTTAATTCATTTCCCTATCCACATTTGTTTGCAGGGGATTTACCTACATGTTGCTGCCTTTTGCAGCCCTCTAGCTCTTTCCTGGGCTGTTTTACAGCCTTTTTAGTGCCGAAAAGTTCGGGTCCCCATTGACTTCAATGGGGTTCGGGTTCGGGACGAAGTTCGGATCGGGTTCGGATCCCGAACCCGAACATTTCCGGGATGTTCGGCCGAACTTCTCGAACCCGAACATCCAGGTGTTCGCTCAACTCTACTGGAGATAGATATTACAGCTGTATCTCTGTGTGTTACAAGAATCATGAATGAGGAGCCCTTCTCTGTAAACTCAATATACCCTAGGCTTTAGAAATAAGCTTTCTAAACCCAAAAACCTGTTGTATTAATTTATGAGATACAGCTGGGCAACAACATACACATTTATAGAGGTTCTCCATAGGTAAACAGACAGAAGCGCAGAATGGGTTCAAGATTTAATATATTCTTACTGCAAGAAACTATGGACAAATGACTGGCTTCGGGGTCATCTTCAAATAGGGTGGTCTTCCAATAAAGCATCGATGCCTTGTTGCATTAGGGGCCCTTATTCTGCTTCAACTAGCAGACCTCGGAAACTGCCAGATTCTGCTCATGCAAGTGCCCAGGATGCGGAAGTCCACTTTGAAGTGGTCTCTGCTCCCTGCATTGTGTTGCTCCCCCGCCCCTGCACTTGCATGAGCAGAACCTGGCAGAATAAAAGTTCATATTCACACTACTCCTGATAATAAAGGCTCCACAAAAGGTGTTTGTCCTGTTAACACTACCTAGTGCTGTCAGCAGTCTAGCATGGTCAAAACTGCTGACAGACGCCCTTTAACAAAGTTGCTTCCAATTTACAAGATCTAATTATGGAGTGGGAAGAAGGAAAAGTACTGTAATAGTTGCATGGTTGATAAGACTGAAAAAAGTCACAGGTCCATCAAGTTCTGTATACCTCCTGATGCAGATGTAAAATATGCACTTATGGGGTCATTTATCAAACTGGTGTAAATTACAACTGACTTAGATTTCAAGCAGGTGAATATTCTGAAACTTCTACCACATTTCTATCAACATGTGGATAATGGGACAAGAGGGGTTAATTTGTTGGATCATGCACATGCCAATATTAAGAGTGCTTTTAGGGCATCCCCTCGTCCCCATTTTGGCACCTCTCACCATATATCCGTGATGCTAATGCCAGCATATCGTCCCCCTTCTTGTGAGAGCCCAAACCTATTATAAAGCAAGTGTGGGTTTGGCCTTAGGGAGCAATGTCTGAGCTTCGGGATTCTTTTGAAAGCACTGATTGGTCAGTTTTTGAAGATAACTAGGGATGAGCGAACTCGAACTGTATAGTTCGGGTTCGTACCGAATTTTGGGGTGTCCGTGACACGGACCCGAACCCGGACATTTTCGTAAAAGTCCGGGTTCGGGTTCGGTGTTCGTCGCTTTCTTCGCGCTTTTGTGACGCTTTCTTGGCGCTTTTTGAAAGGCTGCAAAGCAGCCAATCAACAAGCGTCATACTACTTGCCCCAAGAGGCCATCACAGCCATGCCTACTATTGGCATGGCTGTGATTGGCCAGAGCACCATGTGACCCAGCCTCTATTTAAGCTGGAGTCACATAGCGCCGCCCGTCACTCTGCTCTGATTAGCGTAGGGAGAGGTTGCGGCTGCGACAGTAGGGCGAGATTAGGCAGATTAACTCCTCCAAAGGACTTGATTAACTGATCGATCTGCAGCTGTGGATCATTGAGCTGCTGATCCTCAATTGCTCACTGTTTTTAGGCTGCACAGACCGTTTGTCAGTCTCATTTTTCTGGGGTGATCGGCGGCCATTTTGTGTCTTGTGGTGCGCCAGCACAAGCTGCGACCAAGTGCATTTAACCCTCAATGGTGTGGTTGTTTTTTGGCTAAAGCCTACATCAGGGTGAAGCTGTCACACCAAGTGCATTTAACCAGCAATAGTCTGTTCATTTTTTGGCCATATACAAAATCAGGGGCAAGCTGCGCCTGTCACCAAGTGCATTTAACCCTCAATGGTGTGGTTGTTTTTTGGCTAAAGCCTACATCAGGGTGAAGCTGTCACACCAAGTGCATTTAACCAGCAATAGTCTGTTCATTTTTTGGCCATATACAAAATCAGGGGCAAGCTGCGCCTGTCACCAAGTGCATTTAACCCTCAATGGTGTGGTTGTTTTTTGGCTAAAGCCTACATCAGGGTGAAGCTGTCACACCAAGTGCATTTAACCAGCAATAGTCTGTTCATTTTTTGGCCATATACAAAATCAGGGGCAAGCTGCGCCTGTCACCAAGTGCATTTAACCCTCAATGGTGTGGTTGTTTTTTGGCTAAAGCCTACATCAGGGTGAAGCTGTCACACCAAGTGCATTTAACCAGCAATAGTCTGTTCATTTTTTGGCCATATCCCAGTCTAATTCTGTCACTAAATCCATACCGGTCACCCAGCGCCTAAATACTAGGCCTCAAATTTATATCCAGCTAAATCTGTCCCTAGTGCTGTAGCTGGGCGAGTTATTTAGTGTCCGTTCAAGCACATTTCTTGTTCTGGGTTGAAATACAATTCCCAATTTAGCAATTTCATAATTTAGTGGTTCCTGCTATATCAGAGCTATTTGAAATCTATCCCAAAAAGGGTATATAATATTGAAGGTGCACATTGGGTCATTCAGAATAACTTCACACACACCCGCTACTGTGTATTTCCAAGTCTAATTCTGTCACTAAACCCATACCTGTCACCCAGCGCCTAAATACTAGGCCTCAAATTTAAATCCCTCTAAATCTCTCGTTACCCACCGCTGTACTGTTGTTGCTGGGCAAGATATTTAGTGTCCGTCAAAGCACATTTTTTGTTCTGGGTTGAAGTACAATTCCCAATTTAGCAATTTCATAATTTAGTGGTTTCTGCTATATCAGAGCTATTTGAAATCTATCCCTAAAAGGGTATATAATATTGAAGGTGCACATAGGGTCATTCAGAATAACTTCACACACACGCTTCTGTGCATTTCCAAGTCTAATTCTGTCACTAAATCCATACCGGTGACCCAGCGCCTAAATACTAGGCCTCAAATTTAAATCCCTCTAAATCTCTCGTTACCCACCACTGTACTGTTGTTGCTGGGCAAGATATTTAGTGTCCGTCAAAGCACATTTTTTGTTCTGGGTTGAAGTACAATTCCCAATTTAGCAATTTCATAATTTAGTGGTTTCTGCTATATCAGAGCTATTTGAAATCTATCCCTAAAAGGGTATATAATATTGAAGGTGCACATAGGGTCATTCAGAATAACTTCACACACACGCTTCTGTGCATTTCCAAGTCTAATTCTGTCACTAAATCCATACCGGTGACCCAGCGCCTAAATACTAGGCCTCAAATTTAAATCCCTCTAAATCTCTCGTTACCCACCGCTGTAGTGTTGTTGCTGGGCAAGATATTTAGTGTCCGTCAAAGCACATTTTTTGTTCTGGGTTGAAGTACAATTCCCAATTTAGCAATTTCATAATTTAGTGGTTTCTGCTATATCAGAGCTATTTGAAATCTATCCCTAAAAGGGTATATAATATTGAAGGTGCACATAGGGTCATTCAGAATAACTTCACACACACGCTTCTGTGCATTTCCAAGTCTAATTCTGTCACTAAATCCATACCGGTGACCCAGCGCCTAAATACTAGGCCTCAAATTTAAATCCCTCTAAATCTCTCGTTACCCACCGCTGTACTGTTGTTGCTGGGCAAGATATTTAGTGTCCGTCAAAGCACATTTTTTGTTCTGGGTTGAAGTACAATTCCCAATTTAGCAATTTCATAATTTAGTGGTTCCTGCTATATCAGAGCTATTTGAAATCTATCCCAAAAAGGGTATATAATATTGAAGGTGCACATAGGGTCATTCAGAATAACTTCACACACACCCGCTACTGTGTATTTCCAAGTCTAATTCTGTCACTAAACCCATACCTGTCACCCAGCGCCAAAATACTAGGCCTCAAATTTAAATCCCTCTAAATCTCTCGTTACCCACCGCTGTACTGTTGTTGCTGGGCAAGATATTTAGTGTCCGTCAAAGCACATTTTTTGTTCTGGGTTGAAGTACAATTCCCAATTTAGCAATTTCATAATTTAGTGGTTTCTGCTATATCAGAGCTATTTGAAATCTATCCCTAAAAGGGTATATAATATTGAAGGTGCACATAGGGTCATTCAGAATAACTTCACACACACGCTTCTGTGCATTTCCAAGTCTAATTCTGTCACTAAATCCATACCGGTGACCCAGCGCCTAAATACTAGGCCTCAAATTTAAATCCCTCTAAATCTCTCGTTACCCACCACTGTACTGTTGTTGCTGGGCAAGATATTTAGTGTCCGTCAAAGCACATTTTTTGTTCTGGGTTGAAGTACAATTCCCAATTTAGCAATTTCATAATTTAGTGGTTCCTGCTATATCAGAGCTATTTGAAATCTATCCCAAAAAGGGTATATAATATTGAAGGTGCACATTGGGTCATTCAGAATAACTTCACACACACCCGCTACTGTGTATTTCCAAGTCTAATTCTGTCACTAAACCCATACCTGTCACCCAGCGCCTAAATACTAGGCCTCAAATTTAAATCCCTCTAAATCTCTCGTTACCCACCGCTGTACTGTTGTTGCTGGGCAAGATATTTAGTGTCCGTCAAAGCACATTTTTTGTTCTGGGTTGAAGTACAATTCCCAATTTAGCAATTTCATAATTTAGTGGTTTTTGCTATATCAGAGCTATTTGAAATCTATCCCTAAAAGGGTATATAATATTGAAGGTGCACATAGGGTCATTCAGAATAACTTCACACACACGCTTCTGTGCATTTCCAAGTCTAATTCTGTCACTAAATCCATACCGGTGACCCAGCGCCTAAATACTAGGCCTCAAATTTAAATCCCTCTAAATCTCTCGTTACCCACCGCTGTACTGTTGTTGCTGGGCAAGATATTTAGTGTCCGTCAAAGCACATTTTTTGTTCTGGGTTGAAGTACAATTCCCAATTTAGCAATTTCATAATTTAGTGGTTTCTGCTATATCAGAGCTATTTGAAATCTATCCCTAAAAGGGTATATAATATTGAAGGTGCACATAGGGTCATTCAGAATAACTTCACACACACGCTTCTGTGCATTTCCAAGTCTAATTCTGTCACTAAATCCATACCGGTGACCCAGCGCCTAAATACTAGGCCTCAAATTTAAATCCCTCTAAATCTCTCGTTACCGCTGTACTGTTGTTGCTGGGCAAGATATTTAGTGTCCGTCAAAGCACATTTTTTGTTCTGGGTTGAAGTACAATTCCCAATTTAGCAATTTCATAATTTAGTGGTTCCTGCTATATCAGAGCTATTTGAAATCTATCCCAAAAAGGGTATATAATATTCAAGGTGCACATTGGGTCATTCAGAATAACTTCACACACACGCTTCTGTGCATTTCCAAGTCTAATTCTGTCACTAAATCCATACCGGTCACCCAGCGCCTAAATACTAGGCCTCAAATTTATATCCCGCTGAATTTGAATACAATACATTGGGCCAAATAATATATTTGTTGTTGTGGTGAACCATAACAATGAGAAAAACATCTAGTAAGGGACGCGGACGTGGACATGGTCGTGGTGGTGTTAGTGGACCCTCTGGTGCTGGGAGAGGACGTGGCCGTTCTGCCACATCCACACGTCCTAGTGTACCAACTACCTCAGGTCCCAGTAGCCGCCAGAATTTACAGCGATATATGGTGGGGCCCAATGCCGTTCTAAGGATGGTAAGGCCTGAGCAGGTACAGGCATTAGTCAATTGGGTGGCCGACAGTGGATCCAGCACGTTCACATTATCTCCCACCCAGTCTTCTGCAGAAAGCGCACAGATGGCGCCTGAAAACCAACCCCATCAGTCTGTCACATCACCCCCATGCATACCAGGGAAACTGTCTCAGCCTCAAGTTATGCAGCAGTCTCTTATGCTGTTTGAAGACTCCGCTGGCAGGGTTTCCCAAGGGCATCCACCTAGCCCTTCCCCAGCGGTGAAAGACATAGAATGCACTGACGCACAACCACTTATGTTTCCTGATGATGAGGACATGGGAATACCACCTCAGCATGTCTCTGATGATGACGAAACACAGGTGCCAACTGCTGCGTCTTTCTGCAGTGTGCAGACTGAACAGGAGGTCAGGGATCAAGACTGGGTGGAAGACGATGCAGGGGACGATGAGGTCCTAGACCCCACATGGAATGAAGGTCGTGCCACTGACTTTCACAGTTCGGAGGAAGAGGCAGTGGTGAGACCGAGCCAACAGCGTAGCAAAAGAGGGAGCAGTGGGCAAAAGCAGAACACCCGCCGCCAAGAGACTCCGCCTGCTACTGACCGCCGCCATCTGGGACCGAGCACCCCAAAGGCAGCTTCAAGGAGTTCCCTGGCATGGCACTTCTTCAAACAATGTGCTGACGACAAGACCCGAGTGGTTTGCACGCTGTGCCATCAGAGCCTGAAGCGAGGCATTAACGTTCTGAACCTGAGCACAACCTGCATGACCAGGCACCTGCATGCAAAGCATGAACTGCAGTGGAGTAAACACCTTAAAACCAAGGAAGTCACTCAGGCTCCCCCTGCTACCTCTTCTGCTGCTGCCGCCTCGGCCTATTCTGCTGCTGCCGCCTCGGCCTCTTCCTCCGCCTCTGGAGGAACGTTGGCACCTGCCGCCCAGCAAACAGGGGATGTACCACCAACACCACCACCACCACCTCCGTCACCAAGCGTCTCAACCATGTCACACGCCAGCGTTCAGCTCTCCATCTCACAAACATTTGATAGAAAGCGTAAATTCCCACCTAGCCACCCTCGATCCCTGGCCCTGAATGCCAGCATTTCTAAACTACTGGCCTATGAAATGCTGTCATTTAGGCTGGTGGACACAGACAGCTTCAAACAGCTCATGTCGCTTGCTGTCCCACAGTATGTTGTTCCCAGCCGGCACTACTTCTCCAAGAGAGCCGTGCCTTCCCTGCACAACCAAGTATCCGATAAAATCAAGTGTGCACTGCGCAACGCCATCTGTAGCAAGGTCCACCTAACCACAGATACGTGGACCAGTAAGCACGGCCAGGGACGCTATATCTCCCTAACTGCACACTGGGTAAATGTAGTGGCAGCTGGGCCCCAGGCGGAGAGCTGTTTGGCGCACGTCCTGCCGCCGCCAAGGATCGCAGGGCAACATTCTTTGCCTCCTGTTGCCACCTCCTCCTTCTCGGCTTCCTCCTCCTCTTCTTCCACCTGCTCATCCAGTCAGCCACACACCTTCACCACCAACTTCAGCACAGCCCGGGGTAAACGTCAGCAGGCCATTCTGAAACTCATATGTTTGGGGGACAGGCCCCACACCGCACAGGAGTTGTGGCGGGGTATTGAACAACAGACCGACGAGTGGTTGCTGCCGGTGAGCCTCAAGCCCGGCCTGGTGGTGTGTGATAATGGGCGAAATCTCGTTGCAGCTCTGGGACTAGCCAATTTGACGCACATCCCTTGCTTGGCGCATGTGCTGAATTTGGTGGTGCAGAAGTTCATTCACAACTACCCCGACATGTCAGAGCTGCTGCATAAAGTGCGGGCCGTCTGTTCGCGCTTCCGGCGTTCACATCCTGCCGCTGCTCGCCTGTCTGCGCTACAGCGTAACTTCGGCCTTCCCGCTCACCGCCTCATATGCGACGTGCCCACCAGGTGGAACTCCACCTTGCACATGCTGGACAGACTGTGCGAGCAGCAGCAGGCCATAGTGGAGTTTCAGCTGCAGCACGCACGGGTCAGTCGCACTACAGAACAGCACCACTTCACCACCAATGACTGGGCCTCCATGCGAGACCTGTGTGCCCTGTTGCGCTGTTTCGAGTACTCCACCAACATGGCCAGTGGCGATGACACCGTTATCAGCGTTACAATACCACTTCTATGTCTCCTTGAGAAAACACTTAGGGCGATGATGGAACAGGAGGTGGCCCAGGAGGAGGAGGAGGAGGATGAGGAAGAGGGGTCATTTTTAGCACTTTCAGGCCAGTCTCTTCGAAGTGACTCAGAGGGAGGTTTTTTGCAACAGCAGAGGCCAGGTACAAATGTGGCCAGCCAGGGCCCACTACTGGAGGACGAGGAGGACGAGGATGAGGAGGAGGTGGAGGAGGATGAGGATGAAGCATGGTCACAGCGGGGTGGCACCCAACGCAGCTCGGGTCCATCACTGGTGCGTGGCTGGGGGGAAAGGCAGGACGATGACGATACGCCTCCCACAGAGGACAGCTTGTCCTTACCCCTGGGCAGCCTGGCACACATGAGCGACTACATGCTGCAGTGCCTGCGCAACGACAGCAGAGTTGCCCACATTTTAACCTGTGCGGACTACTGGGTTGCCACCCTGCTGGATCCACGCTACAAAGACAATGTGCCCACCTTACTTCCTGCACTGGAGCGTGATAGGAAGATGCGCGAGTACAAGCGCACGTTGGTAGACGCGCTACTGAGAGCATTCCCAAATGTCACAGGGGAACAAGTGGAAGCCCAAGGCCAAGGCAGAGGAGGAGCAAGAGGTCGCCAAGGCAGCTGTGTCACGGCCAGCTCCTCTGAGGGCAGGGTTAGCATGGCAGAGATGTGGAAAACTTTTGTCAACACGCCACAGCTAACTGCACCACCACCTGATACGCAACGTGTTAGCAGGAGGCAACATTTCACTAACATGGTGGAACAGTACGTGTGCACACCCCTCCACGTACTGACTGATGGTTCGGCCCCATTCAACTTCTGGGTCTCTAAATTGTCCACGTGGCCAGAGCTAGCCTTTTATGCCTTGGAGGTGCTGGCCTGCCCGGCAGCCAGCGTTTTGTCTGAACGTGTATTCAGCACGGCAGGGGGCGTCATTACAGACAAACGCAGCCGCCTGTCTACAGCCAATGTGGACAAGCTGACGTTCATAAAAATGAACCAGGCATGGATCCCACAGGACCTGTCCGTCCCTTGTCCAGATTAGACATTAACTACCTCCCCATAACCATATATTATTGGACTCCAGGGCACTTCCTCATTCAATCCTATTTTTATTTTCATTTTACCATTATATTGCGATGCTACCCAAAGTTGAATGAACCTCTCCTCTGCCTGTGTGCTAGGCCTAAATATATGCCAATGGACTGTTGCAGTGGTGGCTGACATGAAGCCTGATTCTCTGCTATGACATGCAGACTAATTCTCTGCTGACATGAAGCCAGATTGTCTGTTACGGGACCTCTCTCCTCTGCCTGGGTGCTGGGCCTAAATTTATGACAATGGACTGTTGCAGTGGTGGCTGACGTGAAGCCTGATTCTCTGCTATGACATGCAGACTGATTCTCTGCTGACATGAAGCCAGATCGTCTGTTACGGGACCTCTCTGCTCTGCCTGTGTGCTAGGCCTAAATATATGCCAATGGACTGTTGCAGTGGTGGGTGACGTGAAGCCTCATTCTCTGCTATGACATGCAGACTGATTCTCTGCTGACATGAAGCCAGATTGTCTGTTACGGGACCTCTCTGCTCTGCCTGTGTGCTAGGCCTAAATATATGCCAATGGACTGTTGCAGTGGTGGGTGACGTGAAGCCTCATTCTCTGCTATGACATGCAGACTAATTCTCTGCTGACATGAAGACAGATTCTCTGTTACGGGACCTCTCTCCTCTGCCTGTGTGTGTGCTGGGCCTAAATATATGCCAATGGACTGTTGCAGTGGTGGCTGACGTGAAGCCTCATTCTCTGCTATGACATGCAGACTGATTCTCTGCTGACATGAAGCCAGATTCTCTGTTACGGGACCTCTCTCCTCTGCCTGTGTGTGTGCTGGGCCTAAATATATGCCAATGGACTGTTGCAGTGGTGGCTGACGTGAAGCCTCATTCTCTGCTATGACATGCAGACTGATTCTCTGCTGACATGAAGCCAGATTCTCTGTTACGGGACCTCTCTCCTCTGCCTGTGTGTGTGCTGGGCCTAAATATATGCCAATGGACTGTTGCAGTGGTGGCTGACGTGAAGCCTCATTCTCTGCTATGACATGCAGACTGATTCTCTGCTGACATGAAGCCAGATTCTCTGTTACGGGACCTCTCTCCTCTGCCTGTGTGTGTGCTGGGCCTAAATATATGCCAATGGACTGTTGCAGTGGTGGCTGACGTGAAGCCTCATTCTCTGCTATGACATGCAGACTGATTCTCTGCTGACATGAAGCCAGATTCTCTGTTACGGGACCTCTCTCCTCTGCCTGTGTGTGTGCTGGGCCTAAATATATGCCAATGGACTGTTGCAGTGGTGGCTGACGTGAAGCCTCATTCTCTGCTATGACATGCAGACTGATTCTCTGCTGACATGAAGCCAGATTCTCTGTTACGGGACCTCTCTCCTCTGCCTGTGTGTGTGCTGGGCCTAAATATATGCCAATGGACTGTTGCAGTGGTGGCTGACGTGAAGCCTCATTCTCTGCTATGACATGCAGACTAATTCTCTGCTGACATGAAGACAGATTCTCTGTTACGGGACCTCTCTCCTCTGCCTGGGTGCCGGGGCCTAAATATCTGAGAATGGACTGTTCCAGTGGTGGGTGACGGGAAGCCAGATTCTCTGCTATGGAACCTCTCTCCAATTGATTTTGGTTAATTTTTATTTATTTAATTTTTATTTTAATTAATTTCCCTATCCACATTTGTTTGCAGGGGATTTACCTACATGTTGCTGCCTTTTGCAGCCCTCTAGCCCTTTCCTGGGCTGTTTTACAGCCGTTTTAGTGCCGAAAAGTTCGGGTCCCCATTGACTTCAATGGGGTTCGGGTTCGGGACGAAGTTCGGATCGGGTTCGGATCCCGAACCCGAACATTTCCGGGATGTTCGGCCGAACTTCTCGAACCCGAACATCCAGGTGTTCGCTCAACTCTAAAGATAACGCTACTACAGGTAAAGGTCCAGATGGTGGTGACTGACTATATATATAAATGTATGGACGGTGTCAGTATTTATAAAAAATATTTACATTCAGGCAAATGAAAGACCATGGATGACAAATGAAGGACGTGTCTTGTTGAAGGAAAGAAATTCCTGTTTTAAATCTGGGAATATTGTCGCTCTCAGGTCTGTGAGGGCAAACTTGAATAAAGCCATAAGAAAGACATAAAAGGTCTATAGACAGAAAATAAACGGGCATTTTATGGACTATAGAGATACGAAGAGTCTGTGGCGGGGTATGAGGGTGGGTACTAAATACAAGACTGGGGGTAAGGCTTGTAGTGATGATACTGATTTAAAATTTCCTCGTGCTTCGTGGTAGCGAATCGATTTTCCCTGAATGGCGGTAAACAAAAACCCCAAAAAAAAACATTTGATTGCAACGAGCCGGCCGCCGCCATCTTGATTAAAGATCTTGCACGAAATCCTGTGCACAGTGACATATGATGTCACTACGCCGGCCAACGTGATGATGTTATCACGGGCCGCTCGAGATTTCGCGTTAGGTCTTCAATTAAGATGGGGGCGGCCGGCTCCTCACAATCAAATGGATGAGGTAAGATCTCAGATGCCGCGATCAGCTAGAAACGCGGCATCTGAGGGGTACTATGACAGGGGGGGGGGGCGTCATTGCCGCTCCCTGTCATTGCACCCACTACTTACAATGAAATGCGCTTCGTGACAAAGTAATTTGTCACAAAGTGAATTTTTTTTGTACAATTCAGCGAAGCAGCCGAATCTAATTTTCAAATACTTCGCTCATCAATAATCATTTTATTCGTTCTGAGGTTGTAAATGATTCCGCGGTGACCAGTCATATTGGCTGTCGTGATGAGCGGATGGTTGGCCTGTCCCCTGCTAAGGTTCATCGTGATTGAAAGGGAAGATGTTACTGGCGATTTTGTGCATAGAGCTGAGGACATGGGTTGCTAGATCACCACTAGCACATCCGCAATACCCAGTCCCCATAGCTCTGTGTGCTTTTATTGTGTAAAAAACCTAATTTGATACATATGCAAATTAACCTGAGATGAGTCCTGTCCGTGAATGAGTCAGGGACAGGGCTCATCTCAGGGTAATTTGCATATGTATCAAATAGTTTTTTTTACACAATAAAAGCACACAGAGCTATGGGGACTGGGTATTGCGGATGTGCTAGCGGCCATCTAGCAACCCATGTCCTCAGCTCTATACCCAAAATCCCGGTGACAGGTTCCTCACAGGTAGGACTCAATATGTTAGGGTAGGCAGGAATATATCTGATTATGTTCTAACGAATATTGGAGCACCGCAGGGCTGTGTCCTAAGTCCATCGTTATTTAGGCTACTTTCGCACCAGCGCTTTTGCTGAATCCGTCATGGATCAGCAAAAACCCTTCTGTCATGATAATACAACCGTCTGCATCCGTTGTGAATGGATCCGGTTTTATTATCTGTAAAATAGCCAAGACGGATCTGGCACTAAAACCATTGTAAGTCAATGGGGGACAGATCCGTTTTCTTTTGTGTCAGAGAAAACAGATCCGCCATCATTGACTTACATTGTGAGTCATGACAGATCCGTCTTGCTCCATACCACATCGCGGACAGAAAAACTCTGCTTGCACCGTTATTCTGTCCGCGATCGGGACGCAACGAAACGGAATGCATTGACAATGAATGGGGACATAATTGAAGCGTTTTCCCCCCGCTATTGAAATCCTATGACGTATCTCTATAGAGGAAAGTGCAGGTGTGAAAGTAGCATTACTCTGCTGACCCACAATTGTTGTAATCACATCATAACGAGACAACAATTGGGAGCCCTATAAGACACACCTTCCCATAAGATGCACCTAGGTTTTGGGAATCAGACCCCCAGTGTTAATCAGATCCCAGCTCAGAGCCCTAATCAGGCCCCCAATGTTAATCAAACCTCAGATCAGACCCCACAATGTTAATCAGACCTCAGATCAGACCCTACAATGTTAATCAAAGCTCAGATCAGACCCCACAATGTTAATCAAACCTCAGATCAGACCCTACAATGTTAATCAAACCTCAGATCAGACCCCACAATGTTAATCAAAGCTCAGATCAGACCCCACAATGTTAATCAAACCTCAGATCAGACCCCACAATGTTAATCAAACCTCAGATCAGACCCCACAATGTTAATCAAAGCTCAGATCAGACCCTAAAATGTTAATCAAACCTCAGATCAGACCCTACAATGTTAATCAAACCTCAGGTCAGACCCTACAATGTTAATCAAACCTCAGGTCAGACCCTACAATGTTAATCAGACCTCATATCAGACCCTACAATGTTAATCAAACCTCAGATCAGACCCTACAATGTTAATCAGACCTCATATCAGACCCTACAATGTTAATCAAACCTCAGATCAGACCCTACAATGTTATCCAGACCTCAGATCAGACCCTACAATGTTAATCAGACCTCAGATCAGACCCTACAATGTTAATCAAACCTCAGATCAGACCCTACAATGTTAATCAAACCTCAGATCAGACCCTACAATGTTAATCAAACCTCAGATCAGACCCCACAATGTTAATCAAACCTCAGATCAGACCCTACAATGTAATCAGACCTGATCAGACCCCCAATATTAAAAAGACCCCCATCAGACCTCAGATCAGACCCCCAATATTAATAAAACCCCCATTCCAACCTCAAATCAGACTCCCAATGTTGAAGGGGTTGTCCAGGTTTTTACTAATGAACAGGAAGAGAGAAGGGAGACGGCAAGTGCGCATAACGCGTGCTGTCTCCTCATAAAGCTGATCTGCGGGGGTGCTGGGTGTCGGACCCATGCCGATCTGATATTGATGACCTATCCTAAACACTTGACTCTGATGCTTGATGAAGGCTAAAATGTAGCCAAAACGTTGCATGTACTTGGATTACCTTACCATTATAGGGATTAAAAGAACACAATTTATTTTCACCACTGCAAATTTGGGTGCTGCCTCTACTTTTTCAGGTAATCTGACATGGTCTTTGCCTACCTCAGCGTTGGTCAACAAGGCAAATAGAGTTTCTTTTAGTCCATCTGTACTTTTTATTGAGGTACAGTAGAAAGCTTGCGATGTAACAGTATTACTATGGAAAAAAAGGCATTCCAAAAAGTGGTAAAGGTCGCTGAGAAGATGATTGGGGCTTCTCTGCCTAGCATTGAGAATGTGGGGGCGAAAGATGGGTGGCCAGGAAAGAAAGAAGCATTATTGGGGATTCATCGCACCCCTGCTGCAGTCTGTTTAATCTTTTTCCACTGCCAAGTGGAAAGAGTCGAATTATAATAATAATCTAATACAACTGAAACAATTCAGCACGGCCTACCCTGGAAATATAATAAATGGACACACCAAGCGAAAATATTAGCAGATGGTGTGTCAAGTTTGTAAGTTATCCACAGGATAGGGGATAACTAACTGATCACTGGGACCCCCATCAGTCCCGGGAACAGGGGTCTGTTCCCCCAATCTGTGCCCTGACACTCCATTCGTCCTCTATGGGTCCGCCAAAAACAGATAAACCTACAGCGAAATAAAGGAGTCCTTAGACGACAATATGTACAAAAATAAAAATACGTTTTATTGAATACATAAATATAAAAGCATCTAGATAACAAGACACACACTAAATGTGTGATACCTCCCAGTGGACAGAGTATACATAAGCCAATAGATACAAAGTGAGCACATATAAAGAGCGCCTGCAAGTGTCTGTATACTGAGCAGTTTATAAAGTGCCAAGTGCAACAAGTATACAGCCTACAAAAGCAGGAACCAGTCAAAGGTTTCTAATGGCGCCCACACAGGCGAAGTGTATGCATAACAATAAATGTAGAGTGAACACATACAGTCCTGATCAAAAGTTTAAGACTAGAGTTGAGCGAACACCTGGATGTTCGGGTTCGAGAAGTTCGGCCGAACATCCCGGAAATGTTCGGGTTCGGGATCCGAACCCGATCCGAACTTCGTCCCGAACCCGAACCCCATTGAAGTCAATGGGGACCCGAACTTTTCGGCACTAAAACGGCTGTAAAACAGCCCAGGAAAGGGCTAGAGGGCTGCAAAAGGCAGCAACATGTAGGTAAATCCCCTGCAAACAAATGTGGATAGGGAAATTAATTAAAATAAAAATTAAATAAATAAAAATTAACCAAAATCAATTGGAGAGAGGTTCCATAGCAGAGAATCTGGCTTCCCGTCACCCACCACTGGAACAGTCCATTCTCAGATATTTAGGCCCCGGCACCCAGGCAGAGGAGAGAGGTCCCGTAACAGAGAATCTGTCTTCATGTCAGCAGAGAATTAGTCTGCATGTCATAGCAGAGAATGAGGCTTCACGTCAGCCACCACTGCAACAGTCCATTGGCATATATTTAGGCCTAGCACACAGGCAGAGGAGAGAGGTCCCGTAACAGAGAATCTGGCTTCATGTCAGCAGAGAATCAGTCTGCATGTCATAGCAGAGAATGAGGCTTCACGTCAGCCACCACTGCAACAGTCCATTGGCATATATTTAGGCCCAGCACACACACAGGCAGAGGAGAGAGGTCCCGTAACAGAGAATCTGGCTTCATGTCAGCAGAGAATCAGTCTGCATGTCATAGCAGAGAATGAGGCTTCACGTCAGCCACCACTGCAACAGTCCATTGGCATATATTTAGGCCCAGCACACACACAGGCAGAGGAGAGAGGTCCCGTAACAGAGAATCTGGCTTCATGTCAGCAGAGAATCAGTCTGCATGTCATAGCAGAGAATGAGGCTTCACGTCAGCCACCACTGCAACAGTCCATTGGCATATATTTAGGCCCAGCACACACACAGGCAGAGGAGAGAGGTCCCGTAACAGAGAATCTGGCTTCATGTCAGCAGAGAATCAGTCTGCATGTCATAGCAGAGAATGAGGCTTCACGTCAGCCACCACTGCAACAGTCCATTGGCATATATTTAGGCCCAGCACACACACAGGCAGAGGAGAGAGGTCCCGTAACAGAGAATCTGTCTTCATGTCAGCAGAGAATTAGTCTGCATGTCATAGCAGAGAATGAGGCTTCACGTCACCCACCACTGCAACAGTCCATTGGCATATATTTAGGCCTAGCACACAGGCAGAGCAGAGAGGTCCCGTAACAGACAATCTGGCTTCATGACAGCAGAGAATCAGTCTGCATGTCATAGCAGAGAATGAGGCTTCACGTCACCCACCACTGCAACAGTCCATTGGCATATATTTAGGCCTAGCACACAGGCAGAGCAGAGAGGTCCCGTAACAGACAATCTGGCTTCATGTCAGCAGAGAATCAGTCTGCATGTCATAGCAGAGAATGAGGCTTCACGTCACCCACCACTGCAACAGTCCATTGGCATATATTTAGGCCTAGCACACAGGCAGAGCAGAGAGGTCCCGTAACAGACGATCTGGCTTCATGTCAGCAGAGAATCAGTCTGCATGTCATAGCAGAGAATCAGGCTTCACGTCAGCCACCACTGCAACAGTCCATTGTCATAAATTTAGGCCCAGCACCCAGGCAGAGGAGAGAGGTCCCGTAACAGACAATCTGGCTTCATGTCAGCAGAGAATTAGTCTGCATGTCATAGCAGAGAATCAGGCTTCATGTCAGCCACCACTGCAACAGTCCATTGGCATATATTTAGGCCTAGCACACAGGCAGAGGAGAGGTTCATTCAACTTTGGGTAGCATCGCAATATAATGGTAAAATGAAAATAAAAATAGGATTGAATGAGGAAGTGCCCTGGAGTCCAATAATATATGGTTATGGGGAGGTAGTTAATGTCTAATCTGGACAAGGGACGGACAGGTCCTGTGGGATCCATGCCTGGTTCATTTTTATGAACGTCAGCTTGTCCACATTGGCTGTAGACAGGCGGCTGCGTTTGTCTGTAATGACGCCCCCTGCCGTGCTGAATACACGTTCAGACAAAACGCTGGCTGCCGGGCAGGCCAGCACCTCCAAGGCATAAAAGGCTAGCTCTGGCCACGTGGACAATTTAGAGACCCAGAAGTTGAATGGGGCCGAACCATCAGTCAGTACGTGGAGGGGTGTGCACACGTACTGTTCCACCATGTTAGTGAAATGTTGCCTCCTGCTAACACGTTGCGTATCAGGTGGTGGTGCAGTTAGCTGTGGCGTGTTGACAAAAGTTTTCCACATCTCTGCCATGCTAACCCTGCCCTCAGAGGAGCTGGCCGTGACACAGCTGCCTTGGCGACCTCTTGCTCCTCCTCTGCCTTGGCCTTGGGCTTCCACTTGTTCCCCTGTGACATTTGGGAATGCTCTCAGTAGCGCGTCTACCAACGTGCGCTTGTACTCGCGCATCTTCCTATCACGCTCCAGTGCAGGAAGTAAGGTGGGCACATTGTCTTTGTAGCGTGGATCCAGCAGGGTGGCAACCCAGTAGTCCGCACAGGTTAAAATGTGGGCAACTCTGCTGTCGTTGCGCAGGCACTGCAGCATGTAGTCGCTCATGTGTGCCAGGCTGCCCAGGGGTAAGGACAAGCTGTCCTCTGTGGGAGGCGTATCGTCATCGTCCTGCCTTTCCCCCCAGCCACGCACCAGTGATGGACCCGAGCTGCGTTGGGTGCCACCCCGCTGTGACCATGCTTCATCCTCATCCTCCTCCACCTCCTCCTCATCCTCGTCCTCCTCGTCCTCCAGTAGTGGGCCCTGGCTGGCCACATTTGTACCTGGCCTCTGCTGTTGCAAAAAACCTCCCTCTGAGTCACTTCGAAGAGACTGGCCTGAAAGTGCTAAAAATGACCCCTCTTCCTCATCCTCCTCCTCCTCCTCCTGGGCCACCTCCTGTTCCATCATCGCCCTAAGTGTTTTCTCAAGGAGACATAGAAGTGGTATTGTAACGCTGATAACGGTGTCATCGCCACTGGCCATGTTGGTGGAGTACTCGAAACAGCGCAACAGGGCACACAGGTCTCGCATGGAGGCCCAGTCATTGGTGGTGAAGTGGTGCTGTTCTGTAGTGCGACTGACCCGTGCGTGCTGCAGCTGAAACTCCACTATGGCCTGCTGCTGCTCGCACAGTCTGTCCAGCATGTGCAAGGTGGAGTTCCACCTGGTGGGCACGTCGCATATGAGGCGGTGAGCGGGAAGGCCGAAGTTACGCTGTAGCGCAGACAGGCGAGCAGCGGCAGGATGTGAACGCCGGAAGCGCGAACAGACGGCCCGCACTTTATGCAGCAGCTCTGACATGTCGGGGTAGTTGTGAATGAACTTCTGCACCACCAAATTCAGCACATGCGCCAAGCAAGGGATGTGCGTCAAATTGGCTAGTCCCAGAGCTGCAACGAGATTTCGCCCATTATCACACACCACCAGGCCGGGCTTGAGGCTCACCGGCAGCAACCACTCGTCGGTCTGTTGTTCAATACCCCGCCACAACTCCTGTGCGGTGTGGGGCCTGTCCCCCAAACATATGAGTTTCAGAATGGCCTGCTGACGTTTACCCCGGGCTGTGCTGAAGTTGGTGGTGAAGGTGTGTGGCTGACTGGATGAGCAGGTGGAAGAAGAGGAGGAGGAAGCCGAGAAGGAGGAGGTGGCAACAGGAGGCAAAGAATGTTGCCCTGCGATCCTTGGCGGCGGCAGGACGTGCGCCAAACAGCTCTCCGCCTGGGGCCCAGCTGCCACTACATTTACCCAGTGTGCAGTTAGGGAGATATAGCGTCCCTGGCCGTGCTTACTGGTCCACGTATCTGTGGTTAGGTGGACCTTGCTACAGATGGCGTTGCGCAGTGCACACTTGATTTTATCGGATACTTGGTTGTGCAGGGAAGGCACGGCTCTCTTGGAGAAGTAGTGCCGGCTGGGAACAACATACTGTGGGACAGCAAGCGACATGAGCTGTTTGAAGCTGTCTGTGTCCACCAGCCTAAATGACAGCATTTCATAGGCCAGTAGTTTAGAAATGCTGGCATTCAGGGCCAGGGATCGAGGGTGGCTAGGTGGGAATTTACGCTTTCTATCAAATGTTTGTGAGATGGAGAGCTGAACGCTGGCGTGTGACATGGTTGAGACGCTTGGTGACGGAGGTGGTGGTGGTGGTGTTGGTGGTACATCCCCTGTTTGCTGGGCGGCAGGTGCCAACGTTCCTCCAGAGGCGGAGGAAGAGGCCGAGGCGGCAGCAGCAGAATAGGCCGAGGCGGCAGCAGCAGAAGAGGTAGCAGGGGGAGCCTGAGTGACTTCCTTGGTTTTAAGGTGTTTACTCCACTGCAGTTCATGCTTTGCATGCAGGTGCCTGGTCATGCAGGTTGTGCTCAGGTTCAGAACGTTAATGCCTCGCTTCAGGCTCTGATGGCACAGCGTGCAAACCACTCGGGTCTTGTCGTCAGCACATTGTTTGAAGAAGTGCCATGCCAGGGAACTCCTTGAAGCTGCCTTTGGGGTGCTCGGTCCCAGATGGCGGCGGTCAGTAGCAGGCGGAGTCTCTTGGCGGCGGGTGTTCTGCTTTTGCCCACTGCTCCCTCTTTTGCTACGCTGTTGGCTCGGTCTCACCACTGCCTCTTCCTCCGAACTGTGAAAGTCAGTGGCACGACCTTCATTCCATGTGGGGTCTAGGACCTCATCGTCCCCTGCATCGTCTTCCACCCAGTCTTGATCCCTGACCTCCTGTTCAGTCTGCACACTGCAGAAAGACGCAGCAGTTGGCACCTGTGTTTCGTCATCATCAGAGACATGCTGAGGTGGTATTCCCATGTCCTCATCATCAGGAAACATAAGTGGTTGTGCGTCAGTGCATTCTATGTCTTTCACCGCTGGGGAAGGGCTAGGTGGATGCCCTTGGGAAACCCTGCCAGCGGAGTCTTCAAACAGCATAAGAGACTGCTGCATAACTTGAGGCTGAGACAGTTTCCCTGGTATGCATGGGGGTGATGTGACAGACTGATGGGGTTGGTTTTCAGGCGCCATCTGTGCGCTTTCTGCAGAAGACTGGGTGGGAGATAATGTGAACGTGCTGGATCCACTGTCGGCCACCCAATTGACTAATGCCTGTACCTGCTCAGGCCTTACCATCCTTAGAACGGCATTGGGCCCCACCATATATCGCTGTAAATTCTGGCGGCTACTGGGACCTGAGGTAGTTGGTACACTAGGACGTGTGGATGTGGCAGAACGGCCACGTCCTCTCCCAGCACCAGAGGGTCCACTAACACCACCACGACCATGTCCACGTCCGCGTCCCTTACTAGATGTTTTTCTCATTGTTATGGTTCACCACAACAACAAATATATTATTTGGCCCAATGTATTGTATTCAAATTCAGCGGGATATAAATTTGAGGCCTAGTATTTAGGCGCTGGGTGACCGGTATGGATTTAGTGACAGAATTAGACTTGGAAATGCACAGAAGCGTGTGTGTGAAGTTATTCTGAATGACCCAATGTGCACCTTGAATATTATATACCCTTTTTGGGATAGATTTCAAATAGCTCTGATATAGCAGAAACCACTAAATTATGAAATTGCTAAATTGGGAATTGTACTTCAACCCAGAACAAAAAATGTGCTTTGACGGGCACTAAATAACTTTCCCAGCTACAACAGTACAGCGGTAACGAGAGATTTAGAGGGATTTAAATTTGAGGCCTAGTATTTAGGCGCTGGGTGACAGGTATGGGTTTAGTGACAGAATTAGACTTGGAAATACACAGTAGCGGGTGTGTGTGAAGTTATTCTGAATGACCCAATGTGCACCTTCAATATTATATACCCTTTTTGGGATAGATTTCAAATAGCTCTGATATAGCAGGAACCACTAAATTATGAAATTGCTAAATTGGGAATTGTACTTCAACCCAGAACAAAAAATGTGCTTTGACGGACACTAAATATCTTGCCCAGCAACAACAGTACAGCGGTGGGTAACGAGAGATTTAGAGGGATTTAAATTTGAGGCCTAGTATTTAGGCGCTGGGTCACCGGTATGGATTTAGTGACAGAATTAGACTTGGAAATGCACAGAAGCGTGTGTGTAAAGTTATTCTGAATGACCCTATGTGCACCTTCAATATTATATACCCTTTTAGGGATAGATTTCAAATAGCTCTGATATAGCAGAAACCACTAAATTATGAAATTGCTAAATTGGGAATTGTACTTCAACCCAGAACAAAAAATGTGCTTTGACGGACACTAAATATCTTGCCCAGCAACAACAGTACAGCGGTGGGTAACGAGAGATTTAGAGGGATTTAAATTTGAGGCCTAGTATTTAGGCGCTGGGTGACAGGTATGGGTTTAGTGACAGAATTAGACTTGGAAATACACAGTAGCGGGTGTGTGTGAAGTTATTCTGAATGACCCAATGTGCACCTTCAATATTATATACCCTTTTTGGGATAGATTTCAAATAGCTCTGATATAGCAGGAACCACTAAATTATGAAATTGCTAAATTGGGAATTGTACTTCAACCCAGAACAAAAAATGTGCTTTGACGGACACTAAATATCTTGCCCAGCAACAACAGTACAGCGGTGGGTAACGAGAGATTTAGAGGGATTTAAATTTGAGGCCTAGTATTTAGGCGCTGGGTCACCGGTATGGATTTAGTGACAGAATTAGACTTGGAAATGCACAGAAGCGTGTGTGTGAAGTTATTCTGAATGACCCTATGTGCACCTTCAATATTATATACCCTTTTAGGGATAGATTTCAAATAGCTCTGATATAGCAGAAACCACTAAATTATGAAATTGCTAAATTGGGAATTGTACTTCAACCCAGAACAAAAAATGTGCTTTGACGGACACTAAATATCTTGCCCAGCAACAACAGTACAGTGGTGGGTAACGAGAGATTTAGAGGGATTTAAATTTGAGGCCTAGTATTTAGGCGCTGGGTCACCGGTATGGATTTAGTGACAGAATTAGACTTGGAAATGCACAGAAGCGTGTGTGTGAAGTTATTCTGAATGACCCTATGTGCACTTTCAATATTATATACCCTTTTAGGGATAGATTTCAAATAGCTCTGATATAGCAGGAACCACTAAATTATGAAATTGCTAAATTGGGAATTGTACTTCAACCCAGAACAAAAAATGTGCTTTGACGGACACTAAATATCTTGCCCAGCAACAACAGTACAGCGGTGGGTAACGAGAGATTTAGAGGGATTTAAATTTGAGGCCTAGTATTTAGGCGCTGGGTGACAGGTATGGGTTTAGTGACAGAATTAGACTTGGAAATACACAGTAGCGGGTGTGTGTGAAGTTATTCTGAATGACCCAATGTGCACCTTCAATATTATATACCCTTTTTGGGATAGATTTCAAATAGCTCTGATATAGCAGGAACCACTAAATTATGAAATTGCTAAATTGGGAATTGTATTTCAACCCAGAACAAGAAATGTGCTTGAACGGACACTAAATAACTCGCCCAGCTACAGCACTAGGGACAGATTTAGCTGGATATAAATTTGAGGCCTAGTATTTAGGCGCTGGGTGACCGGTATGGATTTAGTGACAGAATTAGACTGGGATATGGCCAAAAAATGAACAGACTATTGCTGGTTAAATGCACTTGGTGTGACAGCTTCACCCTGATGTAGGCTTTAGCCAAAAAACAACCACACCATTGAGGGTTAAATGCACTTGGTGACAGGCGCAGCTTGCCCCTGATTTTGTATATGGCCAAAAAATGAACAGACTATTGCTGGTTAAATGCACTTGGTGTGACAGCTTCACCCTGATGTAGGCTTTAGCCAAAAAACAACCACACCATTGAGGGTTAAATGCACTTGGTGACAGGCGCAGCTTGCCCCTGATTTTGTATATGGCCAAAAAATGAACAGACTATTGCTGGTTAAATGCACTTGGTGTGACAGCTTCACCCTGATGTAGGCTTTAGCCAAAAAACAACCACACCATTGAGGGTTAAATGCACTTGGTGACAGGCGCAGCTTGCCCCTGATTTTGTATATGGCCAAAAAATGAACAGACTATTGCTGGTTAAATGCACTTGGTGTGACAGCTTCACCCTGATGTAGGCTTTAGCCAAAAAACAACCACACCATTGAGGGTTAAATGCACTTGGTCGCAGCTTGTGCTGGCGCACCACAAGACACAAAATGGCCGCCGATCACCCCAGAAAAATGAGACTGACAAACGGTCTGTGCAGCCTAAAAACAGTGAGCAATTGAGGATCAGCAGCTCAATGATCCACAGCTGCAGATCGATCAGTTAATCAAGTCCTTTGGAGGAGTTAATCTGCCTAATCTCGCCCTACTGTCGCAGCCGCAACCTCTCCCTACGCTAATCAGAGCAGAGTGACGGGCGGCGCTATGTGACTCCAGCTTAAATAGAGGCTGGGTCACATGGTGCTCTGGCCAATCACAGCCATGCCAATAGTAGGCATGGCTGTGATGGCCTCTTGGGGCAAGTAGTATGACGCTTGTTGATTGGCTGCTTTGCAGCCTTTCAAAAAGCGCCAAGAAAGCGTCACAAAAGCGCGAAGAAAGCGACGAACACCGAACCCGAACCCGGACTTTTACGAAAATGTCCGGGTTCGGGTCCGTGTCACGGACACCCCAAAATTCGGTACGAACCCGAACTATACAGTTCGAGTTCGCTCATCCCTATTTAAGACCACTTGAAAAATGGAAAAAAAATCCTATTTAGCATGGCTGGATCTTAACAAGGTTCCAAGTAGAGCTTCAACATGCAACAAGAAGAAATGGGAGTGAGACAAAACATTTTTTGAGCATTCAATTTAATGAAAACTTTTTGATCAGGACTGTATAAGGAAAGCCTGCAAGTATCTATGTACTGAACAGTTATAAAGTGCCAAGTGCAACAAGTATATAGCCTACAAAAGCAAGGATCAATCAAGGTTTTATGATAGCGCCCACATTAAGTAAAATATATGCATATACTATAACTACAGCTTACCCATAATGATGCTGTCACCACAAGGAGGACCACACCGGTGTGTAGAATTCTGCGGCGGGGGTGCGCGCGGGTCACGTGACCGGCCATAATGTGGCCGGGCGGCGCTTCCGTCCACATGATGAAACGCTGTAATTTTTCCAGGCAACCGAGGGTGTGCGCCAACCCACGTGACTGGCCATCACGTGGTGCGGCGCCCGGCCTCTTTCTTCTTACGTCGCACACACGGGGGCAGACGCTTGCCCTCATGACTGGCCATCACGTGGTGCGGCGCCAAGCCTCTTTTTTCTTACGTCGGGCACACGGGGGCAGACGCTTGCCCTCGTGACTGGCCATCACGGTGTACGGCGCCTGGCCTCTTTCTTCTTACGTCGCGCAGACAGGGGCAGGCGCTTGCCCTCGTGACTGGCCATCACGTGGTGCGGCGCCTGGCCTCTTTCTTCTTACGTCGCGCACACGGGGGCAGACGCTTGCCCTCGTGACTGGCCATCACGTGGTGCGGCGCCTGGCCTCTTTCTTCTTACGTCGCGCACACGGGGGCAGACGCTTGCCCTTGTGACTGGCCATCACGGTGTACGGCGCCTGGCCTCTTTCTTCTTACGTCGCGCACACGGGGCAGACGCTTGCCCTCGTGACTGGCCATCACGGTGTACGGCGCCTGGCCTCTTTCTTCTTACGTCGCGCACACGGGGGCAGACGCTTGCCCTCGTGACTGGCCATCACGGTGTACGGCGCCTGGCCTCTTTCTTCTTACGTCGCGCACACGGGGGCAGACGCTTGCCCTCGTGACTGGCCATCACGGTGTACGGCGCCTGGCCTCTTTCTTCTTACGTCGCTCACACGGGGGCAGACGCTTGCTCTCGTGACTGGCCATCACGTGGTGTGGCGTTCGGCCCCCTTTGTGCCTGACATTTACGAACTACACAGCTTTATGAACTCTGAGCGCTGCTCTTATTAGCTAGTCAGCGCCCGCCCATTGAACTGGTCATCATGTTGGGCGACGCTTACCCTAGGAACTGCCATTATACAACATGCTTTTGTGTTCCTACACACCGGTAATGAGTTATCACTAATTAAAGTGTTTGGTTTCCGATTGGTGGGTTTTTGCTTAAATGGCTTTCGCCATTGGGGAGAACCACGCCCCCAGAAGAAGGTGTTTCCGCCGAAACGCGCGTTGGGGAGTGTGGTCCTCCTTGTGGTGACATCATCATTATGGGTAAGCTGTAGTTATAGTATATGCATATATTTTACTTAATGTGGGCGCTATCATAAAACCTTGATTGATCCTTGCTTTTGTAGGCTATATACTTGTTGCACTTGGCACTTTATAACTGTTCAGTACATAGATACTTGCAGGCTCTCCTTATATGTGTTCACTCTACATTTATTGTTATGCATACACTTCGCCTGTGTGGGCGCCATTAGAAACCTTTGACTGGTTCCTGTAGGCTGTATACTTGTTGCACTTGGCACTTTATAAACTGCTCAGTATACAGACACTTGTAGGCGCTCTTTATATGTGCTCACTTTGTATCTATTGGCTTATGTATACTCTGTCTGCTGGGAGGTATCACACATTTAGTGTGTGTCTTGTTTTCTAGATGCTTTTATATTTATGTATTCAATAAAATGTATTTTTATTTTTGTACATATTTGCATCTAAGGACTCCTTTGTTTCGCTGTAGGTTTATCTGTTTTTAGTGAGTTGGCATTTTTTAGGGGGTCATTATAGGTTGCACTACACTGGGTTTATGCATTTTTGGAGCAATGTTGTAACCTAAAAATGTCTCTGTCCGCCAAAAACAGCAGAGTACAGTGCTAGTTCCAGCAGTCTTGATGAGTGTTGCGGCAGGAAGCATGCTCAACTGGCCCTCCATCAGATTGGGGGAACAAGACCCCCATTTTCGAGATCAGTGATGGTCCCAGGGTTTGGACGCCCCAGCAATTAGTCATCCCCTATCCTGTGGATAGGAGATAACTTGCAGACTTGGCATAACCCCTTTAAGTGCACAATTTGTTATGATGAAGATCTAATTATATAAAGCTGAGTGTGTGTATGTCCGCTAAAGGAATCCGCACCGTTGCATTTACAATCACAAAATTTGGCACACAGGTACATCAGGTGTCCGGGAAGGTTCTAGACCAGGTCTCAGCTCTCTAGGATATACCCAAAAAATGCATCAGCCAATAGAAGCTTGGTCACATGACCCTTTTCAGCCAATAGAAGCTCGCAGGCCGTTAGCCTTCACATACACTGTTTTACTCCAGGTTTCCATAACAACCCAGCCATTTTTCTTCACTGCTGTAGGAGAGCTTTAAAGGAAATCTGTCGCCAGGATAATCGCTGTTGAAGTAAAGCCCTGGCCTAATAGCACTTAGTACCTTATTTCTAGATGTGCCTTTGTTCCAGCAATAGATGTTTTTATCCTCCAAAAATACAGTTTATTTTTTATGCAAATGAGCCAGTAAGGTGCCCAGAGGGGCGTCACTCTTGCAGGAAGGGGGCCACTGTTAAAAGGGAAGGTTGCTGTAAAGGTCAAAGTTAAGGGGCGGGGCCCTGTGGAGGTCACTGTCAAGGGGGTG
The DNA here is from genome assembly GCF_014858855.1 of Bufo gargarizans. Classification (NCBI taxonomy): domain Eukaryota; kingdom Metazoa; phylum Chordata; class Amphibia; order Anura; family Bufonidae; genus Bufo; species Bufo gargarizans. The sequence continues at coordinate 453,627,431 of NC_058084.1, read as the reverse complement.
GTGTGCTGTGAAACTCACTGTTAAAGGGGAATTCTGCTGTAAAGGTCAAAGTTAAGAGGGTGGGCTGCTGTAGAGGTCCAATTTAATGGATGGGGAGGGGTCAGTGTTAAGGGGGTGTTATGCTGGGAAACTCACTGTTAAAGGGGAAGGCTGCTGTAAAGGTCAAAGTTAAGGGGTGGAGGTCCAATTTTAAGGGACCGGGCACTGTGGGGGGGGGTGTTAAGGGGGCTCGGGAGGTCACTGTTTTGGGAGCGGTGCTGTAGATATCACTGTTATAGTGGATAGTGTTGATATCTTTTAACCACACACAAACATTAAATGAAATAGATTAAATATATCTGAGCGAAGCCGGGTCCTTCAACTAGTATAATGCATTCTCCCTTATGGTGGTGAGAAGGGTAAGTACTGGGCTCTGGACCCACAAGAGCGACCTGAAAGTGTCATTCACACTAAGCGCGTTGCCCGAGGACAGGTTCAAATTATTGTGGGATTGTTGGAAGTTGAATTGCGCTGTTATGTGGGAACTATATGGCAGTATTATGTGGACTTTTTAAGGGTACGTGCACAAGGGTGCGGGTTGTGTAACAAAATCCGTCTTGCTCATTTTTGAGCATTTTCGCACCAAATCAGCACCAAAAACCACACGTGTTACTTGCAGTTTTTGGCACAGATTTGATGTGGATTCACCGCAGTTCTCACCCTTTACATTGCAAATCCTTTGCAAAAAGCAAATGGCTCAAACTGTTGACATGCTGTAGATTTTTAAATCTTTCTGCATGGAAACAAAAGGTACAGTGTGCATGAGAACTGTCTAATCTCATAGATTTTGCTGGTACAGGCGAAAGCCGCAACGCCTCCAGGTACCCTAAGGGGGTATTGTTGGAATACTACATGTTATACAGTATTAATGGTGGTATTATATGTACAATATACAGTATATGGCAGTATTTTAGCTCTGTATGGCAGTATAGTGTATACAGTATATTGTATGACTGTACTCTATGGACACTATATGGCACGTTTAATGGCTATGGACCCCTTTGAGGGCAATATTTTTTATGACTTACTAGGATGGAAGATTAGTACGGCCCTTTACCACCCCCCATCCCCCTTTATCCCATTAAAACACACAGAGACCTTTCTTTGGTGAAAAAGGCCGTAGCGGCCAATTTATTAACATATTAACCATCATAACATTTCTTTACATAACTTGCATGTAATAACCCACCGATAATGAGGGATCCTCGAAGGCAACCCCATCATATTGATCCTCCAGTTGAAGTTTTTTAACCTTACCCTTGGTCGCACTCACCGACCCAAGGGCACTAAACATAAAGATCATGCCCCTGCAGGCCTTCTAGCCGAAACAGGAGCACCCATCCTTCAACTCACCAAACCTCCTAAGATGCACACTCCAAAGAGTCATGCAACTATTCCAAATAGTTTTGCGTCCCAGAATCCCCCTTTTTCCTGCCTCCCGCTACAACAAAACCCTCCCTTCCCCCAAATGAAACATTACAAAAGAAGGGCGGGTGGGCGGGAACTTCAAACCTTTCACCGGGGCAAGTGACTGGCCACGCCCCCTAACACACTTAAATACTGCCCGCACAACTCCAACGCCCCACCGTCTGCTACACCAATTACTAACCCTTTAACTGCCTACCACTTCCCTCAATGTCAATACGCCATTCCGCTATGGCTCCATTGCTCTTCTTATTATTTCATTGTACTCAATTTGAGCTAAAATCTGTTTTTCAATTGGCCATTAAAAATATTCAGCCTCTTTCTCTGTACAGCCTTGAGATTCTCTAGTAGAAGGCTCCGTGTTTAGACTGTTTCCCATCAGGCATCTCAGCTGACGGCTCCTTATGTCTGATCTCCTGAGAGCTCATAAACACTCATTATAGCTCAGTTCTTATCTTACTGATATGAATGTGGCTTACGAGCTGTAACCCTGGGTTCACACCTGAGCGTTTCTCAAACGCGCGTTTTACGCGCGTTTTTGTCGCGCGTTCTTATGCGCGTTTTTTGTAATAGTAAACGCGCGTTTGACGCGCGTTTGTGTCATTGACTGCAGTGTCCTATGGCCACAAACGCGCGTCAAAACGCCCCAAATAAGCTCAAGTACTTGTTTGAGCGTCGGGCGTTTTACAGCGCGTTCGTACGCGCTGTAAAACGCCCAGGTGTGAACCATTCCCATAGGGAAGCATTGGTTTTCATGTCTTGAGCGTTTTACAGCGCGTTTGAACGCGCTGTAAAACGCTCAGGTGTGAACCCAGGGTAAGGCATATACATAGCGGGCGGATAACAGCTCAAAGTGATAGTGAAAGTAAGACGCTCACAGTCACAGCTAGAGCTCACCCTTTATGACAAAAACTGCAGAAATTATTTTTTAAATGATTTTTCCAAAAACGAGTAAAAAATTGCCCCCAAATGTATTTATAACCTTTAAATCCCTGCTCTTTCCAGCTTAGGAGTCCAGTGGGCGTTCCTATCAGTGACTGACATTCCCTATATGGCTGTAAATCAGTCTATACCATTTCTTCCTCAGAAAGAGGTAAGGGGGCTTTCTGAGAGTACAATATTGATGACCTATCCTTAGGAGAGGGTGATCCATATCTGATTGGTGGGGCTCCAGCACCCAGCACCCCTGCTGATCAGCTTTTTGAAGAGGCTGTGGCATGCTATTGAGGCTGTGGCATGCTCCCTGAAGTGTACGGTAGCCGTTATGGCACCTAACAGGTAGAATTTAGCGTAGGAACCCGTCTAACAGAGAACGCCTTGACGCTTGGCAGACGGGCTCAAATAATTTTGTACAAAATAATTTGCCAAGTATCTCGCACTTATAGTGTAGCACTTGTTATTTCCATGCAATTTTTGTACTTTATATTGCAGTGCATTGTCACATTGCATGTCTGTCTTTCATGTTATTTCCTTGCCCCAGCAATGTGCTCCTGCGGTTGTTATGTGACTGAGCCCCTTTTTTGGTTTCCCTTGTAGTTTGTAATTGAGGTGTGGCTGCCTCCTCAGTCTCACATTTCTGACCACCCTGTCTGCCCCATTGGCTGATTTTAATTAGTGTCAGTGCATAGTCAGGCCTGCTCCACTTCATTCACTGAAGCCACAGCACCAGGACTCCCACTGCGGTCCTTGGTGGCTTGTAGGCGCCGGTGGTGTTGTGGAGTGGGCCTGCTGTGTAGCCTGCATTCCCTGAGTGGATGGTAGCCGTCATGGCACCCAACAGGTAGGTTACAATGCAGGTACGTGGAACCTACACTCCCTGAAGTGTACGGTAGCCGTTATGGCACCTAACAGGTAGAATTTAGCGTAGGAACCCGTCTAACAGAGAACGCCTTGACGCTTGGCAGACGGGCTCAAATAATTTTGTACAAAATAATTTGCCAAGTATCTCGCACTTATAGTGTAGCACTTGTTATTTCCATGCAATTTTTGTACTTTATATTGCAGTGCATTGTCACATTGCATGTCTGTCTTTCATGTTATTTCCTTGCCCCAGCAATGTGCTCCTGCGGTTGTTATGTGACTGAGCCCCTTTTTTTGTTTCCCTTGTAGTTTGTAATTGAGGTGTGGCTGCCTCCTCAGTCTCACATTTCTGACCACCCTGTCTGCCCCATTGGCTGATTTTAATTAGTGTCAGTGCATAGTCAGGCCTGCTCCACTTCATTCACTGAAGCCACAGCACCAGGACTCCCACTGCGGTCCTTGGTGGCTTGTAGGCGCCGGTGGTGTCGTGGAGTGGGCCTGCTGTGTAGCCTGCATTCCCTGAGTGGATGGTAGCCGTCATGGCACCCAACAGGTAGGTTACAATGCAGGTACGTGGAACCTACACTCCCTGAAGTGTACGGTAGCTGTTATGGCACCTAACAGGTAGAATTTAGCGTAGGAACCCGTCTAACAGAGAACGCCTTGACGCTTGGCAGACGGGCTCAAATAATTTTGTACAAAATAATTTGCCAAGTATCTCGCACTTATAGTGTAGCACTTGTTATTTCCATGCAATTTTTGTACTTTATATTGCAGTGCATTGTCACATTGCATGTCTGTCTTTCATGTTATTTCCTTGCCCCAGCAATGTGCTCCTGCGGTTGTTATGTGACTGAGCCCCTTTTTTGGTTTCCCTTGTAGTTTGTAATTGAGGTGTGGCTGCCTCCTCAGTCTCACATTTCTGACCACCCTGTCTGCCCCATTGGCTGATTTTAATTAGTGTCAGTGCATAGTCAGGCCTGCTCCACTTCATTCACTGAAGCCACAGCACCAGGACTCCCACTGCGGTCCTTGGTGGCTTGTAGGCGCCGGTGGTGTTGTGGAGTGGGCCTGCTGTGTAGCCTGCATTCCCTGAGTGGATGGTAGCCGTCATGGCACCCAACAGGTAGGTTACAATGCAGGTACGTGGAACCTACACTCCCTGAAGTGTACGGTAGCCGTTATGGCACCTAACAGGTAGAATTTAGCGTAGGAACCCGTCTAACAGAGAACGCCTTGACGCTTGGCAGACGGGCTCAAATAATTTTGTACAAAATAATTTGCCAAGTATCTCGCACTTATAGTGTAGCACTTGTTATTTCCATGCAATTTTTGTACTTTATATTGCAGTGCATTGTCACATTGCATGTCTGTCTTTCATGCTATTGAGTGCTTCAGCCTCCTCACAGCTCACCAAGCACAGCGCCGGACATTGTCTAGTGGGCACGCATGGTATTGCAGCCCAGGTCCATTCACTTGAATGGGACTGAGCTGCGCCTAGGCCACGTGACCGATGACCGTAATATCATTGGCCCAGGAAGAGGCTGCAGCGCTCATCGAAGCACCGCGCCCTTTTCATACAGCTGATCGGTGGGAGTGCTGGGAGTCAGACCCCCACCGATCAAAGGATAGGTTCATCAATATTCTCCTCCTGGAAAACCCCTTTCCTAAAAGTTAATTAAGGAGGTATGTGTACGCCAAAAATGGTGCTATTAAAAACTGTACAACTTGTCCTACAAAAAACACAAGTCCTCCTATGGCTACATCGACGGAAAGATTTTAAAAAGTTGCAAAAAGTTATGAAAAAATGAAAAACAAATTTCCTTGGTGACTAAGGCCCAAAACAGTCTGGTCACTAATGGGTTAAAGTTCTTATTATTTTTAGGGCTCATGTACATGAACGTATTTTCTTTCCGTGTCCGCTCAATTTTTTTGCAGCCCGTATAAGGAACCATTCACTTCAATAAGTCCGCAAAAAAACGGAAATGGCTCAGTGTACATCCTGTTCCGTTGCGTACAAGGAGAGGCATTGTTACAGTGGATCCGCAGGGAAAAAAAAAGGATGCAACACGGACGTCATGGGGATTTTTTTGCGGATCCGTGTTTTGCGGAACACAAAAAATATACGTCCGTGTGCATGAGCCCTTAATTACCTATCTATCTAAATAGAGATTTTAAAGTGAGGAAAATTAAATCCACACAAAATGTAAAATTTAAGGATATCACTTTGGTTCGGTTTTCGGAATCTTATGTTTTCCTATCGACTTGAATGTAGGATTTTGTGTCTCTTCCTAACAATGTCTTTAAGGAATGAGCTGTTTTGGAGATAGGAGCGTTCTTGTGAACAGAGACATTCTCCCCTTCTTATTAAGTGGTCACCCACGGGGACGCAGCGGGCCGTATATTCCGGCATAAAGCTGCATTATTACTTTAATAAGGGTGATTAGGCTTTAACTGTACGAGTCAGCCGAGATAACAATGGGCCCTCTGTGCGCACTCATATGTTTTACATTGCTAACAAGCCTGGATCCGTACTGTACGGTAGAATCCCCCCCCCCCCCCCATGGGGCTGGGGGGGCTATCGGTTTATCAGCAAAGCTAGTATTGTATAGAAAGTGGGTGAAGTATAGGCACTGGGGCACATGTTGGGTCGCACCAGAACTGAAATCAACTCCATCCAGGAGCAGGATTTGATTTCCGGTGAAATGTGCATATAGTGTTAGGCCCCCTGCACACGAACGTGTGCGCCCCGTGGACGTGCTATGGCCCGCAATGCACAAACACAGTCCGTGGGGCAGCTGCAGCGGATTGCGGACCCATTCACTTTAATGGGTCTGCGATTCGGCTGTTCCGCAAAAAGATAGGACATGTTCTATCTATTTGCGGAATGAAAGTACGGGACGAAACCCCACGGAGACACTCCGTAGTGCTTCCGTAGGGTTCTGTTCCGTGCTTCCGTTCCGCACCATTCCGCATCTCCGGGTATGCGGACCCATTCAAGTGAATGGGTCCGCATCCGTGATGCGGAATTCCCACGGAACGGCACCCGTGTATTGCGGATTCGCAAATGCGGTTCGGAATACGGCAACGGGAAGCACGCGTTCGTGTGCAGGGGGCCTTAAATAATTCGGAGAGGTCCCGCCCCATGCCTCGTCCACTTTTTGGAAATGTGGCAAAGTTATTGGAAAAAGCTAAAAAAAAAAAAAATAATCTCACGTTTGTCAGAAACTGCCACTTGTAACAAAATATGTGATTTATGGCACAGCGCCGTAATACATCCCCCCCCCCCCCATCCTCCTTGATCCCCGAGTAATAGAAAGATTAGGAATTCACAACTTTCTAGATGAAATTCTTGAATTTGCGAAATTATGACAAGTATTCGCGAAATATCGCGCATTCGAATATTGCCCCTGCCGCTCATCACTATCTATCACATATCCATCTCTCTATCTATCTACCTATAATTTTTCTATCTATGTATTAAGCAATGTATTGCTGCATTTGTGGGAGGAGAGGCTGATTACAAGGCTAATTATACGCACCTGTGGGCCAGGCTGGCTGATTACTAGGCTATTTACAGGCACCTGTGGACCCAGGCTGGCTGATTACTAGGCTATTTACAGGCACCTGTGGGCCCAGGCTGGCTGATTACTAGGCTATTTACAGGCACCTGTGGGCCCAGGCTGACGCTGATTCAGCTGATTTCACCCACCCACCCACACCTTCTTACAGTCACTTCTCATTAGGGTGGCCCCCTTTAGGCTGTCCTACCACAGCAGTTATGGCATAACTCTACTGCTTGTTGTAGATAGGGATAGATAGGTTAGGTTCACCTTTCTGATAGCCGATCCGACCACAACTATATTATATCTATCTATCTATCTATCTATCTATCTCTCATATCTATCCATCTACATTATCTATCTATCTATCTATCTCTCATATCTATCCATCTACATTATCTATCTATCTCTCATATCTATCCATCTACATTATCTATCTATCTATCTATCTCTCATATCTATCCATCTACATTATCTATCTATCTATCTATCTATCTATCTTTCATATCTATCTACCTATTATCTTTCTATCTATCCATCTGCATTATCTATCTATCATATATTCAGGTATATAAGTAAAGCAGACTTTGGGATTAGCGTTGGTTAATTGAATCTCATGCAGACATTGAATAAATACCATAAAATATTTTACGCTTCATTTGTCTATTGGATTTAAGGGCCAATTGTTTCTTCTGAGAAGTATTCGCTAGCGTTTTATTAATCATCATTTTCCCATTGTCACCGTGCCAAGGAGCAGGAAGACGGCTGCGGCCTCCTGCCGATAACAATGCCGCCTTTTCTCTTGAAAGCTTTATTATTGCTATTAGAGGCCTCCCGAAATCACCGCGATGAAAGGAAAAGCCGGGTTATTTTCAGATGTCCAAGGTAAACTATCATGCTGTAAATCGGAATGGCTGCGAAGCTTGTGAAATAGACCCGCGGTACAATACGTGTCCCAGATGCGAGGAATAACAATCGGCTTTGTTTTTCATCAGCCTGGTTGAAAGGTATTCTACGTTTTAGAAAAATGAAAAGAAAGTTGACATTCGCCAACATAATGGCCCCATTATTTAATGAGATGAGCAGGTAAGAGATGACTAAATAGCTTTAATAGTTCTGTAACTAACAGAAACTTAGATAAATCTTGATGTGGGAAAACGGATTAATACGCGTACTGTCCTGGGATTGCTTAAGAAGCAAAGGTATTAGTATTTTGTGTATACAGCTCCAATGCAGACCTACCATATATGTCTCCAAGGGCCATATACTCATCTTATTAAAGGGGTTGTGTCACAAAGCATATTCTACATTTTTCAAACCAGCACCTGGATCTGAATACTTTTGTAATTGCATTTAATTAAAAATTTAGCATAGCCACTGAGTTACTCAATAACATGTATCTGTACAGCGCCACCGGCTGTTTGTTCTTTTCCTTTTTTTTTTTTGTCCACCTTGCTGAGGTGGTCGAACGTGCTCAGTTCAAATCGTCAACTGCCACCAGCCATATGTTCTGTTAGAAGCTGTGGCAGTCGCAGAGAGAGAGAGAGAGAGAGCTGCAGCAGAAAGGACACGCCCCCCGAGATGCCAGGCTGAAGGTAATCTAGCAGAGCACATCTGGCTCTGGCTGAAAGAACAAAAGCAAAAAGACCTCTATTGAAGGTGTGGCTGACTCCATTGGTCGTTCCATAGGCTGATTTTAATTAGTGCAAGTATAAAGCTTTAGCCGGCTCTGCCTGTATTTATTGGAGGCCATTTGGCACCGGGAGAAGTATAAGACAAAGTGGATTCAGCATGCTTGTGGGACCTGCATTCCCTGAATTTAATGGAGGCCAGTACGGCACCAGTAAATGTGGTATTTAGTGTTAGGCCTCTTTCACACTTGCGTTGTCCGGATCTGGCGTGTACTCCACTTGCCGGAATTACACGCCGGATCCGGAAAAACGCAAGTGTACTGAAAGCATTTGAAGACGGATCGGTCTTCAAAATGCTTTCAGTGTTACTATGGCAGCCAGGACGCTATTAAAGTCCTGGTTGCCATAGTAGTAGTGGGGAGCGGGGTAGCGGTATACTTACCATCCGTGCGGCTCCCGGGGCGCTCCAGAGTGACGTCAGAGCGCCCCATGCGCATGGGTGAAGTGCCATGCGATCACGTCATCCATGCGCCTGGGGCGCCCTGACGTCACTCTGGAGCGCCCCGGGAGCCGCACGGATGGTAAGTATACTGCTCCCCCGCTCCCCACTACACTTTACCATGGCTGCCAGGACTTTAGCGTCCCGGCAGCCATGGTAACCACTCTAAAAAAGCTAAACGTCGTATCCGGCAATGCGCCGAAACGACATTTAGCTTAAGGCCGGATCCGGATCAATGCCTTTCAATGGGCATTCATTCCGGATCCAGCCTTGCGGCAAGTCTTCCGTTTTTTTGGCCGGAGCAAAAAGCGCAGCATGCTGCAGTATTTTCTCCGGCCAAAAAACGTTCCGTTCTGGAACTGAAGACATCCTGATACATCCTGAACGGATTTCTCTCCATTCAGAATGCATTAGGATAATCCTGATCAGGATTGTTCCGGCATAGAGCCCCGACGACGGAACTCTATGCCGGAAGACAATAACGCAGGTGTGAAAGAGCCCTTAGGTTCCTGTCCCGAAGAGATCGCCTTGTGGTTGGCGGACAGGCACAAATAATTTTGTGCAAAATGTATTTATACATTTTCTATAGTGAATATGGCACAATAGTATTTACTTTATCATTTGTGTTTGCAGAGTGCTGTTACATTGTGTTTGTTTGTGCTTTTCTGATCGGACACACCTATAATATAAAGTGAATACTAGTATTTGAGTTTATTGTTTCTTATTTGGCACCATGCCGTTGGGTCACTATGGGGGAGAGGCACACTATGGGGGCATCTACTTGCATTTTGTACTGGCACACATTATAAGCGGGTATTTTTTCGCACTGGTGCACATTATAAGGGGCTATTTTAGCACTGGTACACATTGTAAGTGGGTATTGTTTGTACTGGTGCACATTATAAGGGAATATTTGTTTGTACTGGCACACGTTAGAAGGGGGTATTTTTTGTATTGGCACAAATTATTAGGCGTTATTTTTATACTGGCACACGTTATAAGGGGTATGTTTGTACTGGCACACACTAGGAGGAATATTTTTTTCTGGCATACATTATAAGAAGAATTATTACTACTGGGGGTCTATAGGGAACATGATTATTATTATGGGCACAATGGGGGCATTATTACTATTGGGGGCACTGTGAACACTATGCACTCTGGCAGATAACTATTTCTATTGGTGAGACTTTTGGGAGCACTATTACTGTGGGGGGCATCCTGCAATTATTTTTGGGGGACATTATGTTTACAGCACTATTAGCTATTTTCTGGGCATAGTTATTTTTTAGGGAACTGTGTGCCAATAATTATTGAATGGGGGGACTATCTGTGTGCTACCAGTATCTTCACATTTTGGGACTGTTTCTCCAGTATAGTATTGGGGAGCACAGCAGGCACAGTATTGAGGGGGGCTGGATGGGGTCTTGAGAAGCTGGGAGGATGATGGAACAGTAGGAAACTAAGAGATGGCTGAAAGAAATCATCATGGAGAAAGGAGAAGATGAGGAAAGAGAACATGTACATCATGGGAGACATCACTGAATGTAAGAGGTATGTGGCCCTGTATTACCCTGTATGTTTTGTAGCGCTGTATGTAATGCTTTTCAAGTATTACATGGAGGGCTGGAGGGAAGGGGTTAAGTTGAGAATTTGGCATGGGGGGGCATTTTAATTTTTGCCTGAGGCTGCCGAAAGGTTAGGTGCACCCCTGCCCCTTGCCACAAAGCACTGAGGGAAGGGGGACCCAAGCTGCCCTCTTGCACCATTGTCCATAGGCCTTTAGCTATGCCCTCGATAGCCACCTATGCATCCACCTGGAAAAAAACATGAGTCAACAGGAGAGTAAGAGGAAATATGGTTCCTACTGCTGCTATGACTTTATTCTAGCTGAGCTAGGGTAATGATGGTGGGACCCTCTGCTATAGGACATTCATGTCATATTCTAGCTATGTGTGCGATAGAACTACTCTTCAGCTATTTTGATTTATTACATCATTCTGTTCATTTTGCAGCAATCCCCCCTTCAGATATCCACATTTACTTACCGACCCCAAGGGCACTTGCCTGCCTGAAGCAAAAAAAAAAACACTGAGGCGGTTTCCATAAAGTTACAACATGCAATGTCTGCATTCGAAGTTTACGTAGAGTTCATCAGACTCGGCGTCACTTGAGAAGGTAAAGGAAGAATACAGTAAACACGATAATATCCATCGCGTTCTGCACAGTTTCAACCGCACCACATGTAAAGTCAGCAAACAAGCCAGTAGAAACACTAACATCGGGCAGAGTTACACAACACGCCTACCGCAACTGCAGCACTTCAAAGGGATGCTTCAGAAACAGGTCTGCTTCCCTTTTGTTTGGATACTTCTGTTTAGCTTGGAAGCTCTTGGCGCAGCGTACTATCGTTTAATCTCACTGCTCCTTTTTTTAAGCCTCTTCCTTATAAGAGGTCCAATTTCTGAACAGACTGTTTGAGTTGAAGAGTTTGCATCACCATTGTTTACCTCCATGCATAAAATTGCAAGGAAAAGTAATTTTCTGGGTGTTCTAGATCACATTGCAGACAAACACATGGGGTTGGATTTATTCAGGTCCTCCAGACGCTGAAAAACTAGAATGCTTAGCATGTTCTTTGGTTGGAGACCACCGAGTTAGAGATTTCTACCAAGCCATGAACCATCTGTCTGCTGTCAGTGCAGAATGGGAGTTGTAGGTTTGCAACAGCTGGTGAGGAACAGGCTGGGAAACCTTGATCAAGAGACTTCCACCAAGCAACCACAACCAAGCCATGAACTGGCCACAAGCTGCCAGGGCAGGATGGAAGTTGCAGTTTTGCAATGGCTGATAAGGAACAGGCTGGAGAACTCCAGATCTAGAGACTTCCACCAAGCAACCACCACCATGAACTGTTTTCAGGATATCAGAGCAGGATTGGAGTTGCAGTTTTGCAACAGCTGCATACTTACTGGTAGTGAAACAATACTGTGAGTCAGTATGACATGCAGATGACAGGCGTCGCTCTTAGAATCACTGCACACTTCAGTTAATTGGTCAGTTTTGGCCCCGTAACTGCCCAAATAAGTGAAGTGTGAACTCAGCCTTACAGGTGTAGGGAACTGATAATACTGATGACATGTAGTGTTCAGGATTCAAATCAGAGATGCAATCCCTAATCTCAATCTTGATTTGAGTGATCCACATTTATCAGAGAGTGGAATCAGCGATTGACACAGAAGTTGCCAGAATTATCAGAAGTATTCTTTATGGATGATAAAGATGTATGCTCAATACACTTTCCGACTGACTCATTCTACTCCTTTCCGGGAGCGACTAGGGACAGTTGCTCCAAAGGATGTTGATGAGTTAATACAAACTCTACAGCAAATGAAAGATCAAGGGATCATCATGGATAGTAAAAGTCCCTATGCCTCACCTATTGTGGTGGTAAGGAAAAAATCTGGAGCAATTCGCCTATGTGTGTATTACAGACCTCTGAACAGAAGAACCCTACCTGATCAGTATACACTGCCGAGAATTGAAGAAGCTTTGGAAGCTCTAAATGGGAACTGTTGGTTCACAGTGTTGGACCTAAGATCTGGATACTATCAAGTCCCAAATGGCATCTGAGGATCAGGAAAAGACTGCCTTCATATGTCCCTTGGGTTTCTATCAGCTCACTCGCATGCTGCAAGGCATAAGAGGAGTGCCAGCAACGTTCCAGAGGTTGATGGAAAGAGTGTTAGGTGATTTAGTGCCTCGAGAATGTCTTGTATATCTTGACGACATTATTGTGTTTGGAAAGACTGTGGAAGAACATGAAGAACGACTCATGAGAGTACTTCAACGCTTAAAAGAAGAGGGGCTGAAGTTGTCGGTTGACAAATGCAAGTTTTGTAGATCCTCGGTCACCTATGTGGGTCATATTGTTTCTGCTGAAGGAGTTGCTACTGATCCTGATAAGATTGAAGCTGTGGTGAATTGGCCCCGACCGCAAAATATTACGGAATTGCAATCCTTCTTGGGGTTCTGCGGATTCTATCGACAATTTGTGGAAGGATATTCAAAAATTGCTCAAAACCTCCTCAACCTGTTAAAAAGGGATGTAGGAGATCCGGGAAAGAAGAAAGGTTCCTCCAAAAGCCTTTTTGGAAATAGGTGGACTTCAGCTTGTGAAGAAGCCTTTTAGGGTACTTTCACACTTGTGGCAGGACGGATCCGACAGGCTGTTGACCCTGTCGGATCCGTCCTTCCGCTATTTTGCCGTGCCCCGGACCGCTGCTCTGTCCCCATTGACTATAATGGGGACGGGGCGGAGCTCCAGCGCAGTACGGCAGTTCGCGGTGAGAGGCCGCCGGACTAAAAAGTCGGACATGCAGGACTTTTAGTCCGACGGCCTTTCGCCGTGCACTGCCGTGCTGTGCCGGAGCTCCGCTTTCATAAGTTGAAGTCTTTCCCCCAGCGAGAAAAATTATCCAGTGCATAAATTGGAGTTTTTGGCGCTCAAGTGGGCTATTATTGATAAATTACATGACTACTTATATGGATCCACCTTTGAAGAACAGATAACAATCCACTGACCTACGTCTTGACAACCGCTAAACTTGATGCTACAGGACATCGCTGGTTGGCAGCTTTATCCAACTATCAATTCACACTCAAGTATAAACCAGGGCCTAAGAACATTGGGGCAGATCCTCTATCAAGATGGCCTGACTTACCTAGACCAGAAGCAGTAGATAAATGGGAAGAAGTACCAAGTCTGGGAGTAGGAGCTTTGAGCGCCATGGCTGCTATAGTTGAAGACCGAGTAGCCTTTTCTGAAACTCGACTTATTGACTCTTTTGGAGGAGGTCCCGAAGCTATACCAGACATGTTTGCATACCCTGCTGCTTTAGGATCCTTTGAGAGTTGCTCTATATCTTCAAAGCAAATTATCTGGAGTCAAAAGACTGATCCTTTAATTGGACCTCTTTATCAAGCAGTGAGTTCTCAAGATAGAGAAATGTTAAAGACATCTTTACCATCTGAGTGCAGTCAATTTCTACGAGATTGGGAGAAGTTTGAAATAGACAAGGGTCTACTTTATCGAGTGGTGTTGTATAATGATTATCCTGGAAGGGGCCAGTTAGTTATTCCGAGTTGCATTCAGAAAATGATTTTCCGAAGTCTGCATGATTATCATGGTCATCTGGGACCTGAGAAGACTTATGGCTTAATACAAGACCGATTCTACTGTCCAAAAATGAGAGACACCGTGACTTGCCTGTGTAAGTGCTGTCGCAGATGTTTGCAGAGGAAGGCTATCCCTGTTCGAGCAGCCTTTATAGGACACCTGAAGAGTTCAGGCCCTATGGATCTTGTCTGTATAGACTTCCTCTGTATTGACGATTCCAGAGGATTTGGAAATGTATTGATGGTGACTGACCACTTTACACGATGTGCTCAAGCCTTCCCGACTAAGGATCAAAAATCAGTTACCGTTGCAAGAGTGCTTTGGGAAAAGTATTTCATCCATTATGGCGTACCACATCGGTTGCATTCTGATCAAGGCCGGGATTTTGAGAGTAACCTGAACAAACAGTTGCTTCAGTTGTGGGCAAAAGCCGGACAACGCCTTACCATCCGGAGGGAGATGCCCTTCCTGAAAGATTTAACAGGACTTTGCTTGATATGATTGGTACTTTTACGAATTGACGATAACCGTTCCTGGAGTCGAAAAGTGGAAGCTATGGTGCATGCCTACATTAGTACAGTAGCATGCTCCGGCAAAAAAAACTGAAGATTTGCATAAATGCAGCATTTTTCCCTATAGGAATGCATTAGTGCCGGCATTCAAAATACCGGAATGCTGGATCCAAAATGTGAAAAAAGATACAAGGCGGATCCGTCTGTCCGCATGAAAAGCGGAGAGATGGATCCGTTCTTGCAATGCATTTGTGAGACGGATCCGCATCCGGATGCGTCTCACAAATGCTTTCAGTCACATCCAGATAGGCGGATCCGCCAGGCAGTTCGGACGACGGAACTGCTTGCCGGATCACACTGCCGCAAGTGTGAAAGTAGCCTAAGAGTGCTTATTAGCTGGCTGAGGAGAATGCAGCCAAAGTGAAAGAAGGAAATAAAAGGAGATTTGATCTTCGGGTAAGATACCGAGAAATAAGCCCTGATCAGTGGCGTGCCTAGGGAAGGGCGGTCTGTCCTGGGTGTACGGCTGTCAGCTATACAGGGGGGTGCTGCCTGAGCGGCAGCACCCGGCCCAATGTCTGCAAGGAAGGAGAGCTGTGATTTTCTTAGGAGAAAGGATCTTTGATGACATCATCACCATGTGACCAGTAACATATCGATATTACTGGTCACATGGCTATGAGATCATCAAAGGTCCTTTCTCTCTATCAGGAGTGTTTCTGCAGGAGAAGTTTGCCCTAATTGTGGAGCTTTTTTTTGTGAAGATTACATCAGGAAAAGGTGACGGGGGCTGTTATGCTAAAATACTGTAAGCTACTGTATAGTGTGGGATGCTGTATATTGTGGAGTGCTATATTGCTCTACTGTATACTGTGGGGTGCTGTATATTGTGGGGTGTTATACTGCTCTACTGTATAGTGTGGTGTGCTGTATATTGTGGGGTGCTGTATACTGTGGAGTGCTATACTGCTCTACTGTATACTGTGGGGTGCTGTATACTGTATACTGTGGGGTACTGTATACTGTGGGGTTCTGTATACTGTGGGGTGCTGTATATTGTGGGGTGCTGTATACTGTGGAGTGCTATACTGCTCTACTGTATACTGTGGGGTGCTGTATACTGTATACTGTGGGGTACTGTATACTGTGGGGTTCTGTATACTGTGGGGTGTTGTATACTGTATACTGTGGGGTGTTGTATACTGTATACTGTGGGGTGCTGTATACTGTGAGGCTGTATACTGTGGGGTGCTATATTGTATTCTATAGGATGCTATACTGCATAATGTGGTATCTATATGGATTCTTCAGAATGTGTGTACAGTAATCCTTGCTAAGGCTGCTAACTATACTTCATATGTAAGTCCCAGGAAGAGATCCTCCCTGTAAGGCCTCATGCACACGACTGTTCCATTTTTTCCATCCGCAATTTGCGTATTCGCAAAACATGGAAGCCGTCTGTGTGCCTTCCGCAATTTGCGGAACAGAACGGACGGCCCATTGTAGAAATGCCTATTCTTGTCCGCAAAACTGACTCATACCCCTCCCAAATAGGGCTACACAGGTCAATGTTAGCGCCAGGTATAAAGGACCATGCAGAGGCCCAAGATCCTACTATAGCGTGAAAGAGCGCACTTCTTTTACACCGTCGTCAGCAGATTCCACATAGATGTCTACAAAACCTGTTCTATGAAACGATTATACAAATAGAGTCCCCCCGACAGAGTAGAGAGGGTGTCAGCAGTAAGTTTGTGTTGACGTCACTGATTATTTTGCCCTTCCGCTGATCCGGTCGAAGAATAACCCCCAAAAAGCATATCCTGTCTGTTGAGCATCCGCCTTCACTCGGTCAGCATTTGGTCAATAATCTATCAGTATTGCTAAAGCACAAAAAAAGCAGGAGTGGATCCAAAACAGAGATGACACGTGAATTCAATATTTGCATGTCTTTTGTGTTTTGTACCTACTCCTGCTTTTGGCTACCAAATCATACGCCAATTCTGATGCAAAATAGGGACCATGTCATGCAGGCCTTACATCTATTACATAGAATCCGTTGTGCATCTCATTTTTCCTTCCTTCTGACAGAAGGGTCAAATAAATGATGATGTTGGCCAGGCCAAAAGGCAAAATAGTGACCTAGTCATGAAGTGGGGAGGGTGGGAACAGCATGGGAAGTCCACACGGTGGCCCTATGACATAGTGGTGAGGAGACCATAGAGTGGCCCAATGACAGAGTCTGGAGGTGGCAGCAGCATCAGAAGGAGGCCACAGAGTGGCACAATGACAGTGTGGAGGTGGCAGCAGCATCAGGAGGCCACAGAGTTGCACAATGACTGAGTGTAGAAGTGGCGGCAGCATCAGGAGCAGGTCACAGGGAGGCGCAATGACAGTGTGGAGATCACAGCAGCAGCATCAGGAGGCCACAGAGGGGCACAATTACAGCATGTGGAGGTGGCAGCAGCAGCATCAGTAGGCCGCAGTGTGGCAAAATGACAGTGTTGAGGTGGTGGCAGCAGCATCAGGAGGCCACAGAGTGGCACAATGAAAGAGTGGAGGTGGCAGCAGCAGCATCAGGAGGAGGCCACAGGTTGGTATAATGACTGTGTGGAGGTGGCAGCAGCATCAGAAGGAGGCCACAGAGTGTCACAATTACAGAGTGTGAAGGTGGCGGAAGCATCAGGAGGAGGCCAGAGGGTGGCACAATGACAGTGTGGAGGTGGCAGCAGCATCAGGCCACAGAGTGACACAATGACAGAGTGTGAAGGTGGCAGCAGCATCAGGGGGAGGCCACAGGGTGGCACAATGATAGTGTGGAGGTGGCATCAGCAGCATCGGGAGGAGGCCACAGGGTTGCACAATGACAGAGTATGGAGGTGGCGGCAGCAGCATCAGGAGGAGGCCACAGGGTGTCACAATGACAGTGTGGAGGTGGCAGCATCAGGAGACCACAGAGTGGCAATGTGACATAGTGTGGAGGTGGCAGAAGCATCAGGAGACCACAGAGTGGTAAAGGTGACATAGTGTGGAGGTGACAGCAGCATCAGGAGACCACAGAGTGGCAAGGTGACAGTGTGGAGGTGGCAGCAGCATCAGAAGACTACAGAGTGACCCGGTGACGGTGACAGAGTGGGGAGGTGGGTGGCAATACCAGTACCAGCTGAAGATGGTGGGTGAAAGGATGAGCACTTGGCATCAGATGTGTGGCATCAGGCGGGTGGCAGCATCAGAATAGTAGCTGAGGCAGGTAGCCAGAAGAAACCGGGCTCTTTTGTCAAAGTGTTGGTGTGGCACCATGGATGACCTAGTCTGATGCATCAGGCATTGGTTGACATTGGCACCCTGGCCCACAGATTCTACAAATGGCCATGTTCACCTCCTCTGGCGGCTTAGCAAAAAACTGCCACAACGCCGAGTAGGTGATTTTACCCCCAAAACTCCGCACTGACTGACTGCTACTGCCGCTGCTCTCGTGAACCCCTGCACCACTACTTTCCAGGAAGGTAGGCTCCTGCGAAGTGGGTGGTCTACCCCGGGCATGTTTGGCTCCCGACCTCCCACTGCTGCCACCCTGCTGACTCCCGGCCACGCTAGCGACTTGCTGACTCTGCCGCTGCCTCACGGGCAAGCTGCCACCCTCTTCTCCCAATGATAATGAAGCCCCTAATTTACCTGGCTCCCAAGTGTGATCAGCTATATCATCATCGAGTACTGTCTGCACGTCACTGATGTCCTCCTCAACGGTCTCTGGGTCAGGAGTCTGACTGCTCGCAACACCAGCTCCCACGCCACTCTACTCATCACTACTTGCCTGCCTACCGGAGGAAGCGGCGGATGTCTCTTCTAGATCTTGGCTGGGCAGTAGCTGCTGACTGTCCTCTAGTAGCTCGTCTCGCTCCTATCTAAAAAACGAGGCCTGGTGGACCTGCTCAAAAATTCAACCCTATTGGCAAAAGATATGCATAACCGTCTTGGAGGTGTGTGGGGCCTCGGTTCCGGTCTCTCCGAAATTATGCCTTTTTGGGATAGTTGGAGAGTTCCAGTGTGCTAAACATACCCAAAACCTGACCAGTACATTGTTAGCGGCGGCCAGACTATTAGTATCGGTGCACTGGAAGTCTCCAGACACCCCTAACTTTCTACACTGGATACAGAAATGTGACCAGCTGTACCGCTTAGAGCAATTAGCGCACTTGGATGCCAGCACCGCTTTTCAATTCGAGAGAATCTGGAGCCCTTGGCGATCATACAGACACTTCTCAGATACCTAATTCCCTAATAAAATGATTGTAGCAAGCAGGACCCGGATTGTATAAAGGGCCTGGAACCAAATAAGGCAAAGATGGTCCATTAGTGACATTTAGATGATTAATGCAACCAATGTAGGGTGATGTTTCGGCAAGACGGTCAAATTGTGATGATATATAACAGACCTACACCAATCACACCTAACCCCCCTTTCTTCCCCTCCGACCTTCCTATATCCCCGGTTATGTTCCTTTAGGACTCATTACTTGTTACCTATATTGAACTATAAAAATACATTGTCGAGAGGTCAAGCTATCACCTAGGCCACTTAAATATAACTACCTCATTGCCAGTGTATATCTGATATATTCTTATGTCTTAATGGCGCATATTTTTATATACGCTTGTATTTCAATGTATGTTATTTAAAGGGACTCTGTCACCAGTTTCTAACCCCCCCTTTTAAAACTATTGTTCTCTCCATGGTGCCCTTGTCATTACAAAGCTGTTGTTATAAGATAAATCCGCCGTCTAGTTTTGATAAAAATCGCTTTTATCTAACCTGTCAATCTTCTGGATAAGGTGCCCAGGGCGTTTCTGAAGGTCTGAATCTGCCGCTCTCCGCCGCCGCCGTTGGTGCCCAGCTCCTCCCATGATCCTTTCAGCGCCGCCTGAATGTAAAAGAAATCCGCCTCCGGCTCTCCTCAGTGCCCCCTCCTCCTTTTCAAAGATCCCGCGCGCGTTCGCGCATGTTCGCTCAACGAGGCAGAATCTAAAAGTCTGCACGGGCGCATCAGGCACAGGCCCGTGCGCACGCGCGGGATCTTTGAAAAGGAGGAGGGGGCACTGAGGAGAGCCGGAGGCGGATTTCATTACATCCAGGTGTCGCTGAAAGGATCATGGGAGGAGCTGGGCACCAACGGCGGCGGCGGTGGAGAGCGGCAGATTCAGACCTTCAGAAACGCCCTGGGCACCTTATCCAGAAGATTGACAGGTTAGATAAAAGCGATTTTTATCAAAACTAGACGGCGGATTTATCTTATAACAACAGCTTTGTAATGACAAGGGCACCATGGAGAGAACAATAGTTTTAAAAGGGGGGGTTAGAAACTGGTGACAGAGTCCCTTTAAGACTTCATGTAAAACCCTTAATAAAAATAATTTTACAACAAAAACGAGGCCCTGAATGGAACGGAGAGCAAATGCGCAAATATTCTTTATTAAAGGGTTTCTCCAGGAATGATTTAAAATGGCCGCCAGCAACCTGTCCTAGAACGTGAGTAGGCCTCCACTTGTAGAGCTGCCTAAGGGGGTGAGGGGCCTCACTGTACACATTACGCTCTGGCACTTGCATATACTACACATTAGTGAGTGTTCCTGTCAGGCTGCTCAGCCATGACGGCATATGGCAGGCAGCATCACATCATTACCATCTATTATAGAGCAGCATAGTGTGTAGGCAGATTTTAGGCACCAGGACAGGTTGCTGGCGGCCATATTAAATTAGGTGCTATGGGCTTCCGCAGATAGCTGAGCAAGCGTGCTTGGTTATTTCTGGAAGTCCCATAGTGGTGAATAGAAGGGTGCAACTTGCTGCCTCAGATGGGAATGCCCCTTTAAGTTACCCATAAGTAATATCTGTTTCCAGTCTTTCCGGCCTCATTTCCAGCATATACTGGTGATTAATGTAATGGTACTTCGATACATCTGTCTACAAAAGGAAAAATTTGCGGTCTCGGAGACATAATGACATGAAGCGCTGTCAGGAGCCAGTCAGGAATAGATCCTAAATATTGTTCTAGGGAGACTGTTACTAATGGACGGTCAACACAACATGTATCCTGAGCGAGAGAACATTGCTGCCTAATTACTGTGCGGTTATCTGCTGAAATGTACTCTACGCATTGAGCTCCAGGCTGAATACCACGCTTGGGAACACTATCAACCACAAGGTGACATCAGCAGGCAGAACACAAACAAGGTATTACTGGGTTTCATAGGGAGTATATAGTGTTAACTCTTCTGTCCTGTAATTTAAAGGGGTCGTGTCACCAAGCATATTCGAAATTTTTCAAACCAGAACCTGGATGTGAATACTTTTGTAATTGCATGTAACTTTTGTAATTGCATATAGCGACTGAGTTATTTAATAATATGTATCTGTAGAGCGCCACCTGCTGTTTGTTCTTTTCCTAATTTCTTGTGGTCGCACATGCTCAGTTTCAATCTTCAGCTGCCACCAACCAGATGTTCTGTTAGAAGCTGTGGCAGGGAGAGAGCTGCAGCGGAAAGGGCACACCCACTGAGCTGCTAGGCTGAAGATAATCTAGTAGATCTCTGGATCCATGTGAGGTACAGGACTGGTATTAGTTTTAGAAAGGTTATGTCAGGTTATTTATATACTTATATATCGCTGACATATTCCGCAGCGCTTTACAGACATTAGCATCCAACTGTCTTCAATGGGGCTCACAATCTAAGGCATAAACCCTAAACAATCCCACCCTAAACATAAACCAGTGATCCATAAAAGTTTATTTGGGGGAAAGGGCCTTATTTTTCCAAAGGATCCAAATAGATTGGACCACAGAGGCACTAAATACATATTTAAAGGGGTATTCCTATCTTAGACGTTTATGGCATATGCACTCATGCTTGGCCATTTCTATAACTCCCATTGAGAGAGAGATTCATTCTCCACCTGGACGTGGCAGCCGGCCACAGTATGCAGTAAGCTCTACAGCTCCCTCTAGTGGCGGCTGGAGACGATCAGTAGCTTTGGCATCTATGCCTATGTGGGGGATTTGGAGCCCTATATCAGAATGAAGAGGTCTTACTGCTGATGATGTGACTATGTACTAAATTTATGTTAACCCCTTCCTGACATTTGTCCCCACTACATACACAGCAGGTGTCAGCTGTGTTATACAGCTGACACCTGCCCTCTGAAACTTCGATCCCTGTCATTTAACCCCTCAGATGCCATGATCAGCGGCAATCATGGCATCTGAGACTCCCTCAGTTCTCCAATCACCCCTCCCCTCCCTTGACGGCCCCCCCCCTCCCCGTTTCCCTATTTATCAGACAATGGGGGCATAGCCTAATGCAGATTCGCAATACATTATATGGAACATTATATGGTGCCATTAAAAAGTGCAATTCATCCTGCAAAAAAAAATAAAAGCCCTCATATGGCCATGTGGACTGAAATATTTTAAAAATATATATGATTTTTGAAGGCGGCGAGGAAAAAAATGAAAATGAAAAAATTAAATTAAATTGGTTGTGGTGGAAAAAAAATTAAATAAAATCGTCTGTGGTGGGAAAGGGGTTAATCGAGGCTGAATTTGGGACATAATTAGAATTTAGAAAGTTAAGGGGAGATTTATCAAACTGGTGTAAAGTAGAATTGGCTTAGTTGTCCATAGCAACCAATCAGATGCCTCCTTTCATTTTCCAAAGGATCTGTGAAAAATGAAAGATGGAATCTGATTGGTTGCTATGGGAAACTAAGCCAGTTCTGCTTTACACCAGTTTGATAAATCTCCCCCTATTTAATTTATGTATATATAGATGAACTCATGAGGGGATTGAGGGGACTGAGTGTCCTTTCTATTCTATGGGGGCATACCTTTCTGTCCCTGTAACTGTCACAGCTTCTAACGGTAGATACACCTGAGCATGTGCGACCACCTCAGTAAGGTGGACAGCGGAAAAGGGAAAAGAGCAAACAGCAGGTGGCGCTATACAGATACATTTAATTGAATAACTCACTGGCTTTACTAAATTTTTAACTACATGCAATGACAAAAGGTATTCAGATCCAGGTGCTGGTTTGAAAAATGTAGAATATTTTTTGTGGGACAACCCCTTTATGAAACAAGTAAACAAGACATAAATCTGTTCATCAAAATTTTCTGTCCCTGCAGTTTATAGAAATACTATGGAGAACTCAGGCGCAGGGCAGTGAGGAGGGCTACTGCTGCAGCCAGTTGCCCAACAGCCAGCCACAGGATTGTGAGGAGAAAGTGGAAATGGATGATCTTCTGAGACTTCAAGCAAAGAATTTCTCTGTGTTTTTTTTTTTTTTACTGTTTTTGTATTGTCTATGTTTAGTGTCTAATTAAAGGTGTTTTCATGGATTTTCATATTGACGGCCCACCCTTAGGATAGGTCATCAATATGAGATCGGCGGGGGTCCGTCTCCTGGCACTTCTGCTGATCAGCTGTTTGAGGAAGCTGCATCACTTACCGGAGCCTCAGCCGTCACACAGCTTACCAAGCACAGCGTCGTCCATTGGATTGTGGCTGTACTTGGTATCGCAGGTCAGCCCTATTCACTTGAATGAGACTGAGCTGCGTCCAGGCCACCTGACTGTTGAACATGACGCCACATGGCCTAGGAAGAGGCCTAAGCGATTACTGATGGCCACGGCCTCATCGTACAGCTGACGTCGGACCACCACCAATCTCATATTGATGAGAGATGAACGAAGTATTGGAAAATTAGATTCGGCTGCTTCGCCGAATTTTATTTAAAAAATTTGCTTTCTGACTCATTACTTTGTCACAAAGCGAATTTCTTTGTAAGTAGCGGGTGCAATGACAGGGAGCGGCGATTGCGCCATTCTCTGTCATTGTACCACTCAGATGCCGCATTCATACATGATTGCGGCGTCTGATAGTAAAAACAGTGTGAAAATTAACAGAACAATAAATTAAAGGGCTTCTGTCACCCCACTAAACGTTTTTTATTTTTTTTTTAGTTATAATCCCTACACTGCGATTTATGCCTACATAATCTAATTAATCATTTCGGTTCAGTAGATTGTGTTAAAAACGTGCTTTTAAAATATGCAAATTACCTTTCTACCAGCAAGTAGGGCGGCTACTTGCTGGTAGCAGCCGCATCCTACGATCCTAAAGACGCCCCCTCCGCATGTTGATTGACAGGGCCAGGGAACGGGATCGTTCTCTGCTGGCCCTGTTTGCATTCAAAATCTTGCCGCTCGCTCGGCCGCTCCATCCTCAATGCGCCTGCGCCAGGTGTAGATGTGACGTCATCGACGCAGGCACATTGAGGATGGAGCGGCCGAGCGAGCGGCAAGATTTTGAATGCAAACAGGGCCAGCAGAGAACGATCCCGTTCCCTGGCCCTGTCAATCACAATGCGGAGGGGGCGTCTTTAGGATCGGAGGATGCGGCTGCTACCAGCAAGTAGCCGCCCTACTTGCTGGTAGAAAGGTAATTTGCATATTTTAAAAGCACGTTTTTAACACAATCTACTGAACCGAAATGATTAATTAGATTATGTAGGCATAAATCGCACTATAGGGATATTAAGTAAACAAAAAAAAAAAAACGGTTTAGTGGGGTGACAGAAGCCCTTTAAAGGAAACCTGTCACCAGGATTTTGCGCATAGAGCTGGGGACATGGGCTGCTAGATGGCCGCTAGCACATCTGCAGTACTCAGGTCCCATAGCTCTGTGTGCTTTTATTGTGTTAAAAAACTGTTTTGATCCATATGCAAATGACCTGATAAGAGTCCTGTAGCCGGAGATGAGTCAAGCGGAAAGGAGCCCAGCACCGCCCCGCGTCCTCCGAATCTCCTCCTTGCTGGCTGACGTCACAGAGCTGGAGCGCCGAAATCTCGCGATGCGCGAGCTAGCGCATGCGTAGTTCGTTCCCTGTGCTGATGCCAGTACAGGGAATGAACATGATGCCGACACTGCGTATGCGCTAGCTCGCGCATCGCGAGATTTCGGCGCTCCAGCTCTGTGACGTCAGCCAGCAAGGAGGAGATTCGGAGGACGCGGGGCGGTGCTGGGCTCCTTTCCGCTGGACTCATCTCCGGATACAGGACTCATATCAGGTCATTTGCATATCAATCAAAACGGTTTTTTTAACACAATAAAAGCACACAGAGCTATGGGGACTGGGTATTGCGGATGTGCTGGCGGCCATCCAGCAGTCCATGTCCCCAGCTCTATGCGCAAAATCATGGTGACAGGTTTCCTTTAAATCATACTTACCTCCTCCATTTGCTCGCGACGGGCCGCCCGCCGCCGTCTTGATTGAAGATCTGGCACGAAATCTCACGCAGCCCGAGGTGACGTCATCACGACGGCCCTCGTGGTGACATCATATGTTACTGCGCACAGGATTTTGTGCGAGATCTTCAACCAAGATAGCGATGGCCGGCCCGTCACGATCAAATGAAGGAGGCAAGTATGATTTTTTATTTATTTTTTACACTATTTCAGGTAAAATCGATTCCTTACCACGAAGCACGAGGAAATTCGGCTTCACAGCAACGCGAATTTATCCTGAAATTCGGATCGAATTTCCCTTTGTCGGGTTTGATTCGCTCATCTCTATTGATGACCTGTCCTGAGGATAGGCCATCAATCTGACAATCCCCGAAAATCCCTTCAAGACTCTGAGAGCATTATCCAAGATCTTCTCCTTTTGAGAACTTCCTGTGTAGAACATACGAAGCAACCCACAGATTAAGAGACTTCACCTTTTTTTACAACTTTAATGAAATGTCCCATTTAGCCCGTATATCATTTTCAGATGGTTTCAGGCAAAGGCAACAATTATTTTCTTTAAACCCGGTCAGAAAATTGCATCTGAGCTACTTTCATTTTTTCCTGACCTCAAAACATCCAACATTTCCAAATTTGGAAACAGGCTTTCGTTTTGTCTTTCACGTTAATAATCTCTTCCATATCTTTCATATAGAAAGTCACTTTTTTTCCCCTTAAGGAAACCAACTCAGACAATTTTGGTTGTCTTACCCCAGTCCCCTGGATATAAAACACAGTTAAATTGAAAAGAGACGGTAAGAAATTTCTCATTTTAACTCTTAATGAGATTTGTGTAGACCATGGAACTTTCCACACGTATTGAAAATTTTAGGAAATCAATTAATAAAAAATTCTATACAGATATGTATCATTTGTATATGTAGTAAGAAAATGTCTAATTGATTTAAGAGGGAGAGTTTTGTGGGCATTACTCTGCAGAGAGAGGGAGTAGGAGCTGAGTTGTCCATATCAACTATAGCCAATGGGTAACCTGCCTCCAGCTATATTACTGGTTTGTTATTGACCCTACCCCCAATGTACATATCGCAAGCTGTAAAGTAAGGAAGGCTAGTGTGAGTCTCATTGACCAGTGTGAAAACTGCTATATTTTCAGATATTTTTAACATTGACATATACCATCCATCAGGTGTTGAGGAAGGTGTATAATAACGACTTTGAGCAAACATGTGGTCCAGAAAGATGATACCATTGTTGCAGAGAGATAAGTACCCAAGCATGATCAAATAATGACTCATGGAGGCAAGGCCTGCAACGTCCATGAATCCATTACTGTTTCAAAACACTGCCATAGCAGCTGCCTGGTGCCACCAGTAGGGGTAGCTCACTGCATACACATGTATACAGCTCAGATTGAGTTCAGTATTAGGTTTATAAATGTGTATTTAGTGAGCTCCTCCTAGTGGTAACTGCAACATTATAAACAGTTATCAGGTCAGAAAAGCAAAGCTCCTGTGTACAGATGTGCATTGAGATCGTTGGTATGGGATCCTAAGATTTTTATGCACATAGGGGTTTGGAATATTGACAGACTTCTCACCAACCCCTATTGGAAAAACAAAATATAAACTTAGTCAGCACATTCTGTTAAATGAAATAAATGCACAGGTACACATCACCAAGGCTGAAAATACGAAACTAAACACAACGAAACAGCACTCTTCAGGCATTAAATATGTGAACCAATGCTTTATTCACTCTATAAAATGAATAGTAAGTACATAGGAAATATATTTAGATTGAAATCATTTGTGCCCATCTACCGCAACAAGGTGACCTCTTTTAGATGGGACCCTACTCTATGTGATACTTCTCCTTGTGACAACAGGCTTCAAATGAATTCAGGGAGAGCAGGCTACAACTATATACTGCACTGATTAAAAACAGCCTGTGGGAAAGATGTTTGTTAGAAACATAGAATGTGTCGGCAGATAAGTACCATTTGGCCCATCTAGTCTGCCCGATACACTGAATACTATGAATAGCCCATGGCCCTATCTTATATGAAGGATGGCCTTATGCCTAGCCCATGCATGCTTAATCTCCTCCACTGTATTTGCAGCTACCACTTCTGCAGGAAGGCTATTCCATGCATCCACTACTCTCTCAGTAAAGTAATACTTCCTGATATTACTTTCAAACCTTTGCCCCTCTAATTTAAAACAATGTCCTCTTGTAGCAGTTTTTCTTCTTTTAAATATTCTTTCCTCTTTTACCTTGTTGATTCCCTTTATGTATTTAAAAGTTTCTATCATATCCCCTGTCTCGTCTTTCTTCCAAGCTATACATGTTAAGGTCCTTTAATCTTTCCTGGTAAGTTTTATCCTGCAATCCATGTACCAGTTTAGTAGCTCTTCTCTGAACTCTCTCCAAAGTATCAATATCCTTCTGGAGATATGGTCTCCAGTACTGAGCACAATACTCCAAATGAGGTCTCACTAGTGCTCTGTAGAGCGGCATGAGCGCCTCCCTCTTTCTACTGGTAATTCCTCTCCCTATACACCCAAGCATTCTGCTAGCATTTCCTGCTGCTCTATGACATGGTCTGCCTACCTTTAAGTCTTCTGAAATAATGACCCCTAAATCCCTTTCCTCAGATACTGAGGTTAGGACTGTATCACTGATTTTATACTCTGCTCTTGAGTTTTTACGCCCCAGGTAAATTATCTTGCACTTATCAACATTAAATTTTAGTTGCCAGATTTTTGACCATTCCTCTAGTTTTCCTAAATCCTTTTCCATTTGGTGTATCCCTCCGGGAACATCAACCCTGTTACAAATCTTTGTGTCATCAGCAAAAAGACACACCTTACCATCGAGGCCTTCTGCAATTTCGCTGATAAAGATATTAAACAATATGGGTCCCAGTACAGATCCCTGTGGAATCCCACTGGTAACAAGACCTTGGTCTGAATATACTCCATTGACTGCAACCCTCTGTTGCCTGTCCCTCAGCCACTGCCTAATCCATTCAACAATATGGGAGTCTAAGCCCAAAGACTGCAATTTATTGAGAAGCCTTCTATGTGGGACAGTATCAAAAGCCTTACTAAAGTCTAGCAGTGCGCAGCCACACTTCCAAAATGCATGCTGCAAATAACAAAACACAAAGTCAGCACATCCTGTAAAATGAAATAGATAGGCGTCAACATGGCTGAAAATTTTAAAGCAAACAGAATGCAACAGCACTCTGCAAACATTTAATATACTGTATGAACTAATGCTATATTCACTATATAAAATGAATATTTTAATCAGGATTATTTGTGCCCATTTACCACGGCAAGGTGACCTCTATAATGATAACTTTCCTTGCTCTAATCCCTATTATCAGCAAGCCATTGGCTATGCCTGACCCTTCTAATTTTCTTACATCCATTGCATTACCGAGCAGAACACCCAAAAATGCAATGCCTATTTATCAATAATTCTCACATTAAACATGACACTGCTGTACTGCATCCTCAGAAGAGCTGACAAATCGTTACTTTTCGCCGGGTATGCTGTGTATTTATTTAGCACGGCTACTATTTTTGCTTTTCTGCTGTAACTATTGTAAAGCTTGTGGTACAAAACACCTCCATGGGCACGCTGCTGATAGCACCTTGTTGAATTATTTAGAGGGGATATGATAATGAGACGACGTGGACTTTGCCAAACACAGAGGTGAATAAAGAATTCACTTTATGTTAACCTCCCGCTAGCAGCCAGTTGCTTCGCCCTGGCAGACGGTTTAAACAACATTCAATGACTTAATTTGTTCACTGTTCGAAGCTTTCAGTAATAAACTGGTTTGTTTAACAGAGGGATTTGGCAGATTTATTATATACCGTGCAGTTAGTCAATATATCTCTAAGTTGTACAATTATCCCCTGTTTCACTTCTGTTGAAAAATAACTGAATAATACTGAGAAATGCAGATTTTTTTTTTTGCATGCTGTCCACCTTAAAGAGCACCTCTCCCCACTAGGGTTGCCACCCGTCCGGTAACACACCGGCCAAGCCGGTAATTTAGTGCCCCTGACGGTATTTTCCTATAAGGACTGTTACTAATGAGCGCTTCCATTGTGGGGCACTCATTAGTACTGCCTTTAACTCCCACCCCTCCCCCACTTGTTTTAAGAAATAAATAAAAAATAACTTACCTCATCCATTTGATCGCGCCGAGTTGAACACTCACTGCTGGCTGGATGTGCAGGACAGGACCTGCAAAACGTGATCACGCCGGAGCGCAGGTCCTGTCCTGAGCTTCCAGTGAGTGCTCACCTCGGCGCGATCAAATAGATGAGGTAAGTTTTTTGTTTTTTTCTGCACAAAGAAGGGGGATATTACAATTACTGGGGGCACTTATAGGGCATTCATATTACTGGGGGGGGGCACTATTAATTCTGGGGACACTAATAGGGGCATTACTATTACTGGTGGGGCACTAATGGAGGCATTAATATTATTGGGGCACTAATGGGGGCATTATTTATTCTGGAGGCACTAATGGGGGCATTACTGTTACGGGGGCACTAATGGGGGCATTCATATTACTTGGAGGCTCTAATGGGGGCACTATTAATTCTGGGCGGCAATAATAGGGGAATTACTATTACTGGGGGCACTAGTGGAGGCATTATTTTTATTGGGGGGCACTAATGGGGGCATTATTAATTCTGGGGGGCACTAATGGGGACATTATTAATTCTGGGGGGAACTACTGGGGCACTAATGGGGCATTACTATTACTGGAGGGCACTACTGGGGGAACTATTGGGGGCATTCATATAACTTCGGGGCTCTAATGAGGGCACTATTAATTCTGGGGGCACTAATAGGGGCATTACTATTACTGGGCGGCACTAATGGAGGCATTAATATTATTGGGGCACTAATGGGGGCATTATTTATTCTGGAGGCACTAATGGGGGCATTACTGTTACGGGGGCACTAATGGGGCATTCATATTACTTGGAGGCTCTAATGGGGGCACTATTAATTCTGAAGGGCAATAATAGGGGAATTACTATTACTAGGGGCACTAGTGGAGGCATTATTTTTATTGGGGGCACTAATGGGGGCATTATTAATTCTGGGGGGCACTAATGGGGACATTATTAATTCTGGGGGGAACTACTGGGGCACTAATGAGGCATTACTATTACTGGAGGGCACTACTGGGGGAACTATTGGGGGCATTCATATAACTTCGGGGCTCTAATGAGGGCACTATTAATTCTGGGGGCACTAAGAGGGGCATTACTATTACAGGGCGGCACTAATGGAGGCATTAATATTATTGGGGGGCACTAATGGGGGCATTATTAATTTTGGGGGGCACTAATGGGGGCCTTAATATTACTGGGGGCACTATTAATTCTGGGGGGCGCTAATGGGGGCATTCTTTATGTTGTGCTATTCCTCTATTATTTCTACCTAGATGTTTATGAATGAATTGACA
Source organism: Bufo gargarizans (assembly GCF_014858855.1). Lineage (NCBI taxonomy): Eukaryota > Metazoa > Chordata > Amphibia > Anura > Bufonidae > Bufo > Bufo gargarizans. Next base: position 453,596,981 of record NC_058084.1, on the reverse strand, counting down.
CGCGGTCTGGAATAAAGTTCATCTGGGTGTTACCAGTTGGAGTATGTCCTTGCACAGTCTATCGCTGGCAACACTGATTGGATGGTGTCAGGCTGTGTAGGAACACACCCCAAACTGGTAACACCCAGTTTGGCCTTTTTTGTGTACTACTTAAAATTCATTTATACATTTCTAGTAGGAATAATTAATCAATGGAACAACATAGAGTTACATGAAAAGATGCTCCACAATTGTTATCACATGTTATTATTATTGGGGGAATGAAAGTAGTTACTAAAACAGACAGAGCGGCAAACGGAACTTACGGAAGATGGGAATAGTAGAAAGAGGTGAATGACAGGAAAGCAGAAAGACATAGCAGAACGGACCCATCACCAAACAGCAAAGAATAAGCAGAATCTGCAACAAGCACAACAACTAGGCTAGCAGCAATGAAAGACAGTAGAACCACAGGTCCCAGGATACAATACCAATCAACTAGATTACGATACAAACATTAAATGCACAGAGCTTTTGCTATACCGGCAAAGAAGCACAGAAACTCTGAAGATTTAAAGGGAGGCTAATCAATCAATAAATCCTTCCTAAATTATCCAAGAAAGTTGGTAAATTGAGCAAGATACTGGTGTAATTGGGAAAAAAAGATGCAAAAGTGAAGTCCACCCTGCAGATGTCAGAGGCATCTGTTTAATGCGTATGTTTTTTTGGGACAGTTAAATATGGGACAAAACATGGTGTGAACACAGCCTAAGGCACTTTTTATCCTTCAACCAATGTTAGTAAACAGGTGAGGAGGACGTGAAGAGGAATTCCCTTTTTTGCTCAGTGAGTGAACACATGATGTCACAGCTTTGAGCAGGGGCCGACAGTAAAATAATCCCGCTCGTGTTGCGTTGGATCAGTCAACCAGCGAAAGATTAATTTCTTGGAGATTGTGAAGTCTGAATGTCAGCCTATGATTTATAACAGTTTTCATGTAACTTTTTCCGGCCGAGCTGAAGCTTATTCAAACCCGCTGCGCTATACAGGTAATGGTCCCAAGAGTCTTGAATTGTTCACTGCTTAAAATTTAGCAAAGTACAAGAACCACTTTATGTTCGATTCAGCAGGAAGCCATTATCTGCATTTTAGATTCTGCATCCGACGGTGTTTTGTAAGTCTTGCTACAATAAGAATTTATAATTTTCTTTCAGCCTCCAATTATATATCTAGGGCACATATGGAAATATTATTTTTGAGATGTACAAAAATCCTCAGAGCCGACAATCAAAGCAATGGGACCGTCTTCTGTAATCATGAACATAAAGAGCAAAACAATACAGGTTTTCTCTATGTGAACAGTTCACTGTTGGGCTCGTAATATTTTTTTTATTTCCTGATTTTAAGCCAAAATGGTTTTTATTATTTATCGGTTACACCCAATCACACATTCTAAGGATAATACATAACTCCCCGGTTTTCTCTACGTTGCAACAGTTAACGGACCCCATCAAATGTGAATCAAATTAGCAGTTCAATCTCATTGAATCTGACTCCTCATGGTCCTTACTGAATAGGTCTAGACCAGGGATGCCCAACCTGCCGCCCTCCAGCTGTTGTGAAACTACAACTCCCAGCGTGCCCTTATAGCTGTAGGCTGTCCAGGCATGCTGGGAGTTGTAGTTTTGCAACAGTTGAAGGGCCGCAGGTTGAGCATCTCTGGTCTAGACTCATCCATAAGGAAGGTAAACCATTTAGACTTATTTGTATCCAGTAAAAACTTTCTGAAAAGTAGTAGACGGGACATGAAAAAAGAGACATTGTATAGTTCAATCCTCTCAAGGAAACAGAACCATCTCCCTAGCCCCACCTTGTGGAAGTGCCTCTCTATGAGTCAAAGTCTGACTTTTTAACAAGCCTTGGGACATAACAAGAGAAAACAGCCAAGCCACATATCCATCCGTAGTCTGATGTTTTGGGGTGGCTTGCGCCTCATCAGTACAGAGTAGGATTCTGGCTGGCTCAGTGCAACGCCTTGGATGGAGCTTAGGCAGGATGCTGAATCTCCTTAAAGAGACCAGCTGTGTATGGAGACCAGGGGTGGATTGGGAACTTAAAGTGGCCATGGAAATAATACTAAACGTGGCCCGTTTTGTAGTCGGGTCCAAACTGATGGAAGTCAGGGCTAACATAAGTAGTGGAGGCCAACAATGCTGCAACTTGCTGGTCCACAGGGGAGAACGCGTGAGGTTATCGGTGGGCCGAAGGGTACAATAGTTCATCGGTTACTCACGGTTTAGCAGACGCCTCCCCGGGCCAGCAGTGCAGTGAAGGGGAGAACAGCACAGGATTCTCCGGGGCACACTCTATTACAGGGGACACCAGCCAGGTGGTGATCGAGGTGCCCTTGATGGTGATTGGTTTTCTGGGTGCTTGTGCGGCTGGGCCCCTGACTTAGGTGTTGTCGTGACGCCAGCACCTTGATGGTGCAAAATGATGAGAGTGGTTGTAGTATGGAGATAGAAGAATGAGGTAGGGTTTGAATCCAACTAAGAACTTTACTGTAACCAGGATCTTGATAACAGTTTACATCCAGTAATAAAACACCTTTGCCTTGCTCCAGTCTCAGTAAAGGTAGTTCAAGTCTTTGTCTTCTACACACAAGTGATGCAACAGATGATCTGTCTGTCCTTGAAGTAACGGTGAGGCTGCCGGAAGCTAATAAATCCTTCACCTTGATACAAAGGCGCCTAGAGCCTAGAATAATGGCCATTGTCCTTCCTTTGTCTTTCCACAATAAACTTAGTAAAATCCACTTGACACTCCGGAATAGTAGACGGTAGAATACAGACTTCACCTCTGCCTATTTTCCTGGCTTGACACTGAGACCATGAATTGGTTCCTCTGGGCCGTAGAGCCAAAGAGAGAGCTGAGAGAAGAGGGGTCATCTACTCCCCTCTTGCTCCTCACTCCATCTCCTTCTTCCTCTAAACTCTAACTCTCTCTACTAGGCCTGAACTGTGGTATATATACTGTGGTGCTACCCCCATCTAGTGGTGGAATGTGTATAATGCACCCAGCAGCCTGGTAACAGGGATTTCACATAAGAATGAAATACAGCATGATACAACATATGACATAACAAGCTTTTGCAGTGCCCACGTACACTAGTGGGATGCTGCAATGCCATATTGTGGCACATTATACCACCCCAACAAAGACATCACAAAATACTGCCACCAGCAGCACAAAATACATCCCCAAAAACTTCTACTCGCCGGCTCTGAGGAGGTTTCAGGCAGTCGTCTGGACATTGGCCCACGGGGACATTTCACAGTAAAGTCTATGGCCAATCCGTCCCTGATGGAGACTTTATTGGCAATGCTCCATGGTATGGATCCTTACGCCAGAAATTCTAATGTACGTCAGCCAGGGGAAAGTTATAGGAAATCCGGCAGGCCGTAATAAGCTCTGCCCCCTCCCGCTAAGCCCAGCACCCTTTTGTCACCACTTTAGAGAAGTGTTGTGCGACATAATTTGTGAATTGTTAAAGCCAAAACAGTAGCGTAAATACATGGATACATAAATTCCTGGTGACAGGTTCCCTTTAACATGATGAGTTCCCTTTAAATGCAGTGAAACAAACACATTCTCAGGGCTAGTCTTCAAGAACTAAGATTAAGGCTACTTTCACATCTGCGTTTTCCTTTCCGATATTGAGATCCGTCATAGGATCTCAAAACCAGAGGAAAACACTTCAGTTTTGTCCCCATTCATTGTCAATGGGACAAAACTGAAGAGAACGGAGTGTGCCAGAAGGCATTCGGTTCTGTTCGGTTGTGTTCCCATGCCAGACACAAAACCGCTTCAAGCAGCGTTTCTGTGTGCGTTATGGGATACTGATTAAGACGGATTCGGCATGAAACACAATGTAAGTCAATGGTGCCGGACACTAAAAGAAAACAGATTCGGCGCCCGTTGACTTGCAATGGTTTTAGTGCCGGATCTTGTTCATTTTAGAGATAATACAACCAGATCCGTTCAGAATGGATGCAGCCGGTTGTGTTATAACAGATGTGTTCTTGCTGATCCCCTGCCGGATCCAGCAAAAACGCAGATGTGAAAGTAGCCTAAGCCGGCCATACACATTAAATACTTTAGCTTTCGGATGAATGATCTCTCCCGACGGATTCCCTAACAACTCCTACATACATGTTTGGCTCGGGTCGAACGTGTACATGTATTCTATAGGGAGAGCAGAGAAAGTTGCTGCCAGACACTGACTGGCAGCAACTTATCTCCTGGGAGAGCAAAAGGATCTGATGAAAATATTCCCTTTTCCCTCGTTCTTCTCACATTTGGTTCTGTCGGGGGAGAGTCAAAAGCTCCCCATACAGCGATCCCGGGAAGGAAGAGGAGTGCTGGTAGTAGTTGTTCACAGTGGTAGTGATAGGAAGGGGAAGAGCGCACCTTTTCTTCCCTTTGGGGCACACCCTGATTTTGTGTTCTCCTGCCTGGAGTCGGTTGGGATGCCCTTGGTGTTAGGGGTGCAGGGCAGGGTACCAGTGAGGCTTGCAGAAGGCAGTGCTATAATGTGGGGATGCAGGGGTTGAGGCATGCAATAATGAGGCCACGATTTATGGAAGAAGTCCACTATTCAATCGATGCTTCACAGAAGCACTGTACACATTTAATGACGTTTTTACAGTTGGCTTATACAATTTCCCAAGGCTACATATGAGAGGCAGTGTGCCCAAATGAGTGCTCCTTCTAAATCTCTTGCTTATAATCTGCACAGTGTTCCCAAATCGACCAAGGGATGCAACTTGTCTCTCTCACTATGTCAGTATATCAATGTCAGTATCTCTGTAGTATTCTCAGTGGATTACAGTTTCTCAACAGATGGCCAGTCTGTTCTTTTATTTTGATGGGGGACCTGCAGTTTATTACTCCCATCAGCATGCAGGGAAGTATGTAGCTTGAATGTAAACAGGTTACCTTTTCTGCAGGTGCTCTGCACTTTCCCTTACATTGTTTGAGAATCCAAAAGCTCTTTCCCTCTAGGGCTAGAAAATATGCCATCACTTGGCTGCTTAGAGTCCACAGCGTGAGAGGTTTTCTCCGGTCACTTCTGCTCCCTTGCTGTTTGCACATCCATGGCTTACACTAGACTGAACTACTTCCTCCTAGAGAGATAGGGGTGGTGCCAGCCCTGCCCAGAAACAGTAACTAAGCACCTCCCCACTCTCTCCAAATACAGCCTTTGGGACATAAAGTGCACAAAATACATTGACATTGACACTTGCAGTGGGACACTGCACCTATACACATTAGAGGGTCTGCCAAACCCGTTGTTCTCAGCAGGTTCGGTCAACGGAATGCTAATTTGTATGGGGGCCTTTTTCCCACCGCAATGTGCCCAGTCTCTGAAACAATAATGGTCTTTAGTACGATGAACCCATTTACTGCACTAGTCCACTAGGTATTCTGACTTTAACCTCTTTATCTCCCTAGATCACGAGGGATCATAAAATTAATCCATTTACAGCACTAGACCACCAGGGATTCTGACATTAACCCCCTTTATTGCCCTAGACCACCAGGGATAATAAATCTATTTACTGCACTAATTTATCATGGATTCTGTCATTTACACTTCCACTGCCTAGGCCACCAGAGATCCAGACACTAACTTCTTCAGTGCCATCGAACAATATATACATAATATTGACATTAGCAATTTTACTGCCCAAGACCAGTTATTAAGGCCCTGTACATTAATGTTTATCTGATTCATTGCTGGATTAGGCTCATTTCACATCGTATGAGAGCCTTCCATCATAAGTATGTCAGAGTACAGCATGACATATAACTTGATGTAAGGCTCTGATTTATGCCACCGTATAGGCAGTGTTGGACGTTGTCCTAGATATCTCTTAATGGAGTAGAGCAGTCTACTGTGCCATTTAGTACAGTAAAAATAAGGTATGTGGGCAAATACTTCCCTGGTGCATGCCTAAAGGACATTCTTTTGGTATACGTTGGGTCAGTGGGGCGCCATGGATGTTCAGCATATGCATTTTACCAGACCAAGTTCCATAAATCCATAAGACTCTAATAAACCCTGGTGGGAAATGGCTCCAGTCACCTACCAATGGGCTTGTCTTCTCCAGTCACCTACCAATGGTCTTGTCTTCTGCTGGATCTTTGAGACCTAATACGTGGACCCAGAAGAGGTTCTTCCGGTATTCTCTTGAGCCAACTCTAAACCTGAGCAGAATGAATATACATAAAAATACAGAGTGCTATCAGAAATATAGGTCATACAAAAATATTCCAGAGATTATTTTGAAATTTTAAAGTTTCTAATTCAACCGGAGAATGTTTTACGTTTTCTAGGCAGCAGTAGGAACATCACATACCATTAATAATAAGTCTTCTTGGCCTGAGGAAAGCATGCTTCAAAGCCGCAGATTCTGTAACTTAAGCACGGGAATGGTTTAGCTAATTTGCAGTTAACTGCAGCAAACACTTAAAGCTTAAAACTTACTCCTTTACTTCATAGGCAACCAGCTGAATTTCAATTTTTTTCCAATTTAGAATGGGAACCACGGTGTCAAGAAAAATTCCTACCCATCAAAGAAACTTAAAAACATTTTATACTCATTTCACTGAAAAAGGACAGGAGGTAAAATTCTGCACATAAAGGCTGAACCTTATTATTCGGAATATGGTTCTACTCTCTACTCAACCCATTAAAATAGCTAAGTCTGCTAATGACCTTGGTGGTACCTCCCAAAAACTGCGCACCCTTGCAACTACTCCCAACTCTGCGCCAGTTACTTTTGGGGTTTTCTTCTTATCTTCTATTCATCACGTTTTTCTCCGAGAATCACTTTCTTAACTTCCCTGTACATCTGAAGTTATAAATCAGAGACCCTCCAAAAATTAGAGAATGCTGGGTTGATATCATCTCTTGGTCAGAGTAGAGAGCAGATACAAAAACAAGCAAAATGCGCAGAGCCTTGGGTAAACCTATGAGCATATGACCCAGCAGTTACAAGGCGGCATGTGACCCAGCAGTGATGAGGCGGCATATCACCAGCAGTGACGAGGCGGCATGGGACCCAACAGTGACCAGGCAGCATGGGACCCAGCAGTGACCAGGCAGCATGGGACACAGCAGTGACCAGGCAGCATGGGACCCAGCAGTGACCAGGCAGCATGGGACCCTGCAGTGATCAGGCAGCATGGGACCCTGCAGTGATCAGGCAGCATGGGACCCAGCAGTGATCAGGCAGCATGGGACACAGCAGTGATCAGGCAGCATGGGACACAGCAGTGACCAGGCAGCATGGGACCCTGCAGTGACCAGGCAGCATGGGACCCTGCAGTGATCAGGCAGCATGGGACTCAGCAGTGATCAGGCAGCATTGGACCTAGCAGTGACCAGGTGGAATGTGACCCAGCAGTGATGAGGCGGCATATCACCAGCAATGACCAGGCAACATGGGACCCAGCAGTGACCAGGCAGCATGGGACCCAGCAGTGACCAGGCAGCATGGGACCCAGCAGTGACCAGGCAGCATGGGACCCAGCAGTGATCAGGCAGCATGGGACCCAGCAGTGACCAGGCAGCATGGGACCCAGCAGTGACCAGGCAGCATGGGACCCAGCAGTGACCAGGCAGCATGGGACCCAGCAGTGACCAGGCAGCATGGGACTCAGCAGTGATCAGGCAGCATGGGACCCAGCAGTGACCAGGCAGCATGGGACTCAGCAGTGACCAGGCAGCATAGGACCCAGCAGTGATCAGGCAGCATGGGACTCAGCAGTGATCAGGCAGCATGGGACTCAGCAGTGATCAGGCAGCATGGGACCCAGCAGTGATCAGGCAGCATGGGACTCAGCAGTGACCAGGCAGCATGGGACCCAGCAGTGACCAGGCAGCATGGGACCCAGCAGTGATCAGGCAGCATGGGACCCAGCAGTGATCAGGTGGAATGTGACCCAGCAGTGAACAGGTGGTATGTGACCAGGCTGCTTGGGGACACATCACCCCCGAGGCCAGTCACTGGCTGCAGAGGTGCACATGAACCCGTCCATGCCGAAAGTTTACATGTGGGGACTGTACACAGTGAAGACAGCTGGAGAACCACAGAGCTGGAACTACAAGGTGAGGAGCAGGTCCGCAGGAGCGGGGTTAGTTTGAACAAGAAGCTAATTCTGGACAACTCCTTTAAGGCTTATTTTCGCACAACACTGGAATATGAAGGTCAAGACCTGTATGATAGAAGGAAATGTGAAATCTTCTGCTGCTTAGTCAGAATTTACAGGCGGGCTAGGAAAGACGCTTAATTAGTTGAGTGTGGTTAATGAATTCAGTGGATCCAGTGTAGCTGCTCTCGCTCTCTTCTGTCTCGTAGTAAGGAAATGTTCAAGGCCTATAGATATCTTAAATTAGTTTCTAATCCTCTTGTCCCATATCCTTATCATTTACAAACCTTAAAGCGCTAAATAATGTTGGAGTATCCTAATAATGCTCGTTATCTCAGGACACAGTCTACACGGATTGAAAGCTCTTTAAATATTGTTCCAAAGATAGAGCTGAAGAAAATTCCTTCCCCTGCCCGGAATGGATCAGTGTGTAACTGTCTGCAGTGCAGAAATAAAGCCCCCCCCCCACCGCCACCTTCACATGTCCTCCCCCAGGATCATAAGCAGGACAATCACGTGCACCTTCGCCAAAGTCATGCAATGTGTTAGTATTTAAAGGGGAAGTTCCATTAATTGGTTTGAATAAATCCCATTGAAACTGCTGTAATTAAATGACTTTTAGTCATCACTCACATACAGGTTTTCATTCGCATACACTCACGACAAAAAAAAAAACACATCCGCATTGCTGCAAAACTCGGCATGCAGTTATGTCTCAGGCGGATATGTAGATATTTACAGGTGTGGTACAGACACAAAAGGGCGTAAAAGTGCTTCCCCCGCTGCCCTATAACAAGGCTCTCAGAGGCTACTTTTGGATAGTGTACCTCTTGGTAATAGATCGTCGACTGCTACAAATGCTCCTATGACACACTTGAAGACATTTTGCCCAGTTAACACACTTTGAGAGGAGGATCATCATTTTATTGTGAGAAGCAGGATGGTAGTTTTGACAAATTCTGCCATTCTGACCTAGCTGTTAGGAGTAGGGTTGAGCGGACCCGTGGATGTTCGGGTTAGCCAGGTTCGGCCGAACTTCGAGTCGAACTCGAACCCCATTGAAGTCAATGGGAACCCGAACTTTGGTGCACTAAAATGGCTGTAAAATAGTCATAGTAAAGGATAGAGGGCTGAAAAATAAATAAAAATGGGGGGAAGAGCAGGACAGTTGCCCTGGAAACAAATGTGGATAGGGAAATTACTTAAAATAACATAGAATATAAAAATTTTTAAAAATAATTATCTTGAACTAGGAGGTGGAGATCAAAGTGGAGTAGGAAAGTTGAGGAGGCCGTGGACGTGGCGGTGTAGGTGGAATCGGTGGTGGTGGAGGAGGAGGAGGTAGCCAACACTGTTTTTGTTGTTTTTTTCCCTTTATTTTTATTTTTATAAATTTGGGAAGACCCCAAAACATTGGGAAATAGAAAAGAGAATGTAAAGAGAAAGAGCGCTGCAGTATAACAATGGCTGGCTATGGTCGGTATACTTGTCTATTCAGCACAAGGTACGGACAAGTCCTGTGGGATCCATGCCTGGTTCATTTTAATGAACGTGAACTTGTCCACGTTGGGTGTGGACAGGCGGCTGCGCTTGTCTGTGAGGACGTCCCCTGCCGTGCTGAATACACGTTCAGATAATACACCGGCTGCAGGGCAGGCCAGCACCTCCAAGGCGTAAAGGGAAAGCTCAGGCCATGTGCCCAATTTGGAGACCCAGAAGCTGAAGGGGGCAGACCCGTCATTCAGTACGTGTAGGCGTGTGCACACATACTGCTCCACCATGTTGGTGAAATGCTGCCTCCTGCTAGGACGTTCCATGTCAGCTGGTGGTGCTGGTTGTTGTGGCGTGCTGTCAAAGCTTTTCCACATTTCGGCCATGCTAACCCTGCCTTCTGAGGTGCTGGCGGTGCCCCAGCTGCGTTGGCGACCTCTTCCTCCTCCTCTGCCTTCGCCTTGTGCTTCCACTGAGCCCCCGCTGTCAGGTGGGAATGCCATCAGCAGTGTACAATTTAGCTTACTCAACCACTTTGGCTGGAGCGTGTCCCACAAGCACAGGAGAATGAAGGTGAAAGACGAATGTCAGTCTCCCTCGGACTGGGGCTCCATGCAAGATCTCACCTCGTGGGGTATCACTGATGATAAGAAAGGTGAGGAATCAGCCCAGAACTACAAGGGAGGAGCTGGTCAATGACATGAAGAGAGCTGGGACCACAGTTTCAAAGGTCACTGTCTGTAGAACACTACGCCGTCATGGTATCAAATCATGCATTGCACAGAAGGTTCCCCTGCTCAAGTCATCACATGTCCAGTCCCGTCTGAAGTTCGCCAATGACCATCTGTATGATCCAGAGGAGGCATGGGAGAAAGTCATGTGGTCAAGTAGAACTTTTTGGTCTAAACTTCACTCGTCATGTTTGGAGGAAAAAGAAGGATGAGTTGCATCCCAAGAACACCATCCCTACTGTAAAGCATGGGGGTGGTAACATCATGCTTTGGGGGTGCTTTTCTGCGAAGGGGACAGGACGACTGCACTGTAGGAGAGGATGAATGGGGCCATTTATTGTGAGATTTTGAGCAACAACCTCCTTCCCTCAGCAGAGCATTGAAGATGGGTTGTGACTGGGTCCTCCAACATGACAACGACCCAAAGCACACAGCCAGGATAACCAAGGAGTGGCTCCGTAAGAAGCAGATCAAGTTTCTGTAGTGGCCTAGCCAGTCTCCAGACCTAAATCCAATAGAACATCTTTGGAGGGAGCTGAAACTCCATGTTGCTCAGCGACAGCCACGAAAACTGACAGATCTAGAGGAGATCATTGTGGAGGAGTCGGCCAAAATCCCTGCTGCAGTGTGTGCAAACCTGGTCAAGAACTACAGGAAACGTTTGACCTCTGTAATTGCAAACAAAGGCTTCTGTACCAAATACTAACACTGATTTTCTCAGGTGTTCAAATACTTATGTTCAGCAGTGCAAGACAAATACATTCTTTAAAAATACTACAATGTGATTTCCTGAATTTTTTTTATTTTTTTATTCTGTCGGGAATGCACCTACAATGTGAATTTCAGACCCCTCCATGATTTCTAAGTGGGAGAACTTGCAAAATCATAGGGTGTTCAAATACTTCTGTTCCCAATCCTCACTGTATAGTATATACAGCAGTGGGGGCCCAATTTAGATTCTTGCTATGGGGCCAGTGATTTCTATGTACGCCCCTGCAGGAAAGGTACAGAAGAACAGGCAAGGACATAACAACAACACTTTACCAATCGACACCACAAACAAGGGCAGATGGCAAAACCCCCCGAGTCAGCAGTAAGGGGCTATACCCAGCAAGGCAGAAGAAAGACTGACCTCAAGCCCCACAGCTCACAGAAAGATATAACGAGGGCACCTGATAAGCCACACCCAGGAACAGACCAGGGAATGTTAACCCCATCAGAACTAAACAGGGAGGGGAGCCTGAATGGACAGAGAAGTTAACACAGGCTGAAGTTCTGGGCATTGCCCCTGGCAATCAGCATACACGGAGTCCACCGCAGCCAGTACGCCAGAGCACAAACAACCCGTGTCACAAACAGAAATGCATCCATACTCAGACCCTGTTCATACTTAAGGCCGCAGCCAGCACGCATAATAGAACCAGCATGTATGGGAACGCCCACAGCCAGTACACAAAGTGCATGCAGCCAGCCTACATGGCACCGGTGCAGACACGGGAATCACAAATAGAGGCCACAGTTCACACACTACAACGCATCTAGCATGCAGTCCCAAGCAACCAGCATACACAAGTGTCAGCCTGCAGCCAGTATGCAATGGAGCCTGCAGCCAGCCTGAATGACAACAGTGATAAGAACTGCACAGAGATGCAGACACGGGGAGTACACACATACACGGGCATAGTTCACACAAGACACCGCAGCCAGCACGCAGCCCCAAGCAACCAGCATACACAGGTGTCGGCCTGCAGCCAGTATGCAATGGAGCCTGCAGCCAGCCTGCATGACAACAGTGATAAGAACTGCACAGAGATGCAGCCACGGAGAGTACACACATACACGGGCATAGTTCACACAAGACACCGCAGCCAGCACGCAGCCCCAAGCAACCAGCATACACAGGTGTCGGCCTGCAGCCAGTATGCAATGGAGCCTGCAGCCAGCCTGCATGACAACAGTGATAAGAACTGCACAGAGATGCAGACACGAGGAGTACACACATACACGGGCATAGTTCACACAAGACACTGCAGCCAGCACGCAGCCCCAAGCAGCCAGCATACACAGGTTTCGGCCTGCAGCCAGTACGCAAGAGAGCATGCAGCCAGCCTACACGGCCAAAACTGTCACAGTGAACAGCACCGTGACAACATGAAACTTTTCCCTTCCTCCTTTGAATCTAGACTAGACTGAACTGAGCTGGGGTTGGAATTAGGTCCACGGCCAGCCTCCTACAGGGGGCTGTGTCTGGATTGTTAACCCCGACGGATCCATACAAAGATTAGCTGGGTACATTACAAGGCATTCAAAAAGATTGCAAGTACCCTGGTCTGGGGTATGGCATCTACCTATTCTTTTCCTTAGGGGGCCGTATGTGCATCCTACATGCTGTTTGTTGCAGGATGTGCATGCTGCTATGTAAACTACAGATTTGGATCCACCGTTAATACAACTGGTTACTTTATAAGAAAGACCTGCAGTATAAGAAGTAAACTCGTTGCTCGTCCGGATCAGAACTTGAGCTGGCTTGGGAGACTGGGAGATAAAGTTGAAGCCAGAGTAGACGCTCTTCTGGCAACCGCTCTAATACCCGTTGCAATCAGTTCTCGCATCACGTCATCTTGCATTAACAACGGAAGCTATTTATTTATTATGTTGTGGATGTTTGTAAACTGACATCTGTAATTTGTAACAAATGTAACTGTATTGTCTATACTTGCATCCGTCTTCATGCTGTGCTTGTGTTTTAACAAGTCACAATCATCATAGAGCTAACACCCTCTAATGAGAGGTCTCCAACACACTGTGCAAGTGCAGACACCCTCTTAATTGTAGGAAGGGTTTTATATCTTCAGACTCCTGGAAAAAAAGAAGCAGCAGTACAGCAATCTCTATGCAATGTAATGGCTAACCTCCGGCACTCCAGCTCTGCTAAAACTACGACTCCCAAGACACCCCCCTGCCTTGGCTGTTCTCAGAACTCCATAGAAATGAATGGAGCATGCTGGGAGTTGTAGTTTCAGCACAGCTGGAGTGCCGAATGTTAGCCATCACTGCGCATAGGGGATGCTGTAGACAGGGATGGCATGATGAAGCCAGTAGGGTGATATTGCCTAATATAGGTTTCCCATATAATATAGTAGAAATGACATTTTGTTTGGAGACTATCAAAAAAAGGTGGTATCGTTTTTGTTGATGTCACCCATAAACTCAAAAGTCACGTTATTGATATATGTTAAAATAGCATTAATGGAGCTATCCAATGAATAATGTAAAACATGCTGATTAAAATCTTCATATAGGACATGACAAAACCTTACTAACAAAGATAGGACCAGCCCTGTACCTCACAAGGATCCATAGATCTTCACATTCATTGCTCCAATTGTTCTGCTACATTTATTTCAAGATGTCTCCTCAGGGGACGTGTCGGTGTGTCCCTTCTGCTGCAGCTGGTGGCAGTTGAAGGATAGAACTGAGCATGTGCTTCCGTCTTAGTGTGGAGAACATAAAAATTAGAAAAAGAGCGAACAGCAGGTGGCGTTATTCGGATAGATTTAATTGAATAACTCAGTAGCCATAATAAATTATTAATTACATGCAATTACAAAAGTATCCAGATCCAGTCAGTGTCGGACTGGGGTGCCTAGGGCCCACCAGTAAGATTTATTTTGGGGACCCACCGTACGGATACATTCATATATTATCTGCTCACACAGCTGGAAAATGCTGCCAGATGTTTGAATATGGGGGTCCCTGCAGCAACTTCGAGAAGGTAGGTCCTGGGGAAAAGAGGACACTGGTGGCTTTCCTCTATAGCTAGAAGTCATCTCAGCTCTGATCGTGTCTATAATAATGAACTGGGGAGTTTCTTAAAAAATCTATCAAGTTTTTATATGAACATCGGGTGGTTGAGGTGCTGTACATGGAATATATGTATGTAGTGCAGTAAGTCTACTGTGTTATGTGCCATATGTGCAGGGGGTGGGAGACTAGGGGCCCACCCTGCTCAGGGGCCCACCGGGGGACTCGCCTGTACCCCTGTGGGCCAGTCCAAGCCTGGATTCAGGTTGGTTTGAAAAAGTTAGAATATTTTTCGTGGGACAACCCCTTTCATCTCCTCCTCCGATCCTTTCCAAATAATTAATAAATCATCAACATAAAGAGCAAACCAAAAAAATGGAAGAAAGAAAAGGGATGGAACTGCTTAACTAAAAAATTTCCTCCCACCTGGCCATGTAGATATGTGCAAACATCATCATTACATTCACACATAGAATGTTTTATTCGATTCCAACAAATCCTTCTTGGTGTGTTATTTTTTAAATTATTATTATTATTATTATTATAATTACTTTGGTAATGCGTGTATTTGCAGCCTATTTATCACTTATTTTTATTGGGCAGCAAAGAGCCCCTTAATCATGCTCATTTGTATCTATTACCTAGTACAGCCTAATTATACTCATTTGTACCTATTGCATTGGTGCGGTAAAAACTAAATATACTGTCTGCATACAGTAGAAGCAGAGGAGTGCGCGTACAAAGAATCTGTGTCTGTACATTTCTTGCAGAACAATTTGTATTACTGCATCTGATAAGATATTCTGCTATTACAGTTTATGCTGCATCATATAAGCAGATATACACATCATTTTCCTTTTGCAAGCCACACCTTATCACCTTATAACAGTAAAGGTTGCAATTTGCTGCCATCAAATCATACGTGCTTGGCTGTTATCTGACATCTGTAGCCGTTCCGAGACTGTAAAATCCTAGGAGGAGGAAAGAAAGTGATAAAAATAGATAAAAGGATAAAAAAAATATATAAACTTCTTCTCATCGGGCACAATGTGGTATGGAATAGCGCTAAACATCACAGACAAAAAAAAGGCACGTTCCCCGAAATTGTATGTTGTTCCTTATACAGTTTCAAACCAGAAAGTAAGGGCGATCATTTTCTATGTGGTGACTCTTGGTGCCTCATTATTTTACTTTTGCTTTGTATCACATTCAGTTATGCTGATAAATAAACCATATATTTTATAATATAAAATTCTGACTGCCTGAAGTCACCACTAGGGGGAGCTGAGGAGCTAATTGTCTTATCAAAGTGGGTTTCCAACAAATAACATATCTCTAATCCACAGGATAGGGGATAGATGTCTAACTGGTAGAGGTTTGACCACAGGGACCCCTGTGGATTGTGAGAACTGAGGTCCAGAGTTCACATTTTGAATGGAACTGCAGTTGCAAATGTCCAGTTTTGTTCCATTCACGTCTATGAGGCTCCCAAAGATAATCTGGTACAGCAGCATATGCAACCTCCATTAACCAGGAGAAACATAGGACTTCATTCTAGTGATGGATGGAAGTCCCAGCAGTTAGACGCCCCCCCCCCCCCTAACATTTAGACACTTATGTCCTATTTTGTAGAAGGGGATAAGTGTTGCTTGTGGGAAGACCCCTTTAAGTTCACTGTATGCAAATTAGCTCTTCTCCAGAAGGAAGAAAACTACCTCATACTAGCCAAAAGCAAAAGAACAGAATACTGGTTGACTGATGTGTGTGTGTGTGGAGGTTGGGGATCATTGGTTTTCACTGGAGTGATCGAGCCATGTACTTCAGGCAATTCTCAATTGAGAAAAATGTATGGATTTACATATTTTGTCCCATGGAGCATGGCCTGAACTAATCCTCCATACACTGCTGGATCTCTTGAATGAATACCTCCACCCCCAAGACCTGCGTTAAAGGCAGCAAACCATTTCCCTGCTCTGTACTGATGAGATACAAGATCCCTGAAACAGCTAGTGATAAGTAGCTCTTCCTTTAGAGGAGTCTCTGGAAGGGGCGCACCTGTAATGAGGCAAGGTGAGGCGGGTGCCTCAGACAGACCATCTAGAGGAAAGTGTGGGGTGGCGATCTGAATCAGTACTTTACAGTAATAGCACAGTATTGTATGCGCTGTTACTGTGGTGTCAGATCTACCCTAGTGACAGACCACTGCCGTCCCCCCAGTATACGCCCGCCGCTCTTGTCCAGTTCACAGCGAGCTCAGTACTGATATGTGCTCACTGTGTTGTGTCAGTCACTACTCACTCCCTCATGAGCTCCATCTGCGACCGTTCTCCTCTGCCGACTCCCGCTCAATTCAGTCACGCTGTAAGCAGGTATGAGGTGAAGTATGAGCAGGCGGGTGGCTCAGGCACAGTGCAGTACGGATGCTTTCTACATCTGTATGTCTGTTCTACAAAAGACAGAATATGTCCTATACTCGTGACTGTGTACCCATTGAAGTCAATGGGTGCGCAAAAGAATGCAGACCGCACAGGGACCACATCCGTATTTTGCTGATCTGCATTTTGCTGACTGCAAAATACATACGGTCGTGTTGTTATCTGTTGTAGAAATATTAATAGTTGTAATCAGCTCGCATCAAAGTTTGTGTAAGGAAAAAGGTAAATCCATTTTCCATCAGCCGCAGTTAGAGAAAGACCCAGGTGCTACCATCTTGATTGAATTCTTGCTCAGCACTCCCCCTCCTCCTTGCCCAGTCTGCCTTTATTTACTAACAAAAGGTGTAAAAGGGGCTGGCCCAAGACAAGGATGCAGGAAGTGATGACATATCAAAGGACAGGGAGGGGCAGTCAATGTGGCTGGGCAGACAATGGACACACCCCCATCCCTGTATAAGGAAGGATGAGTCATGCCCATTACCCGACCAGCCAGGTGGCCGCCCACCCCTCATCACTGTCAGCATGGACCTCACTCAATACTGCTCCAAAGTGATCAGTATCTAATAAAGATGTTTTCATACTGACAGTTTTACTGCTGGTCCCGATTCAGCCAAAGTACCCTCTGCTAGAGTGCTCCTTGGCTAAATCCGACACAGGGAGACAGATGACAATCTATAAAAACACACACACATCCTAAGATAGAATGTCCGCATAATAAAATGTCCACAACAGTGTGAATGTAGCCTTAAAAGTATATTAAATGGTCATTAAAAGTATTGCCCAGCCCATTTCTCACAATGATCAGACATGGAGGGACACTCGCGCAAGCCGTCCCCAGGCAGAACATTTGATATACAGGTAGTTTACTATTTGATAAGAGGCGGGGGAGGGGCGCGCCTTTCTATAGTTGCCCTCAGGCAGCAGAGAGGCTAGAATCATCCCTCGTCTCTGGTTTGGCACACAGAGGTAACAATTGTAGCAACATAGTATATGGGTGGGTTCTGCGCTCTGCCATACGGCATAGAGATAGGTATTAAATAGAGTAGGTTCCGGCCTGGGCTGAGGTCACCTTGCCGTGGTGGATGGGCACAGATATTTTTTGATCAAAATATGTTTGCTAAGCTCATGTTCATTTATATCATGTGTGGTATTGGTTTATATACAGGTTTGTAGAGTACTATGTTTGGTTTTTTGGCTGGTATAAGAAAGTTTTCTCGGAGTTACATATGTTTTTTGCTGTGATGTAATCTCCTTAATGAGAATCGGTACAGGGAGAGATAAACAGTGGGGCAGATTTACAAAAGCCTTTTCTCCACTTTGAGATGTAAATAATAACTTTTAGCCCTTTTTGCTTCTTTTTTTAAAAGTGATAAGAAAAGGGACAGGGCTTATCTGTGGGGGCCCATAGAATTTGCTATAATTATCAGTGAATTCTACACCAGCTCATAGTTGTCCTGTGCCTCCTAAAATCCTTTTGTCATCCATGGTTGCTACATTGCAGGTGCACCCCCTTATTACATTCCTACCCGAGAAAGTAGAAATGCTCCAGTTCTGAATGAAGGGCAAAACTGTCAGAATGAATACAATTTTGGTTCCGATCGAGGGCATATATACCATAGAGGCAGCTGCTGTGAGACACATACAAAAGGCGGGTCCATATGCCCAGCAAGAGAGAGTGGGAGGAGGAGAGTGGTTGTCGCAGTGACAATGATGGGAGTGGTAGCTCTCATGGTGGCAGTCCTCAACCTGATGCTACCTAAACAGTGCAGTGATGAGAGGGTGCACCCATTTCTTCTCTCAGGGCACACCCTGGGCTTTTTGGGGGCTGGTGGTAGTTGGAATGACCTTGATGGTGGATGGTTGGCAGGGTGCAAGACAGGAGAACAGATAATGGATGGAGTCAATAACCAGGCCTATTTGGAATAGATGATAAGAGTTGTAGCACATATAGCAGCAATAGACACAATTCTAAGGCATGTTGCATGTAGGCTCTTCCCAATAGCTGTGTATAGGCAGTGGCAATGATGGTAATCCTCCCTATAAATGCTCTTTGTAAGCTTAAGCTTCCCAAATAACCACAGGCAGGCAAATTCTGTTCGCATTAACACTTTCTGCAATGCCCAGTCTGCGGGGAGCAGATCTTAGATCCCGATGGCCAGTCCATCTCTAAAGTGTGGCGGGTGCCGAAGCAATTTACCCAGACCACAGCAGTAAAGTCCTTTGCCATAAACGAGCCTTACTTTACTGTCTTTACCCAGCACGGCCTTGATGGTTCTAAATAGCGACGAGCGAAGCGAGCTTTGGATGCTACATCTGAAGTCGCTTCGTTCAAAACTTCGGATGAATACTGCACGGAGATCCGTCTCCGTGCAGGCTTCCTGGACTAGACTCCTTTTTAGGCCTACTTTACAGCAGCTCACAAAAACATGTCTTGCCTCTAGCTCTGCTTACTAGGAACTCTCTAACCAGGGGGTGGGACCAGCCCATCACCAAGACAACTTCACAAAAAATACTTTCATTTAACTATATGTTGCCAATACGCAACCATTTGGAATTCACAGTAAAAAGTGAATACTTTAACATAAAAGTGCTCAGACAGTAAATCACAAAATTTAACTCTTTAGTATGAAGTTAACTCTTTATCAGTGATCCACTGGGTTATTGCATAAAGGTATAAAAATTCTGAAAAAAAATCCAAGGGTATTAGGAGTGGGGTTGAGAATGGAGTATAGGGAAGATCTCAGAAGCATATTCTGCCCATTTGTCCCTCCCATTTCTATATGCCAGTCCTCCAAACAACCGCAACCTAATATATTTGAATCCCGTGGTCCCAACAGACTCCCAACTTAGACCCCACAATGATCTAATCTCATAGACCACCACAGTCAACTTTTGCAGGACTCTCTTGTGAAATGGGTCTCAAAGGGGAAGGGCTTGGACAAAAATACCTCAAAATGGACATTTCTGGTTGGTTTTGTGGGCTGGTCAGGACTTAAATTGAATAGAATTACAAATATTGTGTTGTATGCACATGATGATCTCAGAGCAATTATCGCATTGACTTTTATGTCACTGTGTGGTGATGAGGGGTTTCGAAGGTCCATTGGATAGTGTCCTAGACAAGTTATGGTACAGAGGGCATGAGTCTAGAATCGTGAGAGGATTCCTCCATAGCGGACACATCACTGAGAAGCTATTAATACTGCAGGAGCCTCAGTACAGTCACTTCTTCCATTTCTCCTCCTATTTCTTACCCAGGACAAAGCCTGGGACACAATGTAGAAGACTAAAAGTTATTCACACTGTCCAAGCAAAATCTGGAAAGTTGGTACCTATCGGCTTGAGTCCCAGTTGAGACTGGTCACTTTCTGGTTCCATTTTGTCTCTGTAGAGCTATATCTGCCTTTCAGGACTTTTGAATATATATTCAAAAGCCCTGAAAGGCAGATATGGCTCTACAGAGAGTGTATGTGCCTCTTGCCTATTTAATAGCACAATGTAGACTGAAATGATAATATCACAGACCTTCTGGAGGCCATGGCTGTTACCACCAAATCTTTCATCTCATAAAAGTAATTACTATTGCTTTACTAGCATACGTATCCTAACTTGCTCTACAGGTTCTGATGTTGTGCTCTGATATAAAATAGATAACGATAGATACAATAGATGAAGGCAATAAATCCATGCTTAATAGTGGACGGCACCAGTACATAGTACATTACAGTGACATGGGACACATGAGGGGTGTGCTCAGCAAAAAGACTGAGCAGACAAGACCTAAACCAAGGTCCCTACTTCAACAAGGTCTTATTCTGACTGTGATTCGGGGACCAAACAAGTCATACTCTACCATAAATGCATACAATTAAAAACTCACCAATCTTCTATTGGCTACAACCTTTATTAATTAAACTTTAACCATAGGTTAATTAATAACGGCCAATCATAAAATGTATTAACTTAGGTTAACAAAAAGGCCTTGACAAAGACAGCAAAAAAGGTGAGAGGTAGACCTTGGTCCACAGTCTCCTGCTTTTATTTACCTAGCAGCAGGTCATATGAAAAACCATTCTCCAATGAGTCACTTGCTACTGGGGCTTGGGGCAGATTGGAGGGACTACCAGTCCAACCATGATCTGTTGCCACCCTGGACAACTCTGCCCAGTGATGGCAATGCATCGAGCTCTTAAGGAACTGGAGTGGGGATGCGAGTGCTAGTGGCTCTCACTATAAGATGTCTCACTGTGGTTTCCCTCAAGCCATTGCTCCGTAGGGCTGGTGCAGTAGGAGGAAGGTAACCCTTTCTTCCCTCTGCGCACTCCCTGTAGTTGGGGATCCTACCTGATGGTAGTTTAGGTTGCCTTTGATGTTGGTGGTTGTATGGGTGCCTGGCAGGAGGTGTAGTAGTGCAATGGGCAGCGTATGGTGTAGTAGGAGTCAGGAAACCAGGCCAGAGGTAGTAGGATAAATTCCTATTTTTACTTGAGTGCAAAATAGGAGTTGTAGTACATCCAACCATAATCTGAACACGGTGCAAATCGTTTTCCCAGATTGCAAGATTCGGAGGCTGGCAAAGCAGCAATTAATGGCACTCTTGGTATGCTATCTTGGTAAAGTCAATCTCACTAGAATCTATGGCTAGCAACGGTAATCTCGCAATTATGGCTGTTGTGTCCACTGCAGTATACAGGTCTTTACTGGCACGTCTGGCCAGAACATGATTAAGTGTGATGGTTGTTTTAACTGTAATCCCTCACAAGCAGCAACGTTTAGATAGCTGTAGTCTCAGGTTACCTTGCTGACTCCTATGCTTGGCCATGCAGTTTCTAAGTTCTTCTTTTCTCTCTCTCTCTCTTTATAGCTGTAGCAGAAGCAGTAACTTTCACAGAGTCTCTGGATCCTGAGGCTTAAGGAGAAGGAGCACATGGACTTGCTTCCTCCCTCCCTTCCTAACTCACTCACTCTAGTCTCTTCTCCTCCTCTAGACAGGAAGTCAGATCAGCCACTCCTTCCAAAAAGAGAGGAACCGGGTGGTTAACCTTGTCCCTGCCAACCATACCAGGTTATGCTGAGTGTACATAAAATCACACTACAAGCCATTTACTGCAGCAACATCTCTTCGGTCAATCACAATCCATTGCCACCCATGGTCAAAGCTGCCCAGTGATGTAAATACATATTTTCGCAGGAAAAATTCTTGCCAAAAAACTGAAGGATCCATATAGAATGAAGACTGTAATCCCATGTAGAGCCCTCCTTATTGGCTGGGATCTTGCCATTATGTCTCGAATTGAGCAAAAACTGGCATACACACCATGCACCAAATTTATTATGTGTTTTAGGTGCCTTTTTCTTTACAAGTCAATAGAAGAAGCGTCAGTCAAAGACTAGTTTCTCTGTCCTACTGAAATAAACATACCAATAACTGGGACGAAAAAAGTGAATGCTTATAGGAGATGAGTGGACATGGAAAAATATCTGCCTGTTGCCACCACTAGGGGGCTGTGATTAGTCAAGCCAAAGCCAGGAGTGGATCATGAACTGAGGACACCTATAAAGGAACGTTTGAGTCTTCTGCTCTTTTTCAAACTTCAAATACTTTCTTCAAAAACTGCATTAAAATCCTGAAGGTGGAAACCTGTCCCAATAGGAACTACAAGCGGATTGACCCTCTAGTGGCAGAAATAGTGCTCTGCACATATCAACTGCAGAATAATCAATCAGGGACATAGTGGGAGCAAAGTGACTAAGGTGGCCCATTGGCCACTAGTATTAGGTCAGGGTTCTGTTACAAATTTTGCAATGAATTCTGCCACCCCAAATAAAGAATGAAACACACAGTATACCAATAATAGATATAATCAACACTTTATTAGTACATAATATATAATACATTTTGTGATGAGGCAAAGGAGCTTTAAAGGCTATGTACAACTTTGGGGGCAATTTTTTATAATTGCATTGTACTCGTTTTGAGCTAAAAATAATTTTTTCAATCGGTCTTTATTACAAATATGGAGCCCTTTTTTCTGTACAGAGCTGAGATGCTCTAATAGAGGGATCTGAATTTTCTCTCTCTTCAGTCAGCCGGCTAATCTGACGGGCTCCTTATCTCTGATCTCTGACATTATAAACACTCATTATAGCTCAGTTCGTATATTACTGATAGGAATGTGGCTTAAATAAGTGTTTATGACCTTTTACTAAAATTAGAGATAACGTTTATTAGATGACTGCACAAAGTGAAAGTAAAAAGTACTATTCACACAGCTAGGCAAACAGTTAACCCTTTGTGACAGAACGGCTCAATATTTTTAATAAAGACCAATTGAAAAAATGATTTTTAGCCCAAAATGAGTAAAATGCAATCATTAAAAAAAGAATTGCCTTTGAACGTGTACACAGCCTGTAAGTTATGCTTCTGTTAGGGCTTCTTCACATGTAGCGGATACGCTGCCCATCCACAGTGTATTACAGTCGCAGCAAAGCGGGCGAGATTTTAACAAATCTCTATGCAAATCCACATGGAAAGTGATCTGCAGTGTAGAAATCTGCAGGATGCCAATTACTTCTTTTCACCCTTTCCAATTCATAGCGTGAGATCATTCGTGGTGGTAAATCCTTGACAACATCTGCAGGTAAATGTTGCAAATTTCTCAGCAGATTCCAATGCAAATTCTACTGCAAAGTAATGTTTTTCTATCCAATTCATGCTACGTATTGGCATTGCCTAAGGCCTCTTTCACACAAGCGAGTTTTCCATCCAGATGTTATCCGTTTTGTGAACAGACATCATCCAGACTGATCCCTGACCCATGCATTTTAATGGGTTTGTGCATGTGAGCGCCGCTTATCACTGGTCAACTTTGCAATCACAACGTATTCTATATGGCAGGATGACAGGCCGAACTGGATGGACAAATGTCTTTTTTCGGCCTTATGTACTATGTTACTATGTTACTATATTGTCTATTTTTTAAGCAGCTTTGGCTCCATAGAAACAAATGGGGCTGCGTTAAAAAACGGAAAGCATCTTTATGCAATTCGTTTTTCACTGGTGGTTGCTAGAAGATGTTAAGTGTTATTCTTCCGTTTTTCTTCACGTGCGTGAAAAATGGATGCAATCTAGACAGAAAAAACCCCAGAAATACTAAACGCAAAAGCCAACAAAACGGACTGAAGTTGCATGCAAGACCACTAGATGTTCACTGAACAGACGTGACACTT
Source organism: Bufo gargarizans (assembly GCF_014858855.1). Taxonomy (NCBI): domain Eukaryota; kingdom Metazoa; phylum Chordata; class Amphibia; order Anura; family Bufonidae; genus Bufo; species Bufo gargarizans. Next base: position 453,573,094 of record NC_058084.1, on the reverse strand, counting down.
TTCATATTGCTCATGTGAAAGAGGCCTTAAAGGCTATGTACACCTTTGGAGTCAATTTCTTTTTTTATGATTGCATTTAACTTATTTTTGGCTAAAAATCCTATTTTCAATTGGCCTTTATTAAAAATATTGAGCTATTCAGTCACAAAGGGTTAACAGTTTTTCTGTGTGACTGGTACTTTAACGTTCACTTTGTACCAGTCATCTAATAAACCTTATCTCTAAACTACTGAGAGGTCATAAACACTTATTTAAGCCACATTCTTATCAGTAAGATAAAGACTGACCTTTAATGAGTGTTTATAAGGTTAGAGAGCAGAGATAAGGAGCCCTTCTGCTCCTGAGATGACGGAAATGACCAAAAATCCACAGGCAGCTAGTAGAGAATGTCAGCTCTGTACAGAAAAAAGGATTCCATATTGTTAATAAAGACCAATTGAAAATAGTGATTTTTAGGTCAAAACAAATATAATGCAATAATTTGAAGAAATTTACCCCAAAGGTGTACATAGCCTTTAAGGCTTATGCACACGACTGCAGTCTGAAAAACACGGATCCGCATAAAAAAAAAAAGGATGACATCTGTGTAAATTCCGTGTTACACCCGTTTTTCTTTTTTGCAGATCCATTGTAACAATGCCTGTCCTTGTCCGCAAAACGGACAAGATTAGGACATGTTTTATTTTTTTTGCATAACGGACTTGCGGAGATACGGATACAGAATCCTCACAGAGTCATTTCCGTTTTTTTGCGGCCCCATTGAAATGAATGGTTCCGTGCACAGGCTGCGAAAAAATAAATAAATGAACGGACACGGACAAAAAATAAGTTTGTGAGCATGAGCCCTTAGGCTGGAATCATCCTTGCAGTTTTTATAGTCGTGTTTGGCCCAACGCCAGAAGTGGATCCAAAAGGAATGAAGAGTATAAAGAAATGACCGATACTTCTCTATGTCGTGTCCGTTCCTGGGCTAAAGAACTGCATTAAAAACCTGTACGTGTGTTTCCAGCCTTATCAAGGATTTTAAAAAATTCTCCAATTATTTTTGCACATTGTTATAATAGATACAATTTATATTGTCAGACAGGACCTGAGCAGAGGCAGAAATACGTACAACCTGCGCAGCTGCCCAAACCTCCAGAACATAAGATGGCTAACGGCATGTGGCATTTTTTTTTTTTTTAACGTATTTTATTTTCTGTTATCTGTATACATTCCAGATGCTTCACGTCTTCCCAGGCACGGTATAGCATGATCCTAATGATAAAAATGACATGCTGGTTTTAATGGTGACCCATCCTTCTTTTAACAGTATTTAGAGGAGGGGTGAGCAGACATCAATGGAGCGCTGGGGTGGATTTTGTCGGTGGCTGTAATCTTATCAGCTGAGCACACGTACTCTCCTAACATTATGGAACCTAAGTATCACCATCGAGATTTACATCATTCCTAGCCATTGGTGTTCATTCAGAGCAGAATTCTCTTCCAAAACTTATCTGTTCGGCTGCAGACCTTTTCATGTCTCCCCTCCCTCACACCAGGTGACGAAGTCATTAAAACATCCCCTCCGTGGAGTTATTTTCCCCATTCTTAATCTGAAAGAACGCAGACCGCTCTCATTCCTATGACTTGCAGGTCCTATGGTGTGGGTTTTAATGCTGCTTCTTAATAAAAAAAGAAAGAAAAATAGAGTGGATAATTTTTTGCATATTTTTTTCTCCCCCCCCCCTCCCTAAATAAATAGTAAATGTATGAACTATTTCATGAAAAAAAGACTAATGGGAAGGCTGTGGGTGTATTCACATGATGCGGTTATTTAATGGTTTTTGTACTTAAAGGGGTATTCAGGTTACATTGAGGATAGGGGATAACTGTTAGGTAGGGTATCTCCGGAATTCCCATAGAAATGAATGGAGAGGCCGCACACATTTCCAACCAGCCACTCCATTCATTTCAGGGAGCTGCAGGGAGCATGGGTCCCCCATTCTCATGATCGGAGGGGGTCCCATCAGTAAGGCCTCCACAGATCTAATAGTTATCCCCCATCCTGTTAGATTATAACAATGTAACTGGAATACCCCTTTAAAGCGCACCTGTCAGCTCTCCTAACATTTTTGAGAAATAGTAACCTCCTGGATCCCCTACAAAGGCCTCTCACCCAGCTAAGCCACTTCTCTCTGCTCCGCACTGATTAGGGGTAATTTCCCCAAAACAGCTGTCTGCAGATGAGGTACTGGCTTGGCTAGTATCCTAAGTTATGTTGCAAGGCTTGTTTACAAGGTGGACATTGACCTATAGGATAGCTACATTACATCTGGTGGCACCACAGGCACAGCATTCATTTCTTTTTTGGGTAGAGAGCTAATATGCATACCATTTTCCCAGAGAAGCACTGCATTGCGTATTAGGCTCGTTATGCCTACTAGGCACTCCTCACAAGTAGAAATAGTACCATCTAGATCCCCAACAAAGACCTCACATTCAGCTAAGCCAGTTTTCTCTACTCTGCACTGATGAGGAGCAATCACCTCGAAATAGCTCTCTGCAGATGTGATACTGGCTTGGCTATAATTCTATGTAATGTTGCAAGGTCTGTTTACAAGGTGGAACATTGACTTATAGGATAGATACCTTACATCTATCTGGTGGCACCACAGGTACAGCTTTCACTTCTTTTTGGGAAAGAGAGCTAATATGCATACCTTTTTCTCAGAGGAGCATTGCATGGCCTGCAAGGCTCTTTATGACTACAAGAAAGCCTCCACAAAAATAAATAGTACCACCCAGATCCCCAACAAAGGCCTCTCAGTCAGGTAAGTCAGTTGTTTGTTGTGCTCTACACTGATGAAGGGAAATCACCCTGAAACAGCCATCTGCAGATGAGGTAGAGACTTTGTTAATCCTAAATTATGTTGCAAGGCCCGTTTCAAAGCTCAAACTTTGACTTACATAGGATAGTTTCCTTACAAGTAATGGCACCAGAGGCACAGCTTTCTTTTCTTTCATTTTTTTTTAAAGAGAGCTAATTTGCATATGTTTTAGTAACTAGAATGCTGTTTTTGACATTTCTTTGTTATTCCTCCTAGAAATATAAGAAAAAAATTGATAAATAAGTATTACCAGCCATTATCAATAAGGTGTGTCCCTTCAGAGTGTAACTCTATCCATACACATTAGCTACCTCTCCCGATCCCCTCATGCTCACTCGGCTGGGCCAAGCATGGGCACATTGTGAATGAGAACCAGAAGAAGACCAGAGCAGCTGCCAGTGGGAAATGGCTTATCTCCTTGAGAACAAAAGGATCAGGTAATGCCCCTTATCTTACCTTCATCTGTTCTTGGGGTCAAGTCAACAGGCCCCACCCTCAGGCACTTTAGTCTGTCGTCCAGTCCAGTCGAAGCAGGCAAGTTCAGCCGACATTTATCCAATGTGTATGGTCTTCTTAACAGTGCCAAAACTGATTGGACAGCCAGTGTGACTAGGACAAACCCCTTATACTGTGCAGAGGGGATGGGTAACACACAGTTTTCAATTTAGTTAAATATTTGAGGAATAACAGAGGAACAGTACTAAGCAGAAAAGTTGCTATAGGATTGTTATGTTATGGAGAATACTAGTATCTATTAAAAAGGATGCCAGGAGAGGTCATGGGATCTTTTTAGGTCAGGTTCATATATGCTTTGGAACCTCCATTGCAGATTCCAATAAAATGCCACACAAAGAATAGAGCTTATTGGATCTGTCACTGCCATTATTTTCATTTTTCTATTCATATGACAGAACAAAATGTGAACAGAATGTGGGGAGTTCAGCCCGCACAACCTTTTATGCAAGTTAAAATGTGAACAGAGCCTTATTTCTTTTCATTTTCCTAAAATCAGTAAACCCCTTTACTTCCATAGTTAATTTTAATTCTATAATAGAAATGCTTTCACCCATAGAAAACATTAAAAAAGCCAGCAATATACCTGCATAGTAACTAGCTAGATAGTGGAGGTGATTGGTACTAATCTTCACGCCAGAGCAGAGGGGTAGAGAGAAGCTGCCTAGTCCATGCATCCATGGCCTGTATAATAGTCAGACATAAAACTGAAAACAACCTTCTTACCTGTGAGGAACTCTGACTAATACTGTGCATTGCAGGAAGAACATATGACTGATTTGGACAATGCAGCCTATGTTGTACTGTGCCATGTGGAGAGGAAGCCATGGTGATAACTGCAGATATAACCATCTTTGCTGCCCATGAATTAGGTAAAACGCAAGCCAGAGGGGGAATGAGCATTTTCCTCTTAAAGGGCTTCTGTCAGCCCACTAAACAGTTTTTTTTTGTTAATAATAATCCCTACACTGCAAGCTCCCTATACATAAGCTAAATATTCATTTTTGTTCAGTAGATTTTGTTAAAAAGCAATTTTTATAATATGTAAATTACCTTGCTACCAGCAAGTAGGGCGGCTACTTGCTGGTAGCAGCCGCATCCTCCTCTCATAATGACGCCCCCTCCGCTGTGTGAGTGACAGGGCCAGGGAACGGGATCGTTCTCTGCTGGCCCTGTTTGAATTCAAAATATCGCGCCTGCGCCGTACCTGTCTTTAATCGGCGCAGGCGCACTGAGAGGCGGCCGCTCTGTCGGCCGCTCTATCCTCAATGCGCCTGCGCCGATGACGTCACATCTACACCGGGCGCAGGCGCATTGAGGATGGAGCGGCCGAGAGAGCCGCCTCTCAGTGCGCCTGCGCCGATTAAAGACAGGTACGACGCAGGCGCGATATTTTGAATTCAAACAGGGCCAGCAGAGAACGATCCCGTTCCCTGGCCCTGTCACTCACACAGCGGAGGGGGCGTCATTATGAGAGGAGGATGCGGCTGCTACCAGCAAGTAGCCGCCCTACTTGCTGGTAGCAAGGTAATTTACATATTATAAAAATTGCTTTTTAACAAAATCTACTGAACAAAAATGAATATTTAGCTTATGTATAGGGAGCTCGCAGTGTAGGGATTATTATTAACAACAAAAAACAAAAACGGTTTAGTGGGCTGACAGAAGCCCTTTAAAGAGACTGGGTTATATTTGCATGTTGCCACTTAGGGAAAATGTAACTAGTTAACTTATTACCTCTAACTACGCCCGTGCCCTCATTACTTAGTTACATAGTTGTTTAGGTTGGAAAAAGACAAAAGTCCATCAAGTCCAACCTGTAATCCTGCTATATCGATCCCTGGATCAATGTCCATCTTCCATTTAAAAGGGGGTTGGGCCAAAGGGAAAGGGTGTGTACAACAAGATTTCTATACATTGTCATAAGCCTTAATGGTATTTTAAAATAAAATGTCATCTAAAGCTTTTTTGAAGCCATCTCTTGTATTTGCTGTGACCAGCTCCTGCGGTATTCCAGAGATTCACAGCCCTTACTGTAAAGAATGCTTCTCGCCTCGACTGAATCTTTTTTTCACCAGGCGTAGGGAGTGGCGCCTTGTTTTTAGAGGGGGTTTAGCGTAGAATAGCCTTTTTTGTATACTGTACGTTAAATGGACAGGAAAATATATATTTTTTCAAGACTAAACAAATTCAGTTCATTTAATCTTTGCTTGTAGCTGAGATTTTCCAGGCCGTTTATGAGTTTAGTCGCTCTCCTTTTTACTTTTTCTAACTCCAGGGCATCATTTTTATGGACTGGTGCACAGAACTGAACTATGTATTCCAGGTGAGGACACGCCAATGCTTTGTATAGTGGTAATATTTAGTGTTGGGCGAGCATGCTCGGCCGCAGGGCCGGCCTTTGGGGTGTGCGGGCTGTGCGGCCGCACAGGGCGCCATAGCAACAGGGGCGCCGGGTGGCCGACACAGCCCGCCGAACTCTAAGTGAAGACTGTCTACTATACTACTATTATATTTTGTTGCTTTGCTTGCCGCGGCCCGCCGGCTATCTATTCTACAGGAACAGGCGCATGATGAAAACATGATGAAGTCAGACTCACACCGTGACACTCACGCCACGGTCCGGACTAAGAGACTGAGTGAGGAGGGGGCGGGGCCCGCGGCTGCTCTGCGCTCCGCTTTGCTGCCTGTCTCTTAACAGAGCAGAGCAGACCAGACTGGCTGCTGGAGTGTGACGCAGGCCGCAGCTGCCGCACAGGCAGAGAGAATAAGGAGGCGGAGCGAGCGCCAGCCAGCAGCAGCCACAACAGAGAGTGAGACTCCTCAGTGTCCAGTCCACAGACAGCACAGCAGATGTATGTATTTGTATTGTTTTAAAACTTTTATGATTGCCAGGCCTCTAAGAAAAGGGGAGGGGGCTATTACCTAATATTTTATGGGAATTGGGAATTTAAATGACATCTCCTTTGCTAGCAGGTGGAAATTTGCCACTTGCCAGACGTCCAGGTGAGCCCAGAGCGGACATGTATCTGCAGCACCGCATGCACGGCTCATCCTCTCACCTGAGGGGGTAGGATACCATCTTGCTTCCTCCAGGAGATTGTTGGAGTGGGGCTGCCTAGCGCTCTACAGTACAGCCGGGCGGTGTCCCCTTCTCTGACCTCTGTCACAGAGGGAGAAGGAGACACCGCCCGGCTGTACTGTAGAGCGCTAGGCAGCCCCACTCCAACAATCTCCTGGAGGAAGCAAGATGGTATCCTACCCCCTCAGGTGAGAGGATGAGCCGTGCATGCGGTGCTGCAGATACATAGAGGTCCTTACTGTCACAGGTCGTGCATGCTCACCACTGCTCCCTATGGTTATTTTCCCTCTCACTTTCTATTCCTCCTGTGACTGTCTCTCTCTCTCTCTCGGCCCGTCCATCTGCTCAGGCCCTCACCTCTCTTGGTTTCCTTCATTTTCGAAGCAGCAGCCTGGAAGCTATCCAGAGGCGGATTCAGGAGCTGCAGGTATCTGCTATAACCCGCAGAAGCCATTGACATAGATACTGCCCTGGCCAATGTCTCAGACCTTCCATACAATGGTATAATGATGAGCGATCGGTCACTTCATCATAGGCTGCCCATGGTGACACATACTGTAGTGACCAGTGGCTCTAGCAGGAGTTAGAACGGCCATGATGTAAAACTACCCCTCACGTATTGTCTGACACTGCACTGACCTGTTTTCTTCTCCTCTACCTAACATCTCACCAAATCTACCTTTACCTGTCCCCTTCTACCACTACCCTATCTCCATTGTCAGCAGAATTGGTAAGGTGCTGCACTGCAGAACATCCTGTCCAAACCATTGCCCATTACCTCCTGGACGCTGCACAATTCTTATAAATCACGTATATGCAGAGTCTGTGAGGACTACTATGGTGCTCAACTTGGGTTCCTGTGTATTTTCCAGGCTCATACAGTCGAGAGGACAGACATCGCCACCCTCCTGATTCCATCAATAACTGTAGCAGACGCCGGAACGTATTTGTGCGTTGGCACCAACTCTGCAGGCTCCTCTCAGCGTCAGACAGAAATGATTGTGGTAAAAGGTGAGTCCACCTACAACAGAGTATCTGCAGTGAGGAATATCCAGCGGCCACACCGGATGCAAATGAATCAAGGGCGTCTGAATCTGAAGCCGATATTGGAGAAATGGGTGTGACCACTGAAAGGGTGTGGTTACCGAGGGGTGTGGTTACTGAGGGGCGTGGTTACTGAGGGGCGCTGTAAAGCTTTCTCGCACAGGGCGCCTAAAGGCCTAAGGCCGGCCCTGCTCGGCCGAACGCAAATTTTACTTGAGCATTGTGATGCTTGGCACGTTGCGGTGTTTCCTCGAGTCTCCTCCCTGCACGTTTGTTGGCCAATAAACGTGCAGGTCAGTACTACCATTCACTGTAATGCCATAGCCATGTTGGCTACTGGCATTACAGTGATTGGCTGGCTGGAACACGTCATTGGGTGCTACATAGCACCCGATGACATGTGTTTGGCTCAGTCTTAGGGAGAGCTGTGCTGAAGAAGGGACAGTAAGTGTAGGGAGTGAAATACTAATATTTTTATTGTAAAAACTTGTTAGAGACCCAAAAGTCCATTTAAGGACAATTGTATCGGGGAGCAATATAATTATTAGCGCAACCGGTGCTAAATTGCGTGGAATTGTTAGAGAGACCCAAAAGTCCTTTAAAGGACTATAGTTGTATCTGGCAGCAATATATATTTTAAGAGCAACCTGCGCTAAATAGCTTGCAATTGCTTGGCTGCTGCAGACAGCGACATTATCTGCGCTACATCTCCTGTCTAACGTGTGCGCAGCCTCAAAATATCTGTGACATCCAGTGTACTTTTTCCGTAGACGGTGTCCGCTGCGGACAGTTACATTACCTGCGCTACATCTCCTGTATAACGTTTGCATATCTGAAATCAGTGACATTCAGTATAATTTTTTTGGTGCTGGTGGCAGCAACATTACCTGCGTTACATCTCCTGTATAACGTTTGCCCATCCTAAATATCAGTGACATTCATTCAGTGTAATTTTTTATTAGCCGGTGGTGACAGCGACATTACTTGCGCTATACCTCCTGTATAACATTTTGCGCATCCTAAAATTATCTGTGACATTCAGTGTACTTTTTTCATAGACGCTGCAGGCAGCGACATTACTTGCGCTATACCTCCTGTTTTAACGTGTGCGCATCCTAAAAATATCTGTGACATTCTGTGTACTTTATTTGCGCATACACTTACAAAACCTGCGCTACTGTACGTGTGACATACTTGCAAGCATATATACCATTTAATATGCGCAAGGCGAGCAGTAAGGGACGGGGAAGTGGCCGTGCTGCTGATTGTGCACGCAGAGGCTGTGGCCCTGTGTGCGATGAAACTGTGCCTGCTGCCAGAGCACAAGAAACACACTCATCCATGATACCTAGCTTCATGTCCCAGTTTGCAGGGCGGCGCAGGACACCACTCTCGACGTCACACCAGTGCGACCAGGTGGTCGGTTGAATTGCAGCAGATAATGCTTCCAGTCGGTTAAGCACCACCCTGTCTTCTACAGTTCAGTCTCAGTAGCCAAGAGTTGGGTCAACAGAATCCTCGCCCTGATCCTCCTTTCTCCCACCATGGAGAGTCTTTGCAAACAAGTGATCCCACACTCAGATATTCCGAGGAGCTCTTTTCATCGCCATTCCTTAATTTGGGCCTCTCGCCAAGCCCGCTTGAAGAGGGACATGAGGAGATCTTGTGCCCTGATTCCCAAACTCTGGAGCATCCACAGTCAGAAGAAGATGGCGGTGGGTAACGGCAATTAGTGTTTCACAAGGTGGATGATGATGATGATGAGACACAGTTGCCAATAAGTCAACCGCAATTAGTGTCTCAAGAGGTTGATGATGAGGATGAGACACAGTTGTCAGTAACTGAGGTTGTTGTTAGGTCAACAAGTTAGGACGATAACCAGAGTTACAAAGTGGAAGAGGAGCTGGTGGATGATGAAGTCACTGACCCAACCTGGGAAGGTGGCAAGCCAAGCAAGGACAGCAGTACAGAGGGGGGGGATCCGCAGCACTGCAAAAGGCTGGAAGAGGCAGGGGGGTAGCAAAAGGGAGAAGGTGGGTGTCACGGCTGAGGATGGGGAAAACCCTCAGCCGTGCAATGCCAGATGATGTTAGGCTGCTCAGCCAGGAAGACAGGATTAGGGAGCAGGTCACCTCCTAACGCGTCCCTAACCTGACCCTAACTCCTAACTGCATGGGCCGACCTTTAAGGTAGGAGAACCCATGCTCCGGAACCTCGGATCCCTAACTCATTCTCCGTCCGGTCCCTGGAGTAGGAGTCAGGGTAAGACGGCCTGTTCCTCCAGGACACAGAGGAACAGGGGACTCAGTGGCCAAGCTGCAGGGAAAAGGGGAACACAAACAGACTTACGGAAATGGCAGGCGAACTAAGTAGTTCCACCAACCTGCCACAGCCTTGCTGACTGGATCCCTGTGCACACAGGAATCCAGAACCATAAGCTGCACAAAATAACAAAGGAAGGTCCCAACAGAACATCACATGGACATCACACACAACAAGACATAAACATAATGTGACAATATCTTTATGACCACAAGGGTGGCTCTCACTGGCAGGTAGAAAACACAGGAGGCTGCTCCAGCTAAGCATGGCTGAAGCAACCCTCAGACCTGTGCTAACAGTGAGGCTTTATAGGCCAAGAAGCTACACCCCACAGTTGGACACACCCAGTGACACACACACACCCTGGGAAGGGAGTTAACCCTTCCAGCCCCAGGGAAGGGAAAACACAACTTAAAAGGGGAAGTGTCCAAAACATAAAACACACTGTGGCTGTTGCCGCAGGCAACGACATGGGTGGCACTCATGTCCTGGGAGTCAGCCCGAAGGCCGGGACACTGCCACCACATGTACACACAACGACCAAACGTTGCCACGGGAAACCACAGTGAGAGGAATATGTAAGTGCACACCACACATAACACAAAGTGCACACAGACATATAGAAGTGCTAACAAACGCACACACAACTCCAAGGGAACCGCACACATACCTGTTGTCCGCGGCAACCGCACCTGAGGCCAACAACATTATGCCTCCAGCTGCGGTTGACACTACAACCCAAACCGCGGGCAACTGTATGCGGCTCCCAAGGAGTCACGGCCATAAACATGGTCGTGACAGCTGGCCTCGCCAAACAGGCCCGCAACTGTTCCCCGGAGCACCCCTAACGGCAATCTCCCTTGCCAAGGGGTAGGTGTTCCGCAGTCTTGCGCTTTTTTTAGGAAAGTCCTTACGATAAAATAATTATTATTTGCAACCTGTGCCGTACCAAAATGAGCAGGGCAAGAATACTAGCAGCCTCACCACCACCAGCATGATCCGCCACATGGGTATCAAAGCACCCTAATAGGTGGGCTGAACGCCTGGGTCCATAATCAGTGTCTGCGGGTCACACTACTGCCTCCTCTTCCCCTGTGTTACATGCTGGCCAATCCCCTGTCCAACTCGCAGGCCCGGATGCTTCCCACAATGCATCTGGACCTTCGCAAGCACCATCAGCGACTACATCCACTTCTTCTCCCAGCACGGCATACAGATGTCTGTACCCCAGGCCTTTGAACAAAAGAGCAAATACCCAGACACCCACCCACAGGCCATAGCACTAAATGTGCACCTTTCCATTATCAGTATAACCATCCCACTTCTGTGTCTACTCAAACGCTTGCTGCTTACAAGGTGGAAATGGGGGAAGACAGTACACAGGGTGATAGCCAGACCACTCTCAGTTCGTCTTCTCAGCGCAAATTGGATGATGATGAGGAGGAGGAGTAGCAGGAGACGGTTGCCTCTGCTATAGAGGGTAGTACCCATGAAAGTTTTATTCCATCTGTTCAGCGTGGATGGGTAGAAGAGGATGAGAAGATTGAGAGTCATCCTCCTTATGAGGACAGCGAAGTCTGGTCTGTTGGGACTCTGGCACGGCACACATGGCTGACTTTATTTTAGGCTGCCTTTCCCATGAACTGTAGTACACTTGTTGGTATATGCATACCTATACCCGCACAATTAAAAATAAAGGTATTTTTAAAAGTCACTAACTCTAATAAGTAATATTTTGAAAACTCTTGTGATAAGAAATCCGAAGAAAATCTAACGATTAGGCAATTATTGCCTTTCCCATGACCCTCGCGTTGTACGCGTTTTGGCCAACACAGATTACTGGTTGTTTACCCTTCTCGATCCCCGCTACAAAGAGAACTGCTCATTTCTCATTCCTGTGGGGGAGAGTACGAGCAAAATGGTGCAATACCAGAAGGTCTTTGTGGAAACATTGCTCCAAAAATTTTCAGCTGACAACGCTGGCAGCAGAGTACGTAGTTCCTTGGCCATGAACATAAAGGCACTCTAAATGTGGCTTTTATGGTCTATTGAATACAAGTATTCCCATGCACCCCTTCCACCACTAAATAGGGTATATGGTTCAATCTCCCTTTTCTCATCCTCCTCCATCATATCAACATGCTTATTAGGCTGCCCTCACTCTTAATGTTTTAGAGGGTCATCTCAGCAGCAGGTCCTCACTCCTCACCCATAATGTTTTAGAGGGTCACTAGCAGGCCCTTGCCCATAATGTTTTAGAGGGTCACCAGCAGGCCCTTGCCCATAATGTTTTAGAGGGTCACCAGCAGGCTCTTGCTCCTAATGTTTTTGAGGGTCACCAGCAGGCCCTCGCCCATAATGTTTTAGAGGGTCACCAGCAGGCCATTGTTCATAATGTTTTTGAAGGTCACTAGCAGGCCCTCGCCCCTAATATTTTAGATGGTCAGATCAGCAGCAGTCACTCGCCCCTAATGTTTTAGATGGTCAGATCAGCAGCAGGCCCTCGCCCTAATGTTTTAGATGGTCATATCAGCAGCAGGCACTCACCCCTAATGTTTTAGAGGGTCAACTCAGCAGCAGGCCCTCACCCCTAATGTTTTAGATGGTCAGATCAGCAGGCCCTTGCTCCAATACTTTTTGAGGGTCACCAGCAGGCCATCAATCATAATTTTTCAAGGATGTGTATGATGCCCTCCTTTATGTGTAATAAAGGATGTATTGGTGTATTGTAATTTTTGGCAGCCCTTTCACTTAGTGCATAGGATTTATGAGTTTAGGAGTCCCACTACCTGAACAATTGTACCACAATGTGAATGAGGCCCTCCTTTATGTGGTATACAGGTTTTATCGGAGTGCCTCTTCCTTGTAATTTTTGGCAGCAGTTGCACTTTATATACAAGTAAATATACAGGAAAGAATGTTTCCTAACAATTTTTCCTCTAAAATCCATTTTATCTTCAGTTTTGTGCATATTATGGTCAGTCTGTAAAAGTGGCGTACTACTCGGGCAACATCGTAGAGCACTTGAGCATCCCGATGTGTTCGGCCCGAGCACCCGAGCACTTTGGTGCTTGACCAACACTCGTAATATTACATCCCTGCCCCGGGAGTCCATATCTCTTTTAATACAAGACAAAGTCCTGTATTTACAGTGTTTTTACAGGCACTAGTCCTGTCCCTGTAAAAACACTGTTGTACTTGATGTCATAGTGACATATCAAAGGTTTTGATTAGAGATGAGCGAATCGAAGTTGACAAAGTGGAATTTGATCTGAATTTCAGGAAAAATTTGATTCGCACCGAATCTGAATTTCATCACGCTTTGTGGTAGCAATCGCATTTTTTCCTAAAATGGCTGCTGCACATGTTAGGACATGAAGCAAAGAACTCTGGGAATGAGGGATCATCCACAATGCCATGCATGCAGCCAATCAGCAGTCAGCCAGCCCTGTGATGTCACAGCCCTAAAAATAGCCTCAGACATTTTGGATTCTGCCATTTTCCACACTATGTTCTGCACCTAGTTTGCCTGGGCGAACAGAGTCACACAGGGGAGAAACTGCTCCGTGCCCTTCATCAAGAAATTGAATCCTGGCCTTCTCCTCGACAACTCAAAATCTGAACCATGGTGACCGACAACGGGAAGACCATGGTGTCGGCGCTGCGTCAAAGAGGGCTGAGCCATGCGCCCTGCATGGTGCATGTGTTCAATCTGGTTGTAAAGCGTTTCCTGAAGTCTTCTGCCCATCTGCAAGACATCCTGAAAATGGCCAGGAAACTGTGCATGTACTTCAGCCACTCGTACACCTCAAACCACACCCTCCTTGAGCTGCAGTGGCAGAACAGCATCCCCCAACATAGGCTGATATGCAACATTTCCACCCGTTGCAATTCCACCCTCCATATGTTGGACCGACTATATGAACAGAGAAAGGCCATAAACTATTTCTTGATGATACAGGCGGACATAGGTACTCCCCTGTTTAACTTCGATGTCAGCCAGTGGCAGCTCATGCATGACACCTGCTGTTTCCTCGGGCCCTTTGAGGAGGCCACTTTATTTGTTAGTCGCCAGGACTACGGGATGAACAACGTCATTCCACTGATTTATGTCCTGGAACAGATTCTGCTGTAGTGGCGACTACATCTCACGGCCACATGATCCCTGTGGGGGCTGAACTGGAGGAGGAGGACATTGGCGCACAAGCAATGTGTAGAGAAATGGGTGGTTTTTCTACACAGGTGACAGGAGAGGAGAAGCAGCCAGAGGAGCTACAGGGCAATGAGGAATATGAGGCAAAGGACCCAGACACACCATGGCAGTATGCAGTGGAGATGGAGGAGGGAGTCCCTCCGAGTCACTTGCACAAATGGCCCGATGCATCACTTGCTTGCATAGTGACAGCCGAATTGTCACCATTTGCCAGAGGAATGACTACTGGCTCTCCACCATGTTAGACCCTCGCTAACGGTCCAAAATTGGGGCCTTTTGCACACCCGCTGAGAGAGGACAAACTGACCTGGGGGGGCCCTTCGCGCTCATGTTCCACTGCCAAGGCTGCTGGGGGGGGGGGGGGAGGAGCATTACCAGCTCCATCATCAGCAACTTAAGTCTAGAGTCTTAAGTCTGATGAGCAGTTTTCTTCGCCCACCAACTGAAGAAACTTCACCAGCAGCAGCAGAGCAGAACCTGAACCAGCGGATGGGAAAATACTTGGAGTGGACCCTGCCACCCTACATCGAAGATCCCCTAGACTACTGGGAAGCCAAACTCAATTTGTGGCCGCAACTGGCCAAGTTTGCCCTGGACAAGCTTTACTGCCCGGGCCAGCAGCGTGGCATCAGAGCGGGTGTTTAGTGTGGCGGGGGCCATAGGTACCCCAAGGAGAACTCGCCAGTCCAACCAACATTTAGAGAAACTGACCTTTGTGAAAATGAATCAGGCATAGATCAGCCAGGATTTTCAAACACCAATTCCTTTTGCATCAGACTAGATCATCCATGGTGCCACACCAACACTTTGACAAAAGAGACCTGTTTCTTCTGGCTACCTGCTTCAGCTACTATTCTAATGCTACAAAAAAAAAAAAAAAAATTATTGGTATACACGGTATAAAAGCCTATCTGCCCAATAATATGATGTACTAAAACCGAGGGTAAGGGATGGTGCGCACCCCCTAGTGTCTTATGCTAGGCTGTCCCCTACTTGTCCCGCTAGATGCCCTGTGTATGGCGGACACGTTTATACATTAGTATTTTCCACTTGAACTAGCAGCAGTATGGTATAACATAAAGCAAGCATACACTGTAGGGGTGCAACACCAGACGGACCATAAGTCAGGCATTCATCAAAACAGCTGTCCGTTTCCTATACATCCCTATCAACAACTCAGGTACACTGGATGTTGTGGTGCACAATTAAACTCCCTGGTCTCTCTCTACACAGGCCCTCTCAATGTCGGCTATATTCCTAATTCTCCTTACACTCGAAGCGTTTCATTGCTGTAAAAACAGCAGTTCATCAGGAGTAAAGACGGAGATGGTTTAAACATGCAGAGAATATTGCACGCCACTGATGGCGTGCACGCGATCACACATAGCCTCCGGCACTATGGCAGCCAGAGGCTATGTGTGATTGCGCGCACGCCATCTGCCTTAGAGTTAACCCACTATCCCTGATTAGCGTAAGTACATTATCATTCTGAAATTTAACTACTATTCTGATGCCACACCTACTGCCAGGTGCTCCTACTGTCAGCTACCATCTTCAGCTGGTATTGGTATTGTCCTCCACCTACCCACTCTGTCACTTGGCCACTCTGTGGTCTCCTCATGCTGCTGCCACCTCACCACTTTGTGGTCTCCTCATGCTGCTGCCAACTCAACACTATGTCCCTGGGCCACTCTGTGGTCTCCTCATGCTTCTGCCACATCACCACTCTGGTCTCTTCATGCTGCTGCCACATCACCACTATGTCACTGGGCCACTTTATGGTTTCCTCATGCTTCTGTCACTTCACCACTCTGTGGTCTCCTCATGCTGCTACCACATCAACAATATGTCACTGGGCCACTCTATGTTCTCCTCATGCTGTTGCCACTTCACCACTCTGTGGACTCCTCATGCTGCCGCCACTTCATCACTCTGTGGTCTCCTCATACTGCTGCCACCTCAACACTATGTCTCTGAGCCACTCTGTGGTTTCTTCATGTGGCTACCACTTCACCACTCTGTGGTCTCCTCATGCTACTGCCACATCACAACTCTGTGGTCTCCTCATGCTGCTGCCACCTCACCACTATGTCACTAGGCCACTCTTTGGTCTCCTCATGCTGCTGCCACTTCACCACTCTGTTGTATCCCCATGCTGCTGCCACTTCACCACTCTGTGGTCTCCTCATGCTGCCATGACTTCACCACTTTGTGGTCTCCTCATGCTGCTGCCACCTCAACACTATGTCTCTGAGCCACTCTGTGGTCTCCTCATGCTACTGCCACATCACCACTCTGTGGTCTCCTCATGCTGCTGCCACATCACCACTATGTCACTAGGCTACTCTGTGGTCTCCTCATGCTGCTGCCACATCACCACTGTTGTCTCCTCATGCCGCTGCCACATCACGACTATGTCACTGGGCCACTCTGTGGACTTCTCATGCTGTTCCCACCCTCCCCACTTCATGACTGGGCCACTATTTTGCCTTTTTGGCCTGGTTGACATCATCATTTATTTGACCCTTCTTCTGATCTGTCAGAAGGAAGGAAAAATTAGATGCACAATAGATCCTGTCTATGTAGCAGCTGTAAGGCCTGTATGGTCCCATCAGTGGTGGATCCAGAGCCTGGTCTCGGGAGGGGCATTTCCCCGGGCAATAGGAGGTTATGGGGCCCCTGTGTCCCTGACCACCCTCAAGCCACACCCACACAGAGCCCCACCCATATATCGCGCCCATACCTCTTACATCCAGTGACGTCTCCTTTGATGTAGATGTTCTCTTTCCTTATCTTCTCCATTCAGACCAGACCACCATGATGATTTCTTTCAGCCATCTCTCATCTCTTCAGAGTCTGACAGACAGACATCTTAGTTTCCTACTTTTCCTCCCACCTTCTCAACATCCCATTATGCACCCCCAATACTGAGACGCTGTGCCCCCCAAAACTATACTGTAGAAACAGATAAACCCCCTGAAAATACTAGTTACACACAGATAGCAACCCCTTCAATAATTATTGGAACACAATGCCCTAAAAAATAACTGCACACAGCAAATAGCGCCCCTGACACTAATAGTGTAACCATAATGTCCCCCAAAAATAGCTGTGCTAAGCTGATACTGTGCCAGGGTGCCCCCACAGTAATAGTGCTCCCCAAAATCCCAACAATAGTAATAATTCTGTGCCAGAGTGCACTTAGTAGTAATAGTGCTCCTATAGTGCCCCCAACAGTAATTGTGTCCCAGAAGTAATAATGTTCCCATAGTCCCCCAGGTGTAATAAAACTTCCTTATAATGTGCGCCAGTACAAAGAAATGCTCCGTTGTGTGGCAGTAGAAAAAAAAATACCTCCTCTTAGTGCCCCAAGTAGAGTCAATGTCTCCAGAGTGCCCTCATGTGATCCAATGACCCGTACTGTGTGCCACTACAAAAAATACTTAGTGCCCCTAGTTGAGCTAAGGTGCCCATAGTGTCCCTATAATTTGTGCCAGTATAAAATATTCCTATATAGTGCCCCCAGAATATGCCCTCATAGTGCTCCTCCCCCTCCTATACAGTGCCCCCAGAAGATGCCCCCATAGTGCTCCTCCCTTTTCTATATAGTGCCCCCAGAAGATGGCCCTATAGAGCTCCTCCCCGTTCTATATAGTGCCCCCAGAAGATGCCCCTATAGTGCTCCTCCCCCGTCCCCATAGTGCCCTTCATAATATGGCAGTATAAAATGCCCCTATAGACTGCCCCACATAGATGCCCTCATAATGCTTTCTCCCCCTATCCCCATAGCGGCACCAAAATGGGTGCCAGTATTAAATGCACCTATATGATGCCCCAATAGTGCTCTTTTCCCCCCTTCTCCATAGTGATCCCCCATAATGTGACAGTATATACGGCCCCTATTAGATGCCCCCATAGTGCTCCTTCCCCCCCTTCTCCATAGTGCTTTCCCCCATAATGTGCCAGTATATAGGGCCCCATCCCCCTTCTTGCCATACTGTACTAAAAATATTTAAAACAATAAACACTTATACTTACCTCCATGACACTGCGATGCGATGCAGGCCTCTTCCGGCCTGTCTCCCGCTCTGTACGGCTCAGGCGGCGTGATAATGTCATCGCGCAACCTGCACCAGCCTCTGATAGGCTACAGGCACTAGGCCTGCAGCCTATCAGAGGAACGGCCAAGGGAGACGCCTCTCCCCTGTTCCTCCGCACCATTCATCTGTATCACTGTCCTGAGGAGATGTCCTATGGAGATGAGCGCTTCCACAATGGAAGCGCTCATCTCTCCCTGCCTGGATCCGCCAATGGGTCCCATCAGAATTGGCTTATAATTTGGTAGCCAAAAACAGGAGTGGGTACAAAACACATATGACATGCAAATAGGTGTCATCTCTGTTTTGGATCCACTCCTTTTTTTTGGCTTTAGCAATACTGATGGATTACTGACCAAATGCTGACCAAGTGAAGGCAGATGCATCACAGACAGGATCCGTTTTTTGTGAGTTATTGTTCTGACAACTCAGAGGAAGGGCAAAATAATCAGTGACGCCAACACAAACTTTCTCATTGTGAGAGGTACATATCGTATGGAAATAAATGGTAAAGGAACAAAAAGAAACCAATGTGGATAAATAGAACTGTAAAGAAAGCAATAAATGACAAAAAAGAAGGCATTTAAATCACTAAAACAGGAGGGGAGTGAGGAAGCACTGAATAACTATTAGGAAAAAAATAGAACATGTAAAAAAACAAATAAAAGCGGACAAACTAGAGACCGAGAGATTAATTGCCAAAAGGGGTAAACTAACCCTAAAATGTTCTTCAATTATATAAATGTTAAAAAGTAATGAGGGGGGAGTCGTAGAGAGCAACGAGGAGAAAGCAAAGCTGTTAAATATTTTTTTCTCCAATGTATTCACTGAGGAAAATAAACTGTCAGATGAAATGCTGAATGTAAAAATAAATTTCCCATTAAAAGTGTCCTGTCTGACCCAGGAAGAAGTACAACAGCGACTTAAAAAGATTAAAATAGACAAATCGCCAGGACCACATGGCATACACCCCCGTATCCTAAGGGAATTAAGTAATGTCATAGCCAGACCCTTATTTCTGATATTTGCAGACTCTATACTGACAGGGAATGTCCCGCAGGATTGGCGCATGGCAAATGTGGTGCCAATATTCAAAAAGGGTCCAAGAACAGAGTCTGGAAACTATAGGCCGGTAAGTTTAACATCTTTTGTGGGTAAACTGTTCGGAGGTTTTCTAAGAGATACTATCTTAGAGCATCTAAACGGAAATAAGCAAATAACGCCATATCAGCATGGCTTCATGAGGGATCGGTCATGCCAAACTAATTTAATCAGTTTCTATGAGGAGGTAAGTTCTAGACTTGACAGCGGCGCATCAATGGATGTCGTGTATCTGGACTTCTCCAAAGCATCTGACACTGTACCACATAAAAGGTTAGCATATAAAATGAGAATGCTCGGACTGGGAGAAAACGTCTGTATGTGGGTAAGTAACTGGCTGAGGGATAGATGACACTAAACTGTGTAAAGTAATTAACACTGAAGAGGACAGTATACTGCTAAAAATGGATCTGGATAGATTGGAGGCTTGGGCAGATAAGTGGCAGATGAGGTTTAACACTGACAAATGTAAAGTTATGCACATGGGAAGGAATAATGCAAGTCACCCGTACATACTAAATGGTAAAACACTCGGTAACACTGACATGGAAAAGGATCTAGGAATTTTAATAAACAGCAAACTAAGCTGCAAAAAACAGTGTCAGGCAGCTGCTGCCAAGGCCAATAAGATAATGGGTTAAATCAAAAGGGGCATAGATGCTTGTGATGAGAACATAGTCCTACCACTTTACAAATCGCTTGCAGACCACACATGGAGTACTGTGTACAGTTCTGGGCTCCTGTGAACAAGGCAGACATAGCAGAGCTGGAGAGGGTCCAGAGGAGGGCAACTAAAGTAATGACTAATGGGGCAACTACAGTACCCTGAAAGATTATCAAAATTAGGGTTATTCACTTTAGAAAAAAGACGACTGAGGGGAGATCTAATTACTATGTATAAATATATCAGGGGTCAGTACAGAGATCACTCCCATCATCTATTTATCCCCAGGACTGTGACTGTGACGAGGGGACATCCTCTGCGTCTGGAGGAAAGAAGGTTTGTACACAAACATAGAAGAGGATTCTTTACGGTAAGAGCAGTGAGACTATGGAGCTCTCTGCCTGAGGAGGTGGTGATGGGGAGTACAATAAAGGAATTCAAGAGGGGCCTGGATGTATTTCTGGAGGGTAATAATATTACAGGCTATAGCTACTAGAGAGGGGTCGTTGATCCAGGGAGTTATTCTGATGCCTGATTGGAGTCAGGAAGGAATTTTTTATTCCCCTAAAGTGAGGAAAATTGGCTTCTACCTTACAGGGTTTTTTTTTTTTTTTGCCTTCCTCTGGATCAACTTGCAGGATGACAGGCCGAACTGGATGGACAAATGTATTTTTTCCGTCCTTATCTACTATGTTACTATGTTACCCTATAATGTTTTTGCTCCACTCTCCGTGAGTTCATTATTCTGTTGTACTCCATTTTCCAGATACAGCCTTAGAGATTCATTCCTTTAACACAAATTTTTAATATCTCATGTTTTACTTTCCCGAACAATATAAAATGAATTGCGTAAACAGAATTTCTCCTGTATGAGTATAAATATTCCCGAGGGCTTTGTTTAATACAAGAACAAAACCAGGTCAGACAGATTTGCAAGAACCTCTGCAATCTACTTTCTCCTCGTTAGCCCAGGATTTCAGAGCACCGCCGCCACGGTTACACTACATGGACTCATTATCTGGAACTTGATCGTTAAACTGTTTTGTCTTGCAGGCAATGTACTGTCGTTTTTGGCCGATACCCTCTGCACTTTACTTGACTTCAACATGTAAAAAAAAAAATTACATTCCAGAGGAAAATTAACATTGGAGGAAACCAGTCATCTGCATGTCATCTATTTACTGAAGTTACTCTCGAAACAAAATAGGTTCTCCGAGAAGGCGGACAATTATGCAAATACATTTCCCAATGTGTTTCAATTGGGTCAGTCTTGTGGTGGGTTAATTCGAGCTATTATAACAAGGTTGTTTACATGCAGTGTCCTCTATTTGCATGTCTATACTATTATTTGGTGGAGATACAGCAGTACAAATGCCCATGTAATATCATAATGGGATTTGCATGTGTTGTCTGTTAAGTAGAACACTTCTATCTCCCTCTTGCCAATGTTGCCAGCGATATCTCCCGGGAAGAGCTTGTATTTTTTTTCCATCTTTGCTCACAAAAACGGCATTAGCTAAATATATTCAAAACAAATGCCATGGATGGGCTACTAATGCAATGAAGGTTTGATGAAAGAGCCATGTCAGCTTACCGAGACGTGTAGGTTTGAGAATACAGATTATTGTTCTTATCAGCTTTGGGTGTAATATCCTATCTAAGAAAGAAGTAGAAGGCATTAAAACAGGGAGAAGACTGTCCCAAATATTGGGACCAATACAAGAGTTGAGCTAAAAATGGGACCAGATAAGGAAAGAGAGTTGCTATGGAGTTCTTACGAGACCCAGAGAAGGATTGGGCCTAACCTCTGACTCCTAGGGGTCTGAAAGAAGATCCACCAGGTATGTACAGTATCTCATGAAGGTGTCTTTCTATACAGTGGACTTGTCTCGCCCTGTATACCAGCTGGCTTGGAAATCACACAGTGTATGGAGAAGATAATGACAACTTTCCATGGACAATGATATATCCAAACAAAGGAACTGACCAGATGGTCCACTAGAATGTTCTTTCTTTTTATAGTTACGCTTAGAATAGTCATTACAGATACAAGTTAAACTTTTTTGCCATGGTCCACCAAGATGATGGAAAAGCAAAACCCATTTGGATCATTCTTCCACCACATACGGCAAATAGATCTACAGTATTTATCTTTTTCATTGCCTGGCACCATTAATGAAAATGTAGGTGGTTAGCATGAATTGGACCTCAACAGGATGTAGAATATGCATCACTTCCCCATTGTGAAAATTCGACTGCTGTTTACTTGAGACAAAGAGGCTGCAGGTCTATAACATCAGATTATTTCTAGGACAATGGGCAAGATGAGTGGAGGATTATGGGATTCTTAGGCTCCATCTTGACCTTGAACCCATCTAAGCTCCGATCACCAAATGGATTGGCTGGAGAGCAGAACACAAAGGAAATATAGGGTGTGTTTGTCCAGGGAAAGTTTTAAAAAAACAGACCTGGATACGTGTGGGGGAGAGTCTGTGAGAGTGGGGCTATGATATAATATCAGAAATTGAATCCCAGCTCCCTGAATAAAGGACAAGAACTGAATGCCAAGCTCCAGTGGCAGGAATACCTGAACCACATCGTAGGGACATCAGTTTAGTTTTTATCTAATCCCTTTTATTTTACCTTTGCTTGTATTGTTCCTTCTGTAACTTGTATGCATTGTTTTTAAATCATGAGCCGTTAAAGCGTAACTTTCATTTCAATTTAAAGAGTCTTATATCAAGACTGTAACTGAGAGAAACTAAGGAGGGTCTGTCTTCAGTCTTCAGCGTTTTACTGAACACTAAAGATGCCTGTGTGTGACCATCAGTGGTGCACCACCAATGAAGCCAGGTGAGGCGATCGCCTCAGGCAGCACCAGGTAGGGGCAAGAGGGGGGCAATGGAAGGGCCATGGACAATAAGCCATTTTTTTGTGGCAAAGGGGGCACAATTTTAGTTTTTGCCTCAGGCAACAGAAAGCCAAGGTGAACCCCTGGTGACAATTGCAGGCTGATGTACATAATCAGGGACTGAAGTGGTGACAAGAGGCGGCTGGAAGCCTCTGTATGTTGCACACAGGCGTCTTCTGCATACTGAAGACTAGAGCTTTGCTAAGAACACGCTTTATAACCTGTTTTCTAGTAGAAAGAAATATCTTTCCCTACAGAAGTATATTAGAAAATCTTTTAACATCCCGTCCATACACTATATATAAAAAAAAAAACGAAACGACAGTTGTTGCTGTGCTGTTCTATTGATGAAACCCTACAATCTACTGTGTGTAAAGCAGTATATTGGCTTGGCTGCAGTTGTTGCACCGTGGGTGGAAATATTCCTGACTAAATTTGTGTTTTGTTAACTTGGGGGTGTGGTTGCCTCCATCTTGTTCTTGCACTCCTACCAAACCCCCCTTTCCCACAGGTGGTTAATTAATTAGCACAACATATAACTGGAGCCTCCTCTCCCTGAAGTCATGTGAGGTCAGTTGACACAAGGAGAGGTATCATTACAGAGTAGGGTCCCATCTGAAAAAGGTCACCTTGCCATGGTAGATGGGCACAAATGATTTTGATCAAAATATATTGGTTAAGTAAGTATTAATTTGTATTGTGACTATAGCATTGGTTTATATATTCAATGTTTGCAGAGTACAGTTGCACTGTGTTTGTCTCTGTATTTTTAGCCATGGTGACGTCCACCTACGCACTTGTTTCATTTTACAGGATGTGTTGATTAACTATGTGTTTAACTTTTCTTATAAGTTGAGCATAGGCCAGGTTTATAAACCTCAAGCCTGCAGCAGACGCATATTGGGTGTGATAGCTCTGCTACCATATGACTATACTCACTGGGAAGTTACTGTTGATTTGTCTTATTGTTGCATTGACAGATGTTTTTACTTTACAGGATATACGTAGAAGAAGAATCACATTGAAACCCAAGAGCAGATTCAGCACAGCCCTGCTACTATAATCGGCTAACATGAGTTTTTGTTGTAGTCATACAGCAGATGCAACCTTTTGTAATGATACGTGTTCCAAAACCAATTCCTTTTTTGAAAGGGCATTACATGGTAACCAATAATACCGCCAGACTGGTACGACCAGCAGCTTTATTCCTGCTGTGTCACCCTCTCCTGTCTATTAGTTTGTTTTACAGCTGATCCATTCTGCGGGCCGGCTCATCAATTAACCCCCTGAGGAGCCGGTGTAGAGGATAGGAGTGGCAGTGGCCCTAATGAAGTGTTTTGTCACTGTGTACTTCCTCAGGCCACTGCTCCTTTGGGGATCAGTACAGTGGAATTATAGCACTGAAGAAGAAGGCCAGAGTGAAAGGTAACAGAGTCTTTTTTACTAAGTGCACCATAGAACTTGAAATACATACAGTAGCAGCAGACTTTTAGTGCAATTCTTCTCTGGCACCAGCAAGGATATGAAGGCAGGTTGGTTGGTGGTAATTCAGCACTTGGGTGATACTGGCCTAGTGGTTGTTTGGTGATGGGTGGCTTGGTTGTAATCCCTCACCTAACAGTAGTGTATGTAGATGGCAATGTAGCAGGTCACTCTGCTGTCTGGAATCTCAAGGCTTTACTTGAGGACAAGTTGGAATGGTTCCCTCTGGAGATTGAGTAACAAGGGCAGGAGCTCAGTGACTTGCTTCCTCTCCACACTGAGGCTTCTCAGGAACTTCCCCTCTTGGTAGGGAGCAGGTCTAGCCAACTTCTGCCAAGAGGGGAAGAACAGGGTGGTTAACCCTGTTCCTGTCAACCTTTACCGTCATTCCTTGCTGGTAGTGACTGCCAGTAACAAACAGTAAAATTGCCTTATTAGACTCGGAAGGGGTGATTAGATTGGCAAGTGCTCATCTTGTCTGTCCTTTCCTTGAAAAAAAGGACACCCCCCCCCCCCCAATATGTGCCAATCAGAGAGTAAATATGCTCTGTGATTAATGGGGGAGGAAAGGTTAACATGCACAGAAGTCCCGTGACTATGTGATTAAAAAGAGAAGCCCCAGGTTACTTGTTTTAGTCCGGTCAGCAACTTTTTCAAAATGTGATTTCTGCAAAATGGCTTTGAGGACAGTTCTTGTGCTGTCCCAGCTCATGGCTTTCAAATAGAATTTATTTGATTGAATTCTGTTTTCCATAATGCTTAATATGGCCATTGTTATATTTGGTTTATATAAGTTATATATGGCTGTAATTCCATATGCTTGTCATCTTGTAACTCCTCCTCTTCTGTTTTCTCATATCCTGTGCCCTGCAGTACTTTCCTGTTTGTCAGACATGCATCACAGAGCTGGAGAGAGGATTTTCCTTTGACCTCATTTGACCTACATCATTTCTCAAGTTACATTCAATAATTTACCTAAAGGTATATCCATTGCCAGGGCCGGTGTTATAAGGGAAAATAATAATGATCGGGTCTCCACCCCGATCGTCTCCTAGCAACCGTGCGTGAAAATCGCACCGCATCCGCACTTGCTTGCGGATGCTTGCAATTTTCACGCAACCCTGTTCATTTCTATGGGGCCTGCGTTACATGAAAAACGCAGAATATAGAGCATGCTGCAATTTTCACGCAACGCACAAGTGATGCGGGAAAATCACAGCTCATGTGAACAGCCCCATATAAATGAATGGGTCGGTATTCAATGCGGATGCAATGCGTTCAACTCACGCATCGCATCCGCGCGGAATACTCGCCCGTGTGAAAGGGGCCTTAGAGCCCCTACTTGTCTGCAGATAGGAAACTGTGTTTAGTAGAAGAAACTCTGCTAGACTGCATGAGTGACCAGACGAAGATGCTGAGATGGGGATGCTGTGCTACAGACTCTGGGTTACTAGCCCATTGATCCAGGGCTCCGGCCGTACGATTAAGCCACAGAGCCTAGGCCACTGTACTTTGGCCAGGGAACAAGCCTTCTAAGGCCCCATTCACACGTCCGCAAAATGGTCCGCACCTGTTCCGCAATTTTGCGGAACTGGTGTGGACCCATTCATTCTCTATGGGTCCGCAGCTCCGCAAAAGATAGTACATGTCCTATTCTTGTCTGCAGCTGCGGACAAGAATAGGCATTTCTATAGGGGGTGCCGGTCGGGTGTGTTGCGGATCCGCAACACACCACGGACGTGTGAATGGACCCTAAGAGAGAGGGACATCTAGCTCAGACCTTTCCACAGCATGAAACCTTCTTCTGCCATGGAGGAGACCGGAGAAGCCAGTTCAGTGCTTTTCCTTTATTGTTTAGCACTTGAGTTCCTCCAGTATAGAAGCACACTGGTTAGGCTTCTTGCACACGAATGTTTTTTTCTTTCCGTTCACGTTAGTTTTTTTTGTGTTCCGTATACGGACCGTATATGGAACCATTCATTTCAATGGATCCACAAAAAAGAAAAAGGAAGGTACTCCATATGTCTTCCGTTTCCGTATTTCCATTTTTCCGTTCTGTTTAAAGATAGAACATGTCCTATTATTGTCCGCATAATGGACAAGGATAGTACTGTTCTATCAGGGGCCAGCTGTTCCGTTTCGCAAAAAACTGAATGCACACGGACGTCATCCATATTTTTTGCGGATCCATTTTTTGCAGACCACAAAATACTAAAAAAAAGCCATACGGTCGTGTGCAAGAGGCCTCAACTGCAGACCCTGACTCTCTGGACTTATTTCCCATTGGGGTGGACCACGCCTCACCATCCCTTCCACAGAGCAGCCACACGTGGTGACACCTCGACAGTGTCCAGGGGACCCAGCGTAGTGTTGGGGCCACCCCAAACCCAGCCACTGCATATACACGGCTGCGTATGGACAGTTGCAGCTCCAGTATTGGGGCCAAGCTGATAAACTCTATTTGATGAACAGATCTATTTTTATGAATTCATTTGCTCATCCCTAATCTCGATATCTCCCCTTTAAAAGCAACGCAATATTTCCACTAATCCTTGTCTTGTACAGACCCAAATTCCAGCAACTTTTTTTTTTTTTCTCTCCTAATCTTCCCCTCCCTACAGAACAGCAGAAACGTATCCACTGCCAAACCATAAAAGGCTTTTGCTTCTCGTCCAGCCAAAGTTTAAAAACTCTCCTGCCAAAGCGCTAGGCCAGCGAGAGGGAGCGTTTCTGAATATCCATTGTTTCTCCTCGACAAAGCACAATTGCTAACATATTGCATGTGTTATGACAAAACACCGCCTTTAAGACGCTGCCAGCTTTTCTTAAAGTTCCAGAAAATATCGCTTCAGTCTATAATTTCCTTTCTTCTGTATATGTCAGCGTGAGCCTATCCCGGGCTTGGAAGGGTGTAAGATTTCGACGTAGGTTCCAATGTTATTTTTCATCTCCTTAGCCCACACGCATTCTTGATTGCAGGACAGATACCTTCCTCTGGGGCTCACATCCATCTGTAGCCTTCGGTCTCTGCTAGAATTACGCCAATTATAGTCTATACGTCTTCGGTTGTGGTTCGTGGCTTTGTTATTTAGTCGGATATAAATAGGGGTTACCTAATGATTCATCGAACCCTCAGTCTTCATTAGTCAGGGGATTCGGCTCGCGAGTCTTCAAGGAACGTACGGTGCCCGGTGTGGTTAAGGGGTTCAAGAGAAGACTGCAATTACCAACCTCCTGAATTTCCCAAAACGCTTTAGGCAATCTGCTTTACATGGTGTTAGTGCCTTCTTTTCGCCATCGATAGACCTTGCACAGCGGCGCTTTCTCCCAGGAGCGCCGGCGAACCGCAGTACATTATGTGTAAACGTCTCATCGGTCCCAGGGGCATCCAGGAACTGTGCAAAACCACACGAAAGCGCGGCACAATAGTCTGAAGAGTACGTACCCTGCCCTTTGTTTGTCTACCTAGGATCTTTATATACTCGTCTCAGAACAAAAGCCGCGTCTGTTTATTGCTCGTCTTGCACAAGAGGATAATAGACATCTATTTATACGCTTCTGACGGACGGGGTCTGCGATGACGTGAGATGGTCACGGCCATCTTGTCACTTAGAGGAATAACATCTGATATCTGTCACCTCTGCATATGTAACACCCCAGGGTGGCGTTACCACTTCTGCACCCTAGGGCGAGGCCGCCCCGTTGCACATACACTTGTTTCTTTTCCTTTAATTGTTTCAATTCCTTTAAATTTAGTTTTTCAAGATCTCTGCTTGCTGTCAGTGAATGGGTGTACATCCGACCATGGTTGTGAGAAGTACTGGGGCAGGTGGCACCTGTCTGCACGTATAGGCGTACATTTTGGCCCTAGCAATGCATATGAATTGCGTTTTTCACGCATAGAGAATTATGGGGGAGGTTTATCCAACCCCTACGCCAGCTTTCTGGTGTAAAAAAGTTGCAAACCCCCGAGTTTGCGACCTTTTTAATGCTATTACGACTAGATTTTGCTGTAATCGCCGTTTTCCAAAAAAGGGGGAGTGGTAAAGGGTGGGGCTTGGGGAGGCATCACCCCCAAAAAGGTTTATCACCATTCACAACCGTTTACTGGGGTGTATAATGAATGATATCTACACCAGCTGGCGTAGATTTCAATCAGGCGCACAGACTGCCGGAAGAGGCTTGAACCTCATCATAAGGGTCCATTCACACGTCCGTGAGTGTTTTGCGGATCCGCAAAACACGGACACTGGCAATGTGCATTCCGCAATTTGCGGACCGCACATCGCCGGCACTATAATAGAAAATGCCTAATCTTGTCCGCAAATGCAGAGAAGAATAGGACATGTTCTATTATTTTGCGGAAACGGAAGCACGGATGCAGAAGTGCGGATGTGGACAGTACATTCTGGCCCTATTGAAAATGAATGGGTCTGCCCCCGTTCCGCAAAATTGCGGAACGGATGCGGACCCATTTTGCAGACGTGTGAATGGACCCTAAATAAAGCCCATCCTCCGGCGGCGCAGGGGATATCAAGACATAACACCCGCTGGTCTTGATAAAATCTCCACCGATTACTTGCCAACCAATCTAGTGACACTAAGTGGACTTCGATCCAAATTTTAGGATAAATTCGATTCGCCGCGAAGCCCAATTACCTTGCGCTTCGTGGTAGCGAATCGATTTAACTTGAAAGAGTGTAAAAAACGATAAAAACATACTTACCTGATCTATTTGCTAGGGACGGGCCTGCGGCTGCCATCTTGCTTAAAGCTCTTGGGCAAAATCCAATGCACGGTGACGTATGACATCACCACAGGTCGCTCCAGATCTTCAAGCAAGATGGCGGCGGCCGGCCCGTCACGAGCAAATGGATCAGGTAAGTATGTATTTTTTTTGTTTTGTTTTTTTATACTGTTATTTATACCAGATGTCATGATCATGTATTGAATGTGGCATTTGAAGGGTACAATGATGGGGAGCAGCGAAATCGCCGCTCCCTATCATTTCACCCACTACTCACAAAGAAATGCGCTTTGTGACAAAGTTATTCTTCACAAACCGAATAATTCGCTCATCAATAATTGACGCCTTAAGACCCCTTTCAGAAGAGCGAGTGTCACGCTCCGGACTCGCAGCGCAGCTCCCGTCCTGACCTCCCGGCACTGACTGGGTCACATAGCATTATACTGATTTATCATGCTATGTAACCCCTAGAGGTCTGGAATGTTCTGGATAACACTGACATAATGCTATGCGTCAGTGCCGGGAGGTCAGGACGGGAGCTGCGCTGCGAGTCCGGAGCGTGACACTCGATCGTCTGAAAGCAGCCTAACCGTAGGATCCCATTAGGAGTCAGTGGGGTTCACCGGGTGTGGTTTGAATCCATCCCATGACGTACCTGGCAAAAGGTTTCTGCCTCCATTATAAACAGAAGCCATGCAGCAGATGTGAACAGAGCCGTAGAACTTTACAGGTTTTTTGCCCCTGAATGTAGAATAAGCTAGATGTTTCCTTTCACTGGCAGAAAACAGAGATTTTGAAAATATTGAGGAATTCATACACAAAGTAGAATTGTAAAACTTTATCTGGAACAGAGCCGCGCAAAGTGGTGGCTGGAGGACTCCAGTCTGGCCACCACCAGGCGCTCTCCCCATAGAAGTAAAAGGGAGCGCACCGTGCATGACCGGCCACCGCTCCCATTCACGTAAATAGCAGAGCCAGCGCTTGGCTATTTGCAGCGGCCCCAAAGAAAACTAATGGAGGGCGGCTGCGCATACACAGTGCGCCCCCCGCCACTTTTGGGGTTCCGCTTTCGATATAGGTGCCTGCACCTATCAGACAATGGGGGCACATCCTAACAATATGCCTCCATTGTGTGGGATGGGAATACCCCTTTAAGGCCCCTTTCACACGGGTGAGAATTCAGCGCGGGTGCAATGCGTGAGGTGAACGCATTGCACCCGCACTGAATCCGGACCCATTCATTTCTATGGGGCTGTGCACATGAGCAGTGATTTTCACGCATCACTTGTGCGTTGCGTGAAAATCACAGCATGTTCTATATTGTGCGTTTTTCACGCAACGCAGGCCCCATAGAAGTGAATGAGTCAGTAAAAAAAATACATTCAAATCAATGGTCCGTGGAAAATGCAGACAGCGCACGTCAGGGAAAAACGGAAATGTGGATGAGGCCTAAGTCCTGAGCACTTGTGTCAATACAAGATTTTAGTTTTTCCTTTTCAATACATTAGTGAAGATTTCTAACATTCTGTTCTCACTTTCTCATTATGGGGGACTGAGTGCAGAATGATGGGGAAAACCGGATTTTTTTGAATTTTAGCACAAGGAGCAACATAACAAAATGTGAAAGGGTCTGAAGCCTTTCCCAGGGATTTGTATGTGGGTTTTATCTTTTGATATTTTTAAAAAATGAGAGTTTGTTTTTTTTAGGGTGATCTAAACGATTTATTGATACCATTTTGGGATATATAGGACTAGAGATGAGCGAAGTATTGGAAAATTCGATTTGCCTGCTTCGCTGAATTTTACAAAAAATATTGCTTTGTGATGAAGTAATTCGTCACGAAGAGCATTTCTTTGTAAGTAGTGGGTACAATGACAGGGAGCAGCCATTGCGACGCTCCCCGTCCTTGTACCTCTCAGATGCCGCGTTCATACATGATCAGATCATCTGAAATACACAACATGGGGTAAAATAAAAAAAATAAAAAAATAAAAAACATACTTACCTTATCCCTTTGCTCGCGATGAGTCGGCTGCCGTCATCTTGCTTGAAGATCTGGCGCGAAATCTCTCGCACGGCCCGAGCGTATAACGTTGTGGTGACGTTATACATTACCGCGCATGGCATTTCGTGCGAGATCCTCAAGCAAGATAGAGGCAGCCGACTCATCGCGAGCAAATGGATAAGGTAAGTATGATTTTTTTTGTTTTTTGTTCTTTCCACTATTTCAGGTTAAAGCAATTCGCTACCATGAAGCATGAGGGAATTCATGGCGAATCGAATTTATCCTGAAATTCGGATCGAAGTCCACTTTGTAGACCTCGATTCGCTAAATACTACATAAGACCTTTTGATAATTTTTTACTCAATTTTTTTGGGAAGCAAGGGACCAAATAATTGGTATTGGGGATTTTCTTTCGCCGAGCAGGTTAACTAATGGGAATATGTAATTGATGGGGTCTTTCCAACACAGCGATACCAAATATGTTTACATACCTTGTAATACTAGTATTACCATAGGATGGAAGGCGGCATACGCAAAACACGCATCGGATTGTGGGGGCTCCAGCTCAATAGGGGTGAGATTATGTGTACTAGGTAGGTCATCACCCTACTCATTGCTCTTTATTTAGGTACAGGTCATGTTCTACCTGCCAGTTGGGGGAGTTCCTGTCCAGAGACAGAGGGGAGAGGAAGCGCACTGCAGTGCTCCTGCTACTAATACAGATTTCTCCATAGAGGACTTCTCCAATTGTCCTCCAGTTAAGCCTTGAGATTCCAGACAGCAGAGTGACCTTCTATATCAGCTTCTACAGACACTGCTGTAAGGTGAGGGACTACAGCCAAGCCACCCATCACCAAACAGCCACTAGGCCAGTATCATAAGTGCTGAATCACAACCAACCAACCTACCTCCATATTCTTGCTGGTGCCAGAGTAGAATTGCACTAAAGCCTGCTGTCACTGTACGTATTTGCAGTTCTACGTTGCACTTAGTAAAAAAAAAGCCTGTTACGTTTCACCCTGGCCTCCCTCTTCTGTACTTAAATTCCACTGCACTAATCCCCAGGAGTACACAGTGACACAACAATTCATCAGAGCCACTACCACTCCTATCCTCTACACCAGTGTTTCCCAACCAGTGTGCCTCCAGCTGTTGCAAAACTACAACTCCCAGCATGCCCGCACAGCCAAAGGCTGTCCAGGCATGCTGGGAGTTGTAGTTTTGCAACAGCTGGAAGCACACTGGTTGGGAAACACTGCTCTACACCAGTTCCTCATGGGCTCGCTGCAACGGCGCTTGCACAACCGCTCCATGACATATATTCAGTGACAAATTCATCACTGCTACATCTGTACTGTAGAACGTGTTTTATTTACCATGACTGTACAAGTCAATATAGCATTGACTTTCTGCCAGCTTTACACGGGGCCTACATCTTCACATGAGCTCTTTTGTTTCATGTCAATCACCAGACTCCATCAGCCATGAAGGTCAATAAATAAAAAGGCAATAAAGTCATGGAAAAAAATCCCATAAAAGCTATATAAAGCCATCATGTGTAACACAACATGACTATACCTATTGTCTACGCCTCGTCTGTCCCTAACTTGTCATCACGCACCCTTCCAGCAAAGGGCCTTGAGATAAGTCTTATAGCTCTGCTTCTATTCACCTCTCACAGAGTCGCCGCATAGTTCTCTACATCATCAGATAGGAACATAAAAGGAAAATACATGATGTACTTATCCAGCATCTCACTCAAGGTCGGACTGGCCCACCGGAATACCAGAGAAACCTACGTTTGGGAGGCACCTGAATGTTGTTTTTTTTTTTTTTTAGTTCTACTCTAATATTTCCACATTTCTATGATAATTTCATGGTAAGTGTATTTTGAGATTTAATTGTGATTTTAAAGGGGTTATCCCATGAGTAATAAAAAAAAATGAAAACCAGACATCATATACTGTAGTCTATGACAACAGAGATCTCCCCATTCTTTTCTCCAATTGCTCTGCTAGATTTATTTAAGGCTGGCAGTTAAGGGTGGGGGGCATGTCCTTTCTGCTGCAGTTATCTCCCTATCACAGCACAGGGGGTGTGTCCTTTCTGCTGCAGCTCTCTCCCTATTACAGCTCAAGGGGAATGTCCTCACGGGCAGAGCCCTCTCTCCTTCTGTACCAGTCTGTAACTTGTCTTGTTCATGCTGAGTGCAACTGTCTGCATTACGTATGTGCATCGCTTATCATATGTACAGCGCTATGGAATGAATGGCGCTTTAATAATAATAAATAATAATAATGTCCGTTCTGCTGTAGTTCTCTCTCTATCACAGCCCAGGAAGCATGCCCCTTCTGCTGCAGCTCTCTTCCTATTACAGCTAACGGGGCATGTCCTTTCTGCAGCAGCTCTTTCCCGATCATAGGTCAGAGGGTGTATTCTTTCTGTTGCAGCTCTCTCCCTATCACAGCTCATGGGATGTATTCTTCCTGCTGCAGCTTTCTCCCTATCACAGCTCATGGGATGTATTCTTCCTGCTGCAGCTTTCTCCCTATCACAGCTCATGGGATGTATTCTTCCTGCTGCAGCTTTCTCCTTATCACAGCTCATGGGATGTATTCTTCCTGCTGCAGCTCTCTCCCTATCACAACTCATGGGATGTATTCTTCCTGCTGCAGCTCTCTCCCTATCACAGCTCATGGGATGTATTCTTCCTGCTGCAGCTTTCTCCCTATCACAGCTCATGGGATGTATTCTTCCTGCTGCAGCTCTCTCCCTATCACAGCTCATGGGATGTATTCTTCCTGCTGCAGCTTTCTCCCTATCACAGCTCATGGGATGTATTCTTCCTGCTGCAGCTTTCTCCCTATCACAGCTCATGGGATGTATTCTTCCTGCTGCAGCTCTCTCCCTATCACAGCTCAGGGGGCGTATTTTTCCTGCTGCAGCTCTCTCCCTATCACAGCTCAGGGGGCGTATTCTTCCTGCTGCAGCTCTCTCCCTATCACAGCTCATGGGATGTATTCTTCCTGCTGCAGCTTTCTCCCTATCACAGCTCATGGGATGTATTCTTCCTGCTGCAGCTCTCTCCCTATCACAGCTCATGGGATGTATTCTTCCTGCTGCAGCTCTCTCCCTATCACAACTCATGGGATGTATTCTTCCTGCTGCAGCTCTCTCCCTATCACAGCTCATGGGATGTATTCTTCCTGCTGCAGCTTTCTCCCTATCACAGCTCATGGGATGTATTCTTCCTGCTGCAGCTCTCTCCCTATCACAGCTCATGGGATGTATTCTTCCTGCTGCAGCTCTCTCCCTATCACAGCTCATGGGATGTATTCTTCCTGCTGCAGCTTTCTCCCTATCACAGCTCATGGGATGTATTCTTCCTGCTGCAGCTTTCTCCCTATCACAGCTCATGGGATGTATTCTTCCTGCTGCAGCTTTCTCCCTATCACAGCTCATGGGATGTATTCTTCCTGCTGCAGCTCTCTTGCTATCACAGCTCAGGGGGCGTATTTTTCCTGCTGCAGCTCTCTCCCTATCACAGCTCAGGGGGCGTATTTTTCCTGCTGCAGCTCTCTCCCTATCACAGCTCAGGGGGCGTATTCTTCCTGCTGCAGCTCTCTCCCTATCACAGCTCATGGGATGTATTCTTCCTGCTGCAGCTTTCTCCCTATCACAGCTCAGGGGGCGTATTTTTTCTGCTGCAACTCTTTACCTATCACAGCTAAGGGGGCGTATTCTTTATGCTGCAGATTTCCCCCTATCATAGTTCAGGGGGGTGTCTTTTATTCTGAAAGTATCTCTCTATCACAGCTCAATGGCATGTCCTTGCTGCTGCAGATCACTCTCTAACACAGCTCAATGGCGTGTCCTTTCTGCTGCAGATCTTCCCTTAGCTCAGCTCAGGGGTATGCCATTTCTGATGCTGTTCTCTCCCTATCAGAGCTCAGAGGCGTGTCCTTTCTGCTGCAGCTCCCTTTTCCACAGCTCAGGGGGGGTGTCCCTTTAGCTGCATTTTTCTCCCCATCACAGCTCAGGGGGCATGTCATTTCTGCTGCAGCTCTCTTCTTGTGACTGTCATAGCTTCTAACATTAGATACATCTGGAGGTAGCTGAAGGATGAAACTGAGCATACGTGTGCACCTGGATGTTACTAAGGTGGACAGAGAAATAAAATAACAAGCAGCAGGTGACTCTATACAGATACATTTCATTGAATAACTCAGTGGCTTCACAAAATTTTTAAACACGTGCAGTTACAAAAGTTTTCAGATCCAGGTGTTGGTTTAAAAAAATACAGAATATTTTTTTGTGGGACAACCCCTTAAATATTTAACTATCCTTAGAGTAGAACATCAATATTGGATCAGTGGGGGTCCAACTAACTGCACCAGTGAGCCCTACAGCCTCTACACTGCTTACTAGTCCAAGTGCTGTATATTCCGTATCTCCATTACAGCTTGTCCTATTAAAGTGAACGGGAGCGGAGCTGCAGTAACCTGGTGCGGCCACTACACAGAGAGCGGCGCTGTGCTTCCGTCTCCATCCTCCATGTTATTTCCAATGATGATGACACTGCTGACAACAGCTGATCATGGGAGTGTCAGTTGTCAGATCCTCTTATGTGACCTGATATTGATAATCTTTTCTAAGGATAGGTTATCAAACCCAGAAAAACTTTCTTCACATCATACTTATAGATTAATATCGCCTGATTTCAGTGTGATTGGTTAGCCATTAAAATGCTTGAGTAAAAAGGATCAGGCATGCTGAATGTGAGCATGCTCAATCCTTTTGTTGCCAGGGGTGATAAGTTGCTGCCGGGAGAGTCAGGCAGTGGCTCACTCCTCCCTCCATTCAGAACACACACGTACATATGTGGTGTGCCCTAATAGTTTGCGTCACGGTGTTCCTACCTGGATACTGTCGCTCCTCGGGGTTAGGCTCCGCAGCAACAAAGGAGTTTCAGTTGGTGGAGGAAGTAAAGTCCAGACTTGGAGAAGTTTAACAGTTTTACTTGAATAAACTTGCAATAAACTTGTGTCATTCAAACAATACAATCTCTGGCTTCAGTCTGGTGACTGTACTTTTTAGCAGTTCTGGTACTGTTGAGTGGGGTGCCTTTGGCTAGTACTGCTTCCTACCAAGGGAGGGGTCACATGAAGCTTGAGAGGGAAGCTGGAGAGGAGTTGATTTTAGATTCCAAAGGGACGAGACATGGCGCAATGAGGGGAGCATTCCCTCCTCCTGCTGCAGGAGCCCCAGGGAAGCAGCTTGCAGAGCACCACATCTCCAGGCAGAGCACCATTGCCTGGAGATGTGGTGCTCTGCAAGCTGCTTCCCCGGGGCTCCTGCAGCAGGAGGAAGGAATGCTCCCCTCATTGCGCCATGTCTCGTCCCCTCCAGCTTCCCTCTCAAGCTTCATGTGACCCCTCCCTTGGTAGGAAGCAGTGCTAGCCCACCTCTGCCCAAAAGGGGGGAGAATTAAATCGTAAGTTCCATTCTGACTAAAGATCTCTGCCAGGTACAGTGCCACGTGCTGGACGACCAGGCACATTATATATAACAACAGTTGCATAACAATATTATTAAGGCACAGTATCAGAGGACCTGGAAATAAATACACAGATTATATTCTTTGCTAGCCATTAGAGACAGTAGCCAGGTGTAAGAATGGCAGTGCTCCCTCTGGGGTACTACACATACTCAGATGAGCCAAACCTACATGTGTATGGTGTTAGAGGTTCAGGAGGAGTAGCTGTCAGCCATATCGAATGTGTATAGCCAGGATTTGTGGTTCAACACGAGTCTATAGAAATCGCCTTAACAGAGGTGAGACCAGCACATGGAGATATCGACGTTAGGAGCTGTATGAAGTCGCATGGGAAAGATAAAGACAAGTGGAGCAGTTACCGCACACATTAGCAGGTGGGGGCCTCCACATTGTCAGCGAGCAATATATTCTGTTCATTTCTACCACACACATTCTGTTCCCTGAAGTATGCGGCTCGAGGGAGACATAGGAAGGAGAAGGAATGTTCTCTGCTTCCTCCAGCTGTATGAAGACTCTGAGCGCCAGGGATTTACCTTATGAAGCACACAGACTGATACATCCTTAAAGGGATGGTCCAGGATTAGACAAACACAGCTGCTTTCTTCCAAAAACATTGCCACATCTGTCCACAGGTTGCTCATTCTTCTGCCTTCACAATAATGTTGACCTGCAATACCAGACACAACCCATGGACAGGGATGGTGCTCTTTCTAGAAAACCCCAGGCATGTTTTTCTAATCCTGGAAAAATGCAGGCTAATTTTCAAAGTCTGCCATATCTTTAGGCCCAAGAATGGTGGGTTCAGACGACTGTCTCATGTGCATGGGGAGCTCTCAACTCTCCCATGACAGATTGCAGTGAGCCCTAGAGGAGCCGGTGCAGAGGATGGACCCTGATGAAGGTTGTGTGACTGTATACTCCCTCAGGCCGTTGCTCCCTGGGGACTGGCACAGTGGGAATGCACTGTATTTTTGAAGAATGAGGCCAGAAGTAAATGTATAACAGTCTCTTTTTTACTAGTAAAGTTAAATTACTAGCAAAGTGTGACTTCGGGTACATTCAATAGCAGCAGATTCCAAGTGCAATTCTCCAACACCAGTAAGGCATATGCAGGTTGCATGGCTGCAGTTTAGCCTAGTAGTAGTCTCTGTGATGGGTGTCTTATCTGTAGTCCCTCACCGCACAGAAGTGTCTTTTAATGCTGGTCTCAGTAGGTCACTGCTGTCTGCCTTCTCAATGATTTGCTTAAGGATAAATTGATTGGTTGTTCTCTTAGGCCTCATACACCCGGCCGTTGTTTTGGCGGCTCGGATGCAGACCTATTCACTTCAATGGGGCCGCAAAAGATGCAGACAGCACTCCGTGTGCTGTCCGGATCCGTTGCTTCGTTCCGTGGCCCCGCAAAAAAAATATAACATGTCCTATTCTTGTCCGCGCTTGGCATTTATATTGAAGGCGGTCCGTGCCATTCCGAAAATTGCGGAACGCACACGGACGCCATCCGTGTTTTGCGGATCTGCGATTTGCAGACCGCAAAACACACCACGGTCGTGTGCATGAGGCCTTAGGAGCAGGAGCTCTGCAGGGCGCCTCCTCTCCACTCAGTGGTTACACAGGAACTCCCCCTTCTTGCAGGAAGCAGGACCAAGAGGGGAGAAGAGGGTGGTTAGCCCTGTTCCTTGCCAACCTTTGCCAACCATTCCTTACTGGACATAACATATAAAATATATAAGAATACATACATTAACTATTTATAGTTGTCGGTCTGGGGTACTGCAAGATGATGTTGGGGGTGAATATTTTTGCCTGATCCTTTTGTTTTCCAGGAGGTAAGCTGAATACACATGCACATTCGGCCGAGCTGAACCTGTATGTGTATGGGGGAGCCAAGAAGGAGTCGGTAAAGATTGAATGTGTAGGGCCACCTTAACGACTAGTGTTGATCACGAATATTCGAATTTCGAATTTTTATCGCGAATATAGGTACTTCGAAAATTCGTGAATATTTCGAATATAGTTATATATATATTCGTAATTTCGAATATTCTAATTTTTAACGATTTTTTTAAATTTTTTTTTTTTTTATCAGTACACATGATCCCTCCCTGCTTCTAGCTTGTGGGCCAATAAGAAGGCTGCAATATACTTGACTTTAGGACTAGGAGTAGTAGTGTTTGCGAATTTTGCTCTATATTTGTTTTTTCGAATATTTGCTATATTGCTATATATTCTTGTTTTAGAATATTACGAATATTCGAAAAAACTAAGTTATAGCAATATAGCGAATATTCAAGAAAAACGAATACAGAGCAATTTAGCTAATATAGTGCTATAATCTTCTTTGTCTAATAATTGTAATTTTTTTCTCATCTGAAGCTCAGATTGGAAAAAAATTTCAACTATAAAAAAAAAGATTATAGCACTATATTAGCTAAATTGCTCTGTATTCGTTTTTTTTCGAATATTCGCTATATTGCTATATATTCTTGTTTTAGAATATTACGAATATTCGAAAAAACTAAGTTATAGCAATATAGCGAATATTCGAAAAAAAATCGAATATAGAGCAATTTAGCTAATATAGTGCTATAATCTTCTTTGTTTAATAGTTACACAACATATTACACAATCATTACCTTGCCGATTTTTCGAGTAAAAGAAATCGTAGAATATAACGAATATTCGAATTTGCGAATATTCGACGAATATTCTACAAAATATTAGCGAAATATTGCGAATTCGAATATGACCCCTGCCGCTCATCACTATTAACGACTATTGTTCACTGCTATCAGCCTTTTCAGATTGGAGAGATGATGATGTCTTCCAGCATGATCAGCACGTGTAAATTAAAAAAATTGCCTGCTCACACCCATTCCCAATGTGCAACTTATTATTCTGTGCTTTTTGGAGACCAGTAGATGAGAGGCCTAGCAATGGCTGGAGGACGTCAGTGGAGTGCAGACATTAAGCTGTCTTACCCACAGTAAGGAATAGCTTGCAGGGCTCCTTGTGGGCCGGAACTGAAGAAGTGTAGTCTTAGTGTGCTGTGATCCTCGCAAGGAGTTCTGAGGAGTTTCCCAAAGACTGTGAGAGTTCTCAAATGGGCCAAGGTGAGTTAGGGGGTGTCAAATTCAAACCTAGGGGAAAGACTATATAGTTGGGACTGGAAGGGCCTGTAACAGATGCCAACTTGAGGAGAAATTTGGATCTAATCTATAGGGGAAGATTGTCCCTGCAGCCTATGGTATGGCCTGTTTGGAACAGTCCTGTGGTGTAGCCAATTGGACAACAGTAGTAGGAGTAATTGGTTAAAGAAGGACTCATAAGAAGAGGGCCGGGTGTAGGAGAGACCATCCTCCTGTTAAAGGACAAATGGTTTTATTATGGGTTATCTTTACAGTGATAATTCTTTTGACATCTGAAGCATAATCGTTGTGTAAAAAACACTGTTCAAATGAAATCCTAAACTGTTCAAGTATCCTGCGTTACCAGGAATGAATAACACCCAAGTATAATAGCGCAGCCTAGAGTGAACTGCAACCACCAAGATTTGTGCCTTTGATAAGAATTGTAACCGACAAGTTTTTGTACTACTGACTGGTGAAAGCAAATCTTCTGTTTAACCAATATGGTAAACCCTTCATCAAATGTATAGCAAAAATAGACTGGGTGACAACTGCAAATTTTCTCCCTGCCTATTTTGCTGCAGTCACTGAATCTCCGCCAGGCTGCGCCGATAGATGAGGTAAGACTATTGCCAGTCATCTTTGTGCCTCCCTGTGCTTGCACGCTGCCTGTAACATGCATGCTGCTGCACATACTAATTCCTGTGGCCTCTCCTGTGCCTTTTCCTGCACCTTCTCCTCTAGCATCTTCTTGATCACAGTTTAGACTGAACTATATATCTGAAGTCGGGATCGTGGAACAATTATTTTTACCATCCACATGGTGGACAGAAACTGAATAATTCTCTTTCACCATTTTACGTATCAAATTCAGTACAGTAGAGAGTACAGCAGGGCAGAGACGATAAAGGCACAGGATCACATGACCCCGGATAGGATGGTGGATGTGGTCATATTTGATTGCAGTCAATCAGGAGGGACAATACAGTCATGTCATAGGCACTAGGTAGGATGCGAAGCAGAGACACCATGTGTATTCTCAGCTTGAACAGGACGTCTCTGCCACAGACACACAATACAGTAAGCTTAGCGTCATACAGGGACAGTGTTAGGGATTGGGAAGACTCTGACTCTGCTGCCTTGCACATTTTTTTAAAGCTAATGTACCCATTTTACAGGTGCCAGCTAGCAGCTCAATTAACATAAAAAAATATAATAATATTAAATCTACTGGCTGATAAGGTTTTACGAATCATCTGGAAACTGTGCATTTGCTCCTTTGCAAAGTTTCTTTAAATCAAAATTAAATGACTGCACAACGTGCATTTTTTTCAGTGTTATCATCAATGTATATTTTTGACACAGACTATGTCCAGTTGCACATTTTATTTTAAAAAAACTACTACTACGCCTACACAGCTGCATATCTCCTGTCTATTGTTGAGCAAATCGAAGTTAACGAGGTGGAATTCGATCCGAATTCCTGGAAAAATTCAATTTGTCACAAATCCCAATTTCTTGGCGGTTCATGGTAACAAATCCATTTTTCCTGAAATGGCAGTAAAAAAAAAAAAAAACTTCATCCATTTGATCACGGCCATCTTGATTGAAGAAAATGCACCAAATCTCGCGCGCCGTGATCAGTGTTGAACTCGGCATCTGAGGAGTTCAGTGACGGGGGGCTGCGTGATCGCCGTTCCCCATCATTGCGCCCACTACATACAATGGAATGCGATTCATGACAAAGTACTTTGTAACAAATCCAAATTTGTTTTCGAAGGTCGGCAAAGAATCCGAATCGAATTTTTGAAAACTTTGCTCATCACTATTCTTGTCTGTAAAGTTTCATACCATTCTGCCCCAGCTACTACTGCCACGACTATTACCTCTACACTGCTGCATATCTCCTGCCTTGTCTGCCAGGTTCTATACAGTACTGCCCCAGCTATTACTGCCACTGCCCCTACACAACCACACATCTCCTGCCTTGTCCATCAGAATATATACAGTATTTCTGCTGCAGAGGCTTCTACTGCCACTACTACTACCCCTACACAGCTGCATATCTCCTGCCTTGTCAGTCAGACAACACTGTACTGCATCTGCTCCCCAAAATGGAAAAATCTTTGGATGTCTTGTTCTGAACAAGCCAATGCTTTTTCCAATACTACCATGTGTGCATAAACAAACAGGCATCTGCCCCCATTAAGGCAAACTTTTTGGAATTTTTATTTATTTAAAAAAAGCATAACAACCCCAACAGTGCAGTGCACTTTAAGATTATTAATGCTGGCTTGACATTAAAGAGCTTTAAACAGGTTGGATACAGTCTTAGGAGGCCTCAGAATATCACACAACATTTTAGGGCAATCTGAGCACTTTCAATTTGGGTCGATTCATTTATATCCTTTTTAAATCTTAAGACCAATTCATCAGAATTGGACTGGAAGCCAATTCAAGTAATTTGCTCACCTTTAGTCCTAAGGATGTGTATGGAATTAAAAGTGGTGCTCACAGATGCCCGGGCCTAACGACGCTACTGCTAGACAGTACTAATGTCAATATATAAAGATAATTTTACTATTCATAGACAGTGAGCAACATGTTCTGGAAATAATTAGGTGATTCTACCTAGAAATATGTGTATGTTTTTTAAGAAGTGAGATAATTTTGTCTGGTTCAGATCCTTTACTTTGCACCTGCAAATATCTTTTGCAGGAGCTAAAAAGTCATTTTAATTGCCTGGAGACCTGTCAGACTTTGGTGAATAAGATGTCACTAGGTAACGAAGTGTGAATAGAAATTGCCTATATGTACTTCATTACAGACTGAAAAGAAACCCCTCATAACTATTTTTGGCCGTGTCTC
This sequence comes from Bufo gargarizans, assembly GCF_014858855.1. Taxonomy (NCBI): domain Eukaryota; kingdom Metazoa; phylum Chordata; class Amphibia; order Anura; family Bufonidae; genus Bufo; species Bufo gargarizans. Next base: position 453,530,489 of record NC_058084.1, on the reverse strand, counting down.
AAGTTCTCTTCTTGGGCCATAGAAGGAATGGTTTGGTCATCAAATGAGCAAAATCCAGCTGGGCATCATGGATCGTGTATTGCTTTCCTGTAAAGCCCTTTAGAAACATGGGAATGTTTTTTATGTCTCTGCTTAATGTATTAGCTTCTCATACATCAGAATTTCCACACGGTTGGTGGGTACAAGGAACCTCTTTAGAGAACCTTTCAAATCACCAAGGAAAGATCTCAAGACTTTGTGAATTGATCAACTTCTTGTCAATGAATCTCTGGAAATTCTCAACCCAAGAGGGGCATGGGCAAATAAATAAACAGTGCCCTACTCTTCTATATGACTCATTGTATATAGTACTTGTATGTTTATGCTCTGCGTAAGAAATTAATGGGAGTGAAGCTCATGGATCCCAGCAGGTGGTAGTACTTACAGGGTCCCAAACTTACCGGTGGGCTACCATCCACCAACTACCTACCAGTTGCTCAAGCCTTCTTTGAAGTTTCATTTACACAATAAAAAAGGTTCTATTGAAAAGGAAATGATGGGCAACATGGTTCCCAACAAGGTGCCCTTAAGTGAAAATGCACAAGCCCTAATTAATGTTCTACCCCCATGCCCTATGCATTACATATATGGAATATATGGGCCTTAGATTCTGCCAAAAGGTCTGTGCTTCAGAAGAAGTATGATAGCCTTACTCAAGAACCTACCAAATGTACGCATAAGGGTAGAAGACAGAGGTTTCGGATGTGCTTGGGAAATGTACAAAGGATGCATATAAGAAAATAAGGTGTTTTTTTAGGGAAGGGTAAAAAGCAACCAAGTTCAGGACATCATGATAATGTTGCAGGGTGGTTTTCCTCTGGGTAGGAAAGGTACAAAGAGCTCATTCTTGTTCTTTTTTTATTTGGATTGGCATGAAGAAACCTTATGGTAATGTAAACTTAGACTACAGCCAAAAAAGATCTAAGATGACAGAATAAAATCTCAACAGTACAGTTATTTTAGGACATCCTCCAATATCAGAATAATGTCAGCTTGAGGCAAAATACTCATCCTGACATCTGACTCTCACGCCTAACTCTGACACCTGACTCTTACATCTGATTCCCACATCTGACTAATATTTGACTGTAAAATCTGACTTTGATGGCTGAATCTGACACCTGATTCTGATGCTGACACTTAAATTTTGACATCTGACTCTGATATCTAACTCTGATATCTGACTTTGACCTGACTCTGTACCTGACTCTGACATCTGATTTTCTTCACTCAGAGTCACAGTTTTAGATACACTGCATTTACTAACTAAATCGGAAACTCCTGGAAACAAGCAGTGTATAATGTGATGGACAAATGAATCACATATTGAAGGAGGCAATATTAGGGTGTTTCATTTTGTAATGGGAAAAAATGAAATGTAAAATTTCAAGAAGACTGGATAATATTTAGAGGTTGCACACTTTGATCAGTTTTATAAAAGTAGGCAAAAAATATGATTTTTCAATGTTAATAATTTTTATTGGGGAAACTAGAAATCACAAACTTAAAATAATATTAAAACTAGACACTAAGATTAATAGGTAGTATGATGGGCAAAACATGTGTTATATAAGGCTACTTTCACACTAGCGTTGTTTAAATCCGGCGTTCAATTCCGACACTGGAACTGCCCGCCGGATCCGGAAAAACGTGTGAAAACGGATTACATTTGAATCCTGATCAGGATTTTGATCATAATGAAAAAATGCATTGGAAAAAACGGATCCGCCATTTATGGACTTTAACATTTTTTTCCTATTTTTCGGGTTTAACATGCAAAAGCCGGATCCGGTTTGACTGAACACACGGCGCCGGATCCGGCCTTAATGCAAGTCAATGGGAAAAAGACCGGATCCGGCGTTCAGTATTTTTGGCCGGAGGTAAAAATACAACATGCTACGGTTTTCTGAAAAGCCTGATCAGTCAAAAAGACTGAACTGAAGACATCCTGATGCATCCTGAACGGATTACTCTCCATTCAGAATGCATTAGGATAAAACTGATCAGTTCTTTTCCGGATTTGAGCCCCTAGGACGGAACTCAGCGCCGGAAAAGAAAAACGCCAGTGTGAAAGTACCCTTAATCAACTTTGAACGATGCAATCCCTTCTTTTGTTAGCTTGGTAACGACTGTGATGCTTCGACTACCCTCAACAAGAATTGTTTTTGTTGTTCGTCTCCGATGGATTCGTTAAACTTTTTTATCAGAGCAATTCCTCTTTCTGCGGTATCATTGACCACCTCAAGAGCGTTCACATGGCTTCTTAGAGAATCACTGCAGTATTCTGTTGTGGATCCCAAACAATTCAAAGAACGTCTTTGTTTTATTAGTAATGAAATGGCTCAGGTCTTTTCCTTCAAAAACTAGGTTTTTACCCTCTAATCGTTTCATTTCCTTTTCCTTTACAGGTTTGGTTTAAAAAAATGTTGTCATATTTTCCTTAACAGCCTGAGTAATACGTTCGTCCAAAGAAGCCAATCCTACGTTTGTTTCTGACAGATACCAAAGGTGTCTCTTAGCAACTGTGAGAGCACTTTTTTTTACGTCTGCATCTGGGTAAGTGCTCAGAAGCTGTAGCTTATCCAAATCATTCTTTGGAGCCCATGGACTTACAATTGCCTCGTGCAAAAAGCGAACATATATGAGGCTGACAAAATGTGCAACCCGTTTCAATCCTTTCAATTCTCGTTGAGGAATATTCAACTGTTTAGTGAAGAGGACAATTTTAAGTGCATATATTGCCTTTGCCATCCACCTTGCTTAATGCAGAGCCCCTGGGATCCTGAAACTGAAGTCGTTTTTAGACCAACCTCCGAGGTACTGGAGTAAGAGTAGTAATCAATGTGTGCAACCCCTAAATATTATCCAATCTTCTTGACATTTGGCATATATATCTTTTACATCACTGAGACTTGGGGCGTAAGCGAAGTCATGTTAAAATCACATCTTTAGAAAAATTAAACACCCTAGGCAATACGGAGAATCACAATACATTAGCAAGTGCCTTGTATTAACTTTCTCTACATGATAAATGCTACTTGCTGACGTGAGGAAACCCCTTTTAGGCTGATAAAGATTTTGCTGCGATGAGAGGGACATTGCTAATACACCTTGCCATACTTTGACACGGTCCTGGCCTGGGGTATTTTAATCATGTAATTACAAAAAGGAAAGAAAAAAAAAGGACCCTTAAAATCACAAATTTATTTAGAAATTGAACCTATAGGTCACCATGAGGGACCAAAAATAAGGGAACCCTAATGGTATAGTAGGTACGATATCACAGGTGATAATCACAGTAGATAAATAAGGATATAAAAACATAGAGGGACCCAGGGGGGTGAGGGGCGGTATAGTAAATAGGAAGATCGGTGTTCTAGGGGAAGACTTCCCTGCAGAAACCCTAGTCTGCCCTCTGCCCGGAGATGACCCCTAATGGTGGGGTTTCCCCGTCCTCGTGCCTGTCCTGATACACCCTAAACAGTTAGACCTTTTCTAATCATGTACCCTCAGCTGGCAATGACAGAAAAGTTTGCAAGAATGTTATTGTTAGCCTTAGATTCTGCAGATAAAGACTTTGGAAAGTTAAAAGAAAAAAGTACTACAGTTCCCATCATTGCTCATATCCATACATCGCTATCTGGGAAGATTTATGCTGCAAATTGTTTGGAACGCTGATACCTTTGGATGTACTACAACTCCCATTTTGCATTTTAGTAAAGAGAGACTTATCTATTTTCTACAACTGGCCTACTGACTCCAGCACTATTCACCGGCTACGGCACCTACATCTCCTGCCTTCCACCCATATTACACTTATATAACCAAGAGCACCCTATCTACCATCAGGCAGGAGCCCCAACTTCATTGAGTTCCCCGAGGGAGCATCAGTGTGAGGATTGCCACTGTAAATGACTGTTGTACCCAGAGCCAATACCACTCATTGTACAATAGATTATTAGTCAGTTATCAGTCATCAGCATAAAATAACTTGGCCAATTAATGGTCTGTAACTGGGAAAAAGGCCTATTTTGGTGTCTACATTATCCCTTGGCTGTGCCATCACCACAACATCTGCAGAATGGTGCAAAAGTCTGGACCAGACGCATGGACAAGATTGGGCAGGAATCTGCCAAAATTACCACATAGTCATGTTATAGTTTGACTAGTAGGACTTTACTTTGGAAAAATCGGAAAGGTTCTAAATGCCTTCCCAGATCTGAACAATGGCTTGATCTTTTTTTACTGATGCAACACAACCTTTTCGTAAGACAAGATATGGATGACCTTGGTCAATACAGAGAATCTTTCATCTGGGACTTGTGGGTCCAGTGCTTCATCATCGTCTTGTCTTGTCAATAGTGCTAACAGATCTGGTCTTCCTCGGGCTCACCCAGATCTCTACAGATCTTCAACCTCAAGGTCACCCGAAACCTGCTCCTTGAGAGCACTGTTATTTTTAACCCTATTTAATTCTCCACCCTTATATATGACCACGTTCTGACCAATCCGAGGAGAGAACAAAAACTCTCAAGGATGCAGGTAGCAGTCGTTCCCGGACCCTGGTGTTTGAGGGGGCTCAAAGGCTCTTCTCCACATAAGAAGTCACCAGTATAATAAATAGCAGGTGGAGTTCTGTTACAGATTTGCGGCCCAGGAGCTTTGTGGTCCAACCCTGTACACACAGCACAGTACTGAGAAGTTAGATACTAGTCACTGTTATCAAGCTTAGTGTCTGGATCCTTTTTCTGAATTTGAACACAATTAAGTCGAAATATCACGCCCCGCTCTTCCTTTAGCTTTGCCTATGAAAATCCTCTGCATGGTAATGTTTCATTTAAATGCAAGATAAGACAAGCATGGTTAATTAAAAACAAACGACTTATCAGCGAATGTCACTCAGCCCCGGCATCACCCAACTGGCAGACTGCAGTCAATTACTTTTTTTGTTGTGCGGCGATTGTTTAAAAACAAATTATATTAGTGCACACTCTTTATATTAATTCCACGTAACAAAGGAACGGCGTTACAGCAGACAAAACCTGAGATGTTAGTATTCTAATCTTTACTCAAACATGACGAGCCGAGCACCATAATGAGCGAGTATTGCCAAGTTCTCAGAAGACCCAGCACCTGGCCTTACAGCCAAGCGCACCCTAGTCATTGCCGTAGCTTGGCTGTAATTCCTAACTTTTGAGACATAACATCAGGAAAATTGTGAGAAGCAGTGTTTGAGCCACAAATGTTTTTGTTGATCATATGCCTGGCCCATTTGTATAGAACATGTGACCTTCATCAGACCCCAGACCAGACCCACTAATACAGACTCCTAAATACTGACAACTTTAAGGATGTTGTCCCACGACAAATATTCTACAGTTTTAAAACCAGCCCATGGATGTAAATTATTTTGTAATTGCATGTAAATAAAAATTTTGCATAGCCAATGAGTTATTCAATAAAATGTATCTGTACAGCGCCACCTACAGTTTTTTTTTCTTTCTTATTTCTTTGACCTGCTCATTGAGATGGCCGCACATGCTCAGTTTCATCCTTGAACTGCCTCCTGAGTTGTAATAGGAAGACCATGGACACGCCCCTTTAGTTGCAGCAGAAAAGACACTCCCCTTGAGCTGTCACCATAATATAAATCTAGCAGAGCAATGAATGGGGAGATCTCTGGATCCATGTGAGGTACAGGGCTGGTTCTAGATTTGTTAGAAAGAGATTGTCATGTACTACATTAGTCATGGGATAACCCCTTCGTTTCTCCTTTTCAGTATTGAGATCCATCATAGAATCTCAATACCAGAGGAAAACGCTTCTGTTTTGTCCCCATTCATTGTCAATGGGGACAAAACTGCAAGCATCGTTTTTCTGTCTGGCAAAGGATGCGGAGGAAGACGGACACACAAAAAAACTGATTTGTCACCCATTGACTTACATTGGTTTTAATTCCCCGGACAAGACCCTCTCAGCAAATACTGACCCCAGACCGGACCCCATTTAATACAGACACAAGACTCCTTAAACAATACATACCCCCTGAAAAAAACAAACCCTCTAGACAAGCACATTCACCAGACTGTAACATACAGAGGTGCTGCTGTAACATCGGACTCCAGCAGAGGGCATCTAATCCTTGGATGGCCAGGGAAGGAGATCCAGCTCAGACAGAAAGTGGGCAGGTAATACTGTTCCAGCGTGTGCACGTGTGTGCAGAGAATGAAGGTGTAGCTCAGTCAGAGCCAGAGTGGAGAACCAGAGCCAAAAAAGGAGACGGACCCAGTTCACCGTTTTGGTTGCAGAGTGTCAGAATCAGCCAGATATTGGAGCAGCTGGAGCCTAAAAGAGACCAGAATTGTACAAGCTGCAGCACTGAGAACGCAGGTAAATTGCATCCCTGGTACAGACATCTCACTGTTCTACGCATATAACTTATATCTAGTATTTCACAGTTTGAATCTGTTTACAACATCCTCTTTAATCCCAACCCAGTCATTTTCTTTGCGGTCCTGCACCTTCCAAGACCCCCTAATACAGATTTTCTAATAAAATAAAGACACCAGACCAATCCCCCAAATATATACAGACCCTAGACAGACCCTGTAAACTACTACAGACCCCACTCCTCTTCACAGTTGTGTTTGCAGCCCTCTGAGACAACAACCTGCCGCTAGTCCTAGGACAGAAAAGTAAAGCATCCAGTAGATGTCCCTTTTTCCGTAAGCTACCTGGCCATATAAGAGGACACTAGTATTATAAATGGCACATGGTAGATATGGCATATTACAGATTTTGCCTCTGGGTCCAGGTGCTTCAAGTTGTGCCTGTTAAGAAAAAAAAAGATAATTAAATATACCATTAGGGACCACTGCCAGCAGACTCTTAATCTGCTACCTATCCTCTTACACTATTCTGGTTAGTAGATCTAAGGCTGCCCCTAGGTGTTCACCCAAGCCTTATACAAGGGAACCAAGGACTGGTCATTGACTCCACAATCCATCCGCTGGCTCCAATCATCCTGCTCTCCAGTCTTGCACCTTAAAACTCATCTACACTTACAGCAACCCCCCCAGACAGGAGCCCCTAAAGCCAGATAGTGCCCCAAATAAAAAAGGGTGCACCCTTCAAGAGGAAGAAGGATTAGCCACTGACTACAACCACCCTCACCACCACCACCAGTTCCATCCTCTCCAGTTCCGGACAATCACCATGCCTCCCCTGCTGGCCAACGCTCTGCATATTCCTGATCCCTCTGTTCCAAAATTAAGTGGTTAAAGGGGGCTCCCCATGAACATCATCATGGGTGGTTGATTACTAAAATAAGGGGATGAAGCACTCACTTAACCATCGTGAGCCTTCAGCTCCAGTCAGTAAGACTTGGTTTCTTTAAGGAGATTCCATATTTCCCACTGAGGCTCCTTCATCTTCCCAGTGTACTGGGCTCTTTCCTCCTAGTCAACAGGGGCTCAGGTACTACATTAATGGACCCGTCTTCTACATTTCATTTTTCCCACTTTTCCAAATTCTTCACAAATCATTGAAACTATGTCACATGTGCTTTCTGCACCAACAAACGGGTGGAGAGCACAGGCTTGGCTTTTGCATTGGGGGCTTCCAGCTTCTTCACTGGTCATGTAGAACCTCAACGAATTCCCATCCCCATCATAAAATATTCACTGAATTTCATTCTAAAATACATTTTCTTGCATTTTCAAGCAGCTGCGTTAAGTAAATATGAACTTAAAGAGCCCCCAGGAGCATGAATGGGTGGTCAGGATCGAATCTTAACACGGCGAACAAGAGATTCTTTGTCGAGATGGACAAACCTGTGAAGTCAGAGGCTGTCCTTGAAGATTTGGGACAACTGGCACCAATGTCTTCTGCTGTATCTATGGTTGGCATTGCAGCAAGGATCACCCATCAAGTGAGATGATTCCTTAAGAAACTTCTAAATCTGCAGACACACACACCTAGGCTCACACCAGAAACACTTCGAGTTTTCTTATGCCAGTCTGGTGCCAAACACAACTTTGCAATATGTGAGGCCCCCATAAATGCCCCTCCTTTCCGGAATAACAAATATACATTTCCTGTACCGCGCCTGTGCCATCCCCATCTGTAAAACCCTGCGACTCAGGATTTAATTTGTTTTATTTTCTTGTAGTACGGAAAGCCGTAAGTGTTTGACTTCTTACCGGGACACAAATCGCAGCGCGAGCGTAGGTGGCGGGTGAAGGGTAGTAAACATGCTGCCCCCTTTTTAAAGGGAAATGACTTTGGCTGCGAAGGGCACATTGTCAACAGCTTGACAGCGGTTAGAATTAATGGCAGGTAACTGCGTCTGCTTTTAATACCGAGTCTGTGTGACCGCACTAGACATAATAGTCATTCAGCCAAGCGCTGGGGGAGAGCAGCTCATGTTATAAGGCCGGAGCACTACTGAGCGTGTGTCTCGCTTCATCTGGAAGGATTATTTATGAATTATTAAAACACCACGTCTCCGTCTTGAGAAGGTCAATATTACAGAGGTTTATACATGAACCTTAGGTTAATTCCTTCGCACATGTTCACATTATGGAAGTTTCTGACTTTCTCCACGTTCTACTAAACCTACATATTGATTGTCTGATTTACATTAAAGGGGATTTCCGCTTTGGTCAATTGCAACTTGTTACAAGGGTCGTTTAAAGAGGACCTCTCCCCTCTCCTGACATGTCTGTTTTTAACTATCCATCTAATAATAATACGTGTGGAGCATTGTCTCCATGTTGTACCATGCTAGACGTTATGCTAGTTATTGCTAGCAGTCTGCAAATGAAGGTCCAGCTGGGTGTTACCAGTAAGGGGGGGTATCCCTGATTGGATAGTGTTAGAGCGTGCAGGGACACACCCATAACTGGTAACACCCAGCTGGACTTTCATTGAAAACGTCTAGTAATTTATTCATAACTTACAGCAGGAATAATGGAGGATTGGCACATCATAGAGTTATAAAAATAGATGCTCCAGAACTGTTAGTACATGGGGAATGCAAGATCCGGGGTAATCTGGCAGTAAGGGCTCCGCACCCATATTGCAGACCGTAAACAAGACCACAATCTGCAAGATACGGCCAAAGATTGGACATGTCATATCTTTTGTGGAAGGGAGGCACAGATCGGAAGCACTACAAAGCGCTACCGTGGGCTTTTGGGTCCGTGCCTCCGCACCGCAAAAGATAAGACATGTCCTATCTTATGTTGTATTTAGCGGATCGTGGACCTATTCAAGTCAATAGGTCCACATCCACACCACGCAGGACGAGCACGGAGCCCTTACGTTCGTAGGCATGAGCTCTAAGTGTTTTCCTGCAGCACCACCACAGAGGAAATCAGAGCAGGAAAGGACTGGTCCTCCGGAGGAAGAGACACTCTTGGTAATCACTTTCCACTACGGCCAAGAGATGAGGACCCTAAGAATATGAAACTGGAGAAACGGCTTCTAAACCCCTTTAGATGATTTATCTTACCACAGAACCCCCTGTCCATATCCCCAAATAGCGCACATGGATGTCATAAAAGGGACTTAACCAATGACCCATAGAGAAGAGGAGCTGTATCAACACTGGTAATGCACAGGACCGAAGAACTGGAAGTCACCTACAGCAGGTACCTTTCCCAAATCCTAACTATGGTTCTTGGTGCTCAGATATCCCAAAGCAAGAAACTGCAGATTCCAGAATACACAGAAAACACACAGACCAGAACAAGATACAGTCATGAAACTTCAGATCCCAGAATACAGAACAAAGTACAAACTATCTGGAAGGGAGAGCAGCTAGCAAACGCTATGCTCGACATCCAGAACAGAGCGAGTCCTGGATATATAAAGACTCTACAATCAGCAACTTCATCCTAATGAATCAGGGAAAGCTGCGCAATAGCCAACTCCAGATTGAAAAGCAAAGCAGTTGCACAATGTTAGTAACTAGGCAAACACGAAAACTCCGCTAGCCCTATGTTGCTCACACAGTAACAGGCACTCTGTAAGAGCAGATTCAGCTTAAGTGGACTCAAGCTGTCCTTGTATTGCATGAATGGCTGCCATGTTATAAAACACTTCGCACTTTCGCAGGGGCCACTGCTGGGATAATAGCTGGGTGACTGCTGCTTCCCTACCAAGGAGGGGGAGCTGGACCTACACCAATCAGCTAATCGGCTCCATTATTAAAGGAGTTGTCTATGGTGCATTAACATTAAGGCATACCTTCCAATTTTTGAAAAGAGGAAAGGGGGACATTATGTGCAAAAAAATGTCTGCACTAGGCCACGACTCTAACTGCGCCCAAAAATAACAAAACACCTAATCCCACGACATGTCCTGCTTTCTGACAGCCGCTAGTGACCAGCCGTATAAACTTTAATTGGTTATACAAATGGCCGTCTGACAACTGTTACCTAAACTGCCCTCGCATCGCCAATTCTTCGCATCTATGTGCATATAGGTAGTGATGAGCTAACCACGGACCATACGTTATAGTCCGTCATAACGGAATCCATAACAGATAACCTGAACCTTGTACGCCAAACTTGAAAACAGAAGTTCGCTCATCACTACCTATAGGCTAAATAACATCGCTCCCCTCCTTTCAGCCCCTCCAACATACAGTCCCATGTACATAGCATCACTATCTACAGACTATTTCAATGTACAGTCCCATGTAAATAACTTCATTCCCTCCCTCCAGCCCCCTCCAACATACAGTCCTATGTAGATAACATCCCTCCCCTCCCTTCAAAGCTATAGTGCTAGGCAAATAACCACTCCCTCCCTCCTAACAGGAGAACTACAGCTCCCAGCATATCACAGGCTCTCAGCCTCTTACATTGAATCAGTCCCGTATGTTCTCTCCTCTGCTAAGCCCTTCCTCTTTATCCACTGATCACAGCTGTGACATCATTGCAGGTCCTTCTCTGCCTACTGACGTCATCACAGGTCCTTCAGCGACTGCAGACAGAGAAGGACGCTGAAAAAACAAGTGCTCCTCAAAGCTCCACAGCCCTCCCCCCCTCCTGATGACCAGGTAAGTGGAAAGTGGGGGAGGGGCAGCTGAGGTGAATGGTGAAGTGGGGAGCGGACGGCTCTCTGCTTCACCATTATAATCAGCTGTCTCTGTGTCCTATGGAAGCAGAGACAGCTGAAAGCGGGACACACCTCCCTCATCCGGGACCGCCACTGAAATCCGGGACTGTCCGGCTGGATCTGGGACAGTTGGGAGGTATGTCAAGGCCATATAAACCTTTAGGACTCTTTCCACAGGACCTATAAGGGCTCTTTCACAAGAGCGGATGGCGTGCGGGATATCTGCTGCTTGAAAGAGAGCCAAGCCCCGCTCCGGACAGCAGAGACACGGAGCAGTAACATGATTGATAATTCTCCGTGCCTCTCTGTGATCTTTTCACTACAAAATCACGGTGAGATAAAGTTGTCACCGTGATTTTGTAGTAAAAAGATCACAGAGAGGCACGGAGCATTATCAATCATGTAAATGCTCCCTGTCTCTGCAGTCCGGAATGGGGCTTGGCTCTCTTTCAAGCAGCAGATATCCCGCACGCCATCCGCTCTTGTGAAAGAGCCCTTATAGGTCCTGTGGAAAGAGGGGCCTTGCTATTGGTTGATCCCATCTCCTGTCTTCCCTGACATTACTCGAGGTGTTCCAACTAGTCCCTAATAGCCTGAACCCCATCGATCTATGCAGAGAATATCACAGCATGCACCATGTCATCTGCATTTCTCACTAGACTCTCCAATACCAGTAATGGGTTAGTGGGAAAAACAGACAGCACACGGGTGGCATCCCTGTGGGGTCCATTTAAAAAATCATTAGCTTTTATTGCGGCTGAGAGACGGATACGTTTTAGTTGGCTCGTCTGAAAACAATGGTGCCAGTTCCAACAACTCTGAGTGCAGCCACAATGTCCCCAGGGCAGTAAGATACTCAATACAGCGGGGCAGACATATCAAACTTTTTACATCATAATTTGCAACTTTTCAGAAGTGGGAAAAAAAAGTGCTCAAGGTCCGCCAGATCTATTAGAATTTCTGGTGCATAAAAAGCGAGAAGATAAGCCAAATTTATTAAGGGTGCTGTGCTCCTGTAAGTGAGTCACAACACGACCTGCCCCCATAAAAATGACAGCCCAAAAAATTATAATCAATGGCGAAATTACAATTTTCCCATTCCACCCCACAAATATATTTTTTTAAAGTTTCTCAATACATTATATGGTACATTAACTAGTGCCATCAAAAGATACAAAAATCATCCCACAAAGTCAATGGAAAAATAAAAAAAGATACAGGTCTCAGAAGGTGGAGATAAAAAAAATAAAAAAAGCGGAAACAAAAAAATTAAAATTGGCTGTGTCCTTGAAGAGGTTGTCCCATGAAAAATATTCTACTGTTTTCAAACCCGCGCCTGGAAATGAATACTTTTGTAATTGCATGTAATTTAAAAAAATTGCATAGCCACTGAGTTATTCAGTAATATGTATTTGTATAGCACCACATGATGTTTTTTTTTATTATTATTTCTTTGTCCTGCTCACTTACACACATGCTCAGTTCTATCCTTCAACTGCCTCCTGAATTGTGATAGGGAGAGAGCTGCAGTAGAATTGACACGCCCCTGAGCTGCAGTAGAATGGACACGCCCCTGAGCTGTCAGCTTGATATAAATCTAGCAGAGCAATGAATGGGGAGATCTCTGGATCCATGTGAGGTACAGGGCGGGTTCTAGCCTTGTTAGAAAGAGATTGACATATCCTATATGATGTCTGATTTTCATTTTTTACATTAGTCTTGGGAAAACCCCTTTAAAGGGAACCTGTCGTGGATGCAGTCCCATCTGTGAGCAGCAGGTCATAGAACAGGAGATGCTAAGCAGAACGATATATAGTTTTGTGGGAAAAGATTCAGTAAAACTTTTAGTAATTTGCTATTCTTTTTATGCTTAGGAGTCCAGGGGGAAGTCCGCCCACTGGACTCTTAATCATAGAACTTGCAGAAATATAAATGTATAAATGACAAATTTTTATTTTCTCTGTCAATCCGCTCAGCTCCTCCTGCTCTATAACACGCCGTCTCCAGATCGGACACCACGCTTGTGAAGGTTCTTTTCTGAAACTCCCACAAAGTAAAAAAGTTTTTCCTCCCATTACCGTCCGCTTCTGTCTGCCTCTTAAAGGGGATCTGTTTCCTCTCACAGTTTCATTGGAAAACCTTTAGACCCAGAGGAAGAAATGGTATACTTCTCGTCACAATGCATTATGCTAAAAGGTTTTCCTCTACGGCTTCATTCTCCAGGGGAGCTCAGCATATTTGCACTGGCTTATTTCATATGACCTTTTAGAGTTGTACTTTATTGGTTTTAACTTAACATATTCTGCAGTTAAGTGCAAGACGCATTCCTTCTGCCTTTAATTGAATCGTTCAAGTATTATAAATGCAAACATGATTTACGCCCAGCATTAGCTTCCTCTTAATCCCCCCATATTGTCACTATAGATTACTACCTGCTCTACCGAAATTGTTTGCACAGCTGAAACGTCAGCCAGTTAATAGCGGGTCACCTTTTCCATGATATATCTATGACAGCAAACTCTCACCTCCCTGTTCTACTCCCAGATCGGTCAAGGTATATATGCATATACAAAAAAGTAGATAGATAGAGATAGATCAAGAGATAGATAGAGATATATCAAGATAGATAGATAGATAGATAGATAGATATTACCAGCAGTAACAATCAGCCCTGGTGATTTAGGTGGCCCAAATGCCACCTCTACTCTTTGGAAGACACCAGCATTGTAAATGGCAGGTGGTGGCCCTGTTTGAGCTCTTACATTAAGTTTTTAACCGATTCTGTAGAAATAATTTACATTTTTGTGGGGTTGTCTTCTAGGGCTATAGGTGACCACCCCTACTTGAGCTGTAATGGTGGCTATTTTCTATTGTCACAGAGTAGAAACGTGTACAACTTAGAAAGGGCTGAACATAGTATTTTCAAAACTTCATGAGACCTTGAGAATGAAGAGTCTATGGATAATTTTTTTTAGGTCAACTCAGTCTAGATGTCATATTAGGGCATATGGACATCATAGAAGGAAGCCATAGTGAAGAACCTGGAGGACTCCTCGTGGTTATGTCTTACCAGAGCTAGCCATTGATGTCGGTGGGCACTGTGTAGTCATGTGTTGCAGGGGAAATGGTAACACACAGACACATTTTCCCCTATGGTACCATGCCCAATGATGTAGGTCAGCCAAACCCCAACAACCAATAGGTTAGCTGCATTAGGAAAGGCTGTTGTTCAAATAGAACAACTTTAGGCTGTAGTCACATCTGTGTTGAAGATTCCATCACACTAAGAAGCCACCGGATGGACACCTCGGCAAAAGCCAAATGGACCTCCAATTAGTGAAATCCAGGGGGTGCTGTCGGAATTTGTTGTGCAACAGATACAGCAGAACGTTGGGGCTTCAGTTTTAAATGGAAACCATAAAGCAAATTTGAAAACAGCTTTATAAAATTGAAGCACAGTGCCCAATAAGTTACAGCCCAGATACATTAATAGTCCCTCCACCCGGAAATAAGACCATGTTTTACATATGGAATGTATCCTTGAAGTACCAAAAAGACCAAACATTTGCCATATGACCTATGGGTCACCAAGTGTTGCGCCCATTTGCAATAGTGATCTCTCTAACTTCTATAGCTCCACCACTGTTGGTCATCATATTGAGCCAAAATAGATTTGTCCTCCCAATTACTCTGATCCTATCCAATAAACTGTTTTCTAATCTCAGATTGTTCTAAAAACTTACATCTGCATCCATGGGTCACCAGGTGATGGACCAGCTGCAATGGTCACCTATCTAACTTTCATAGTTCCACCACTGCTGGTCATCACATTGTGACAAAATAGATATGTCATCCCAATTACCCTGATCGCATCCCAAAAAGTATTTCCTAATCTCAGATTTTTCCAAAAATGTACATCTGCACCTATGGGTCACCAGGTGTTGGACCAGCTGCAATGGTCACCTCCCTAACTTCCATAATTCCATCACTGCTGGTCACTTCTCAACACAAGCTGAGATTGTTCCAAAAACTTTAAATCTCATATTGTTTCCCGAGCTGGGACCAGCCGCAGTTTCCCATCAGCATCGAGTATTCTCACGGCGTCTTCCTTGTTCTTACTAATAGATGGCACCAGTAGAAACCTCTCAGCCATCACCTGCATAAAAATAACCTGAAAATTGAATTTTCTAATAATTAAAACATGAATAATTAAAGTAATGGGCACAAATTCCAAATGAATATTTTATGAAATCGTAAGATTTTTTTTTCTTGAGCCTGATCCTAATCCACCTTTGAAGTTCTGGAGTCAGCAATATGGCCTATAAGTTTAAAGAAATTTAGAAAGAATTGGGAAGTTAAAAGGTACTTTTGATGTTGTTCTTTCTGTTATATCACAAGGGCATTTAGAACCGTAGAAGAAACTAAGTCAGAAAATAAAATATGGACGGAATTTGTAATATGTGAGTGAGGCCAATGACTGTAGCTCAACGATTTGGTAAATATTCTATGAATATTATTAAAGAGGTATTCCGACCAGGGACATTGATAGCATACCTGTATCTCTAGGATATGCCATCAATGTCAGAAAGGTGCAGGTCCCACCTCTGGGACCAGCTCTTGTGCCCAGGACAGTTTACAGGAGTTCCAAAATAGCTGGGTACAGGCTCACCTATTTTTAGAACCGCCAAAGCAATAAATGGACAGTACCTTCCCTGCACAGCTATAAATCCTCTCTCCCTGTATATATGACATGATAAAAGTGGCTTCCTGCCTCCACCACTAGAGGGAGCTCCATGTAAATGAATTTATAGAGTTACCATTGAGCTCAAAAGAAGTTTCTCTTTGCACCGTGCGGAAAGTTTTAGCAAAAATGGTACCAATTAAAGCTACAGCTCATCTCTGAGAAAATCAAACCCTCACACAGCTCTATAGATGGAAACATAAAATTGTTATGGGTATCATAATATGTTATGGGTATCATAATATAGCTGGTAATGCAAAGAAACATATTTTTTTTTTTGGTGCTTTTATTTTTTTTAAGTTGTAAAACTAAATAAAAAATATATATATTTGGTATCTATTTGGTAACCAAACTGAGCAGCAGAATAAGGTTGTTATGTCGTTTTTAGTGCACATTAACCCCCCCCCAAAAAAAAAAAAAAAAACATGGTGGAATTGCAGTTTTTTTTTTCAGTTTTATCCCGTATAGAATTTTTCCAATACATCATATGGTAAATTAAATTAGGCCTTAAAAAATTACTTGTCCTACAAAAAACAAGCCCTATTCTGACAATGCGAGCAGAAAAGTAAGGCTACTTTCACACTGGCGTTTTGGCTTTCCGTTTGTGAGATCCGTTCAGGGCTCTCACAAACGGTCCAAAACGGATCAGTTTTGCCCTAATGCATTCTTAATGGAAAAGGATCCGCTCAGAATGCATCAGTTTGCCTCCGTTCAGTCACCATTCCGCCCCGGAGGCGGACACCAAAACGCTGCTTGCAGAAACTGAGCCAAACGGATCCGTTCTGACACACAATGTAAGTCAATGGGGACGGATCCGTTTTCTATGACACAATCAGGCACAATAGAAAATGGATCCGTCCTCCATTGACTTTCAATGGTGTCCAAGACGGATCTGTCTTGGCTATGTTAAAAATAATACAAACAGACAGTTATATTATCTGAATGGATCCATGACGCATCCACACCAAAACTAAAATTAAAAAATGAAAATACATTTTCCCAGTACTTAAAGGGTTTCTGTCACCAGATTTAACCCTATTAAGCTAAATTCCACCAGAGCACCGGGCTGGCAGACGGATGTGAGCGCTGCCTGGCCCTATCAATCAGGACTTGGAGGGAGGCGACAAAGGTGGGAGAACGGAGCCTCTAGGAGCAGGAACAACGCCCCCCCCCCCCCCCCCCGCTCCTAGAGGCTAATTAGCATATTATAAAAGTTCGATTTCTGGCGTAACGGGGGCATAGATAAAAGTAGGAATAGGCTAGTTAGGTTTAGCTGACATTAGCACATCACTAATGTCCGCTAGCTTAATAGGGTTAAATTTGGTGACAGAAACCCTTTTTGGGCAGTAAACTTTCTGGTTGTCTCCAGGCACCACTAGAGTGAGCTAAGGAGCTACAGTTACTCTATATAGTCCTATGTGCAATATTATTCACATGCAGTAAGCTCCCTCTACTGTCATTTATAGCATATATTTTTTTTATCATTGTATTCTACTTACAATGAGCTAAAATAATTTTTTTGGAATGGTCTTCATAAAAAAAGTCAACGGTTTGTCTATACCTTTTAGTTTCACTGCATGTGCAGACTGTTCCTAATCCATCAGAGAGCTGCTCTGACAGCTCCATCTAAGACCCTTATCTCTAGCTCCCTGACAGCTCATAAACACTCATTATAGCTAAATCATGACTAAACTAATAGGAATATGGCTTAAAGTCTATGTACACCTTCTGAGGCAATGTTTATGACTGCATTTTACTCATTTTGGGCTAAAAAATCATAATTTCAATTGGCCTTTATTAAAAATATTGTGCCGTTCTGTTACAAAGGGTTAACTGTTTTTTTTAGCTGCGTGAATGGTACTTTCACTTTGTGCTGGTCATCTAATATCCCTTAAACACTTATTTAAGCCACATTCTTATCAGTAAAATAAGAACTGAGCTATAATGAGTGTTTATAAGGTAAGAGAGCAGAGATAAGGACCACCGGCTGCTTCTTGAGCATCTCAGCTCTGTACAGAACAAAGGCCTCTATATTTTTAATAAAGATCAATTGAAAAAAAAAATGTAGCTAGAAATTCGTACAAAGCAATAATAATGTTAAAAAAAATTGCCCCAAAAGGTGTGAATAACCTTTAATGAGTGTTTATGAACAGTCAGGAGTGAAGAGAAAAGGGCTACAGATTGAGCTGTGAAAGCAGCTCTCCGATTAATTCACTGAGAAGGAACAGTCTGCAGTATAACCAGAAGCTGTAGAAGACAAACTGTTGAGGGTTTTTTTAATAAAGACCTACTGGAAAAAATAAGAAAAGTAAAATTCAATAATTCAAAATAAAAATTGCCCCCAACAGGTGTCCATAGCCTTCAACTCTATTTCATGGGATTTGGATCTCTGAAAGTGCAGAATAAGGCCTCGTGTACACGACTGTGGTTTGGGTTTGCATCTGATCTGCACTTTTTGCGGACTCATTCACTTTAATGTGAATTAAAGAGTGTTGTCCGAATCCGTATGTCCGTTCCGCAGCCCCCAAAAATATAGAACATGGTCTTTTCTTTCCACATTATGGACAAGGATAGGACTGTTCTATTGTGGGCGGGATGTTCCATTGCGCGATATGTGAAATGCACACGGCCGGCATCCGTTTTGCGAATCTGCAAAACAGGCAACGGCCATTTGCATGAGCCCTGAGACGAACACAGCTCATAGCAGGTGGAATTCCCCTTTAAAGGGATTGTCCGAATTATGAAAAATATATATATAGCACTGAAAATCTGATGGGCAGCAAAATATATAACTAAGCTAAGCAAGTTTCAGGCAAAAAAAAAAATATATTTCCTCATTTCCCTGGTTCTCTTCTGGCCCTTTGTTTACATGCAATAAAAACAATCTCTGCTCCGCCCCCTGCACTGCTAAGGGAGTGGATACAAGAGCTGCCCCGAGTGCTGGGAGAATCAACAGCAACTTATATGTGTAGAACTACAAGTCCCAGCTGTATAGTGACACTGCTAATGCACACTGGATCTTCCCACTACCTTCTTGTGCAATGCTCTCTCTAGTCAGCTTCAGTGCCCAGCATTGTCTCCTCACTGCCTGCAGCTACCCAGTCTGTGCAGCTGAAGGGGTTAAGAATCCTAGGAGAGAGCAGACAGCCCGGCAGTGAAGGGGGCGTGGCCAGCACAGTGACGTCTGGTTTACAGGCTTGTAAACGAACTTTATCAGAGCAGGGAGAGAAGCTGACATCACAGGTCATGTGACCCTCAGTCAAATCTGATAAACCAGGCACTGCAGATAAAGTGAGTTAATTTTAAAGTTGTTATATTTGCCTAGTTAGGAACATAGAAAGAACATAAAACTAACTCGGACAACCCCTTTAAATCCTGTACTACAGTGACTGGTGACTCAGATGGTGCCAGTAGTGATCTGTTTGCGGATGCATTAGGTTATCACTAAGCTCATCTGTGTCGCTGCTCCAAACAAATCTGATCCCATGAATTACATCAAATATTAAACCATTAAAATAACTGAGCAAGTGTTGAAGGATTACATAATGGGTGTGTAGCGGAGACGTATTCCAAGAGACCAGTGCCGACTAGTCAGGTAGGAAGGTGCAGCAATCACTCAGTGAATGGATGCAGACAGGTATTTGTCACTCGGCCCAAGCCTGTTGTCAGCGTCTCTAGCTACCTGAAGTGTAAGCTCTGCAGACCAGGAACCTCCTTGTGTTGCACGATGCCCACCCTTCCTCAGCCATGCCATAATAGGCACTATTGGGGTCATTGATCAAACTGGTGTAAAGAAGAACTGGCTTAGTTGCCCATAGCAACCAATCAGATGCCTCCTTTCATTTTACAAAGGAGCTGTGAAAAATGAAAGGAGGAATCTGATTGGCTGCTATTGGCAACTAAACCAGTTCTACTGTACTCCAGTTTGATAAATGACCCCATATACTCTTACAGGAACACGCCAGGCAAATCTGATATACCTATGCCTAATGCAGGGGCCTACACAAATCTCTTAGGGCCCTATAGCAAAACTTACTATGGGCCCCTCTGCCCCACCCATTTCCCCAGTATGCGTGAATCCAGGGGCGGACTGGGACCTGGGAAAAAAAAAACTAAAAGTGGCCCTATGTTGTAGGCAGATCCAAATTGAGAGACTACAGGGCAACAGAAGTAGGCGGGGATAACAGAAGCGGGTGTGGCCTGAAATACTATACTGCAGCACAAAATACTGCCCCAGCAGTACCAAATACCGCAATCTAGCCCGTCAGTAAGGTTTGGGCGGCCCCCCAGGAAATTTTTCTGTAGGGTTTATGGCCAGTCTGCCCTTGCGTGCGTCAAACACTCAGCAGAACATAGAGCACCACTCACCAGATTGCTGATGAATTTACAATTTATTTATTTTTTACATTAAGAGGAAGAAATTGTTAATGAAAAAAATAATTTAAAAAGTTGCGCTCCTCCTCACCCACTTGAATGTTGGAAAAAGTGGAACAGACAACTGGTATAAGACATAGATAAATCTCCTGTTTACCTTCTCACTGTATATTATAAAACCGGCTGCCTGCAGCCACCACTAGGGGATCTCAGTGCATAGGATTTTGTACAATTACTATTAAAAACAATGAAAGCTGTAGAAAATCTATGCACTCAGCTCCCTCTAGTGGCAGGTGGTGAATAATGCACTGAGTCTATGTGGAGAACTGGAAAACCAGTTCAGTGCTGGGCCCCATAGACGTGGTTTGGTCCGCCTCTATGGTAAGTACACCACCGGCCTACTGTACAAACTGGGAGGGCAACATTTAGCAGCAACCATTACATGGCCCATAGACCACAGTGTGCATGCAAGTTTGCATGGTTATAGCTTTACATCAGTCCTGGTTCTCCCTCTACTACTGTCTACCTCTACAACAAGTGTCAGTGTTCACTGAAGCTCTGGAATTTGAATCCAGAATTATTTAGGTTTTGTTCCATCTACTGGAGCTGGAGGGAATTATCTCTCGGCGTAATGCAATGCATCAGAAAGCTGAAGCTGGTGGACTGGGCCATGTCACAGAAATAAAACAGACGATAGGTCATCAATATAAGATCGGCGGGTGTTCAACTATTGCCGCTCTCACTAATTGAAGGGGCCACTCTAGCAAGTGCCATGTCCCTTCATTGTTTACCAGTCACAGCGCCATACGTTTGGTCGTGGCCGTGCCTGGTATTGCAGCTCAGTGCCATTCACTTGAATGCTTCTGAGCTGCTCCAAGCTGCAATTCCAGGCACAGCCACTACCAAATGTATGCTCACTAGAGCATTCCCCTCCATGAACTGATTAATGTGGGTGCCAAAACTTGGGCCCCCATCAATCTCATACTGATGACCTATCCTAACTTCTGCCCCCCATTTCCATCTGCATACAGATTGTTGAAAACCTTCCTACCTGTTGGTAAACTTATTTCTCATTTGAAAACCGTATGACACCGTTATGTGTTTACTTTGTGGCGCTATGTACAGTGAGCACTATAAGGCATTGTTATGTGAGCATCCATGTTCCTGCAAAGTCGTCTTGCCTAGCCCTGTCAATCATGAAGGAGAGGTAGAGGCTGAAAGAAGAAGCAAGAGGAGCGAGCGTGCACAGTGTGTCTTGGACTTACCTTCGGTGCACTTAACTGCTCATTTACATATGCATTAAAAATACTTTTTCTCCAGTATAAAGCTGAGCTAGCCCACATCCAGGTTCCTGCAGTCATCTTGTCTGGCCACGTCAATCAAAAATAAGAGGGATGAGGGCTTGCAGGTAAAGCAGGAGGAGCTGCACTTAACTGCTCATTTGCATATGGGTTGCAGAATGAAGCTGAGCTGGCCCAACAAGGCATTGTCAACAGTCTGACAAACATGCCAATGACCCCATAGAATGAAAACCACTCAATATATAAAAAAAAAATATTTTTGAAGAATAAATACATATAACATACTAATAAAATAACAGGGGCAAGATAGAGCATAGCCCCACTCGAAGGGGTTATCCCATGATTATTGTATAAAATGAAAATCAGCGATCATATAGCACATGATAGACTCTAACAAAGCTAGAACCAGCCCTGTACCTCACATGGATCCAGAGATCTCCATATTTATTGCTCTGCTCTATTTATATGAAGCTGACAGCTCAGGGGGCGTGTCCATGCTCTACCTATCACAGCTCAGGGGGCGTGTCCATGCTCTACCTATCACAGCTCAGGAGGCACTTGAAAGAAGAAACTGAGCATGTGCGGCCATCTCAGTGAGCTGGTCAAAGAAATAAGAAAACAGAACAAACTGCAGGTGGCGCTATACAGATACATTTTATTGAATAACTCAGTGGCTATGCTAATACAAAAGTATTCAGATCCAGGGTTTGGAAATTGTAAAATATTTTTCGTGGGACAACCCCTTTAACTGCTCCAAGTAAGGATATACACCAGGTATACGACCTGGACCAATATGTATAAATATACCTAACAGGACAAATAAAAATTTAGGGGGTCATTCATTAAACAGAAATGGCACAATTTGGCCATTTTCACTTAGGGGTGCACTCACTTTTCTTGCCAGCGGTACAGACATTAATGGCGGTGTGTTGAGTTATTTTGAGTTCACACCAAATTTACACTGTTCTACAAGCCGTACACTGACTACTGTACATTGTACCAAAGTGTCAGCTCTTCAGTGCTGTTCCATGAAAAGATAGAATAAAATATTGACAAAAATGTGAGGGGTTTAGCCACTTTTGTGAGATACTGTATATGGGGGTCATTTATCAAACTGGTGTAAAGTAGAACTGGCTGAGTTGCCCCTAGCAACCAATCAGATTCCTCCTTTCATTTTGGACAGCTCCTTTGGAAAATGAAAGGCTGAATCTGATTGGTTGGTATGTGCAACTAAGCCAGTTCTACTTTACACCAGTTTGATAAATGACCCCCATAGTTGGCAACTCTATAAACTACACCTCTGTAGTACCCCTCTTGTTCTATACCGCCTTCTGACCAAGCCAGCTTGGGTCCGCAAATCCAGAGATGCGGAATGGTGCGGAACGGAAGCACGGAACCCTGCGGGATCACTACGGAGTGCTTCCGTGGAGTTTCGTCCTGTACTTCTGTTCCGCAAAAAGATAGAACATGTCCTATCTTTTTGCGAAACAATTGGATCACAGACCCATTAAAGTGAATGGGTCCGAAATCCGCTGCGGCTGCCCCACGGACGGTGCACGACCACGGGGCGCACACGTTCGTGTGCAGGAGGCCTCACTTGGAGGCTGGATACCACTTTTTGATAATGGTCATTATTTAAATTCACAGTTTAGAGACCATTCTTTATTCTGCTGTATTTGATATTACCAGCATCCCTGTAAGGCCTCATGCACACGAACATATTTTCTTTCCATGTCCATTCTGTTTTTTTGCAGACCGTATACGAAACCATTCATTTCAATGGGTCCACAAAAAAAAGGAAGTTACTCCATGTGCATTCCGTTTCCGTATGTCCGTATTTCCATTCCGAAAAAAATAGAACATGTCCTATTATTGTCCGCATTACGGACAAGGATAGGACTGTTCTATTAGGGGCCAGATGTTCCGCAAAATACATACGGTCGTGTGCATGAGCCCTAATAGACATAATTTGGACTGTTCATTATTTACATATATAGGGCGGCCATTGATGTGTGTTCAAGCAGTTGGGCTACTTTCACACTTGCGCTTTCCCTTTCCGCTATTGAGATCCTTCATAGGATCTCCATACCGGAGGAAAACGCTTCAGTGTTCATTGACAATGAATGGGGACAAAATGGAGCTGAAGGAAACGGAGTGCACCAGAAGGCGTTCCATTCCGTTTCACTGCGTTCCTATGACGCACACTAAAGCGCAGCAAGCAGCGTTTTTGAGTGCGTCCTGGGATGAGGAGCAAGACGGATCCGTCATGACTCCCAATGTAAGTCAATGGAGACTGATCCGTTTTCTCTGACACAAAAGAAAACAGATCCATCCCCCAATGGTTTCAGAGACGGATCCGTCATGATAAGAAATAATAATCCGTCACGATTAGAGGTAATACAACCGGATCCGTTTATAACGGATGCAGACGGTTGTATTATTGTGACGGAAGCGTTTTTGCTGATCCATGACGGATCCAGTAGAAACGCTAGTGTGAAAGTAGAGTTGGTAACTTTATCCATATGATCTTTGATACTTATTGGACATCATTTTTGGGCATATTTACACATATTGGTCCAGGCCGTATACCTTATGTATTTCCTTATTTGTAGCAGGTAAGTGGGGCTATGCTCTATCTTGCCCCTGTCATTTTATTACTATGTTATTTCTATGTTTTATTCTGTGGGGTTATTGGTGTGTTTGGCAGGCTGTTGAGTGTAGCTAGCCTTGGTCCCCTTTAATTCGTTGCTATATTCTGAGGTCCTGATCGGTAACCTACAAGGCATTGTGTCTGGTCCGGGGACTGATTCCCTTTAATAAAGGGGGTCACCACAACAAGTTTTGCATAGGACCCTCCGCCGCCTTGTTCCGCACCATGTCCTGCACGGGATGGTTCTCCTCCTGCGTTCGGTGGCGGACCTTCCCCTTTAAACAAGCGCTGGGATAGATGTCATTTGCTGTCAGCGATGTGAAGTCCCTGTGTGTGTGGGGCCCGGCTCCTGAGGGAGAGGAGGACAGGAGCGTCCTGGATGTGATGAGCCGCATTGTGTGTGATGATGATTCACAGCTTGTGCCTTGTAAGCTTTTAACACCAGTAATCTATATAAAACCCGTCTCCTACCGTGCGTGTGCGGCGTAATAAACCCGTCACTGCGCCATGTTCGTTACTGGTAGTTTGTTGTGTTGACTGATACATATCCACATTACCTCGGTCACCCCCCGCACGCCCGCATCGCTCAGCACTCGCCCGCTTATCTCTGCTCTCAGTGATGTACCCTGCTTAGCAGGAAAAATAATTGCAGCAGAGATAATTGTCATCCTCAGACAGCCGGCGGCGTGAGAAGAGCTCCGAGGGTTTTATATTCTCATTTTCTGAATTAATTTCCTAAGTATTAAAAGTGGCTTAAAACATGAATCCCTGAGTGTTTGGGTAACAGATACCGGATGGCCGCCATGACAGTCACCATCTTATCAATGGTAATGTCTCTAATAGCACTTCAAAGGGCGTGTGTCATCAGAAAGGGACATATTGTTTAACATAGGGTCTTATTACAAATATTGTTGTTGTTTTTTACTTAAATTTTTTTTATTATTATTTAACAAAATTGTAAGATATTGCCGTTTTCCCACTGACTAATAGAGGCTGACACTTTGGGAGAGATTTACAGTATCAAACTGGTGTAAAGAGAAACTGACATACTTGCCCATTGCAAAGAAGCTCTAAAAAAAGGTGGAATCTTATTGGTTGCTATGGGCAACTACGCCTGTTCTACTTTACACCAGTATTGATAAATCTTCCCCTTTCTGTGCCTCCCTGTTCTTTGGTTATGGTGGGCAGCTTGTAGCGTATAGTGTTCCCACCTCATGCAGAGGAGGCCACAGCCAGATTAGCGGTGATTACCTTCTTTGCCAAAGTCTGCAATCCCTTTCTGTCGGCTAAACCTTTTATAGGTCTTTCCCCTTCTGAGGGTTGGGACATAAGTTGCTTGTGAAGCTGCTCCATGCTGCTCTGAGGTGTTCACTCCTCAGCAGTCAGCCACAGACTCCAGAATCTTCCTCCTAGAGAGGAAAGGTGGAGCCAGCCATGACTAGCCTCATGGGACCTCCCGCTCCTTATGCAACCTTATGGTATTGTAATACATGCACATAATGCATGAAATATAATTATATTAACACTTTCCATGCTTTGCAGTGAATTTCAGGACACTGCATCAGTGGTGCACGCCATTAAAGGGGTTGTACAACTTCCAATTTTTAGGGGGAAAACTGCAGGGAGGTAGTTAAAATAATAAAAAAAAAACAACAGTAACTCACTTTGAGGAACCCCAACTGATACAGTGTCAGCTGTCCGTCCTTTTGGGCAATATTATCTGCTCATATTCAGCCAAATGCTTCAGAACTCATTGGACGGCGCTTCACAGTGCAGATGGACAATGACCCAAAGCATACTGCAAAAGCAGCCAAATAGTTTTTTAAGGGAAAGAAGTGGAATGTTATGCAATGGCCAAGTCAATCACCGGACATGAATCCGATTGAGCATACATTTCACTTGCTGAAGACAAAACTGAAGGGAAAATGCCCCAAGAACAAGCAGGAACTGAAGACAGTTGCAGTAGAGGCCTGGCAGAGCATCACCAGGGATGAAACCCAGCGTCTGGTGATGTCTATGCGTTCCAGACTTCAGGCTGTAATTTACTGCAAAGGATTTGCAACCAAGTATTAAAAAGTGAAAGTTTGATTTATGATTATTATTCTGTCCCATTACTTTTGGTCCCTTAACAAGTGAGAGGCACATATGCAAACTGTTGTAATTCCTGCACCGTTCACCTGATTTGGATGTAAATGCCCTCAAATTAAAGCTGACAGTCTGCAGGTAAAGCACATCTTGTTTGTTTCATTTCAAATCCATTGTGGTGGTGAATAGAGCCAAAAATGTTAGAATTGTGTTGATGTCCCAATATTTATGGACCTGGCTGTACTTTCGTTGAAAGCGTCCGGTTTGTTAGTTTGTTCGGTAGATCCCATTTGCCGAACCACATAGTAAAAAGACACGAACAAGTCTTTTTACTGAGGGGTAATAAAGTTTTAGTATATGGGCCATAATCCTGAGGCCCCTCGAAAACCCAGTGGCGAGGTTACTTTCGCCACAGATGGTATGGATTAGCATACAGGGTGGGAGACCAGAACGGGGGGCACACTGGGGGACCCGGAGCAGACTATAAATAAAAGCCCAAGGACGTCTCCTCAACATGCCTTACAGTGCCAGGTACTTATCTTGTAATGTCAGGACCAGTGAAAGGTCCTCTTTAGCTACCTCTATGCAGTTTTCCCAGAAAAAAAATCTAGAACCTGGAGAACCACAGACAATCGGGTGCATTTTACTACTTCTCTTAGACACGCTCCCTTTCTAGACGCTCCTGTGGAGATTACTAATCCCCCTGTCAGGGGGCATGTCCCTATATACTCCGACATTGTCCAATCATTGTTGATGATTTCGTTCTGTGTAGCCACACAACCTACTGACAAGGAGCGTGGTACCGCCCAGGAGGAACAGCACAGTGCAGAGTTCTAAGAAAAGATGCTCCAAAAATTTGATTTCAATAAGGATACCAGTATTTACTAACCCATATCTATCAGGGGTGCAAACAGGTCCTCTTTAAAAGAGTTGTTTGGATTTTAGCTTTGGTGGTACCATCTGTCCATGCATTCCTATAAATGGCTGGCATACTACATTTCACCCGTAGAAGCCCCTTCTGTGGATATGCATGGACAAGGTCAGCTTCAATTTACAGAAAGAGTTGTCTTTGTGGAAAGGGCTCAGGAACTGTAATTACTTGTGCTGACCCAGGTTTGTGGTGGCCAGTAGATAATGTGATGTAGAGCAGCAAAGAGACCAAGCAGAGACCATGGCCATGGAGGAGTATGGCCCTATTCCCAAATTATGCTATAGGCCCCCATGTTCGCATGTAATTCTCCTGGCTGGACTTCCATACAAGCTGGATTTTGCATGTAATTCTCTTTCACAGGGAGCAAAGTCCTCTTTCCTTTATCGAACACACAGAGGAAGCAGAAAAGTCCAAAAATAATATAGAATTAGAAGTCAGAGAAGCTGGATGTGATTTGAGAGCCGTTCTTACACGGCAATGATTTAATGCTTTATTTGCATTTTTTCTAAACCGTCTCAATTAAACCGTCTTGACTTTTCCCTCCACCATGGTTCCCATACCGCACACACATTCTGCACATTTTTCTCAAGTTCCAAATCCCAACTTATTTTTGATACTTGAAGTACTGTCTGTGTCTCACAGCGGGTTCATAAATTTACGCTTATTTAACACTCGTTGAAAGCTTCTCCGTTTATGAACCAACAACATGTCTGAAAAATAATTGAGGCTGAATGTGAGCTTGTCGACTTCACGGAAGGAGAAGATTTCTCAAAATGGACCAACCCAAATGTATTAGGAAGTGTTCCATCCAGGGATCTGTTGTATGTGGCCTAGCAGTTGTCAACATTGGAGGGATGTGGCAATGATGGTCAAGTGGTGGTGGTCAAAAAAGAAGTAGGTTCGGCTGAGCGTGCATGTGTTCTCAATAGGGAGAGAGGAGTAATCCACTACCAGATACCAAAACGGGCATGTTGAAATTCAACATGCCGATCCATCCTTCCTTCAACATCATTTGTCAGGAGAGGGTTGGAAGACCATCAAACACATGATATAGTTGGTCAGTTCTGCTGAAAACTGCCAACTTTGCTTGCTCTTATGTGTCTGGGCATCTAAACATTTGGGACATGAACCTATCTCAAGAACAAGGACCCATCTCGCGGCCACTGCAAATGGAAAGATAATTGCACATGCTCAGCTCTCTCCATTCACTTATTCCAAAAACAGCTGGCTTCTTTTAAGGCTACAATAGAAGTAATAGGAGAGAGCCACACGTGCAACCATGAGGTGGGGCCCAATTCTCAAGATGTGCGAGGGTGCCCCATTGTCTGACAGGGGCTATAACGCCATATAACCTGCTTTTCCCTCACCCACTGTATCTTTCCTCCATCCCTTGTAGATTGTAAGCCCTGGCGTGCAGGGTCCTCTCTCATTCTGTAGCGGTTTGTAACTCTTCTAGTTCATGCTTATTGCAGTTGTTCTTTATGTATACCGGTATATACCCCTTCTGATATGTACAGCGCCGTGGAATGAATGGCGCTTTAATATTAAATAATAATACTTGCCTCCGGCTTGTGCGAGAGTGGTTATCAACCTAGTATGCTGGAAAAAGCTAAAAATATTGTCAGTTCTAAAAAGAGGTCCCAATTACTACAACAACCATCTGGAAACTCAAAACAAATTTTTTTGCACTTTCTCATGGCGCCATCATTATTGTATACAATGTACTGAAAAGGTGGCAAAATACTGCTGTGGAACTGGAAAAATGTTGCCATAATTTAAGGGTTTCGTTTTTATGATGTTCCCTGTTCGGTAAATCTGACATGTTACCTTAATTTTCTGGGTCAGTACAATTATATTGATACCATATTTATCTAGGTTTTCTTGCAGTTAATACTTAAAAACTTTGAAAAAATGTCATTTTTTATCTTTGCATCGCCATATTCTGCCCCCATACACCATAACTATTTTTATATTTGTGTCTACAGAGCTGTGTTAGGGCTTTTTTTTTTTTTTTTTGGCGCAATGATCTGTAATTTTTATGGATACCATTTTGGAGCACATATGACTTTTTGATCAGTTTTTATTCAAATTATTTTGGGAGTTGAAGAGATCAAAAAACGGCGAACCGGCTATTTAGATATTTTTTTTTCGTTACAACATTCACCGTACGGAATACATTCTTTTATATTTTATTAGTTCAGGCATTTTGGAATGTGGAAGTGCCTATGATCGATAATTTTTTTGATTGTTTATGTTTATTTGTAGAAGGGGGGGTGATTTAAATTTTTATATTTTTTTATATATTTTCATATATATATATATACAGTACAGACCAAAAGTTTGGACACACCTTCTCATTCAAAGAGATTTCTTTATTTTCATGACTATGAAAATTGTAGATTCACACTGAAGGCATCAAAACTACGAATTAACACATGTGGAATTATATACATAACAAAAAAGTGTGAAACAACTGAAAATATGTCATATTCTAGGTTCTTTAAAGTAGCCACCTTTTGCTTTGATTACTGCTTTGCACACTCTTGGCATTCTCTTGATGAGCTTCAAGAGGTAGTCACCTGAAATGGTCTTCCAACAGTCTTGAAGGAGTTCCCAGAGATGCTTAGCACTTGTTGGCCCTTTTGCCTTCACTCTGCGGTCCAGCTCACCCCAAATCATCTCGATTGGGTTCAGGTCCGGTGACTGTGGAGGCCAGGTCATCTGGCGCAGCACCCCATCACTCTCCTTCATGGTCAAATAGCCCTTACTTTCAAAGTTTTCCCAATTTTTCGGCTGACTGACTGACCTTTATTTCTTAAAGTAATGATGGCCACTCGTTTTTCTTTACTTAGCTGCTTTTTTCTTGCCATAATACAAATTCTAACAGTCTATTCAGTAGGACTATCAGCTGTGTATCCACCTGACTTCTCCACAACGCAACTGATGGTCCCAACCCCATTTATAAGGCAAGAAATCCCACTTATTAAACCTGACAGGGCACACCTGTGAAGTGAAAACCATTTCAGGTGACTACCTCTTGAAGCTCATCAAGAGAATGCCAAGAGTGTGCAAAGCCGTAATCAAAGCAAAAGGTGGCTACTTTGAAGAACCTAGAATATGACATATTTTCAGTTGTTTCACACCTTTTTGTTATGTATATAATTCCACATGTGTTAATTCATAGTTTTGATGCCTTCAGTGTGAATCTACAATTTTCATAGTCATGAAAATAAAGAAAACTCTTTGAATGAGAAGGTGTGTCCAAACTTTTGGTCTGTACTGTATTTATATTTTATATTTTTTTCCATTTATTTTTAG
Source organism: Bufo gargarizans (assembly GCF_014858855.1). Taxonomy (NCBI): domain Eukaryota; kingdom Metazoa; phylum Chordata; class Amphibia; order Anura; family Bufonidae; genus Bufo; species Bufo gargarizans. The sequence continues at coordinate 453,499,923 of NC_058084.1, read as the reverse complement.
TCCCCCTTTAGTCCCTTTAGTCCCCCTTTAATATGCCACTGTCTGATCACTTCTCCCATAGACTGCAATGATTTACTATTGCAATCTATGAGAAAATTATTATGTTCCTATCAAGGGCCTGAATTTTGCTATGGCAGTTGTGGGGCCCTAGGCTGCCATAACAACTGAACGCCTGCAGCAATCTCGTAGTGGGGGAGCCTTTCGGTTATCGTGAGAGACGCTGCTGGTAAATGAACTGTCATAGTAGGGAACAGTGAGCCCAGAACTCCAGCCTAGCACTGTCCCTACCTAATTGTATACCAGTGTATTACTGTACAGCAGCTGCAGCAGGAAGCGCACGGGGTCATAGCAACCAATGGCGCCGTGCGCTCCTGCACTAAGCAGAATGCCAGTCCGGTATCTCACAGTCCGTGTTCCACGGATGTGTGAATGCAGCCTAATCGACGGCCCACAACTGGACAGCAGTCCCTTTTTGCACTGTATGATTGTACTATATGGTTGTATGATGTGTGCACTATATGATAGTATAGTATTATTTGTGCACTCTATGATTGTACAGTATTTTTGTGCACTAAATGATATTATTCTTTGGGCACTATGTGGTTATATAATGTGTGCACTGTATGATATTATAGTATTATGCGTGCACTGTACTGTATAATAGTACAGTATTACTTTTGCATTATATGATTGTACAGTATTATTTCAGCACTATATGGCTATATAATTTGTGCACTGTATGATAGTACAGTATTATGTGAGCACTATATGAATGTATTATTTGGACACTATACAGTACACCATAGGGTCAGGCATTCGCACTGCACAGGCACCACGGCGGGTCTACCATGTGTAATCGCTCACCCTGGAGCCGCATGATAGCCGTCCTTACAATGTTTATCTTACACTTTTGACTTTTTTCATTGTTTAATTTAAAGAAAATGTATCTATTTTATAAAAGCGCAAAGAGAAGAAAACAAGGAAGCTGTCGAGAGCTGGAACCGCCTTGGACGCTCTGGACCGAGATCAAGATGGATTCCTCTGTAAATGAGCACGCTGTGAAGTGTGTGTGTGCTAGAGCAACTCCTTTTTACGCCAAAATGCCTACCCAAAATTGGCAAGCACTTACAAAGAGATCAGTTAACGGTGGGAAAGTTAAACAGTATATTCTGTGTTATGTTAACTGCTGTATAAACAGACGTATGGCATAATAAACATTTATGTTCCATTACACAGTATGAAGTCACGTCATCGGGTTTCTTAAAATGATAGGGGGAAGGGGGGGGCTGAAGCATCCCCCAATTCCATGGAAATTCGTCCAAAGGAGCAAAATTCTGAGGGACCTGTGAGTGGTGTTTATAGGGATCATATGGCCCCATAGCATATGGGTCCTACTTCATGGAAGGGGCCCATCTTCTTCCACCTGTCTCCTGAGGATAGGAAACCACTTTAGTGATACAATTCTTCAACATGCCATTAGGGGGAGCTAGTGCTACTCTCAGCTGAGAGGTGGATACAATTGTATCCAGTCTAGACGATGCTCTGTCAGCAGCAGCTTCACAAACCTTTCTTCTAGTTTGCTACAATGTATCAGGCTGTTTAGCTCAGACACATGACTTGAAAATTCCACACCCCTGAGGAGCATTTTAAGCTAAAAATTAAGAAAACACTAAGGCCCCTTGCAGACGAGCGTTGGTCAGGCTGCTAGTCCGCAACGCAGCTCCCGGCCTGACCTCCCAGCGCTGCCGGGGGTCACATAGCATTATATTGATTTATGATGCTTATATAACCCTTACAGTTCTAGAATGTATTGGATAACACTGGCATAATGCCGTCAGTGTTATCCAATACATTCCAGAACTGTAAGGGTTACATAGCATCATAAATCAATATAATGCTATGTGACCCCCGGCAGCGCTGGGAGTTCAGTCCTGGAGCTGCGTTGCGGACTAGCAGCCTGACCAACGCTCGTCTGCAAGGGGCCTTAGACTTCAACCCTCCATTTTAGCCGAGTTTTAATGGTCACACACTGGATCCTGTCTAGAGACCCAACCTTGATATCTGACACCTGAAATATACCTGGCTGCATGATTAGTCAAAAACACAAGACCTCGAAGCTTTGCATATAATGTATGGCTGCAGTTCAGCAACCAGCACTAGGACCGGGAGAGACATTCCCAGAGCCTCTGTACATTTTGCATTCAGTTAATAATTTATTTTTTGGAGTGGCTGTACACACACGCATATGCTTTTAACTCTTCATTTACCCTGAAAGTAGAAGGAGTCGTATATTTTGAATATGAGCACAATGCTAATTTATTTCCCACCAAAGCTTTCGTTCATTACATAACATTCTGGATGATGTGATATAGTAATGTTAATGTCTTGACGACCACAGGGGAGTTTTTTTTCTCACACAGGGAAATAATTCCTCTTGATAATGGTGGAGGAGCAATGACTACATTATGCAAGAATTTAACCCTTCAACTACAATAAACCATATATTGTGTTTGGTTAGAGAGGCCCCCTGGACCCCCAGTAACAGTGTGCCATAATGTGTGACTAAATTAAAATAAAAAAAGGATCAATTGTTCTTTTTTTTCCCAGAAGCAGCACCACTCTTGTCCATGGGCTGAGTGCGGTACTGCAGCTCAATCTAATGCCACTAAAAAGTGCTAAGCTGCAATACCAGATTCAGCCTATAGGCAAGAGAGGCGCTGTTTCTCAAAACAAAAAAGCAAAAGCAGAGCTCTATTCTTCTCTTGGGCAATTTCTTTAAGCTGAGAATATGCATGACATAATCGCTGGTAGCCCCTACCAATGTCAATGCCCACAAGTAATCTGTGGTATCATCACTGTCTTCTGATATCTGCTGTTGTGGTGAAACAATGGGGGAAATTTATCCTAATGCCAGTCTTGTTCTAGTTTACTGTAGCATGAGATGCACTACCGATGTAGTAGCGTTAACACTCATGCTTTCTGAGATTTCTGAGATGTGTTATCTAAAATAAGCAAACACCTTCAATTGCATTTTAATGGCTTTTATTTCAAGATAACACGATGATTTAAGAAATTTGGGTTAAGAGTTTGAGTGCTAACCCTGCTACATCTGTAATTTCATTAACAGCCACATGCCTATGAATAATTTTGGCTACTCTCGGCAGGCCCATGAGTGCTAGAATCTGAAAGCTATGCTGGCAGAAGCAATCTTAAAGCTTACTTGATTTTCAAAAAAAAAGTTAGCAAAATGGCTGTGCTTCTTTGTACAATCATAACTGTGAAAGAGCAGTTATGTTTTGATTTCTAAATTTTTTTTCAGCCATATTCTTCCCTGTTTTATCTGCACAGCTAGATGCATTTCACTCAGAAGCAAGGGGCGTCTCCTTCTTATAAAAGTCTGCCAGCACTGTACTGCTGTGATGTCTTTTTCCTTACTTCCCACTATGATTGTTTTCAGCTCCGGAGCTCACAGAACAGATAAGGAGGGATAAATCACACTTATAGAAAGGCGGGAAGCTCCTGTGATGTTCAGAAGCTGTGTAGAAACAGTTGTTTTATCAGGCTCGTGATCTAGCTCTGACATGCCCCCACTTCATCTGCCACAACATGGATTAAAAGAACCTTTTTTGTATTGCCTGACAACAGGTAGTAGACTATAACTTAGTGGCCATGACTTCAGAGTTTTTATTTTTAAGTACCCTTTTTTGTGTGAAAGTATAGTGACTCTTTAAATCTACCAAGCCGAGTAGGCCCCGATTCCTCCTTGGCCGCAACCACTTTTTTACAATAGTGGCAAGCGTGGTGTAAAAGGGAAAAAAATGACAGTATATATTTTCCAACAAATTGGCTCTTTCACAAAAATGTGCATAAATTCTGTGCTAGAATACTGTGGTAGAAGCCTTAAAAAATTTCTCCCAATGACTACTGGGCAGGTACGTTAGATGGAGAATCAGAGCTCCAAACAAAGTAAAAAGAGTTCTGTCTTCTGTGTCTGAAAGGCACCTGGGGGAACTGCATCATGGAAGCCCCTGAGAAATTGACCCTTTTGCTTCTCCAGTAGTCCAGCCTGCTATCAAACATAATATACTGTAAGCGGTAAGGGAGGCAACATAAGACAATAACTGGTCATGGTGGATTTGAATATCACTCCCATCAGACTTTAAACTAAAGCGCAAATTTCATATTGTATTAGGAAATATCTTATCTTGCTCTCTGTCACCCCCTGCTGAATCATGCACTATGTAAGACTGGCTAACCAGAGCAATGCTGCTACTGTACATTCCAGCGTAAGCTTCAACCGAGGACAAACAGACTTATGTGTTGACCGTTGTTTCAGGGTTCTTGCCCCTTGTCGGTGGAAAGCAGAGTACTGGTTGGCTAGATGGGTTCCTGCTTTGGCTAATATTCTCCCTTTTGATAGAAAGCTAATTTGCATACATTTTTCCCATGAATCATTGCTCATAAGACTTTATACATATGGTGGATCTCCTCAAAGGGAACCTGTCATGTTGTATGTGTAGTCCTAGCTCCCGGCAGCATGTTATAAAGCAGGAGGAGCTGAACAGATTGATATATAGTTTGGATAGGGGATAATTCCCTTACCACCGGTAGGAATGGGGGTCCCATGTCCCCATTCTGATGGAGCTATAGGCAGAGCATGCATCCTGCCACTCCATTCATGCTCTAGAGGAGTGCCGGAGTTAGCCAGGTGCAGCACTTGGCTATTTCAGGCAGTCCCATACAGAATTAATGGAGTGCCAGAGTGCCCACTCAGCCTACAACTCCATCAGAACAAAGACATGAGACCTCCCGTTCTTGGGATCTATGGCGGTCCAACCGCTATAAGTTGTCCCCTAATCTTGTGGATAGGGGATAACTTTAATTGGCACAACCCCTTTAAATGAATAAATCTGCAGTTAGAATCTTGCCTCAAAACTACTGTATATGTCAATAGGCTAAGCTTGTTTTGCTCTACATCATGCTGCCTGCAGATCAGACCCGTTAATCAGAACCAGCACCACCAGAAGAAAATTTCCAAACAGCTACAAATAGATTTCACCTTCACCCTTAAAAATTTTTTTTACAAACAGCCTAGAAATATATCCTTGGAAAAAAAAGTAATTATCAACTTCCTCTTTGTCCCGAGTATAGCAGATAATGAATGCCTTGCATACACGCAGATATGCTTGGTGTGTGGCCCAGGAACGGGAATAGTAGTAGTTGGAAGTCTTATGTATCTGAAAGTCTAGATGGCAGCTGCAAATCGAGGACTGTGGCCAATGCTGGATGCACAGATTGAAATATGGAGAGAAAAAAATCTCTTGCCTGGACATTTTTTAAATTGCACAAATATTTCTACTGAAATTTACAAGGTAGCATGCTTTTTATAGGATTCCAGAAATATTCAAGTAATTTAGACTATAAAAATGATGCCGGGTGTCCAGTGTCGGACTGGGGTGCCTAGGGTCCACCAGTAAAATTTATTTTGGGGACTCACCGTGCAGATACATTGAAATATTACCTGCTCACACAGCAGCAAGATACTACCAGATGATTGAATATGGGGGTCCCTGCAGCAACTTTGAGAAGGTAGGTCCTGGGGAGAAGAGGACACTGGTGGCTTTCCTTGGTACCTAGAAGTCATCTCAGCTCTGATCGTGTCTATAATAATAAACTGGGAAGTTTCTTAATAGTCTATCAAGTTTTTTATATGAACATCAGCTGGTTGAGGTGCTGTACATTGCATATGTGTATGTAGTACCCCTGTGGGCCAGTCCGAGCCTGCTGGTGTCAGACTAACAAGCATATTCTCCGCTGGTATGATACTATGCTCAGTAGTCTTTGTTTGGTTAACACAGTGGGTCCACACACAGTGCATAACAAATGCATAGCTATATAGTTAATGAGGTTGAAAAGATAGCCCCAAGATAAGGGTAACATTCCATCCCCACTCCCACGGACGTTGCAGAGGTTGCAGTCGCTACCGGGCCTAGGAGCCTGAGGGGGCCCAAAGACCCTTGTGCCAAAGACACCGGTATTATAGAAAGTGCATGCTGGTCAAGTTACACCTCTGGCTGGAGGGAAGGGGTTAGGTCAAGAATTTGGCATGGGGGGGTGCCGTTTCAATTTTTTTGTGCCTCAGGAAGCATGAAAGCTATGTGCTTCCATGCTTCCAAAGCACTGAGGGAAGGGGGGCCCAAGCTGAACTCTTGTACCAGGGCCCATGAGCCTTTAGCTACACCCCTGTCTACTCCATATAGTAAACATGACTACGCAACATCTTGCAGCATAGACATTCATGTGCTCACATTAAGGAATCCTTGTCCATGATGATGGTACAACCTTCTTTCCTCCAGCCATAGAGGATGCCCCTTCTCATAAGTAAAAGCCCAGTGTGAAATAGACAACAAAAAGGAAGGATATATTCCATTCCATTTTGTCTAGACCAGTGTTTCCCAACCAGTGTGCCTCCAGCTGTTGCAAAACTACAACTCCCAGCATGCCCGGACAGCATTTGGCTGTGCGGGCATGCTGGGAGTTGTAGTTTTGCAACAGCTGGAGGCACACTGGTTAGGAAACACTGGTCTAGACCACACTTGTTGTTCTCAAAACTTTGAGAAGACAGTGGAGTCATCAGGAGGTCACCAATAATAATTATATCTTCTATTATTTGGAGACCCCTTGTTATCACCCACAATCTTACCAACTCCACATGTCATATCTCCAGCTCACTCCTACAAGAGGATGCTAAAAGATGGGACTTGACGGTGGATATCATGTAATGTCATCTGATCCATATGGCCAGGTGGGCACCTAATAACTGCAGCCATTGCTTGGGATGTGCATTAGATATAGAATAAAGTGCAGAAGACTGATGACTTGTAGACTTGTGTTGGCACAATTCATTTCTCATTTGAAAAGCAAATTCTCTGAATTATGATTTTAAAAAAACATGATTGAAGACCTGCCAAGACTATGTGAGCATGTAAAATATTTGAAGACAAGATGAGCTACTCAGTGTTTACCGTGTGGAGAGACAGTCGGTACAAAGTAAACTGTATTTGCATTGTCTCGTCTATCATGTCACCTGCTGTGCACCGCTACCTCCAACCTGCAAGAGGAAAAGTGGAGTCAACAACCAGGTGCACCTGGAAGATATCAAGGATTGTCTTGACATACACGTCACCAGTACCTACTGAATGGGAGAACACTAGGTAACACTGACATGGAAAAGGATTTATTTTAGTTGACAGTAAACTGTAGCAACCAGTGTCAGGCAGCTGCTAATAAGATCATGGGGTGCTGATCTCTCCAACTGAGATTTCCTCTCCCTCCTATTTGCTTAACTGGGACCTAAATCTCACTTTCCCAACTGAACAAAGAGACGGCCTCTACACCTAGACACAAAACTCGTCCATCGCAAGGGTTTCAAGATAGTTTCCAGGTGGTATAGAGTGCCATCCAAGTTACCTTCTCTCATACTGGCCACCTCTCCTCTGTGTTGGATGAGCGATAGGGATCAGGGAGCTATCCTTCATATTTTATGGGGGTGCCCTGTGCTACCCAGCTTTTGGATGGAAGTTTGGCAGATTAATTCCAAATTTACAAATCATCTGATATCTAAAACATCTGTCTTCTTCTTGGTACACCTCAGTGACCACCACCAATCAGATACTGATTACCTATCCAGAAGAGAGGTCATCAGTATTGAAGTCTTGGAAAACCCCTTTAAATACGGTCATCATTAGCTTTGTTTTCAGGAGTTATCTGAATTTCGATCTACTATGGCCTCTTAGAACTCTTCTCCCTTTTTTTTCTCCCTCTTTCACTCTTAGACTAGTTTCACACCTGTGGTAAGGTATGTGTCAGGCCGTACCAGCAGAGGAACAGCCTGTCGGAGTTTACTGGATCCAACCTAGCCGGATACCACTGCGTTCACCATTGGAGCCTATTGACTATAATGGGTTTCTGGCATGAGCGCTGGATTTCAGCCAGACCAATACTGGTGCATGCTTACTATCTGTTAAAATCAGCAGGAATACTTTTTTGTCTTCTCCTATTAGTTTGAGGTAATCTCTATGCAACTGTCTCACAGTTGATCCATTAGTGTGGATCCATCAGCTGAACTTTCTGCTGCAGCTCAGGATTGCTTGGAGAGGAGTTACTAAATGGTTAGCCTCTCTTTAAATATTTCTGGCTTCTGCAGTAAGTTGCTGGTTATAGCTTAAGCACTATGCATTAAATAAAATTCAGCAATTCTTGTATGTTTCTAGTATTTTATTTCCTGCCTAGTTTGCTTCAGAGCAATTTTGTTCTTGTACAGTCCTTGCTTCTGAGACTTGTGGTTCGTTTCCTCGTTGTTTGAATCTCTTTTGCCTTTATTCTAGTTCTGCTTTGCTCAGTTAGGTTTCCTTGTCTTGTTTAGTTCAAGTGCCCTCCTGTTCATGTTAGAGTCAGAGTAAGGTTTTCCAAAGTGATATCTTTAGGGGCAAGGAGGGGCAGTGGTCTTTGATGTTAGGGCAGGGTTCAGGGATAGATCTAAGGAAGGATTTAGGGTCAGTTATTGTCTCTGTTTATCGTCTGTCTGCTCCATTACCTGACTGTCATCACCATCCTCCATTTGGGCCATCATCCATAACCATCACCACCTGTTCCTGTTATCTATTGGTGGGTTTCAATCTTCTTGCATTCCTGTTACCTCCTTGTGGGGTATATGAGTATTGGGAGACAATATGAGTATCCATGAAAGGCGACAGCCATAGTTGAAGTCTAATTTTGATGATTTCATTACACTATGTTATACGTAGAGCTGGCCCTTTCATTGAGTCAAGTGACAAACCGTGCTACAGAATATCCAATAAAAGACTAATCTTTGGAGTTCAGGTCATCACTGGAATCACCTTAAACATAGAATTTCATACTGCCTACGTGCTTGCTTGCTGACAATGTAAAAAGGAATATAGAAGCTTTTATATTCTATATTTTGTATACAATATTGCGGTGACTCTTCTAGATAAGTGCACTTGGCTCCTGAGAATTGTCCCGCATTGTTCCGCAGTGTTCAGCTTGACATAGTTAAGTACTAATGATTTATATCAATTGTCATGAGCGCTATAAAATAATGACTTTACTCAGCAAGAAAACATTTCCTCTATCTCTCCGTTTGAAGATTGCCTGCAGCATTTAACTATCAGCCAGTCCAATCGCACAGACTGGAACATGACTTGAGGAATGTGTGAAGAAAGATTACACTACAACACTCAAGTTTGATTTGATTTATAAATTCCTGCTTCCTCAGCGGCGAGATTGTCATGTGTTATGGTTCCTGAAATAATTTTTGCCTTATCTGATTCTGAAACTCTTCCAACAGATGCTCAATAAGGGGAAAGAATGGACGTCTGAAGTGTTTGTAGATGTCTCTGGAATACGAAATGGAAAAGGACTGAAATGATAACTTATTCTCTAGTTTTGGATTGCACCCCGAAACTTTTGCCATTCTCTCAGAATTTGGATATTGTCTCCAAGATTACATATGTTCTTCTAGGTCAAGTAAGCTTGCTGCCATGTTCCACCAGCTCAATTACTTTCATGGCTGGTGTCCTGCTCCCTTCACCTGGCTCTTCCAGGTCCGCCTCTAGCTCCTCTTATGCTCCTTGCTTCTTTATTGGCCAGCCTGCACCTAAACTTCTTGTAACTAGCCAATGCTCAGTTTTAGCTGCCCTTAACTTGAACAATAGGTCTATTTGGCTCCTGTAACTGCAAAGTTGTGTTGGGGTTTAGAAGGTCTGCTGGTCCTTCTACTCTTATCATTGTGGCCTTACCTCCTGGAAGATGGTAGTAAACTTTCACTAGTATCCCTACACTATTACCAAGGAAATTCAAGAATCTCTATTAAGACTGAGTTTACATCTGTGCCAGAGGATCTTTTACGGACAGATTTCATAAAAAATATCAGACAACATAGTCCTGCATGTATTTTGTCCGGTAAAATTCCAGATACTATAACAGAATCTAAACAACCCAATTCTAGTCATTAAGGTCTGTCAGGCACTGTTGCAGTGGTCAGGTTTGAGGTGACCCACTAAAGCTACACTGAGTCCCCTGGACACCATCAAGGTATCATCACATGTTGCTGCTCTCTGGGTGGGATAGTAAGGTGTGGTGCACCCCAGTGGGTAATGCTTCCTGAGCTGGCTTCTCCAATCTTTTCTCTGGCAGAAGAAGGTTCTGTGCTAGGAAAGGGCTGAGCTAGCTGTCTTTTGCTTTCTTAGAAGGTGGTACACTGCCCAAAGGGCATATGGCCCAGAGTTTGTTGTTCAGTTGTCCGGCCAACTCTCTGGTCAAAGGGATAGTGATCCAGAGTCTGTGGCAGAGTATCCCTGTCTCAGTATCCTCTTCTGGTTACTTGTGCAGTCTGGCAGAGTCCTTCCTACTAAACACCGATCTGCAGGCAGCTAGGAGCTCTCATTGCTCCATTTTATACAGTTTCTATCTGATCTACAAATGTCTAGTGGGAAAGGTGAGGCTGGAGATGCACAGCCTAACGGAAACAATGTTGCAGTTCAAGGCTGCCATAGATTTTCATTGGGCCTCAACACAAGTCAGTGGGAATGACCAAGCAGTTTTCAGTTGTAAACAACCATGTGACAGAGCTAAACCAGACAATCAAAAGTTTGCTGCTTGTGGCTTTTTCTTCCAAAACTCAGCTCAGGATAGTCCCTTATGACAGCAATTGGAAATTACTAGCTTCTCAGTGCACATACTGGAAATCCCCAAAGTCTCTAAGTATAAACTGGCTGTGCATTAACCCTTTCCAGAATACAGTGCAAATGGACAGGATATATCATATAAAATAGAAATAAACAAAATAAAACAGTATAGGGGCAAACAACGCCATAAATCACAGTGCAAGTTACCCCCTTACTGCACACTGAAGTAGCGAATTGATAGCTTTGCATAACAAGAGGTGCAAATGTCTACAAACGTCCAGTCCAAAGTACCCTTGCTCCAGGGCACTACACTGTAAGTTTCAGTTACGTGACGGATCAGGCACTTCTGTTATTTTCATTATTTTACTCCTACAATGGAGCAGAACAATAGAAATCAATTGCGCCAAGGTGAAAGCAACCTAACCATGCACAGCAGTGGCGGATTAAGTAACCATGGGACCCCATTGCAAAACCCTGTGTATGGGGCTGAAATAAAACCCCAACCAGAATACCATCTAGGCCACTAGTGTAGCTAGTCCACATTACTAACCATACACTAACCATATCAGAGTACCAAAGGGTACTAGAGTGGGTCAAGGCTCTGACACAATACTGGGCATGGAAGGTCCAGCAGAAGACAACCTTATTTGGAGGTGACTGGAGCTTACCACAAGGGTCTGCTTCTAATGGAATGGTTCACCTATAACTTATTACACATTACATCCTGTGTCCACATTGATAACTACAAAGAATGACTTAAATTATGGTAAATTAAATGGACGTGTCCATGTTATGCATAGAGGAAAGATGGATCCCCCAAATCATCTCCACTGGTGGGCCCAAGAATCCTCAGTCTAACACTGCTTCTGGCCTTTCCCTTGATCTCCAAATAATTTTATGGCTCACACCTTGAAGACTATGAACTACGTAAACCATTGTCTAAGTATGGGACTGAAATAAAACCTCACCAAATGTTGATCCAGACTAGATTACATTCCAGGCCACAAGTGTAGCTAGTCAACGGTACTCACCATATACTAAACATATCAGAGTACCATAGGGTACTACAGTGGACCAAGGCTCTGGCACAATAGTGTGCATGAAAGGTCCAGCAGAATTCAACCCCATTTGGAGGTTACTTTGGAGGTGATCACTTAAGACAATGGTCTATTTCTTATGGAATGGTTCACCTAGCTTGTTAAACTTTACATCCTGTGTTAACAATGATAATTACAAAGATTAACATCAATTATGGTAAATCCATGTTCTGCACAGACGAAAGATGGGTCCTCAGAACCATGTCCTCTGGTGACCCTCAGTCTAACACTGCTTCTGGCCCATCCCTTGATCTCCAAATGAACTTATGGCTCACACCTTGAAGACTATGAACTACTTAACACATTGTCTGTGCAGTGCTTGGAGATCTTAGTGAGTAATACTGTATGTTCTCCAAAAGTCAGAGAAAGTTTCCAACCCCCATTTGTTATGTTCTCCCTGTTCCGGGAGGGTCTAGGACATTACTGGAAAAGGTCAGAATTATCAAGAATGAATACCGAGTGATAGCATCTGCGCTGTATACAAGTCATTATGAAGTTCTGTGATTTCCTGTTTATCTGAGCAGAACACACATAACACTGGACTAGAAAGATGAGGAAACTATCCCATGATACCACATTAAAGTATCTGCTGCCGAATGTGTCAAGACTGTTACCATGATGAGATGTTCCAGACAAAACAAGGACCACTGCGGCCATGATGATTAACATTTACAGTCACTATGACTGAGACCAAAAGAATGACATTTCATCAAGGACCAAGAAAGAACAACACAAAAAATATAACCCTACAATTACACAGCAAAATGTCTCAAAGGCTATTTAAAGGGATCAGCAATGATTGCATATAATACCCTACAGTATACTCAGGCTTGGGCTGGCCCACAGGGATACAGGGGAATCCCCCAGCGGTCACCTGAGCAAGGTGGGCCCCTAGTCTCCCAACCCCTGCACAAGTGGCACATTAGACTTACTGCAATGTACAGCACATCAACCAGCCGATGTTCATATAAAAATGAATTTTTAGTATATAAAAACATGTTAGATTACCAGTATTTATTATATTTGAATGTATCCGTACGGTGGGCCCCCATAATAAATTTTACTGGTGGGCCCTAGGTACCCCCAGTCCAACACTGAGTATACTATATAGCCAAAAAGTTTGTAACTCTGTAACCCACACTACATGGCCAAAAGTAGATGAACACCTCTTCTAATTACATACATTCAGGTGTTTCAGCAGGTGCATAAATCAAGCACACAGTCATGTAATCTCCATAGACAAGTATTGATAATAGCATAGGTACACCTTTACACCTGGTACTATCATAGCATGGCACAAGCCACTTTGTGAAATCTCTGGACTGCTAGATCCTCCCTGGTCACCATTAAGAGCTTTCAAAGATCTAGAAGCTGGTCAGACGGAAAGCAAAAAAACGCTCAAACTCACAGATGCCCCTAGACCAGTGGTCAGCAACCTGCGGCTCTAGAGCCACATGCGGCTCTTTAGCCCCCTGATATTGGCTCTTCCAGGTGCGGGCTCACATGTACAGTGCGATAGCATTTTCGTTGCCCGTAGCAAAAATAGGTAGGAGGGTGAAGACCAGGAAGAGGTGAAGGCTCTGTACTCACCGCTTCCTGGTCCTCGGTTGTAGGCTGTGCAGGGCTGCGCACAGTGTGAGGCGCTCTGTGACGTCACCCTGTGCACGCCAGTTCACAGCACAGCCGACAGCAGGAGGAACACAGAGCGCGGGTGGTGAGGAGCAGCGGCATCCAGGAGCCGGAGAGGTAAGTGCTTTTTTATTTTATGAAACTTGGGGCTGATCTGAGGCAATGAGAATCATAATGGGGGATATGAGAGGCATCATGGATGATGAGAGGCATCATGGATGATAATGGTGATGATGAGAGGCATCATGGTTGATAATGGGGATGATGAGAGGCATGGGGCTCTTATCTGAGGTCAGATTGAGGGGGTCATTTACTTTGGGGTCTGAGCTGACATCTGATCTCAGGGAGGTCTTATTAACATTGAGGTTCTGCTTAAGTGCTTGAGGCATAAGGTCACTGACTTTTTGAATGTTCGTATTGCGCTTCAAACAATACCTTCATGGGAATAGGGGTTCTAAGTTAGTCTCCAACCTTATTAAGAACCAAAGAAATAAATCCTTTATTCAAGCCATCAAATCAGCCTCAGGCCCCCCGACTTATTAATACTCCAGCGAAAGCTCAGGAGTTTTGCTCCTTTTATTCAAATCTGTATAACCTCCCAATACCCCTCACCAGCCAGCAAATCGAGACACGCACGTCGGAGTTCCTTAGCTCTATTAACATCCCAAGAATTTCTGAGGTCGATATACATCAGCTGCTTCAACCGTTTACAACGGAATAGGTAGAAAAGGTTCTAATGTCTATCCCTTCAGGCAGGAGTCCCGGACCTGACGGTTTTCCAAGCTCATATTACAAAAAGTATAAAGATATTTTAGTCCCACATTTTGTCACGGCATGCAATCTCCTCCTTACAGGTGGCTCTCTGACCCCACAAGCCTAGGAAGCGCACATAACGATTATCCATAAAGAAGGGAAGGATAAGGAAGCATGTGGAAGTTACAGGCCGATTTCACTGCTGAACACCGATTTGAAGTGGTGGGCTAAACTGCTTAACAGCAGGATGTCAGGGTTGCTCCCTGGGCTTGTGGGTGAAGAACAGGTAGGTTTCGTTGCAGGTAGAGAGGGTAGGCATAATATCAGTAGAGTCATACATGCGATCACCCACGCCATCAAATCTAAGTCCCCTCTTGTACTCCTGGGCACAGATGCGGAGAAGGCGTTCGATAGGGTTAGCTGGGCCTATATGGAGAAAGTACTACAAGCCTTTGGCTTCCCTGAAGGCCTCATCAGAGCTATCTATACTCTGCACCATCTGCGAGAGTACTAGTCAACGGCACCCTATCGAACGCCTTCCAAATTAGAAACGGTACTCGTCAAGGATGCCCATTATCCCCCACCTTGTTTGTACTCACCCTAGAGACGCTTCTTCTTAAGTTCCGCCAATCCCCCACGATCAAAGGAGTGAAACTAGGCAGATTTACTGCTCCTGATGATTTACTGCTCCTGTTGTCAAATCCTGAAGAGGCTTTGCTGGAGGTTATGCAGATTTTCGAAACTTTTGGGGTTATCTCAAATTTTAAGATAAATTTCGATAAGTCGGAGGCCCTTGGCATTTCCCTCCCAGCTGTCCTGCGTACTAAGGTCAAATCCCTCACACCATTCAAGTGGCCTACACACCCCAAGTTGTTGTTTAGTTTTAATTTCCCCCCGCTACTCTCCAAAGTCACCTCTATTCTCTCTAAGAGCAGCTCTCCTTTCCTAACCTGGCTAGGCAGGAAAAATGTCCTCACCACCTACATCCTGCCGCTGATAATGTACACCTTGAGAGCCCTACCCATATCGGTACCTGTTAGTTTCATTAATAAACTACAATCCATCATGAGCAGTTATTTGTGGGATAAGAAGCGCACTAGAATGTCCTTTCGCCTTCTTTCCCGAAGAAAGAAACATGGGGTATCTCCCTCCCTGACCTATCAACCTATATACAGGCTATTAGTTTGGAAAGGTGGCTTAAACTGGCCAGACAAGAGACATTCTGTATGCATGTAGATTTAGAATTGGCCCTGTTGGGTAAAGAATTGTTCCATAGGTTATGGACACCTGAGAGGACAGGAGAAGGGACCAAAGTAGATAGCGTACTCACCAGAGGAATGCTGCATATTTGCCATAAGTCTTTGGTCTTAACATCTGCTCATGACAAGATTTCTCCCTTAGCTCCTATCTCAGTTATCCCCACACTACTGTTCCCACAAATTAAATCTCCATCAGACATTTGGCTATTAATGTCACATCACAGATTAGGAGATTTGAAAGGGTTACAGATCACTTCCGACTTCTATACTGCCCTCTCGGGTGTACCTGCCCTTGGTAAAGATTTCATTCAAAGAAATGACTTTGAGAATGCTTGTAGGCAGTTTATGATTTCCAAATTTACCCCTCTCCCTGATCCATCATGGTTGGAGAATTATGTTCTGCTGCCAAATTTACCTCATAAATGCACCACCCTCATTTATAGGCAGATTCTAAGGGAGAGCTATTCTAGCGTACCGCCCTGGGTTGCTGAGTGGGGAAAAGAACTCCACCTTGAATTTAGTGACACTGACAGTAAATGGATTCAGAAATCTTTGCACGGCTTTTCCAAGTGCATAAAAATTTAAGAAAACTCTGTTAAGACAGCGTTGCGTTGGTACAGAACCCCCGAGTTCCTTTTTTTCAAATTTCAAAAGAGATTTCAAACATTGAGGTTCTGATTAGTGGTCTGACCTGAGGTGTAATGAAAAATATTTTTTTCCATATTGTCCTCCTCTAAAACCTATGTGCGTCTTATAGGGTAAAAAGTTGTGGAGTGAAAGAAAATGTAGTGTCGAGGATTGAGAAAGGTATGTTCAGATGGTTAGGAATACCCTTATGAAGTAAATAACAATGTACCTTCCTATATATTTAAAGTTTAAAAAATTTGGCTCTCAAAAAAATAAAAATCGCTGTTTTGTCGATATTTGGCTCATTTTACTAATAAGGTTGCCCACCACTGCCCTAGACCATCATGATCACCAGAGCTCCACACCACCTCTGAAAGTAACATCAGCACAACAGGAACTGAGCACTGGGAGCTTCATCAGATGGCTTTCCATGGTGGAGCAGCTGCACAAAAGCCTAAGATCACCATTCACAATACCAAGTGTCTGCTGGAGTAATGTAAAGCACTTTATCAATGGACTGTGGAGCAATAGAACCATGTTCACCGACATGATGGGTCATGTTGCACTACCTAGAATCTAATGGATGAATTTGGGATTGGGGGCGTATCAGAAGAACACCTGAGGCACTTTTTCAGGGTTTTGTCAATTATTATCTGAGGAAGGCCCTTTCCTGTGTCAGTATGACTGTGCCCCTGTGTACAAACCAAGGTCTGTAAAGACATGGGGTGAAAAATGTAGTTAGTTCTGAGTAGTGTTGATCGAGCATGCTTGGCCGAACACCAGTTAGGTTCAAGCATCTCATATATATATTCACAATAAAATACAATTACATCGGAGAGCTGAATCTAAGCCATATGCTTGTCCAGTAGTTCGAAAATCTGTGTCATGTACACTGAATTTGATGTGAGGCAATCGAAAATTTCATTACATAGAGCAGGAAACAGGAAAAAAACAACTAAAGATAATGTCATCGATTTAATCCTATAGTACCAGAGAAAAGAAAGAAAAGAAAAGGGGGGGGGGGGGAGGACTCAATAGAAGTGCATCAATTCCTACTTGTAATTCAGGCCCTTGGGATACCTGGTTTCTAGACTAAATAGCCAATATGCCTCTCTCTGTAGTCGTATTTTTTTAATGCTACCACCTCTTAAAGGAGACAACACTTTTTCTATTCCAAAGGCACTGAAGGTGTGTGCACTTCTATTATGTCTCTCTACAAAATGTTTGGCAGCTCCTGAAATGTTCACATAAGATGCGTTACCTATATAATTAAGATGCTCCAGTATTCTGTTCTTTAATTTGCGCGTGGTGCTTCCCACATATAACAGATCCCACTGGGTACATCTAATAACATAAATAACATTTGAACTATTGCAGTTGATGTAAGATTTTATTGCAAAATCTGAACTGTGTTCTGAGTCACTAAGGCCTCTTTCACACGGGCGTCATGATAAGATGCGGGTGCGTTCCGGGAAAATGCGTGATTTTTCTGTGCGAGTGCTAAACATTGTAATGCGTTTTGCACGCGCGTGAGAAAAATCAGCATGTTTGGTACCCAAACCCGAACGTCTTCACAGAAGTTCGGGCTAGGATTTGGTGTTCTGTAGATTGTATTATTTTCCCTTATAAAATGGCTATAAGGGAAAATAATAGCATTCTTAATACAGAACGCATAGTACAATAGCGCTGGAGGGGTTAAAAAAAATAAAATAAAAAATGTAATTCACCTTAATCCACTTGATCGCGCAGCCCGGCTTCTCTTCTGTCTTCTTCTTTGATGTTCACAGGAATAGGACCTGTGATGACGTCACTGCGCTCATCACATGGTCCATCACATGATCCATCACCATGGTAAACAGATCATGTGATGGCCCATGTGATGAGCGCAGTGACGTCATCACAGGTCCTATTCCTGTGAACAGCAAAGAAGAAGACAGAAGAGAAGCCGGGCTGCGCGATCAAGTGGATTAAGGTGAGCTAAATTTTTGGGGGTTTTTTTAACCCTTCCAGCGCTATTGTACTATGCATTCTGTATTAAGAATGCTATTATTTTCCCTTATAACCTTGTTACACCACTGCCTTCTCTTCCCCTGTGTTACGTGCTGGCCAATCCCCTGTCAAAGGCACAGGCCTGGATGCCTCCCGCCCTGCACCTGGACCTTCGCAAGCACCATCAGTGACCACATCCACTTCCGTGTCCTTACCCCAGGCATTTGAACGCAAGCGCAAATACCCAGCCACCCACAGGCCATAGCTAAATGCGCAACTTTCCAAATTACTGGCCCTGGAAATGTGGAGGTCACTCGTTACGCAGTCCCCAGCCACCACTATTTTTTACAGTGTGCCGTGCCTGCCTTACACTAGCATGTGTCCTGTAACATTACCCGTGTCCTGACCAACGCAGTTATTGGGAAGGTCCACTTAACGACTGACACATGGACAAGTGCATTTGGCCAGGGACGCTACATTTCCGTGACGGTACACTGGGTGAACGCTGTGGAGGCCGGGAGCGAGTCGTACCCTGGGATGACACAGGTGCTACCCACGCTAATGATTGCGGGCCCTACTTCCATCAGGGTTTCCGCCACCACCTACGTTAGTGGCTCCAACCCCCAATTCTCCTCCTCCACTTCCACCTCAGAATTATCCTCTTGCAGCACCAGTCAGCCATCAGTCGGTAGCTGGAAGCAGTGTAGCACTGCAGTGGGGAAGCGGCAACAGGCCGTGCTTAAACTGATCTGCTTAGGTGACAAACAGCACACCGCCGCAGAGCTGTGTCAGGGTATAATGGACCAGACTGAGCTGTTGCTTTCGCCACTCAACCTAGAACCAGTCGTGGTTGTGTCTGATAATGGCCGTAACTTGGTGGCGGCTTTGGAGCTCGGCAAGTTCACACACATATCCCATGCCTAGCCCACGTCTTCAACTTAGTGGTTCAGCGGTTTCTAAAAACCTATCCTAATTTGCCTAACCTACTGATGAAGGTGCGCCGCAAGTCATCAACAGCTTCCGCCGGTCTGTCAATGCTGCAGCAGCGCTTACAATTGCCAACTCACCGACTGTTGTGTGACGTGAGCACGCGCTGGAACTCGACGTTCCACATGTTGGCCAGGCTTTGTGAGCAGCAGAGGGCAGTAGTGGAATACCAGCTGCAACATGGTCGTTGCCTTTCCAGTCAGCTTCCACTCTTCACAAGCGAGGAGTGGGCATGGATGTCTGACCTCTGTGAGGTTTGAACTTTGAGGAATCAACACAGATGGTGAGCGGCGATAACGCTATTATCAGCGTCACCATCCCACTTCTGTGTCTACTCAAACGCTCGCTGCTCACAATTAAGGCTGACGCTTTGCATGTGGAAGAGGTGGAAATGGGGAAAGACATTACATAGGGTGATAGCCAGACCACCCTAAGTTCGTCTTCCCAGCGCAAATTGGATGATGATGATGAGGAGGAGAAGCAGGAGACGTTTGCCTCCGCTACAGAGGGTAGTACCAATGGAAGTTTAATTCCATCTGTTCAGCGTGGATGGGCAGAAGAGGAGGAAGAGGATGAGGAGATTTAGAGTCATCCTCCTGATAACGACAGCAAAGTCTTGCCTGTTGGGACTCTGGCACACATGGCTGACTTTATGTTGGGCTGCCTTTCCCGTGACCCATATGTTTTACGTATTTTGGAAAACACCGATTACTGGTTGTTCACCCTTCTCGACCCCCGCTACAAAGAGAACTTCTCATCTCTCATTCCTGTGGTGGAGAGGACGAGCAAAATGGTGCAATACCAGAAGGTCCTTGTGGAAAAATTGCTCCAAAAATTTCCAGCTGACAACGCTGGCAGCAGAGTATGGAGTTCCTCGGGCAACCAAGGAGGGGAGATGAGGGAAACACACAGCAGTTCCAACAGAGGCAGGGCAACACTCTTTGTTTCATTACACCCCGCCAGCACCCTCACTCTGATGCATGGCCTAGTGTCATAAGGAGGAAAAAAGTTTGGAAGATGGTGAAGGAGTACGTAGCAGACCGTGTCAGCGTCCTCAATGATCGGTCTGTGCCTTACAACTACTGGGTGTCCAAGCTGGACACATGGCACAAACTGACGCTCTACACCTTGGAGGTGCTGGCCTGCCCTGCCGCCAGCGTTTTGTCAGAGTGGGTATTTAGTGCTGCTGGGGGCATAATAACTGATAAGCGCATCAGCCTGTCAACTGAAAATGCTAACCGGTTGACTCAAATGAACAAGGCCTGGATTGCCCCTGACTTCTCTACTCCACCAGAGGAAAGCGAATACTGAATACACTGTATTCCCATGCACCCCTTCAACCACAGAAAAGGGTATATGGTTCAATCTTCCTTTTCTCGTCCTCCTCCTCTTCCATCATATCAACATGCTTATTAGTTTGCCCTCGCTCTTAATGTTGTAGAGGGTCAGCTCACCTGCAGGCCCTCGCATATAATGTTTTAAAGGGTCAGCTGACCAGCATAGCTCACCTACAATCTTTTAGAGGGTCAGCTCACCTAAATGCCCTTGCATATAATGTTTTAGAGGGTCAGCTCACTAGCAGGCCTCACCTACAGTCTTTTAGAGGGCCAGCTCACCAGCAGGCCCTCACCTACAATCTTTTAGAGTGTCAGCTCACCCGCAGGCCCTCACATATAATATTTTAGAGGGTTAGCTCACCAGCAGGCCCTCACCTACAATGTTTTAGAGGGCCAGCTCACCTGCAGGCCCTTGCATGTAATGTTTTAGAGGGACAGCTCACCAGCAGGCCCTAACCTACAATCTTTTAGAGGGTCAGCTCATCTGCAGATCCTTGCATATAATGTTTTAGAGGTTCAGCTCACCTGCAGGCCCTCGCATGTAATGTTTTAGAGGGTCAGCTCACCAGCAGACCCTCACCTACAATCTTTTAGAGGGTCAGCTCACCTGCAGATGCTCGCATATAATCTTTTAGAGGGTCAGCTCACCTGCAAGCCCTCACATATAATATTTTAGAGGGCTAGCTCACCAGCAGGCCCTCACCTACAATCTTTTAGAGGTTCAGCTCACCTGCAGGCCCTCACATGTAATGTTTTAGAGGGTCAGCTCACCAGCAGGCCCTAACCTACAATCTTTTAGAGGGTCAGATCACCTGCAGATCCTTGCATATAATGTTTTAGAGGGTCAGCTCACCTGCAGGCCCTTGCATGTAATGTTTTAGAGGGTCAGCTCACCAGCAGGCCCTCACCTACAATCTTTTAGAGGGTCAGCCCACCTGCAGCCCCTCGCATATAATGTTTTTGAGGTTCAGCTCACCAGCAGGCCCTCACCTATATTGTTTTACAGGGTCAGCTGACCAGCATGCCCTCGCCCATAATTTGTTCAATGGTTAGCTAAGCAGCAGGCACTAAAATTGATTTTATCTTCGGATTAGTGCGTATTATTGCCATTCTGTAAAAGTGGCGTACTACTCGGACAACATCGTTCCCAGCAGCGACCTGGGAGTCCAAGATGCATCCATACATCCTCCCTATGCTGTTCCCGAACCATTTCGGTGGTGTTTCCATCAATTTCTGACCTTTTCTTATGAACCAGACAACCTCCCCTCTTCAGAGCAGGGGGTGCCTGGTTTAATGCTCGGGTTCTCCCATTGACTTCCATTGTGCTCAGGTGCTCAGTAGAGCACCCGAGCATCCTGAGGTGTTCGACCCGAACACCCAAGCACTTTGGTGCTCGATCAACACTAGTTCTGAGGAACTTCAGTGGTTGGACAGAGTCCTGACCTCAGCCCCATCAAACTTCTTTGGGAAATTGGAACAAATTTGTTGCTGCAACTGCCAGCCAGACCTTTTTCCCCCAACATCAGTGCCTGACCTCACATCTTTTGGCTGAGTGGGCACAAGTTTCCACAGAAAAACTCCACAACCTTCCAAGAAAGAGTGGAGGCAGTTAAAGTTGCAAACAGGGCCCAATTATGTATTAGCATCCATCATGAACTGCACTCTGGGTGGCCTTTCCATAAATCTGGGATGGCTTGCCATATATCTGCCTCCGCATGTACACAGACATGTTGATAATGTTGTCAAGAAGGATTACTCCTTCCAGTTATATTTCAAAAAGCAAAGATTATAATAACACCCCTAAGAAAATTTATATTACATTTACTGGATAATTCACTTCTTCTAACATATCCAAAAATATGTTTTAACATTAAAATTAATAATCCTGGGGAAGTGGCCATGTGCAGTGACAAGTCTGAAGACCATAACCAACTAAACACGACTGCTACAGCAGTCAGCGATAGATGTCTGTACTGTGGTAGTTATATTCTATACATAAAGGGCAGTATTATAGTAGTTACTTTCCCGTACATAGGAGGCAGTATTATAGTATATTCTTGTATATAGGAGCAGAATTATAGCAGTTATATTTTTGTATATAGAAGCAGTATTATAGTGGTTATATTCTTGTACATAGGAGCAGTATTATAGTAGTTATATTCTTGTACATAGAAGCAGTATTATAGCAGTTATATTCTTGTACATAGGAGCAGTATTATAGTAGTTATATTCTTGTACATTGGAGGCAGTATTATAGTAGTTATATTCTTGTACATAGAAGCAGTATTATAGTAGTTATATTCTTGTACATAGAAGCAGTATTATAGTAGTTATATTCTTGTACATAGGAGCAGTATTATAGTAGTTATGTTCTTGTACATAGGAGCAGTATTATAGTAGTTATATTCTTGTACATAGGAGGCAGTATTATAGTAGTTATATTCTTGTACATAGAAGCAGTATTATAGAAGTTATATTCTTGTACATAGGAGCAGTATTATAGTAGTTATATTCTTGCACATAGGAGGCAGTATTATAGTAGTTATATTCTTGTACATAGGAGCAGTATTATAGTAGTTATATTCTTGTACATAGGAGCAGTATTATAGTAGTTATGTTCTTGTACATAGGAGGCAGTATTATAGTAGTTATATTCTTGTACATATTGGGCAATATTATAGTAGTTATATTCTATGGAGCACAAACATAAAAAGTATTGTATGTGCCACACAAATTAGTTTTTTTTTCAGGTTTTCCTCAAGTGAGGAAGTGTCTTCAACCACAAACATCATCCACCTGTGGCAGGTGAAACATTTCATTTATTTTGCAATCCACTTTCCAGAAATGCTAATTACTATTGCAGTAACTCTGCCACTATTTCACAACTGTAAGCAATTTTAACCTAATTTGCTGTACGATCTTCTCCCTCATTTGCTGTAAGCCCTCGCAGGTCCCCTGTGCAAGTTATTATTTTTATCTTTCATGTATATAGTACAAGTGTAATTATTGAACTTGACTATACATCTATAAATCATATGAATGAGGACATCTTTATCTCTATACAAGAATATATGCTCAGTGGCATTTCTAATATTAAAGGGGTTTTCCAAGTATTTTATACTGATGAAAGGTCATCAGTATGTGATTGCTGGGGGTCCGACACCCGGGACCCCTGCCAATCGGCTGTTTGAAGAGGCCACAGTACTCCTGTGTGCGCCGCGGTCTCCTTGCAGCTTACCAAGCACAGTGCCGTCCATTGGATAGTGGATGTGCTTGGTTTTGCAGCCCAAGCCCATTCACTTGAATAAGAATTAGCTGCAGGGGAGTAGCAAGGGGGGGCAGGTGGTGCATGTGCCCCATCCGCTCCCTGCTTCACTGTTTTTCTGTGATGTATGTTGAAGGCGGCTGGGGAGGGATTGATGTTATTTACGTGGGGCTGTATTTTGGAGGGGGCTGTAGATAGAGAGGGATGTTATTAACATGGGATTGTATATTGGAGGGGGCTGGAGAGATGGTGTGATGGTATTTACATGGGACTCTATGGCAGAAGAGGGAAATAATGTTATTTACATGGGACTGTATGGTGGAGGGGCTGAGGAATTATAATTTCTGAGGAAGTAAACGGAGGAATATAACTACAGGGGGCACTGTAGGTGGCATTATAAATACTGGGGGCGCTTCAATTTGAGCATTATAACAGTAGGGGGGATATAAATACTGGGGCACTTCAGGGTAAGCATTATAACAGTAGGGGCGATATAAATATGGGGGCACTATGGGGACATTTTAAATCCATGGGACATTAAGCGTTCTTATTTCTACTGGGGGCTCTATAGGAGGGACTTATAGATCCACATTATTCCTATTATGGGGGCCTTCTAAGAGCATTATGGGGGCCTTATTACTAGTGGGGGGTCTGTAGAGAGCTTTATTACCACTGGGATAACAATACGGGGGCCTAATTTCTACTAGGGGCTCTGTAAGGGCATTATTAATACTGGAGGGCTCTTCTACTAATGGGGGCACTCTTGGGGAGCATTATCACTGTTGGCGGCACTGTAGGGGGCAGTATTACTAATGAGGGCATTCTAGAAGGGAATTACTATTGGTGGGACTATGAGGAGTACTGTTACTATGGGTGGCACTCATTTTTCTTCAGGATAGTATTTGGGGGTACAGAAATGTGAGGAAGCTAAGATGTCTGTGTGTCACACTCTGCAGAGACGAGGCCGCTGAGAGAAGTGTCCGGACCGAATGGAGAAAATGATGACAGAGAAGATCTACATCGGAGGAGACGTCAGCTGGGAGGTCCTGGATGTGACAGGTATGTGCTGCTGTATAGCAAGTACAGTAAAATGTCTTCAGTTCTAGTGTTTGCTGGTAGAGGGGTTGGGGGGGCGATTGGTTGACTTAGAGAATTGGGCAATATTTATTGGGGCTTGTGCCCCGGATCTTTTGAGACCCTAGCAACGCCCCTGGCTAGCAGCTATTCCTGACTGTTATACACTCACCTAAAGAATTATTAGGAACCAGTGGCGTAGGGATCGCCGTAGCAACCATAGCAGTTGCTATGGAGCCCTACGCCACTGGGGGCCCGTCCGGGCCGCCTTCTGTTGATTTTTATTATTATTTTTTTTTATTTACACACACACACACTACACACAGGCAGCCAGGCCCGAGCCACGGACCGCCCGCCCACTACACTAGTGTAGCGGGCGGTCCGCGGCTCGGGCTTGGCTGGGGAGAAGGAGTCAGGACTGGAGCAGGGCGCACGCAGGGGCGACACAGAGGCTGGGGAGGCTCCAGCCAGGCCACTGAGTAACTCAGAAGATCCGATCATATTCTAACCCCCAGGCGTTCCCATGGTAATGGGGACGCTTGCCTGGGGGTTAGAATATACCATCGGATCTGAGTTTTCACGCTCTCAGTGAGAGCGTGAAAACTCAAGTCTGATGGTATATTCTAACCCCCAGGCGTTCCCATGGTGACAGGGACGCTTGCCTGGATGTTAGAATATCCAGGGCCACGCCGCTCACAGGAGCACATTTATAAACTAATCAGTAACTTTAACTTGAATGATCATTGACATTGCTGATCTCTTTACTTGGATTGGATTTGGATACCTTACTCTGTCTTAGCTCCGGTAACGGTAACAGCAGGCAGTGCGGGCCGGCGGCGCTCACTCACTGACGTCACGTGCCTGCGCCGCATAGTGGGAGGAGCAGGCGCGTGACGTCAGTGAGTGAGCGCCGCCCGCACTGCCTGCTGTTACCGTTACCGGAGCTAAGACAGAGTAAGGTATCCAAATCCAATCCAAGTAAAGAGATCAGCAATGATTAAAGTTAAAGTTACTGATTAGTTTATAAATGTACTCCTGTGAGCGTCGGGGAGGGGGATCTGTGGATGTTACTGTTTAGGGGAGGGGGGTCTGTGGATGGCACTATTTAGGGGAGGGGGATCTGTGGATGGCACTATTTAGGGGAGGGGGATCTGTGGATGGCACTATTTAGGGGAGGGAGATCTGTGGATGGCACTATTTAGGGGAGGGGGATCTGTGGATGGTACTATTTAGGGGAGGGGGATCTGTGGATGGCATTATTTAGGGGAGGGGGATCTGTGGATGGCACTATTTAGGGGAGGGGGAATCTGTGGATGGCACTAATTAGGGGAGGGGGAATCTGTGGATGGCACTATTTAGGGGAGAGGGATCTGTGGGTGGCACTATTTAGGGGAGGGAGATCTGTGGATGGCACTATTTAGGGGAGGGGGATTTGTGGATGGCACTATTTAGGGGAGGGGGGATCTGTGGATGGCACTATTTAGGGGAGGGAGATCTGTGGATGGCACTATTTAGGGGAGGGGGGTCTGTGGATGGCACTATTTAGGGGAGGGGGAATCTGTGGATGGCACTATTTAGGGGAGGGGGATCTGTTGATGGCACTGTTTAGGGGAGGGGGATCTGTGGATGGCACTGTTTAGGGGAGGGGCATCTGTGGATGGCACTGTTTAGGGGGGGGCCATAAAATTATTTTTGCTATGGGGCCCATGCATTTCTAACTACGCCCCTGTTAGGAACACCATACTTGGACCCCCTTTTGCCTTCAGAACTGCCTTAATTCTATGTGGCATTGATTCAACAAGGTGCTGATAGCATTCTTTAGAAATGTTGGCCCATATTGATAGGATAGCATCTTGCAGTTGATGGAGATTTGAGGGATGCACATCTAGGGCACGAAGCTCCCGTTCCACCACATCCCAAAGATGCTCTATTGGGTTGAGATCTGGTGACTGTGGGGGCCATTTTAGTACAGTGAACTCATTGTCATGTTCAAGAAACCATTTTTCCAGTCTTCAACAGTCCAATTTTGGTGAGCTTGTGCAAATTGTAGCCTCTTTTTCCTATTTGTAGTGGAGATGAGTGGTACCCGGTGGGGTCTTCTGCTGTTGTAGCCCATCCGCCTCAAGGTTGTGCGTGTTGTGGCTTCACAAATAATTCACAAGTGGTTATTTCAGTCAACGTTGCTCTTCTATCAGCTTGAATCAGTCGGCCCATTCTTCTCTGACCTCTAGCATCAACAAGGCATTTTCGCCCACAGGACTGCCGCATACTGGATGTTTTTCCCTTTTCACACCATTCTTTGTAAACCCTAGAAATGGTTGTGCGTGAAAATCCCAGTAACTGAGCAGATTGTGAAATACTCACACCGGCCCGTCTGGCACCAACAACCATGCCACGCTCAAAATTGCTTAAATCACCTTTCTTTCCGATTCTGACATTCAGTTTGGAGTTCCGGAGATTGTCTTGTCCAGGACCACAACCCTACATGCATTGAAGCAACTGCCATGTGATTGGTTGACTAGATAATTGCATTAATGAGAAATAGAACAGGTGTTCCTAATAATTCTTTAGGTGAGTGTATGTAAGGACCTGTTTTTTCCATCTTAATTATCTACTTATTTTTCTTAAATCTTCATTTTCTCTTATCTTGGATGACATTTTTGGGCTTTGGAACCGATTACTCAACTTACAATGGTTGTCCTAGAACTAATTAATATTGTAGCTTGAGGGACCACTGTATAGTGTTCTTTTTTTCTTTCATGTAGCTGGAGTCAGGAGAGGGCACTGGGGGCTAAATGGGGGTAACAAGGAGGACATAACTAGAGTCAGGGGGCACAAAAGTAGGCATAACTCCACTGAGGGGGCACATATCTGGCCATAACTACTGTGAGGGACATATCTGTGCATAACTACTATGACGGGCACATACCTGGGCATAACTGCTGTGAGGGGGCACATACCTGGGCAGAACTACAGGGAGTGGGCACATCTGGGCATACGACTGTGAGGGGCACAAAAATGGGCATACCTACTGTGAGGGGCATAAAGATGGACATAGCTACTATGACGAGCCCAAAGGTGGGCATAACTACTGTGAGGGGCCACAAGGAGGACATAACTATTGTGAAGGAGCCACAAGGTGGGCATAACTACTATGAGGGGCACAATGTGGGCATTAGTACTGTGTGGTAGCACTAAGGGGAAATGCCCTAGATTACCCTGTTAAACATTGGGGATGGCTCGGTCAGTCTTACAGGGCAGCACAGCCCCCCCCCCCCCCCTTTGTAGATATTTATCAGGTACAGTCACCATCCCTTCCTTATGTGATTAATTATGTTTGCTCTATCACAACAGGGACCTTGTTTTGGTTCCAGCAGACATCATACCGACATGACAGCGAAACCCTGGATGAGGTAGGACCAGTTGGTTCTTCCATTTATTGCAAGGGGTATTGGTTCCGCCGTGTACCCCATAATGGATTTTATTAGGTGGAACTGGGTGAGTATAGTATTGGGCGGAGTTAGAGGAGTGGCGTTGTGTAAAAAAATATTTGCTGCAGCCAATCTAAGTAAGTTCAAGTCAAGTTGCACGGGGGGGGGGGGCGTTCAGGGCAGGTTGTATGCAGGAAAGCCTAGCTACACATGTGCTTAGCTGTACCTAGGCCATGTGGCCATGTGACCGATGAATGTGACGTCACCGTCCTAGGAAGTGGCCGCAGTGCTCACTAGAGATCCACAGTCTCTTTAAACAGCTGATTGGTGGGGGTGCAAAAAGCCACACCCCCATTGAACCCCTTTAAGAAAGGGTGCATGATTCCTATGGTGAATGTGCTGGGAGGGGGCCATATAGTTTATCTAGTCAGGAAAACAGATCTCTCCTATGTAAATATATTATGCAATCTGGACCTAAAAATGCAATGTTGGACATTAACTTTAATAACTTTAATTTGGGGTACATAACCAATGATTTCTATATATACTGTGACACTTCGCGATCTCGGCAATACCGATCACCGAATTAAATATGAACTCTATTTCTTGATTTGACCTACGGGTACGGAGAAACTGGCAAAGCAAGAATGCTGCCAGATTTTCTCTATCTGGGGCAAGAACCTTGTTCCAATTACCCAAGGCTGGACTTGTACGTGTCACAGCCACTCCAGAGTGGGTAAAACACAGCGACCCACTCAGGTCCTGGTCCTTCATCTAACATCTGAAGTAAAATAACATCACGACCGCCCGCTGGACACGGGCACTCCGCCATCTTGGATTATTCCTTGCAAAGACTTTATCTTTTACTGGACTCTACCACGGTAATCCTGAATTTACAGAAATTATATTCCCTTTCATCTCTTACCTATTTCTATCCAACCAATCTGTTCGACTGGCAGGTATATTTATCTGTCCGTTTTAATGTATATTTCTGTGTATAGTTTTTATGATAAAACAAATGATTTAATCGTTCCAGTTTGCCCTTGTTACTTGATTATGTGGTCTATGCTAAGAACTCTGTCCTGTCCTGACATGCTACCGCATTGTCTTATTTTTTATAAATTGTTGATTTATTAGCTAGGTTGCAAATAACCGTTTCTTCCCTTTAGGATTTGCTAGCCGGGGTCTCTTTGCCCCGATACAATACGAAGAGTGGTGGCAGATTTTTTTTTGATTTCCAGCGCAAAATCAATAATTTTATTTTACCGATTGCACATACAATCGCGATTGTATCATGTATGGGCACACCAACCAATCTTAAACATCTACTGTGCTCACAGTGGATTCGCCTCCAGAAGTCTCTAGTGGACGAGACCTGTATGGCAACTGTGGCATAGTACGACGGGATTAGCGGGTGGTTGTCACATATACAGGGTCGGCCTTAGGGATGTGCGACCTGTGCGGGGGTGCCAGATGGTCCCCTCTCCTGGGCACCCGATTTCCGGGCACCCATGCACTCAATAACCTGTATATCTGACTCCCGTGGAGCCATTTTAACTTTTGCCTCAGGCAGCAGAAAGGCTAGGTGCACCCCTGTACAGTGATGGCCAGTTCGCAGTGTTCGCCTGCAAACACATGCGGGCTGCCATCTTGACTCACCCGGCAGGCGATGCAGAGGCAAGCCCTTACCTGTGCCTGTGCCGCGAGCCGGTCTGAAATCAAATGCGCTCACCGGGAACAGGCAGTTCCGGAAACAGCCCGATGAAGGCCCCCGGCGGCTGTTCTCAGAACTGCCTGCTCCCCATGACCGCATTTGATTTCAGAACGGCTCGCGGCACAGGCACAGGTAAGGGCTTACCTGTGCATCGCCGGCCAGGTGAGTCAAGATGGCAGCCTGCATGTGTTCGCAGGCGAACACTGCGAACTGGCCATCACTGCTCCTGTATACAATGACATTATATGCCGTGACAGTATACACGTGTAGGAAACAGACGGAGCGGCTACCTAGCCTGGTCTGAGACAGTGATCTTGACTGGCCACAGCAGTGAGGGTTGCACAGGAAGCGGGGGTTGCGGCGGAAGGGAAGAAATTTCTGTGTGGCCTAGTCAGTTGCTTCTGGCTCTATATTTATGTAATGAGCTTGATTCTGGTTCTGTATTCAAGTAATGAGCTTGGTTCTGGTGCAGTAAGTATGCAATAAGCTTGGTTCTGGTGATATATTTATGTTCCATGCTTGTCTCTGGCGCTGTATTTGGTTCTGGTGCTGTTTTTATGTAATAAGCTTGGTACACCGTGCTGTGCCAGCGATCAGCTTTTTTCAGAAGTCACATACAGTAGAAGCGTTGTTTGCTCCCCATTCACTTTGGAGCCCCATTCTTGAGACCGGAGGTGGGACTTGCACCATCAGACATTTATGGCATATTCTATTGATATGTCATAAATGTCCCAAATGGGAATATCTTTTCTCTATAAAATTAAGTTAAATTTTTAATTTGATCCAACTAATTTAGTGTATTTAATTTCCTATATTACAGGGATGCCCAACCTGCGGCCCTCCAGCTGTTGCAAAACTACAACACTGAACATGCCTGGACAGCCTACAGCTATCAGCCTACAACAGGGCATTGTGGGAGTTGTAGTTTTACAACAGATGGAGGGCCGCAGGTTGAGCATGCCTGCTATAATATATCAAGGGGAGAAAAACAGAACTGGATCGCACATCCACAATGCTATGCTTAGATCAAATTAAACTCGATTTATTAAAGTGTACAGTCCCCTATACTGCATGCTGTACAAGAGGCATTAGTGTACACTTTGATTAAAAGGCATGAGCCCACTCACCACGTCAAGGTCTCCTCTTTGAGTGGGATGCGCGATCCAGTTCTGTTTTTCTCCCCTTGAGATATTAATTTCCTATAATGATTGCGGAGGTGTGGGGGGGGGGGGGGAGTTCGCCAAAAGGGGCGTCATGTAACCTAAGACCAGTCCTGCCTGCATAGACTAAACGATCTATAAGCACAGCTGACATAGTATCATGGATCATGGATCCTGCCCTCCGTTATAATGTTGCCCTTGTTTGTTTTTATTTTATTGCTCATTTGATATTTTGCTGACAGAAAGCAGGAGGACGCGGGATGTTCAAGGCTGGACCTCTGTGACTGCTGGAAGAATACTCGAAGGACATGTTCGGGCCACCAGGACACCAGTAGCATCTGTGGAGGAAGCTGGAGAAGATGTGGGATTTGAACGTCTGTGCCAAGGAGACAATTAATGAAACATCCGAGAGGAAGAAGAATTGAACAATCTCATCTCCAGATGCTTGAGATCTTCCAAAAAAATTGGGTCTAACTAGTGGAAAGAAGTCAGAGTCGAGCATCTGCAGCAACACATGGCAGGATGGAGTTAAAGGCAATGGAACCGTTTTTAAGGGCCACCCAACAATGAATTCAGTCTATTGTTCTATCAGCCATTTCAGGCCTCAGAGAGGCTGACCCTAGGGTTCTTCAACTGGTTCAACAGGAAGCCCATATAATCATCCCTTTATGTCCCACATCCCCCCTCAGAGAACACTTATGGCATTATAAAATATAGATGTTACAGGATCGTTCACCGCCGAGCCTCTACCAACCTGTTAGGGGACTTTCCCACCAGCGTTATTCTTTTCCAGTATTGAAATCCGGTAAAGGGTCTCAATACCGGAAAACAAAAAACGCATCCCTTTTGTCCTAATGCATTCCGAATGGAAAGCAATCCGTTCAGTATGCATTAGGATGTCTTTAGTTCCATCCCTTGTACGGTATTTGACCGGACAAAATACTGCAGTATGCTGCATTATTTTTTCTGGACAAAATCCCGTAAAAATATTTCATTTTCCGGATCCGGCATTAATTTTCATAGAGATGTATTAATGCCGGATCCGGTACAAAGTGTTCTGGAAATTGCCAGATCCGGTTCTCCGGTCTGCGCATGCGCCGCGCTTTTTGAAAAAAATAAAATACCGGATTCGTTATTCTAAATGATACCGGATGAGACGGATCCTGTATTTCACCGGATTCGTCTAACGGATCCGGAAAAAAAAGCTTTCAGTTTGTATATGGCTTGCCGTTGCCGGAACTGCCTGCCGGATTCTAAGGGCTCATGCACACGAACGTATTTTCTTTCAGTGTCCGGTCAAATTTGTTTTGCGGACCGTATGCAGAACCATTAACTTCAATAGGTCCGCAAAAAAAATGGAAGTTCTGCAAAAAAATAGAACATGTCCTATTATTGTCTGCATTACTGACAAGGATAGTACTGTTCTATGAAGGGCCAGCTGTTCTGTTCCGCAAAATACGGAATGCACAAGGATGTCATCCGTATTTTTTGCGGATCCGTTTTTTGCGGACCGTAAAATACATATGGTCGTGTGCATGAGCCCTAACAACGCTAGTGTGAAAGTACCCTAACCCACAAAAGTGCAGGAGTCCATTATGCAATGCATTATAATTGGGGGAAGGGGGGGGGTGCAACTATAATTCATGTTCAAAACTAAACCCTATAGAACAACAGATGGTCTGCCCCTGAGCGAGGGACCTCCTCTATGATGTCCATAGAACAGGCAAGGAGGACCCCATGCAAGAACATTCTATGAGCTCTCCTATAGTTCATCAAAGTATGTGCATGCACAGCTCCTGAATCCATCCCGTCTGCCCATGCACCAGGGATACGAATGGTTCTGTCTCTGTCCACAACACTCTCTCATCCTGGGCTGTAGATGTGACATTCCCACCCATAGAGGATGTGATGTTGTTGGATGCAGGACTCTCAGAGGAAGACCATCAACGGCCGGTTTCGAACCACACAACTTCAAAATGTCCTGTGCTGCCTCTGTCTGTGCCAGAATGGGCTGCTCATTCAGATGGCAGCAGAGGATGGCTCCATTGTATTTCTCTGGCGCGTTTTGTGCTATACAGGATGCTGATGAAGCTCTTGTCCTCATCATACCTAGGGATTAACAGCTTCTAGCCGCCATTTCTGTCTGCTATATGTAAGGAGTTGCTTGTCTTAGGGTGGGTTCACATCATGTTTTATGCCTCCGTTTGACATACCGTATTTTTCGCCCTATAAGACGCACCGGCCCATAAGACGCTTTAGAGGACAATAAGAAAAAAATATTTTTAATTAGACCTCGGGTCAGACCACCAATCAGACCTCAGCTCGGACCCCAATGTGAATGACCCCAATAAGACCAGTTAAAAGCCCCCATTGCCTCATATCAGCCCCCAGCAGCCCCTATTGCCTCTCATATTAGCCCCCATTTCCGCAGATCAGCCCCCAGCAGCCCCATATTGCCTCAGATCAGCCTCCAGCTGCCCCATATTGCCTCATATTACCCCCCAGCAGCCCCATATTGCCTCAGATCAGCCTCCAGCTGCCCCATATTACCCCCCAGCAGCCACATATTGCCCCAGATCAGCCCCATTTTGCCTCATGTTTTATACAATAAAAAACCCACTCAATAAACCCCTCAATATTCAGTCCCATGTAAATAACATCACTTCCTGTCCAAGAAACCTTCAACATACAGTCCCATGTAAATAAAATCACCCCCTCCCCAGCCACCTCCAACATGCAGTCCCATGTAAATAACATTCAGCCCTATGTAAATAATATGACTCCCTTCAACAGCCACCTTTTAACATACATTCCCATGTAAATAACATCACCCCCTCCCACAGCCACCTTCAACATATAGACCTATGTAAATACCATCACTCCCTCAACTTTCAGTTACATATAAATAACATCCCTCCCTTCAGCTCTAACATACAGTCCCAGTTAAATAACTACAACTCCCAGCATTGCTCTGCCTCTCCCTTCACTTACCTCTCCTCATGTACAGACCTCACCACAGCTTCTTCCGAGAACTTCTCTTTACTGCTGAGCCTACTGGTCACATGATGGTGACATCATTGTGTAACACCCCAGAGTTGTGCATCTAAAACCATGTTAAATGTAATCGCTTCCTGTAATTTTCCAGGTTTACCAGCAGGTGGCAGCAATGCATTGGCCAGGTACTAGTCTCAGTTTAGTGTATCTAAGCTGGAATGGATTATTCCAGCTTAGCTCCCCCTCTGTGGAGGTGTGGACTGTTCCCAAATCCTGCAGCATGGGTGGAGAAGGAAGTTATAGTGAGCGTAGCCTCCCCCCTGCTAGGGAAAGGCTGTGTGATAGCCTTCAGGAGATCCCCTGCATAGGGAAGACAGCAAGGATCTTGTCTCAGCTGAGACACTGATCACATTCTGAGACTGAGCACCTGCAGCTCAGCTGGATGAAAAGAAACGGAAAGCCACAGACAACCTCCAGAATTCCAGGAAGAAAGAATCCCTTGAGAAATCGTCTGAGAGTTAAGTCCAGAGATCTAGGAGAAGCCATTCCCTCCTCAGCTAGTCTGTCCCCACACAGCAGAAGTACAGAAAAGCGCAGAATAATTATTCCTGCCATAGTTACAGAGCTACCAAGCAGACGTCCTATCCTGCAAGCTCCCCACATATCAAGCAGAAGCATTTATTCCTGCCAATGATTGCCAAAACCTGCTGGGACCAGAGACCAAAGCTGTATACTGCTTGGATACAAGTTATCTTTAGTAAAGAAACGTTTGGACTTCATCTAAAGGTCTGGACATCATTTTTGCTGCAAAATTACTCTACTACTCCTACTATCACTACACTCAACTTTATTGCAAGTGAGCCAGGAGTCCAGCCGTACCCAGGTAGGAGACACCGTTGACACAATTATCACCACCTACAGAGACATTATAGGCCATCACACCACTCTGGCATTCCTAATCTGGGACGTGCGTTATAACACCTTGAAAGGGCCCTGTTATAGTACCCTGCGCATGCTGCAATTGGTGTCACGAACAAATACAGACTATTATCCACCCATATCCTGGCCCACTGTATAAGTGGCGTCAGCGTACCCTGTTCCTGGTCATTGCAATTGCAGGTCCTTTTCAGCTACTGCATTTAGAAATGATCACATGGACTGTGATGTCATCACAGGTCCTTCCGCTCTTGCAGGGAATTAGGGTGGCCAGACCTCCGGTTTTGGGCCGGACAGTCCGGTTTTCTGGCTCCCTGTCCTCCATCCGGCGCAGTGCCTGAACGGACACAGGGATGTCCACCATTTCAGTAGCTCTCGCACAGACAGTAGCATTGCACTGTCTGAGCGTGAGCTGCAGCAACTGACTGATGCTTCTCTCACCCCCAGTCAGTCAATAGAGCCGCAGACATGGCTCCCTGTAACTGACTGAGGGGGAGAAAAGCGCCTCGGCTGCCCCCAGCTCACTTTCCGGTCTGAAAGTTCTACCCTCTCCTCCCCTGTGTTTTTCCGGCCAGCAGTGGGTGTGTGGCTTAACCGAGGTGGGCGGGGCTTCACATGGTTTGGGGCGTTGTGGGTGTGGTATGGGGCGTGGTCAGTGAGATCCGGCTTTCTAGGGTGAAGCCAGTGGCCACCCTAGCATTAGATTCAATTGTATTGAGGACTTACAGTTGTATCTAGCTGGATAGCAGGACATTAGGGTCTGGCACAAAACATCAGGGGCCCAACATCAGGAGCCTGACACCGCCAAGCCTGTGATTGGAAGTAAGCGTCCCTTGGCAGGTTTTAGCCAGCTGGATCAACCCCACCAGTCTATATGCCTGGTTTATTAGGGTTGATCTTGGTGACAGAGCCTCTTTAAGAGCCCTACCCAGTGATATGAATGGTTTAATAGCCATATCCTACATGACAGAATCCCTTTAAAGGGTTCATCAGTGTCCTTAGATTCAGCCAAGTTCATAAACTTATATTATTTCTTCTGTTACGTTCACTTTTTAAATGAAAAGTTGTCACAGCTCCGCCCTCCGCTGACATCACTGAATAACGATGTGATATTATTTTATGTTGGGACCTGTTGCATTTCTTTTTGTTTTCAGTTATCCAACAAATGTCCTAATTTATTCCACCAATAAAATGTCAGACGGTAACAGGATATTAGCGGTAATTTGGGGGTTACTGGAAGGACAATAACTAGGAGCAGCAGGAGAGACACATATTTTTTCTGGGATGATGAAGGTGGAAGGGCTGAGGTCATGGAACCTATCGAAATATGGGCGTAGTAGATCCATTAGGGAGACATTTGGAATATAATAAGCGTAAATCCAGGTGCCCAATAACTTGGAAACAAGAGCAAATATGAAGGACAGACCATAGCTACAGACATATCACAGTGTCTTAAAGGGGTTCTCCAGTTTTACCTATTATGCAATTTATAAATAGAAAGTTCTACAGCTTTCTAAAAAGCTTTTTGTTTGCTGTCAGTGAATGAGACCATTCGTGTCTACATTCAGGGGCCGTCCATAGTCCTGCTCTCAGCTGAGAAGTGGATACAATTGTATCCAGTCTAGACAATCTTCCTGGTAGTCTTCTACAATGTATCAGTCCAGGCTGTTCTCACAGAGCATTGTCTGCACTCCATACTATTGTATCCACTTCTCAGCTGAGAACAGGACCAGCTATGAACAGGGTTACTGCCTCTGAATGTACACAGGAGTTTTCTCATTCACTGACAGCAAACAGAGATCTGGAAAATAGTTAACAACTGAAACACAAAGGGGGACATTTACTAAAGATGCACCAAAAAGAATGGCGTTTTGATTTGCACCAAGTATATCAACTTTTTTTTATCCAGAATTTTCACCATAAAGAATACATCACTAGTGTTGAGCGAACTTGTGTTTTAAGTTCGGCGTCTAAAGTTCGGGTTATCGAAGAATCGCGTTATGGATTCTAAATTCCGTTATGGTCGGTGGTAGCGGAATCCATAACGTGATTCTTCGATAACCCGAACCCGAACTTTAGACGCCAAACTTAAAACACAAGTTCGCTCAACACTATACATCACGCCAGAAATGAGTTACACATGTCAAAGTGGGCGGGGCTATCAAATTGGCGCATATTACGCCTCATTTATCATCCTCTTATCAGCAGAAATGGCTAAAATTGCTGCGGACAATTAAGCTAGCTCATGTGGTGGTGTGAAGAGCCGCATTTATGGCAGAAAGATGCAACTTTTTGTCAAAAAGTCGCATTTATGAAAGGAAAACCAACTCGTGTTGTAAGTATTAAAACAGGACGATATAAATGATCTGAACAGCAGGGTTTTGTTAGTAAATTGTCATTCAACAAAGAGAAAAGGATAAGGCCCCTTTCACACGGGTGCAATGCGTGAGGTGAACGCATTGCACCCGCACTGAATCCGGACCCATTCACTTCAATGGGGCTGTGCAGATGAGCTGTGATTTTCACGCATCACTTGTGCGTTGCGTGAAAATCGCAGCATGTTCTATATTCAGCATTTTTTCACACAACGCAGGCCCCATAGAAATGAATAGGGCTGCGTGAAAATCGCAAGCAAGTGCGGATGCGGTGCGATTTTTTTCACGCATGGTTGCTAGGAGATGATAGGGATGAGCAACCCTGGACCTCATTAAAGTAAATTCACTGTATTATTTTCCCTTATAACATGGTTATAAGGGAAAATAATAGCATTCTGAATACAGAATGCATAGTAAAATAGCGCTGGAGGGGTTAAAAAATAAAAACAATTAATTCACCTCATCCACTGGTTCGCGCAGCCGGCATGGTCTTCTTTCTTCTTCTTTCAGGACCTGCAAAAGGACCTTTGATGACTTAATCGCGCTCACCACGTGGTGATGTCAGCGCAGGTCCTGCTGAATGAAGATAGAAGGATCCCTCTATCTTCATTCAGCAGGACCTGCGCTGACGTCACCACGTGGTGAGCGAGATTAAGTCATCAAAGGTCCTTTTGGAGGTCCTCAGAGAAGAAGAAAGAAGACGATGCCGGCTGCGCGAACCAGTGGATGAGGTGAATTAATTTATTTTATTTTTTAACCCCTCAAGGGACATTTTAGTAAGCATTCTGTATTCAGAATGCTATTATTTTCCCTTATATCCATGTTATAAGGGAAAATAATAATATTAATAGAACACCGATCCCAAACCCGAACTTCAGTGAAGAAGTCCGGGTTCGGGTCTGGGTACCACATTCAGTTTTTTATCATGCGCGTGCAAAACGCATTGCATCCGCGCGATAAAAACCTAACAACGCAATCGCAGTCAAAACTGACTTAACCCCTTAAGGACACAGGGCGTACAGGTACGCCCTTGTGCCCTGGTACTTAGGGACACAGGGCGTACATGTACGCCCTGTGCATTTTCGATCACTGCCGTGCGGCTGGCAGTGATCGGAACCAAATCATTGAGCAGGCACCTAGGCTAAATGCGCGGGGGGGTCCCGTGACCCCCCCATGTCGGCGATCGCGGCAAACCGCAGGTCAATTCAGACCTGCGGTTTGCTGCGATTTCTGCAGTTTCTGATCCCCGCGGTCCCTGACCGCGGGGATCAGAAACTTTAGGATTAAAAATTGTTTCCTGTATCCCTCCCCCCTGCACCCCTGAGTTATTCGAGCACGGTGGGAGGTTAAAAGGTTAACAGTAAGAGGGAGCTCCCTCCCTCTCCAATCGGGGGGCTGCTGTGCCTTTGCAGTCCCCCGAATGGAGAGGGAGAGAGCTTCCAGGCAGCCCCCCAAGCCCCGTCCTTACCCTTCCCCGTCTGCGCAGTTCTGGCCACTACTAAGCAGACGGGGAAGGTTCCCATGGCAACAGGACGCCTTCTCAGGCGTCCTGCTGTCCATGGTGCTGAACAGATCTGTGCTGAAAGCATAGATCTGTTCAGACAAAGTGTAAGTAAAATACAGTACAGTACAATATATATTGTACTGTATTATGCAGACATCAGACCCACTGGATCTTCAAGAACCAAGTGGGTCTGGGTCAAAAAAAAAGTGAAAAAAGTGAAAAATAAAGTAAAAATCAAAAAACACATTTATCACTGATTAAAAATGAAAAAAATAAAATTCCCTACACATGTTTGGTATCGCCGCGTCCGTAACGACCTGATCTATAAAACGGTAATGTTACTTTACCCGAACGGTGAACGCCATAAAAATAAAAAAATAAAAACTATGATGAAATTGGAATTTTGCCCACCTTACTTCCCAAAAAAGGTAATAAAAGTGATCAAAAAAGTCGCATCTACGCCAAAATTGTAACAATCAAACCGTTATCTCATCCCGCAAAAATCATACCCTACCCAAGATAATCGCCCAAAAACTGAAAAAGTTATGGCTCTTAGACTATGGAAACACTAAAACATGATTTCTTTTGTTTCAAAAATGAAATCATTGTGTAAAACTTACATAAATAAAAAAAAGTATACATATTAGGTATCGCCGCGTCCGTATTGACCGGCTCTATAAAAATATCACATGACCTAACCCCTCAGATGACCACCGTAAAAAAATAAAAATAAAAACGGTGTAAAAAAAGCCATTTTTTGTCATCTTCCGTCACAAAAAGTGTAATAGCAAGCAATCAAAAAGTCATGTGCACCCCAAAATAGTGCCAATCAAACCGTCATCTCATCCCACAAAAAATGAGACCCTACTTAAGATAATCGCCCAAAAATTTAAAAAACTATGGCTCTTAGACTATGGAGACACTAAAACATTTTTTTTGTTTTAAAAATGAAATTATTGTGTAAAACGTACATAAATAAAAAAAATTGTATACATATTGGGTATCACCGCGTCCGTGACAACCTCCTCTATAAAATTACCACATGATCTAACCTGTCAGATGAATGGTGTAAATAACAAAAAAAAAACGATGCCAAAAAAGCAATTTCTTGTAACCTTGCCGCACAAAAAGTGTAATATAGAGCAACCAAAAATCATATGTACCCTAAACTTGTACCAACAAAACTGCCACCCTATCCCGTAGTTTCTAAAATGTGGTCACTTTTTTGGAGTTTCTACTCTAGGGGTGCATCAGGGGGGCTTCAAATGGGACATGGTGTAAAAAAACCAGTCCAGCAAAATCTGCCTTCCAAAAACCGTATGGCATTCCTTTCCTTCTGCGCCCTGCCGTGTGACCGTACAGCGGTTTATGACCACATATGGGGTGTTTCTGTAAACGACAGAATCAGGGCCATAAATAACGAGTTTTGTTTGGCTGTTAACCCTTGCTTTGTAACTGGAAAAAAAATATTAAAATGGAAAATCTGCCAAAAAAGTGAAATTTTGAAATTGTATCTCTATTTTCCATTAAATCTTGTGCAACACCTAAAGGGTTAACAAAGTTTGTAAAATCTGTTTTGTATACCTTGAGGGGTGTAGTTTCTTAGATGGGGTCACTTTTATGGAGTTTCTACTCCAGGGGTGCATCAGGGGGGCTTCAAATGGGACATGGTGTCAAAAAAACTGTCCAGCAAAACATGCCTTCCAAAAACCAAACGGCGCACCTTTCACTCTACGCCCCGCTGTGTGGCCGTACAGTAGTTTACGGCCACATATGGCGTGTTTCTGTAAACGGCAGAGTCAGGGCAATAAAGATACAATCTTGTTTGGCTGTTAACCCTTGCTTTGTTAGTGGAAAAAATGGGTTAAAATGGAAAATTAGGCAAAAAAATGAAATTCTCAAATTTCATCCCCATTTGCCAATAACTCTTGTGCAACACCTAAAGGGTTAACAAACTTTGTAAAATCAGTTTTGAATACCTTGAGGGGTGTAGTTTCTTAGATGGGGTCACTTTTATGGAGTTTCTACTCTAGGGGTGCATCAGGGGGCTTCAAATGGGACATGGTGTCAAAAAACCAGTCCAGCAAAACCTGCCTTCCAAAAACCAAACGGCGCACCTTTCACTCTACGCCCCGCTGTGTGGCCGTACAGTAGTTTACGGCCACATATGGGGTGTTTCTGTAAACGGCAGAGTCAGGGCAATAAAGATACAGTCTTGTTTGGCTGTTAACCCTTGCTTTGTTAGTGGAAAAAATTGGTTAAAATGGAAAATTAGGCAATAAAATGAAATTCTCAAATTCCATCCCCATTTGCCAATAACTCTTGTGCAACACCTAAAGGGTTAACAAACTTTGTAAAATCAGTTTTGAATACCTTGAGGGGTGTAGTTTCTTAGATGGGGTCACTTTTATGGAGTTTCTACTCTAGGGGTGCATCAGGGGGCTTCAAATGGGACATGGTGTCAAAAAACCAGTCCAGCAAAACCTGCCTTCCAAAAACCAAACGGCGCACCTTTCACTCTACGCCCCGCTGTGTGGCCGTACAGTAGTTTACGGCCACATATGGGGTGTTTCTGTAAGCGGCAGAGTCAGGGCAATAAAGATACAGTCTTGTTTGGCTGTTAACCCTTGCTTTGTTAGTGGAAAAAATTGGTTAAAATGGAAAATTAGGCAATAAAATGAAATTCTCAAATTTCATCCCCATTTGCCAATAACTCTTGTGCAACACCTAAAGGGTTAACAAAGTTTGTAAAATCAGTTTTGAATACCTTGAGGGGTGTAGTTTATAGAATGGGGTCATTTTTGGGTGGTTTCTATTATGTAAGCCTCGCAAAGTGACTTCAGAGCTGTAGTGGTCCCTAAAAATTGGGTTTTTGTAAATTTCTGAAAAATTTCAAGATTTGCTTCTAAACTTCTAAGCCTTGTAACATCCCCAAAAAATAAAATATCATTCCCAAAATAATTCAAACATGAAGTAGACATATGGGGAATGTAAAGTCATCACAATTTTTAAGGGTATTACTATGTATTACAGAAGTAGAGAAACTGAAACTTTGAAATTTGCTAATTTTTCCCAATTTTTGGTAAATTTGACATTTTTTTATGCAAAAAAATATATTTTTTTTAACTTTATTTTACCAGTGTCATGAAGTACAATATGTGACGAAAAAACAATCTCAGAATGGCCTGGATAAGTCAAAGCGTTTCAAAGTTATCATCACTTAAAGTGACACTGGTCAGATTTTCAAAAAATGGCCTGGTCCTAAGGTGTAATAAGGCTGTGTCCCTAAGGGGTTAAAATTGCATGCGCACTTGTGCAGGTTTCCCGGAATGCACACGCAACGCATCTGGAGCAAATCCGGGACGCCCGTGTGAAAGGGGCCTGAGTCTGAGACAAAAGTCGCAATCTAACACTGGAAATGTTGCAAATATGTTTCAAAAGTCGCAATTGTGGTCTGGACGGGGGGCTGAAATGGCGAATTGTGGTTTAAAAAAGTAGCATTTTCATTCTATTGGCGTTAAAATGTTGCAAATCAAGAGAAATAGGCAAATAATCAAGTTTATATTTATTTAAAAGTCAGATTTTAAAAGTGCTGTGCACATTTTGATATATGAGGTGAAACAAATCACCACTTATGATTTGTAATGTTAGTATTTTTTTGCCGCAAATTACGCCATTATTGATAAATGTCTCCCACTGTCTATTGAAAAGTCATTTAAACATAAAAAGGGAACCTGTCGCCTCAGTTATGACTTTCAAACTATTGTACAAAATAAGCGCTTTTATCTTTTGCGGAACTCCAAGTTCCTCATAGATTGCAAGCTCTTGTGAGCAAGACCCTCACTCCTATTGCTGAGCTTGCTGATTAGTTTGGGACTCCGTCATGTCAGATTTTGTTTGTCCATATTCCTCTGATTTTAAAGTTGGATTTAGACGAGCGGATAATCGTTTAAGCGATCACCGACACGAGCGACTCGCGAACGTTCTAGTGGATAACTACCATTTAAATGAAAGGATTATCGTGTGAAATTTAGGGGGTTATTTCGATCGTATATCCGTAGATACGCCTGCCTACACAGGGCTCTCTATCGTCAAGAATGCACACGATGCACATTTATATAACGCAATTCATTAACGACAAACGATGATTGCACTTGTTTGAAACAATGATTTCACAAACATTGAACGTGCGTTTTTTACATGTCCATCTTCCATCGCTTAGGTTCGAATCACAACAATTATCTGCTCTTCTAAATCCACCTTAAAGTGCCATGCAATATATTGGTGGTATAGACTAGGGATGAGCGAATCGACTTTGCATAAAACTTTTTTCCAATACTGAACGGAGCAGGATTGGAATGTATTGTCTCCGAAGAGCCGAAGTTATTACTTCGCGAAACTTCGCGCAATAACTTCATAAATTAATTTGTACTGTAAAAAGCCATTTCCCGAACTCGGGTTCGGTTCCAAGTGGTACCTTGGATTCGCTCATCCCTAGTATAGACAGATAGATACTATAGCTACAGTATATATACCCCATAGACCAGTGATAGGCAAACTGCGGCTCTCTAGCTGTTGCAGAACTACAACTCCCAGCAT
Organism: Bufo gargarizans; assembly: GCF_014858855.1. Lineage (NCBI taxonomy): Eukaryota > Metazoa > Chordata > Amphibia > Anura > Bufonidae > Bufo > Bufo gargarizans. The sequence continues at coordinate 453,456,484 of NC_058084.1, read as the reverse complement.
GCAAAGACTGCCTACAGCTTTCAGCCTACAGCTGGGCATGGTGGGAGTTGTAGTTTTGCAACAGCTGGAGAGCCGCAGTTTGCCTATCAATGCCATAGACTTTAAAGGGGTTATCTTCTGGATAGGTAACAGTATCTGATCAGTGGGGGTCCGGCCACGCTGCTGTTTGAGAAGGCACCAATGCTCGCAGTAGCGCAGCGCGGCCTTCTCCATGCTCACCAAGCACAGCGCCGTACATTGTATAGTGGCCGTGCTTGGTATTGCAGCTCAGCCCCATTCACTTCTATGGACCTGAGCTGCGCCTAGGCCACGTGAACGATGAAAGTGTCGTCACTGGCCTAGGAAAAACTGAGAAAAGGCTCAAATAGCCGATCGGCGGGGTCCTGAGTATTGGACCCTCTCCTGAGGATAGGTCATCAGCATGAAAATCTCAGAAAACCCCTTTAATTGGTTCTAAAAGTGGCCATGTGATGGCTGTTACTTAAATTCCCATCACGCGGCCATTTTCCCCTTTGTGTGTGAATGTAGCCTAAGGGTTTGAACTCTAGAAATCTAGCTGGCATATCATGTTTTAATAGTGCACAGTGAGGCCCGGCTCCTCAAGACTGGAAATCCGCCTAATATAAGCAACATACCAAGTGAATGAGAAAATGAGGGTGATAGTGATCGGGCTGGAGCAGAGGAGAATAAACCAAATGCATCATCAGGGGAGGGAACGCCACGATCTGTAAATATTTACCGGACCTGTCATAATATTATGCTCATGTGACACATGAATTAACCATTAAGAGCTTTGTTTATGGAAAAATGATGTAGAGGCTCGATGTATAACTCTCATCGGATTCCTGCTTTTCCCAAGCCTGAAAGGTTACAGCAACATAAATCATTACTGGCAGAAAGTCATGTCCAGATCCGAGGATACTTTGTCCAGACAACAGTTCTTAGGCTCGCTCTGTTCAGTCCCACATCAGGGATACTTGTGTCTTAGCTAGGCTAAGTGGCAGCCAACGTGGCCGTTATGGCGGGTGGTGTCCTCTAGACAACACCTTTATGTTAGACGGGTCCTTTGAGAATAAGCTGATCACAGCGATCACCTGTAATCTCTACGGGAACCTGGCCGTCTCCCTGCAGCGCCACCACAGGGGAAATGGAGTATTGCAAATTTATCTTGGTAAAGCATGGACATGTAGGGTCCTCCAAGGTGGAAGACTCTATGTAGCTGTTTTCTACTCCACATAATTGATAATTCAACTTCCACCAGGAGAACCAGGTTTGGGTCCAGCAGAAATGAGGAGATACAGTACAGTAAATGTCTGGTATAAAAATACGACATATACTGTAGGACTAGGATGTTCTACAGCACCGCCTTAGGATGGCTAAGGTGGGTCACTGCTGAGGCCAGGGATTTGCTGAGGAGCATTTCCTGCCATTTCCTGTGTGTGGCGCAGACAAGAAGGCGGAGACCAGCAGGAACGTGTCGGAAATGCAGTGACGAGGGATCGGTGATGATTATTTTCATTTTTACACCCATACTGTCCCATATGTAAAAAATATTATGCTGCCGTACAACCCCTTTAAGAAGAGACGGCAAATGAAACACAAAGTTTAAAATGAGCGCCATATTTATGAAGCACTCGTTCCACCACTGACATAGAAGTTGGATAAAGTGGATGAGGTGCAGGGGGATCATTTTATTACAATTTCTTCTACTTAATAAAAAAACAAAACACCAGAAATCTAAGGCATTGCACTTTGAGTTGCCTGGGGCTGATTGTCACATACATATCGGGAAATCAGGTGGGGCAGGGGGGCCCATACTAAGTTTTGCTATGGGGCCCTATGAGATCTGTGTAAGCACCTGCCTAACCCTGTGCCGGGCTCTACATAACTTCCGTGGATCCTCTGCCACTTCTAAATGTAAGACAGTTTCCTTGCTCTTACATTTAGACTATTTTCTATGCCTAAGGCCTCATGCACACGACCGTATGTATTTTGCGGTCCGCAAAAAACAGATCCGAAAAAAATACGGATGTCGTCCGTGTGCATTCGGTATTTTGCAGAACGGAACAGCTGGCCCCTAACAGAACAGTCCTATCCTTGTCCGTTAGGCCTCATGCACACAAACTTATTTTGTTTCCGTGTCCGTTCCGTTTTTTCTGCAGATAGGATGCGGACCCATTCATTTCAATGGGTCCGCAAAAAAAACACGCATAGCATACCGTGTGCTGCCCGCCCAAAAAAATAGTGCATGTCCAATTTTTTTTCTAGTTTGCGGACAAGGATCGGCATTATTACAATGGATCCGCAAAAAAAACAGATCCGCAAAAAAAAAAAAAAAAGGATGCCATACAGACGTAACCTTTTTTTTGCGGACCGCAAAACACATACGGTCGTGTGCATGTAGCCTTATGCAGACAATAATAGGACAAGTTCTATCTTTTAGGCCTCGTGCACATGACCGTTCCGTTTTTTGCGGTCCGCAATTTGCGGAACGGGCGGCCCATTGTAGAAATGCCTATTCTTGTCTGCAAAATGGACAAGAATAGGACATGGCATATTTTTTTTTGCGGGGCTACGGAGCGGAGCAACGGATGCGGACAGCACACGGAGTGCTGTCCGCATCTTTTGCGGCCCCATTGAAGTGAATGGGTCCGCATCCGAGCCGCAAAAACTGCGGCTTGGATGCGGACCATAACTACGGTCGTGTGCATGAGGCCTTAGCAAAATGGATATACGGAAATAAGGAAATGGAATGCACACAGTGTACCTTCCGTTTTTATTTTGCGGAACCAATGAAATAAATGGTTCCCCATACGGACCGCAAACGGAAACCCCCAAAACGGAACGGAAACGGAAATAAAATACGTTCGTGTGCAAGAGGCCTAAACTAGCTGTAGAAAATGGTAATGAGACGGGCCTGACGGCCTTTTACAGCCCACTTTATTTAGACAGAATCTAAACCAGATATTCGTATATCTGGTCATAAATGACATATATACTGTATATATATATATGTGTGCTTGCCCTTAAAGGGTTATTCTCCTCCCAGACAATAGGGGCATATCGCTAGGATATGCTCTCTTTGTCTTATAGGTGGGACCCCACCTATATCGAGAATGAAGCCCCACATAGTGGTGGCTGGAGGACTCCTGTCCGGCCACCACTAAGCGCTCTCCCCATAGAAGCGGATAGGAGCTCACCGCGCATGACCGGCCACCGCTCCCATTCACTTCTATGGGCCCGACGGAAATAGCCGAACCAGCGCTCAGCTATTTTTGGCGGCCCCATAGAAAATGAATGGAGGGAGGCTGTGCTGTTTTGGGGCTCCGCTCTCCATATAGCTGCGGGTCCCAGCATCTGAGATATTGCCCCCATTGTCTGAGATGACTCAGCCCCTCTAACTAGGCCAAAGGGGAACAAAAATATAGATACTATTTATTATATTAATAAATTCAAATGTGAAAAATGAGGATAGGTCAACGATATCAGATTCTCGAACTTCCCCTTTAATTACACTGAATCCTGGGACAGTAGGCATTTTATAGGTAGATTCTGAAATACAGTAAATCAGCGGTAGACTGTCCTCATATGCAAATGATGTGACCCAATGTAAGACGCAATATTTCTGTCTCATTCTGGACTTGCAAACACTATACAGACGTGGACAAAATTGTTGGTACCCTTTGGTCAATGAAAGAAAAAGTCACAATGGTCACAGAAATAACTTTAATCTGACAAAAGTAATAATAAATTAAAATTCTATAAATGTTAACCAATGAAAGTCAGACATTGTTTTTCAACCATGCTTCAACAGAATTATGTAAAAAAATAAACTCATGAAACAGGCATGGACAAAAATGATGGTACCCCTAACTTAATATTTTGTTGCGCAACCTTTTGAGGCAATCACTGCAATCAAACGCTTCCTGTAACTGTCAATGAGACATCTGCACCTCTCAGCAGGTATTTTGGCCCACTCCTCATGAGCAAACTGCTCCAGTTGTGTCCGGTTTGAAGGGTGCCTTTTCCAGACTGCATGTTTCAGCTCCTTCCAAAGATGCTCAATAGGATTGAGGTCAGGGCTCATAGAAGGCCACTTTAGAATAGTCCAATTTTTTCCTCTTAGCCATTCTTGGGTGTTTTTAGCGGTGTGTTTTGGGTCATTGTCCTGTTGCAAGACCCATGACCTGCGACTGAGACCAAGCTTTCTGACACTGGCTAGTACATTTCTCTCTAGAATTCCTTGATAGTCTTGAGATTTCATTGTACCCTGCACAGATTCAAGACACCCTGTGCCAGACGCAGCAAAGCAGCCCCAGAACATAACAGAGCCTCCTCCATGTTTCACAGTAGGGACAGTGTTCTTTTCTTGATATGCTTCATTTTTTCGTCTGTGAACATACAGCTGATGTGCCTTGGCAAAAACTTCGATTTTTGTCTCATCTGTCCACAGGACATTCTCCCAGAAGCTTTGTGGCTTGTCAACATGTAGTTTGGCATATTCCAGTCTTGCTTTTTTATGATTCGTTTTCAACAATGGTGTCCTCCTTGGTCGTCTCCCATGTAGTCCACTTTGGCTCAAACAACGACGGATGGTGCGATCTGACACTGATGTTCCTTGAGCATGAAGTTCACCTTGAATCTCTTTAGAAGTCTTTCTAGGCTCTTTTGTTACCATTCGGATTATCCGTCTCTTAGATTTGTCATCAATTTTCCTCCTGCGGCCACGTCCAGGGAGGTTGGCTACAGTCCCATGGATCTTAAACTTATGAATAATATGTGCAACTGTACTCACAGGAACATCTAGTTGCTTGGAGATGGTCTTATAGCCTTTACCTTTAACATGCTTGTCTATAATTTTCTTTCTGATCTCTTGAGACAGCTCTTTCCTTTGCTTCCTCTGGTCCATGTCGAGTGTGGTACACACCATATCACCAAACAACACAGTGATTACCTGGAGCCAAATATATAGGCCCAATGGCTGATTACAAGGTTGTAGACACCTGTGATGCTAATTAGTGGACACACCTTGAATTAACATGTCCCTTTGGTCACATTATGTTCTGTGTTTTCTAGGGGTACCATCATTTTTGTCCATGCCTGTTTCATGAGTTTATTTTTTTACATAATTCTGTTGAAGCATGGTTGAAAAACAATGTCTGACTTTCATTGGTTAACATTTATAGAATTTTAATTTATTATTACTTTTGTCAGATTAAAGTTATTTCTGTGACCATTGTGACTTTTTCTTTCATTGACCAAAGGGTACCAACAATTTTGTCCACGTCTGTATATATTTATTTATTTTCCTTTTTTTTTTCACATAGGAACTCAATAAGACATAATATCCTAGATAAAATGAGCAATGAGGAGTAAATCTCCCTACAATGAGGATTTCAGAGAGCAGGCATCGCTGCACAATGCCACCTCGGCCTTTTCACACAGCCCTATTATCAGGTTGCTGGAAGTTGCAGTCTGGATCCTATTGAGCTGATCCTCCTCTATGGAGTTTATATTTTTTTTATTCGCGTCTTTGAACTGCCAATTCAACGCGCACGTTTTATAGAGCCGGAAGCAGATTTGAGAAATTTCTTTGTGCGGTGTGTAAGATGATTAAGGAGTGGTGATAGGCAGGACACGTGACCTTTCCGACAGCGGCATGCCGGAGAAAGGTCTAAAAGAAAAATAATAATAATAAAATCTCCCTAGTTCTCATCTCGTCCCCGCTTTCTGGATGCCTTTCGATAAACAAGAAGAGGCTCCAACTTTTGTTAGTGACACGAGGGGGTCAGAGAAGCAGCCATTGTGTATCGATCTCATTCTGTAAGGAAGTGGGAAAGGCCAGATATCAAGGCGGCGTCTGCAGATTGCTTTTCCTCTGTGATGATTCAATACAGAAAGAATTAAATCTCGCACAAAGCCCGCAGAGCCCAGTGAAGCAAATGTAATATTAATATGATAGGATGCCACTCGCCTCTATTAAACGCGTCGCCTCTTCCTTCCTGATTTGGGTCGTCCGCGGTCCTGGCAGAACCCGCTCAGAATGTCAGGCCTTCGTCTGATGTATTCGCGGATCCTATTATTTTTTGGGGGGAAATATCAAGATCCTGCTAGGTATTATTATATCCTGGCTGATCTAAGATGTAATATAAATAGAATAATGACTGCAATTCCATAGTAGAGTACGGTATTATTCGGAGGGTAATGTAGGGGCAGGAGCAGAATTCGGCACCTTATTTTGATGATTTTTATGCTACTTTTTAAATTAAAATCCAAAACATATTTTTCTCCTAGTTTTTTATTGTTGCATTTTTTTTATTTTATTTTTTTATATTTATGGGCCTGAGTTGCTGCAACTGGAACCAACAGCAGACTGGGAAATTGAAGTGGCCCTGGAAAAAAAACAAATGTGGCCAAATGGGTCCAAAGGTGGGGCAGGGTCAGTAATAGCACGGTGCATCACAGAATACCATCCCACTGAACCAAATGCCACAGTGCAGCACAAAATACCTCCTCGGAAGCTGTCCCTCTTTGGTGGCCATCAATAGCTGACATGTTCTGTCCTCCTCCTTGTCCAGTTGTCCCTAATTAAGATATGGTGCAGGGGGCTTACCGTAGGTGAGATCTGGACCACAACACCAAGCCAGCCCTACCTTCTGCATGCTGCCGGGACTTCTTCTAATAATGACCCCTATAGTTCCCTCAGTAGTATGTACCCGGCCAGTGACAGTGAGGAGGGCTCAGGTGGCCCTATGGGCATCGCCCACTAGGAAAATTCATTATATCCTAGGTTCGAGCCTGACCAAGGACAACATCTGCATGGAGTTTGTATGTTCTCCCCACTCCAAAGACATACTGGTAGGGGCCTTAGATTGTGAGCCCCATTGGGGACAGGAAGTGTGGCTAATGTCTGTAAAGAATTAAATGTTACCATGTTTTTATTGAACACAGCATGAAAAAACATTCACAGTGCAGGTGGAAGAAGTATGTGAACCCCTAGACTAATGACATCTCCAAGAGCTAATTGGAGTGAGGTGTCAGCCAACTGGAGTCCAATCAATGAGATGAGATTGGAGGTGTTGGTTACAGCTTCCCTATAAAAACACACACCAGTTCTGGGTTTGCTTTCACAAGAAGCATTGCCTGATGTGAATGATGCCTCGCACAAAAGAGCTCTCAGAAGATCTACAATTAAGAATTGTTGACTTGCATAAAGCTGGAAAGGGTTATAAAAGTATCTCCAAAAGTCTTGGTGTTCATCAGTCCACAGTCAGCGCTATATCAGTGAGTATAATAAATAATAATATTATGACCAGTTCACCCCTGACAGAAGCTAAAATTTTCTGCATTACAGCAGGCACCTGGACGTGAGAAAAGTAAGACAGAACACAAAGCACCGACTTGCATGACAAAGTGTAGTGAGCATGCTCGGCAGAAGTGCTGTGCAGGGAGAGGGAGAAAGGAGGAGGAGGTGACATGTCTTTAAAACCTATTGTCATCCTGTGTTGTCTGCCCCTAGAGGAGTTACCTTTTATTGTAATCCTGCTTGAGGTGACAATGATATGGCTGCTGAGCATGCCCACAATATATATGATACAAACAGCAAAGTCGCAGGAAGTGTTATTGAGTGCTGAAATGGAATAAAAAATAAATAAAAAAAATCACAAAACTTGATTTAAACAATACCTGAAAATGCATTTTCTTTGTGTGAAACGTGCCTCCCTCATAACCTCCTAGACCTGCGCTCGTTCTCTATATCAAGGGCAGGTCTAGGAGATTCCTCCTTGTGCATCTGGAGTTGGTGGAATTTAAAAGAAGTCTTTGGAGCTTTGAGAGATAGTTTTCTGCCCAGGAACCCAGACAAGAAGAGACGTGGATTCTAGCCCGTTTCTGCAGTACCACATACACACGGGTCACCACCAGACATCTGAGAAGCTCTGACAGATGTTCTTCAGAACCTCCTACTTGAGGTTCCTTTTGTTTTGCTTTCGTTTTCTCATCTCGTTAGTCTCTCTCAGCTGTCATGTAGTTGCACTGATTGCATCCCTTTAAATTTCTTCCCATACTGCATCACTTTGCAGTTTATACAGCTTCCTGGAGTGTGTGCATGCTGGATGCTACTAGTGAGTCTTCTACAGATAAGTTTTGTTCATTCATTTGTGTTTTCCTGTTTGCTGGATCCCAGGTGACCCTGACTCCATCCGTATCAAGTGTAGGGAGCCGGTGGTCGTGTCCCCTCACTATTATAGGGTGTTCAGGTGTTATACAGTCAAGGAACGAGGATATGCGATCATCTACCATTGAGATTTTTGCATAGGCTGAGCAGTTAGGGAGAGAGCCAGGTCGGTTGCAGGGCTCTCCCTTTGGTTCCTTAGTTTTGGATCCAGTCAGTCGGATCTTCATTTTGTGTCTTCTAGTTTTCTGTACACCTTCCGTGACATCACCCTTTTACATGTATTCAATCCCTGGGGCCTGCACTGAGGGTGGATACAAGCCACTCTGTGTACCCTCACTCGTCCTATCAGCTCCTGCCTCTCCTCCTTGATTTACAGGATCAGGTGAGATGACTATAGAGGAACTTCACCCTGTCAATCAAGAAGGAGAGGGAGGGGTTAGCAGAGGAAACGGGAGGAGCAAGGGCGCACAGAGTGGCTTGGGCCCACCCTCAGTGCACTTAACTGCTAATTTGCATATGCATTAAAAGTACTTTTTCTCCAGAATGAAGCAGCGGATCGCTAAGCGGAAAATACAGAAATAAGATGTAGATAAGGAGAGCTAATGTGGACTGGTTACAGGGATTCAAAAAAAAAGTCACAGTAAATGGCACTAACAATATTCACATTCATGTGGCTTAATACAGTGATTTTGGTTCAGCCATTCACAGTTGCTCCGATGACAGAGGCTCTGCTGGTTATCTCATGCTCTGTCCTCGTGATGTGTCAGCAAGATGCATGACAAGACCTTATACAAGCTGTATATTGTACCCTCCGGCATTACTAAATGCAGCAGCGTGTCGGTACTCCATGAACTCTGCATTGTATAGTCTAAACTAATAGGAGGAGAAAGGATCATAAAAGTACATACAGTAATATTCTCTGTGCTTCATATGTCCTAGGGGATGTAACACTGGGAGAGTCACTTATAGAGAAGGGTTTGGGTGTCCTTGTAGATGGTAGATTAAATAACAGCATACAATGTCAATCAGCTGCTTCTAAGGCCACCAGGATATTGTCATGCATAAACGAGGCACGGGGGGCAGGGATGTAATATTACCACTTTACAAAGCGTTGATGCGGCCTCATCTGGAATATGCAGTCCAGTTCTGGGCACCAGTCCATAGAAAGGATGCACTGCAGCTGGAGAGAGTACAGAGGAGAGCGACTAAACTGATAAGGGGCATGGAGGGTCTTAGTTATGGGGAAGATTAAAAGAATTGAATTTATTTAGTCTTGAGAAGAGACTTGAGAAGGGGGGACATGATTAACCTATACAAATATATGAATGGGCCATACAAAAAATAAGGTGAAAAACTGTTCCATGTAAAATGCCCTCAAAAGACAAGGGGGCGCTGCCTCCGACTGGAGAGGAAAAAGTTCAGTCTCCAGAAGCGTCAATGTTTCTTTACTGTAAGGCTCCATTCAGACGTCCGTAGAATGGGTCCGCATCCATTCCGCAATTATCCGGAACAGGTGCGGACCCATTCATTCTCTATGGGGCCGGAAGAGATGCAGAGAGCACACAGTGTGCTGTCCGCATCCGCATTTCCGGAGCGGAAAATATAGCCTGTCCTATTCTCGTCCGCAATTGCGGAAAAGAATAGGCATTTCTATGGGGGTGCCGGCCGGGTGTATTGCGGATCCGCAATGCACTACGGACATCTGAATGGAGCCAAAGAACTATGAATCTATGGAATAGACTTCCTCGGGATATGGTCACAGCAGGAACAGTGGACGGCTTTAAAAAGGGTTTCGATGAATTCTTAAAAGTAAACAAAAATCTGAGTCTCAATTCCTTTTGGGATTCGCATCCCCACCTATCCCTTGGTTGAACTTGATGGACGTATGTCTTTTTTCAACCATATTAACTTTGTAACTATGTAAGTCTCCTATTGTTAAAAAGGGAATATATAAATAATCTAAAGTGAAGAAAATAATAGTAATAATAATAATAAATAGAAAGTAATAATAACATAGAAATAATAGTAATATAACATTATAATAATATAAAGTTATAAAAATAGTATAAAGATATTGGGGGACATTTATCAGTATTGTCCTAGATTGCTACTTTCCAGTTGTGAGTATTGTTGAGCGAAGTGAGCTACAGATCTGTGATCTGAAGTCGCTTCAGTCAAGACTTCATTTAAATGCTGTAAGGAGATCTGTCTCGTACAGTATTCAAATGTATAGGCTCCGCCAAGGTGAAATTCGTCATCTCCGAAGTCTCGCAAGACTTCAGTGAATAACCCAATAATCGACTATTCAACTTGAAAACGATTTTAGAACTGGGATCCAAAGTCGGCTTTGGTACCCAGGGACCAGTAGGTACTACAGTCGACTTTGGATCCTAGTTTCCTGTAGCACCTCAGTAAGGGACGCCACGCATCACTTGTGATGTAAGGATTTTGCACATGTGACTTGAGCGACCAATCCCAGCCATCCCACACCTTTTTTAGTGGTCCAGCCCCCTTCCCAGGTGCCTGAGCATCAACGGTCCCCGTGTCCTGCAAAAGTTGCTGATATCTGTGCTCATGTTCCTGTTTACCTGATCCGTGCTTGTGTTTCTGGACTCTGCTACCTGTTTGATCCTTGCCTGCTTTGCCTTAACTTTCCTGTTGCTGACATGGATTGCCTGACCTGTACCTGAGCCACCTACCCTGACCCATTGCTTGATTTACTTTGTCTCTGCCTCATACTTTGGTCCTGCACTCCTGGTTACGACTCGGCCTGCTGACTACGTCTGTATCTCTGGTACCTTGCTCAGTTATCTCCTGGTCTGTCTGGACCAGCTGCCTTGTGTGCCAATCCTCCTCAAGAGGTAGCGACCTAGTGTTCCCCTCGGGAAAGTCTATCCCCACCGTCAGGGGTACTGCGAAGAACGCGGAGTTCACTTAGACAACGCCATTAAAAGAGGTTGGTCACATGGCACAGTGTGTTCACACCTGCTGGTTCATGACAGCACTGCTGCTTGGCCTGCATTGCCTTGGTCAGCCCATAGGTGTTTATGGATGATCCCTTCAGCCCAGTGTGCATCCTAATTGATCCAGGCTATAGCTAGCCTTTCTAGGATATTTTAAACACCTTCTCCTGTGTAAGGGTGCCTGAGCAATAGGTTCTCTAGCTTGCTAGTCTGTGGGGAAAGGCACCTGAGCAATAGGTTCTCTAGTTTGCTAGTCCTTGCAAAGGTGTGCTATATTCTGTTCTGATTTTCCGTGCTCAACTTCTGCCTGTTTTAATGGTTTTTACCCTCAGCTGCCTGACTTGACCTATTTTTGACTCTCATCTTGACCCTGTGCTGTCTTCCCCAGTCTTTGGTCTGATAACTGGATTGACCTCTGCCTGCCTTGACCTCAGCTCAGCATCTGGCTATGACTTTTCCTGTCCTTTCGGTATCACCTCACCAGTGTCTCATGACGCATCTGGGTAGGCTGTCATTGAACAGAAACTACTTCAGGAAGCAGCGGCGTAGTGGTCTCTCTGCAGTGGAGTCCAGATCCCTGTATAGGAGTGAAAGCCCTAGGGGTAGCCCCAAGCCAAGTCTTTTCAGTGGTACAGTGGGTTCACACCTAATCAATTACAGCATGTAAGTCAATTTACACAAAAAAATGGTGCAAATCTTTGATTTATTCCTCTTAACCCATCCTCTTCTCAAAACTACAAAGGTTAGAACAAAAAGTGTCAAAAAATGAACAATAAATACAGTTTGATAAAGATTTCTGGTGAATTTTGATTAGTAAATCTCCCCCAGAACACTGATGCATTTCAGGCTTAACAACTTTTTGTGATCTTCAGATAGCAGCAGCAGAATGCATCATATTGACGAGCTCCATGTTGTTACTTTTCCTAGATGTTGGTTTGTTTAGTTTCTGTACTACATGCTTTCTTTCATTTCTTGCTTTTTATTGTTATTTCCTGTACAGGTTTCCAGGTGGGTCACTACGTGCTGAGCAAGGTGGCAGCCTGCAGGAGAGGTCTGGTGGAACTTAATGCTGACCTTATGTTGGCCAGTGGATTACCATCTGTTGGCACCCCCCATAGGGTGCATTGTCAGGCAGTGCATAAATAATCACGCCATACAGTGTTGTCCCTTCCTGAATAAGTGCAGGGGTCTATACGGGAGAGAGGACCAGGAGGATAAAACAATAAAAGCTGGTTGCAGAGTGCGATTGCATTTGTGTTTTTGCGTTTGTATCTGGATTTCGCCATAGCAATCTGCACCTGCATAGGGTTGTGCTGACTGAACCCCCCACATTTTTGTCTTTGTAGGATAAAACAATAACCTAGTGACAGATCAGCAGCCACAAAAACAGGTGTATTACGGAAACAGACAAGCCAGGTCAAAGCCACGAGATACAAAACCGAACCAAATCAAGAACAGAAAAACAGAGTCGCATCAAAGTCAATACCAGGAGAACGGAGAGGGAAAACCAAAAATATACAGATCCGATACAATACCAAGCCAGGGTCCAAACCAGGAAGAGACATTCAGAGTCCAAACCGTCAGGCAAAGGTCAAGGTCCAAATCAGAGGTCAAGAATCTAGGTAATAACGCAGAATAAAAGGGTCTATTCACACGTCCGTAATTTGGGTCCGCATTCGTTCCGCAATTTGAGGACCCATTCACTTTCAATGGGGCTGGAACGGATGCAAATTGCGGACCAGAAAAGGCATTTTCTATTATAGTGTCTGTGATGTTCGTTCCGCAAATTGCGGATCGCACATTGCAGGTGTCCGTGTTTTGCGGATCCGCAAAACACTTACGGGCGTGTGAATGGACCCTAAGTCTAGTGAAGTCCTATCTTCGGTTGTATCTTGTGGATAGCGGACCCAATTAAGTCAATGCGTCTGCACCGCAATACGGAGTGCACACGGCCGGTGCCCGTGCTTTGCAAAGCCCATTGACTTCATTGAGCAATGTGTGTTAGTGTTGAGCGAATCAAAGCCAAACGATATGACTTCGATCCGAAATTTCAAGAAAATTATTCCTGAAATTTGATACGCCACGAAGTCGAATTTCCTCACACTTCGTGATAACAAATCAATTTTTGCTGAAATGGCGGTAAAAAAAAACATACCTCATGCATTTGCTCATGGAGAGGCCATTGCAGCTTGATTGAAGATACCGCACAAAATCTTGCGCAGGGTGACAGCAGCTGACAGTGATGACGTCACTGCTCCCAGCCAGAATGATGTCATCAAGTCACCCTGTGAGCCATCAAGATGGCTGTGACGGCCTCTCCGCGTGCAAATGTATAAGGTGATTTTTTATTTATTTTTTTTTAACTTTATTAACCCCTGAAAAGCCTAAATTGTAACATCAGATGCCGCGATCGGCATCTGAGGGGTTCAATGACGGGGGGCGTTTCCCATCATTGCACCCGCTACATACAAAAGAAATGCGCTTCGTGGCAAAGTAATTCGCCACAAATTGAATTTCTTTGTGAAATTCGGCAAAGGAGCCAAATCGAATTTTTCATAACTTTGCTCATCACTATAATATGTAATGCTTCAGATCCCCTGTGGAGGCGCTGTAGGGAAATTGAACACTTACTATAAGGTTCTCCTACAGACTGCAGATGATCACCTGTGATCAGTTTATCATCATGGGGCCCTTCTAAAAAAGGAAAAAAAAAAGGGATTCTCCAAAATGGACATGCCCTTTAAGCAAATCAACATCATTCCTTTTTTTAATTGCTTGGTTATTAACAGCCACATATTCTGCTGTTAACGAAGGAGACTATTGAAAGCAGAAAGTAACACAACAATAAATAGAGCATTGCACGCCATCCGAAAGTCAACAGAGCACATTACTCCAGGACCTACGTAAGACGGCCAACAAGACAGTCCTTTATAGAGGGGCTTTAAATCACCCACCTTAAAGGCATATGTCACAGGAAGGAAAACAGAAGCTGTAAAACATACATCAAATTGAAGCTAAAGTGTGAAAAATGTAAAGGAAAACATCACAAGTGCTCGCCATCTGCAGCCGCTTTCATATTTTTATACTGACTTTCCATTCGGCAATTTTTTTTTTTTAAGTTGTATATTTTTCGCCCCTGTAATTGCTCTCCCTGTTTATATAATAGCTGGGTGACTACTTGTAACACATTTCATCATGGCGCTGCGATACCCTATTTATGGGCCGAGCACTGTACAAATATACTAGGCTACAAATACTGTACTTAAAATGTTACTTTATGGGTATGTATATTTTTTAAACCAATTTTTTTAAAGGAGTTTTCCGATACTTACCGTATATATTGATGGCTTATCCTCAGAATAGGTCATCAATATCGGATGGATGGTGGTCCAACACCCTGCACCCCCACCAATCAGCTGTTTCGGGCAGTTGCCGATGCTGGAAACTATACAATGGATGGAGCCGGAGGCACAAGGATGAGCTGTGATACGCCGCCACCGGAAACGACACGGTGGATGGTGCCTTCCCCTCATTTTATAGTTTACAAGGCTGGCAGCTGCCTGAAACAGCTGATCGACAGGGGTGATGGAGGCATCGAAACCCCGCCAATCCGATATTGATGAACATTGTTCTTTATAAAAACAACTATGTAACAAAAAAAATACAGCACCAAGGAGGAGTTGTTGGAAAGGAACTTTCTATGTGTATAATGATGATAAATGGCAGTGATTACAGTATTAGAGGAAAGGAGAAGATTATTGGAGAATCGAAAGGAGGGTCTAGGACCCTGTTGGGCCAGCCTGGATACATGCTGGGATACGGCCTCTAACCTGGATTTAAGATGAGATATGGCCTCTAGCCTGGATACAAGATGAGATACGGCCTCAAGCCTGGATACAAGATGAGATATGGCCTCTAGCCTGGATACAAGATGAGATACGGCCTCTAGCCTGGAGACCAGATGAGATACGGCCTCTAGCCTGGATACAAGATGAGATACGGCCTCTAGCCTGGATACAAGATGAGATACGGCCTCTAACCTGGATTTAAGATGAGATATGGCCTCTAGCCTGGATACAAGATGAGATACGGCCTCAAGCCTGGATACAAGATGAGATACGGCCTCTAGCCTGGATACAAAATGAGATACGGCCTCTAGCCTGGACACAGGATGAGATATGGCCTCTAGCCTGGATACAAGATGAGATATGGCCTCTAGCCTGGATACAAGATGAGATACGGCCTCAAGCCTGGATACAAGATGAGATACGGCCTCTAGCCTGGATACAAGATGAGAAACAGCCTTTAACCTGGATACAAGATGAGATACAGCCTCTAGCCTGGATACAAGATGAGATACAGCCTCTAGCCTGGATAAAGGATGAGATACGGCCTCTAGCCTGGATTCAAGACAAGATACAGCCTCTAGCCTGGATACAAGATGAGATACGGCCTCTAGCCTGGATACAAGATGAGATACGGCCTCAAGCCTGGATACAAGATGAGATACGGCCTCTAGCCTGGATACAAGATGAGAAACAGCCTTTAACCTGGATACAAGATGAGATACAGCCTCTAGCCTGGATACAAGATGAGATACAGCCTCTAGCCTGGATAAAGGATGAGATACGGCCTCTAGCCTGGATTCAAGACAAGATACAGCCTCTAGCCTGGATACAAGATGAGATACGGCCTCTAGCCTGGAGACAAGATGAGATAGAGCCTCTAGCCTGGATACAAGATGAGATACAGCCTCTAGCCTTGATACAAGATGAGATACAGCCTCTAGCCTGGATACAAGATGAGATATGGTTGGGCATGGAGGCTTATAGGTTCTGTATGGTGTCCTGTGACACATTTGCCCACAGATGTTACTGCTGGGTCTGTAGATCCTGTACTTGTAGGTTGGTGAAGCTGGTGTTCCAGCTGGTCCCATAAATGCTCAGTTGCCGATAAACCTGGTGACTGGGCAGCCAAGGAAGTGTTGTAATCTGGTAGATACATTCCTGGGAAACCCTTGCTGTGTGCGGGCAACCATTATCCTGCTGAAAAATGCCACTTAAGCCCTGCCATGAGAGGAACACACGTGGCGGTAGGATGTCCTGCACATAGCTGTTAGTGTCCCTGTCGTACGTGATGGCTCCGCAGATCATCACACCAGCAGTTGGGGCAGTGTGTCACTCCACAGCAGGATTGAAGAACTCACCACTAGGCCTCCATACTGAAACCTGACTGTTGTGGGAGCCCAACCAGAAGCTGGATTTATCACTAAAGATAATACAGTTCCAGTCCATCTCAGTCCAGGTTTCTTGCTCACAACACCACTGCAAACAAAGGCAAGGTTGTGAATGCCATGACACCACATTTCTTTTTGCTAAGCGCCTGGAAATGGCCTGGGCAGAGACAGGGATTTAATGAAGAAGCCAGCTGTGTCTGGATGATAGACAACGAAACTGTGGGAGCTGCTCGTGGTTGTCCATGGATCCTCTCTACAGGTGATCTGTCTGGAGCCTGTTCGCCGCATGTGCCCTCACATAACCACGGCTCTTAATAAAGTATAAATGTCACGTGGTGCTTGTTCAATGATGACAGAACGGACATCTTGCTCCATTTTGTTTTGGGTTCTGCAGCAGAGTATATGATGAGGCAGGGTCACATTAATACTCCCCCCTTGCTGTGATACAGGCTGCCATCCTGGCATGTTTACTCTCATATAGATGCTGGATGTCCTCCTGTGGTATGTCATTCCAATGCTCTTTCTACTTGGTGCCATAGTTCAGTCAAGTTGGTCATTGGCTTCTGTACATGGGAGATCTGTCACACCATCCAGTCCCAGACATTCTTGATGGCGGAGAGATGTGGTGATGGAGCTGGCCAGAGATGCTACCGGATACTCGGAAGAGCACGTTGTGTAGTGCAGGCAGTATGTGGTGGCCATTATGTTATAAAACCACGTCTCCTAACTGAGTCAAAAAGGCAGTAAGATTGGTTTCATGATGTCCTGAACATATGGAAGGCTGGCCAATGTTTCTTCCAAGAATATCAGACGGGAACAGACATGGTAGCTAATGGTGCCAGACAATAACAGACCTGGTGCAGGTTCTGTATGTCTCCACACTACACATGATGGCAGTAGACGCTCTCCAGCCCTCCTGCCAACTCTGATGAGGCCATCAATGACCAACAATAGTGTTCAGTGATGAAAGCAGATTCTAATGATGGTCACATCAGAATTCACAAGAGGGCAGGAGAACACCTACTGTCACCATGCATCGAGAACGTCTGGGACTGGATGGGGCGACGGATCTCCTAGGCACAATGGCCAGCGACCACCTCAGCTGGGTCCAAGTAGAAAGAGCTTGGAATTACATATCACAGGAGGACAATCTCTATGAAGCCACCATACCAGAATGGCCGCCTGTATCACAGCGAGAGGAGATGCCACCCAGTATTAATTTGACCCTGCCTCATCATATACCCTGCTGCAGAACCTAAAATAAAGGGTGCACCACCATCTGTGATTATTGACCAAGCACCACTAGCAGGTTATACTGTGTCAGTCTCTGCTAATTAAGTTTTCCCAGTTTTCATTTTTTTCATTTTCCGGTAGTGTATTTGTGTCATGCCCTAAAGCTCTAAGTCACTTCTTACAGGAATCAACTTGCTGCAAGGCATCCTGGTCTTACATGGTTTAACCCTGTGCATGCCCTGCGGGAAGAGAACCAAAAAAGCACCACGTACCACGTATCCGAAAATAAAATAGTTCTCCTCCTGGTCGTTTTGGGATGCGATGCCATGGTGAGGTGGAGAGTTATTTAGTGTCTCTCTCCCTCCGGCACGCTTCACATGTTACACCCGCTGTCCCTGACGCTCCTCACAGACAGACAAGGGCGCAGTGTCTCCCATGCAAATGAGATGATGTCTGCGGGGTTCTCTGTGTTCACTCATCCTCCTCTCCAGGGCTGAGCATGGCTTCTCTCTCTGGTTTGACAGTTCCAGTAAATAATCTTTGGAACGTTACTTGTTCATTATGACACCCAAATTAAACAATGCAATCTGGGAAGCAAAAGATTTTTAAGTTTAATGGATCGCCGCTGGATTCAGCCAAAAACGTATCTGTAAGAATGTTACATTATCAGAAAATTGTTGCAAATTCAAACACCATGCAACAGCACTCTGCAAACAGAATATATCATTGATGGCGAGACCGAGTGCCCAAACCGCAACCCAAAACCCACGTACTTATCGCAAAGTGCCAACACAGCAATTTACCCTGAATACTGAAAAAGATGGCCAACATAGGCCCCAGTAAAATGAATGTCCCCGTTGGCACCTCCTAGTATTAAAAATGTCCCACTAGTGGCCCCCAGTATTAATAAGGCACTATTAGTGGCCCTCAGTATTAATATGGCCATAGTGGACTCCAGTATTAATAAGGCCCCCATTAGTGGCCTCTAGTATTAACAAGGCTCCCATTAGTGGCCCCCAGTATTAATAAGGCCCCCATTAGTGGCTTGCAGTATTAATAATGCCACATTAGTGGCCCCAAGTATTAATAAGGCCTCCATTAGTGGCTTTCAGTATTAATAATGCCCCATTAGTGGCCCCCAGTATTAATAAGGCCCCCATTAGTGGCCCCCAGTATTAATAATGTCGCATTAGTGGACCCCAGTAATAATACCTCATTAGTGGTCCCATTAGTGGCTTGCAGTATTAATAAGGCCCCCATTAGTGGCCCCCAGTATAAATAATGTCCCATTAGTGGCCCTCAGTATTAATAATGTCCCATTAGTGGCCCCCAGTATTAATAAGGCCCCCATTAGTGACTTACTGTATTAATAATGCCCCATTAGTGGACCCCAGTATTAATAAGGCCTCCATTAGTGACCCCTAGTATAAATAATGTCTGATTAGTGTCCATCAGTATTAATAATGTCCCATTAGTGTCCCCCAGTATTAATAATGCCTCATTAGTGGTCCCAAGTATTAATAATGTCCCATTAGTGTCCCCCAGTATTAATAATGCCTCATTAGTGGTCCCAAGTATTAATAATGTCCCATTAGTGGCCCCCAGTATTAATAATTTCCCATTAGTGCACGTTGCCGTGGCTGAAAACACAAAATCGAACACAATGCAACAGCGCTCTGCAGGCATTGAATATACGAACTAATGCTAACTGTAGACTACATTCACATAAGGGCTTATGCACACAAACATGTGCCGGACGGGCCCGTGCTGTGGACCGCAAATTGCAGTCCGCAATGCACGGGCACTGACTGTTTTTCATTTTTTTTCTAATACGCCGTTCATTGCACAATAATTTTTTAAAAATATTTTATTAGTTAAAATATTTTCAGACGCATCGATACCTGATGTTTATTTTTTTTATTGTAGTTTTATATGCAAAATAGGGAAAGGGTTGATTTAAACTTTCAATATTTTTTAACTTTTTATTTATAAAAGTATTAGTCCCTTGGGGGGCTAGAACCTGGGATCTTTTGATCCCTTGTCCTAATCACCCTGATAGAGATCTATTAGGGTGAAGGGCATTATACCGCCCTCCTTGCTGTGGGAGCTCCGATTGGAAGGCAGAGGGAGCCACATTTAACCTAAGGGGTTAAATGACAGAGTTCGGCAGGATCGCCATTCCCCCGTCATTGTGGCTGTATGATACAGCCAGTACCTGCCGCGGGTTCAACGCAGCAGCCCATTCCATACATAACCTCAACCACCATGACGTACAGGTACGTCACTGTGGTTGAAGGGGTTAATGGCCGTAAAAAAAACAGACATTAAAAATGGATGATTTTCATTGGGTTTTTACTTTAAAACCCAAACCCCTGCTGTGCCCTTAGTATATATACAGTTTATTCTGCCCACCATTAGTTATAACAGCGCCCAGTGGCGTACCTCTAATAGAGGCAGACCTCGCCGCTGCTATGGGGACCCTAGAGGAAGGGGGCCCCGACCGGCAGGAAAGCCCCACCCTCACTTACACTTACATAGCTAGCTGTAAAAACCTAGCTAGTTGTGCAGCAGGACCTGCGATGATGTCATCAGCATGTGATCAGGGCAGCTAGTTGTTTTACAGCTGGGGGTTGTAGTAATCTCCTCTTATACCCTCTCACTGTAATGTCAACTTGTGTTCCATAATAACCGCCTGGACATGCTGGGAGTTGCAGTTCTCTCCTCTTTTACCCCTCCATGTATTGCACACTAATGTTTATCTGTTTTACACTGACGGCAGTAGTTCCAGCAAACTGTTCCGGCAGAGAACAGCCCGCCAGAGCTTTCTGGAGATTATCGGAGTGCCCACTGGCCCCATTGTATCGAGAACACTACAGAAGCCATACTGTGCCGGAACTACTGCCCGTAGTGTGAAACAGGCCTAAACTGATTAGACGTCTCTTATCACTATCATGATGTTCTGCAGCAGCTGAGGTATATATTAGGCTTTGTTCACATCTGCCATAGGAGCACAACAACAAAAAACAAGATAGTGCCGCATCTAGGGCATCCAGACACGGGGGCCCAATTCAGATTCTTGCTATGGGGCCCCATGATTTTTATGTATGCCCCTGGTTGTGCAAATATATATCATATTTTTGACCTATAAGATACAACTAGGTTTTAGAGGAGGAAAATAAGAAAACATATTTTTCCTCAGACCCCTAATGTTTATTAGACCTCAGATCAGACCCCCAATGTTAATATCAGACCTCATCTCAGAACCCCAGTGTTAATCAGACCCCCAAACAGGTCTCAGATTAGACCTCCAATGTTAACTAGACCGCAGCTCAGACCCCCAATTAGACCGCAGCTCAGACCTCAGATCAGACCTCCAATGTTAATTAGACCCTCAGACCTCAGATCAGAACCCCAATGTTAATTAGACCCTCAGACCTCAGATCAGACCTCCAAAGTTAATTAGACCCTTAATCAGACCTCAGATCAGACCTCCAATGTTATCTAGACCCCAGCTCAGACCCTCAATCAGACCCCTAATGTTAATCAGACAAAAAAAAAAAATCCACTCACTTCTCTTGTTTCAGAAGGTGCCGCTCCTGAGATCCAGCGCTCTAGCTTTTGCGGTGTGCTGTGACCCGACGTCGCACAGCGTGAAGTCACAGAGCTTGCCGACGTCCTCACGCTGTGCTCAGGTCCCAGCTCAACTTCCATAATGGAAGCGCTCATTATTATTCACCCCATAAGACGCAGTGACATTTCCCCCCACTTTCCGTAGGGGAAAATGCATCTTTTAGGGGCATTAAATACGGTGTATATATATAATTACCCGCAGCTGTGCTCCAATATATCATGTCCCCCACCTTCCCCTCATCCCTGCTAGTGCCAACATTAAAAAAATAAATACTCACCTCATCTACTTGAACGTGTGGGTACACTCCCTCCTCAAACCCTCACCATTCACTGGATGCAGCAGGACCGGACGTTCCCAGCGTTGTGATGTCACAGGTGACGTGACGATGCTGGTAGCCATTTTTAACAGCCATTAGGCGGGTGCTCTCCTGTCTATACGGTCATTGAAAACCAGCCCATTGATTTCAACAAGGTCCATCTGGCCATGAAAACGGCCATTAATACAAACGGCCATGTGACTAACCCCATGGGCTTTAATTGGCTCTGAAAATGGCCATCACATGTACGTACGTTCACATGACCGTATATTTGAGTCCGCATCCGTTCCACAATATTGTGGAACTGATGAGGGCCCATTCATTTCAATGGAGCCGCAAAAGATGCCTATGCGGACAAAAATAGGCATTTCTATCATAGGGTCATCTGTCCCATTCCGTAAAATGTGGAAAGCACATGGCCGGTATCCGTGTTTTGCAGACCCTTAAAACAGATACGGTCGTGTGAATGTGCCCTAAAGCTGACGGCTTCTCTCCCTGTATTTATTAGAGGTCAGTTTGCACCAGGAGAGGGGTTCAGTGTGTATGTGGAGCCTGCCTTCCCTAAAGTCATCGAAAGAGGTAACACTTAGTGTAGGTTCCCGTGGTGGACGGGCACAAATGATTTTGGCAAAATATATTTGCTAAGAAACTCTCATTTATTCATATCGTGAGCGCAGCATTAATTCGTATATTCTGTGATTGCAGAGTGCTGTGCATTGTGTTTGATTTCGTATTCAGCCATGGCGATGCGCACCTGCAGATTAAGACGTGCTGACTGTCTTTGTTTTTGTCTTGGAGCACATGGGAAATCTCTTAGGCCTCTTTCAGACGGATTTGCTCCGGATGGGTCCCGGGTGCATTGCGGGAAACCCGCGCCAGTGCGCACACAATTTCAGTCAGTTTCGACTGCGATTGCGTTGCGTTGTTCAATTTTTATGCAATGCGTTTTGCACGCGCGTGATAAAAAACTGAATGTGGTATCCAGACCCGAACTTCTTCACTGAAGTTCGGGTTTGGCTTAGGTATTGTCTAGATAGTATTATTTTCCCTTATAACATGGTTATAAGGGAAAATAATAGCATTCTTAATACAGAATGCATAGTACACTAGGGCTGGAGGGGTTAAAAAAATAATAATAATCATTTAACTCACCTCATCCACTTGTTCGCACTGCCCGGCTCGTCTTCTGTCTTCTTCTTTGAGGACCTGCAAAAGGACCTTTGATGACGTAATAGCGCTCACCATGTGGTCTTCTATCTTCATTCAGCAGGACCTGCGCTGACATCACCAATTACGTCATCAAAGGTCCTTTTGCAGGTCCTCAAAGAAGAAGAAAGAAGACGATGCCGGCTGCGCGATCAAGTGGATGAGGTGAGTAAATTTTTTATTTTTTAACCCCTCAAGCAACATATTATTTTCCCTTATAATCATATTATAAGGGAAAATAGTACAGTAAATTGACTTTTATCAATTTACTAACATCATCTCCTAGCAACCATGCGTGAAAATCGCATTGCATCCGCACTTGCTTGCGGATGCCTTGCGATTTTCACACATCCCCATTCATTTCTATGGGGCTAAATATAGAACATGCTGCGATTTTCACGCAAAGCATGGACACACCTCCTGAGCTGTGATAGGGAGAGCATGGACACGCCCCCTGAGCTGTGATAGGGAGAGCATGGACACGCCTCCTGAGCTGCAACAGAAAAGACACTCCCCCTGAGCTGTCAGCTTGATATAAATCTAGCAGAACAATGAATGGGGAGATCTCTGGATCCATACAAGGTACAAGGCTGGTTCTAGATTTGTTAGAAAGAGATTGTCATGTGCTAGATGATGTCTGATTTTCATTTTTTACATTAATCTTGGGATAACCCCTTTAAAGGAAATTTACAGGTAAACCTGACACAATGGGAGTTATTTACTAATGCCAGTTTGGTATGGAAATAAAAAGTTGCAAGACCCTGTTTTTGACTGGTATGGTTGATACTGTTATAGGGGGCACTGTGTGGTCAGTTCTGTTATAGGGGGTTACTGTGTTGTTGATACTATGATAGGGAAGTACTGTGTGTCTGGTACTGTTATAGGCGGCACGGTGTGTCTGGTACTGCTATAAGAGTGTACTTTGTGGATGGTATTATTATATAGGTGGTACTGTGTAGCTAGTACTGTTATAGGGGGTACTTTGTGGCTGGTACTGTTATAGGGGAGCTGTATGGCTCATACTGTTATAGAGGACACTTTGTGGCTGGAACTGTTGTAGAGAGGGACTGTGTAGCTGGAACTGTTATAGGGTGGTTCTGTGTGGCTGGCACTATTATAATTGCTTTTGTGTGGCTGGCACTATTATAGTTGCTTCTGTGTGGCTGGTACTATTATAGGGGGCAAGGTGTGGCTGGTTCTTTTATAGGAAGGCACTCCATGGCTGGTACTATCATAGGGGGCACTGTTTGGCTGGTACTATTATATGGTGATACTGCGTGGATAGTACTGTTATAGAGCGCACAGTGTGGCTGGCACTAATATAGGAGTACATAGAGGTTTTTACTGTTATAGGGGGCACTAATTGGTTGGTAATAAGACCTAAGGAGGGGTTATGCAGTAACCCAGACCTGGGGGTATCTGCAAAATTTGGTTTGTTATATAAGCCTGAAACAAGCATGATTAGAGTTAACAATCCTGGCCCAGATCTATCCGGAGCTCAAGATGTGGGTCGGCTCCACTCCATAGCTCCAAAAGTTTCCAGACACAGTAGTTGTAGAGATGGAGGAAGAAGGAACAGTCTCCATGTGCTTCTCTCTCACATATTCCAGCTCCAAGTCCTAGAGACTCTGTCACCTCCACCAGCTCCAGGAAATGCAAGCAAACAAGAACTAAAAGAGGAGGATTTGCATGTCTACAGCGAGACAGACAGCAAGGTAATCCAGTTTAAGGCAATCCAGACCCCACTGCTGAAGAGGGAAACAAGTTAAGACACCCTTTGCATCCCAGAATAGTGGACACAACAGCCCTGGTTGACAGAGCACAGCCATTAATAAAAGATCCCTGTAGTAGATATTTTAGCCAGAGTAATCTGAGAGCCAATGCTGTATTCATCTGTTTAGCTCATGCTGGGACATCTGGGAGGACTTTCCATTGTATACAAACTACTGCTGGATGTACTACAACTTCAATCCTGCATACAGTAAGGAGACACTTGTTATGTCCTCAAGTGGCACATGGCTGTCATGGTCTAACCTTCTTACTGTTCTCCTTCGTTTGACATGTCCTGGCGGCCATCTTGGTTTCTGGGTTTCTTGTAGCCTCCCACCCTGCGGCTTCTCCTTCCCACTGGGAGGAGCTGGATGCCTAGCTCATATATATAGGAGGTCTGTGGCTTCAGTTCCTTGCTTCGTCCTCCTGTGTTCACATGCTTCTAAGACTGCTGCTGCTTCTGGTTCCTGATCCTGGCCTCGTCTGACTACCCCGTTGGTTCCTGATCCTGGCTTCGTCTGACTACCCTGCTGGTTCCTGATCCAGGCTTCGTCTGACTACCCTTCTGGCTCCTGACCTCTGTCTACGCAAGACCCTGCTTCGGTTTAGCCATCCGTTTGGACTTTTGCTTACAGCTTGATTTTCAATAAAGCCTTCTTATTTCCACTTATCTCTTGTTGTACGTCTGGTTCATGGTTCCATGACAATGGCACAGTAGACTGACATATAGATAGGCTGGCTGAAATGCTATACAGTACATTGCCTATGCCAATATAAAAAAAATGGATAGTGTGGGCAGGTAGTATATGCATGTAGCTTTACAGTAGGCCCCCAGAATAAATTTTACTGGTGGGCCCTATGTACCCCAGTCCAACACTGGAGGACACCATGACACATCATTATCAGGACCACTCCCATCCTCTGCTCCAGTTAATCAGGTCTAGCGGCAGGTACATGACTGGTTTTCTCTCTTTGTGGCTTGCACTAAAGCCCCAGGCACTACCTAGTCATGACACAGGACAATAAGGAGTCCCTTGCCCACCCTGCTCAACACTGCATAAATTACAATGGAGTCACATGATACCTTGGTATGCTCCTTTCTAGAGTGCCGATCGTGGCCTTCAGTTCTCCAAATTAGGGTCCTTTTACACAGACAGATCTCTGTGTCTGTTCCCGATCACTGACCCATGTAAAAGGAAGAGGATGCTCACCTATCAGATATTTAGGGATTATAGTGTATTAGATGGAAATAATATAAGTAGTATCTGACATGTGGCCCTCGGACCAGAAATGGTACCCACACCTGCTTTAGGTCCCCCACAGTCTTCAAAAAGTACACAACAAGTAAGAGAATCTAAGGAGCGAAGAAAGAATGAAATAAATATTAATGCGTCTGGACCAACCAGTAACATAACTGGTGAAAAGTTTATAAAAGTAGCTAATATAAAAAAAATAAAAGCCTAAAAGTAAACTCAATATAAAAGCAGTGAAGGAACCCTGAGGGACAGCCGCTTGTCCACATGTATCAACCTCTAGAAAACCTGTGATGCTTGGAGATGAAAAAACAATACGATCCACAGCATCAGCAAAGCAACTCAACTACAAAGAAAGCGGTGTTCAAAGTCAGTGTACACAGTAACATGTTATGGGGCTTAAAGGAGGTGTACAGGATTAGAAAAACCTGGATGCTTCTTAAAAAAACAGTGCCACACCTATCCACAGGCTCAACTCCATTTAATTTCATTGAGCCAAACTGCAATACCAGACACAACCTGGGGTGGGAGTGGCGTTGTTTCTGGAGGACAGCAGACATCCTGTAAGTCTCATATTTGGTTGGCTATTCCAAATGCTTTCACCATAGACATGTGGTGGATACAGCTGTATAAATGCATTAATTCGAATGTCACCTGTGCATGGTACTTGGTGGGCAGCAGACGGTTGTCTCAGCATGTGGCCGTCCAGTCTGCAGTTGCATATCACCACACCTGATGTTAGATTGGGCGACGGAGTGTGCGCCGGCCTACGCCAATCTGTTCCTGGGGCTGTGGGAGAGGAGGATCTTTCTCACTGAGCCATGTGAACATGTTGAGAAGGTGCACATGTGGAGCCGGTACATCGATGACGTTTTGATGATATGGCAGTGAACGATGGAAGAGCTTGGTTGCTTCATCGAATCATTGAATGATAATGATATGAACATCAAATTGACCTACAAAGTAGGTAGGAATAATATGGATTTCTTGGACATCCTTGATGAAAGGGGTTCCAGATACACTGACATCTTCTGGAAATCAATGGCGGTAAACAGCCTTCTCCATGCAAGCTCTTCACATCCTAAAAAACTCATTGAGGGGATTCCAATAGGCCAATTCCTCAGATTGCGAAGATTGTGTTCCCGCGAGGATACTTTGAGGTACAAGCAAGGGAGTTAAGTGATCGCTTCCGGACCAGAGGGTATAACAGTGCCTATATACCGGCCAAGAATTCAAAAAGGGATACACTGTTGCAACATCACCCATTGAGAAAGAGAACAGAAGAATATGGTAAGATTTATCACTTCCTTCAACTCATCCCATAAGGAAGTGGCGAGCATTCTACAGAAACATTTGAGTAGATTGCTAATGGACAGAACATTGAAGAACTACTTACCTCCCCATCCATCGATTACCTATAGGAGAGAGTGGAAATTACGGGACATCCTGGTACATAGCCATTATGAGGGTATTAGCCCGAATAGAGCATTTGGCTCAAAGGGTCCCAAATGGGGCTGCCGCCCCTGTGGGGACTGTGTTGCGTGCCCCAACATTGAAATAGCAACGTTGTTTGCTGACAGAACTGGCCGCGTAACATATCAAATTACACACACGATTTCGTGCGATACATTTGGGGTCATTTATGTGGCCAGTTGCCCGTGTAAGTTGTTATATGTTGGCTTAACTTCTAGAGAACTGAAGAGACGGGTAAGAGAACATGTCTTAGGAATTGAGGCAGCAAAAGAAGAAAAGGACCTTTATGAAATTGAAGCCTATTCCTCGCTACTTTAAAGCCCACCATGAGAGCAATGGATCTCTGTTAAAGGTAAGGGGTATAGATAGGATTTTGGTGGGGAAAAGAGGGTGGTAATTGGAAACGGTTGTTGGCACAGAGGGAAGCGAGGTGGATTTTCAGGTTGAATAACTGAAATAAAGTGGCCTAAATGGGAGGAAAGGCTCCAAAAACCCCAAACACTGTGGCGTGTTTATAACCAGGGGAGCAATTCCTCCGCATGTGATCCGGAGCAAAAATGCATACAATGGAGGATGTCGGCAGCGGACCACATGCACCACAAAAGCATCCTACACAAGATGGAATAATGTGTGGATGCAAATATAGAAATCCATAAATCACTGCGAAAGGTGCACCACAATGATATGCAACTGACAACACTGGCTAATCCCTCAGGCTGATGTTAAGAACTGAGATATTAGCCAATGTATTCCAGTCAGGAACAGAGCCCTTTTGCACCACCGTCAAGGTATCTCAGTGTGGCATGGGTCCCTACCACTAGACTACCTACGGAGTGTGAACACGGTCTGAGCGGTGCTAAGATACAACTTACAGCCAAGATCCGATGTGTCCCTGACAGGAATACATTGGCTAAAGTCTCAGTTCCTAACATCAGCCTGAGGGATTAGCCAGTGTTGTCAGTTGCATATCATTGTGGTGCACCCTTCGCAGTGATTTACAGTAACATGTTATGGGGCTTAAAGAAGGTTTACAGGATTAGAAAAACCTGGATGCTTCTTATAAAAACAGTGCCACACCTATCCACAGGCTCAACTGCATTTAATTTCATTGAGCTAAACTGCAATACCAGACACAACCTGAGGATAGGAGTGGCGTTGTTTCTGGAGGACAGCAGACATCCTGTAAGTCTTATATTTGGTTGGCTATTCCAAATGCTTTCACCATAGACATGTGGTGGATACAGCTGTATAAAAGCATTAATTAGAATATGACCCGTGCATGGTACTTGGTGGGCAGCAGACGGTTGTCTCAGCATGTGGCCGTCCAGTGTGCAGTTGTATATCACCACACCTGATGTTAGATTGGGCGACGGAGGAGAACCCCTTTAATGGTTAAGTGTCCCACAATTAAAGGGGTTGCCCCACGGAAAATATTCAGCAGTTTTCATACCAGCGCCTGAATCTGAATACTTTTGTGATTGCATGTAATCAAAAATTTAGCATAGCCACTGAGTTATTCAATAAAATGTATCTGTATAGCGCCACCTGCTGTTTGTTCTTTATTTTTATTTCTCTGGCCAACCTGCTAAGCTGGATGCACATATTCAGTTCTATTCTTCAGCTACTTCCTGAGCTGTGATAGGGAGAGAGCTGCAGCAGAATGGACACACCCCCTGAGCTGTGATAGGGAGAGAGCTGCAGCAGAATGGACACACCCCCTGAGCTGTGATCGGGAGAGAGCTGCAGCAGAATGGACACACCCCCTGAGCTGTGATAGGGAGAGAGCTGCAGCAGAATGGACACACCCCCTGAGCTGTGATAGGGAGAGAGCTGCAGCAGAATAGACACACCCCCTGAGCTGTGATAGGGAGAGAGCTGCAGAAGAACGGACACACCCCCTGAGCTGTGATAGGGAGAGAGCTGCAGCAGAATAGACACACCCCCTGAGCTGCCAGCTTGATATAAATCTAGCAGAACTATTGGAGAAATGAATGTGGAGAATCTGAGGTACAGGGCTGGTTCTAGCTTTGTTAGAAAGAGATTGTTATGTACTATATGATTATGATGTCTGATTTTAGTTTTTTCCGTTAATCATAGAATAACCCCCTTTAAATATTACATTTCCCGATTAGATCTCACAAAACATAACTATTTTTCAATTGGACTAACTTTTAAAAAATGCTCCTGCCTCTCGATAGCACTATTACATATTTGTTAAGGTGCCTCCTGCAGTTTTTCTCATTCCCTCTCAGAACGTCCACTTCATGCGTCCAGTGCCAGTGACTGCACGTGCTCAGTAGCTCAGTCCCATCACCCTGATCTTCTTATACACGGACAGCGCAGTGACTCCTACTAAAGTACAGGCAACCGATAAGAAGCGGCTTCTTCTCTCCAGTACCGGATATGTTAGGTAGACGTTTCGAGAGGGAATCAAAAGAAAACCAGGGGGCGCCATTACAGGTGTGTAAACGCAGGAGCATTTTATTTTATTTTTTATTCTTCCAAATTAAAAATTTTGAGAGACAACCCTGTACAGTTTTAATAATAGGGGGCAGATCTTTTATAAAATGCAGGAAAGGAATGATATAGGCAGGAATTTAACCAGGAAGGGTTTTCTTCAGGAGACCCTCTCACAAGTCTCTAGGGGGCAGTCTGGAGGTACAAGACTTGGGTGGGCAGGAGTGGAGGGTAAAGCACAGCTCTCTGCAAACCAAATAAAGTACAAAAATGCATAATAATTGCTAGTGCTATACTTATAAATTAGAGATGCTTGGCAAATACATTTTGTACAAAATTATTTGAGCCCGTCTGTCGCACGCCTAGGCGATCTCTGTAAGACCCAGGTTCTATATATCATTCACATATCTACCTGAGACATACCAGCATACAAGCTTTGCAGCAGTCCGACAATTTCTATCAGGGTGCGTTATTTATTTAATTTTTTGGTCAATGAGTGTATGTACCATTCTTTGCAGAGTGTTTAGAAATTGATTAATTAGCTTTATTTTGCAAACATATTCAACCCCCTAATAAATCAGTATGCATAAAGTAACCTCACAACTTATTATTTACCATCAAATTCAATATATATATATTATATTTACAGTGTAAAATATTACTTGCATAAGTATTCAGCACCTTGTCCTGCAGAAGATGCAAGTACACATAGATGAAAGACAATGTCCTAAAAATTGGTCTCTAGTTATCTATCTGCAAATTATAAAAAAAAAAAAAAAAAAAGGTCAGAGTGTGAATCACACAAGGAGTTGAATATTTATGCAAACAGCATTTTACAGATTTTATTTTTTATAAAAACAATGAATTTATGAGTCTGAAAATGTACTTAGAGAGTGCACCAGTGTGTAATAATTGCTGGAACAATCTGTGAAAACGTCGCTTGTAATCCAGACAAATTTGATTTAGGGGGTTCAATACATTTGCAAGACACCGTGCATGCATGGTAAGCATTGGATTTGTCCACCTATTTGTTTTTCTGTGTGTTCTGACCTTTTCACTGCTGTCATCTGTGGTTGCCTGCATCCTCTGTTGGTAAGTGGTAATATTTTTGTGTCGAGGACTTGAAGTGGGTTGTTACATCATGCGGCTAATTCTGAGAGGCGACAAGTAAAATAAATATATTGTGTCATGTGCTGTATGTCAAGCAACAGAAACCACAAACAGAAAATCTACGTAGAACTGATGTGAGGGTGACACCTATTGGATTTTCAGGGTAGCAGCCGATAAATACTGCAAATTGAATAAAAAGATTAAAAAAAATATGGTAATAATAAATAAAGAGCACATGTAAACAAGATCAAAGCTAATAAACCAGGCATTCTGCCTGGCAGGGTTGATCCTGCTGATTAAAATGACATGTGTCTTGTGAAAATCAGTTGCAGCACTCCCAAAGAATAATATTGTTTATGCAAATTAGGGCTTCGGTGCACCGCAGGGGCAGGGCTTAGCTCCTCAGCTCAGCTTTCCACTGGTGACCACACCCCTCAGACCACTGAAGTCTTCCAACTTGCAGTGCAGATTTTAAATCTACATCATAGCAGTTTATACTGGGGGGTGTAACAGCAAATCCACAATAAATCAGCAGCAGAATTCCACCCGGTAGGGGCGTACCATAAACAGAACTGGAGAAGTAAAGTATAAAAAAAAATTGAAAAAAGAAAGAGAATTTTTTTTTTAATTTAATTGCACATAAATACACATAAAATAACTCATTGTCATAGTGCTATCCCTGACTTCCTGACCCAAGTACCTTGAAAGAGTCGTGTGATTCATCAAAATTAACAGTAGATAAGGGTAACATTGTATGATTACTATGAAGAGTAACCAGAATGTAAAAAAGCTGTGTTTTTTGCAATTTCTTATTCAATTCATATAGAAAATGTATGCATATAGAAATGATAAAGAAAAAAAACTGCGTTGCCACACAAACAACTTTACAAAATCGCATCAAAACCCAATAAGTGAAAAAGTTATGGATGTTATACTAACGACTAAGGGCTTGTTCACACAACCGTGTGCCTTCCGCAACGGAACAGGAGGCCCATTATAGAAATGCCTATTATTATCCGCAAATGGACAAGAATAGGACGTGACTCATAATTTTTGCGGATCCACGGAACGGAGCAACGGATGCGGACAGCACCCGGAGTGCTGTCCGCATCTTTTGCGGTCCCATTGAAGTGAATGGGTCCGCACCCGGGACGCAAAAAATGCGTCTCGGATGCGGAACAAAACCACGGTCGTGTGAACATCATCGTTCAGCCTTTCCGTTCTCCTGCTCCGTTATAGGAGCAGGAGAGCGTAAAGGACGGATTTGGCACATAACTAAGGCGAACGGAGCTTATGAACCCCATAGACTATAATAGGATCCGTTAGGTTTCTGCTCAGAGGAAGATTTTTGAAGCGGAGACAAAAGTCCTGCACGCACAACTTTTGTCTTCGCTTCAAAAATCTTCTTCTGAGCGGAAACCTAACGGACCCCATTATAGTCTAGGCTCTGTTCGCCTTAGTTATGTGCCAAATCCGTCCTTTACGCTCTCCTGCTCCTATAACGGAATAGGAGAACGGAAAGGCTGAACGCTGATGTAAACTCAGCCTAAGGTGTCTGGTCCTGAACACCTTGAATCTGAACCAGTAAAAGGGCCACTAAACCCAGAATCTGAGAACAAAATGTAACATAATCTCCTTATTTGTCTTTGTTATTTGCTCTTGTTTCACCTAGAAAAGCGGTGCATTGTTCTCTCAGGCTGCAGCCATGTCTTCTCCCTCCTCCCTCTTCTGATGCTAGTGCACGTGAGCCAGGAAGTTTAGGAGGTGGGGGCTGGGTTTCGTCTGGATAATTTTTGTCAACACAGTGAGCTTGGCTATTTTGTTAGAATGAAGGAATTTCCTAGTTACTAATAGTACAGAATAGATCCGCCATAGCGCCCATAGTACTGGCTGTAGTATACACACAGCGCCTGCTGAACAGCTACTCTGCCCAGTTACTCAGTGATAGTTCCTCCCTACATAAATAGGCAGATTTGCATTTCAGTTGCTTTGAAAAGCAGGGTAGCAAGTGATGGTATGCTGGCGATCAAACTACATATATAGGATATACTCACAGTTTTCCTGATATCATATTTAGGCACCTGGGAAAGCTGGGTATCACGTTCTGTAGTGTCAGTGGCCTGGTACTGTCTAGTAACCCTGCAGACATACAGGGAAGGCATTGTAAGAAGCTGCTAAAGTTTTGCAGCTTCCATCTCTTTCACAGTGTCTGACAGTCTATTGACGGGAATGCACTGTTTAAGTGGTTCTCCGGGTTTTTAATATTGATGACCTGTCCTGAGGATAGGTAATCAATATCAGATCAGTGGGGTTCCGACACCCGGCTCCCTTGCCGATCAGCTGTATGAAGAGAAGGCGCGCGCCGTGCGTGCGTCCCGTCTTCCTTCTCTCTTGCTGCTGCTATGTCTATGGCGAGCAGGAAGAGAGAAGGGAGATGACTACAGACAAAGCAGATTGTGCTTCATTATTCTTGTTTTTCAGGGTCTAGTGTCCCTTTAAAGGCAGTCTGTCTCTAGATAATTAAAGGGGTTGTCTCGCTTCAGCAAGTGGCCTTCATCATATAGAGATTGCAGGATTGCAGGGTGGAATTGAAGAAAAACTCCAGCAATAAATCTTGCAAAAGACGACGTATTTATTGGAAGTCAGGCTAAATATACAGCGCGTCTCCTATCCCGTGCGACTGCGCGCTTTCTACATGTACTCAGCGCAGCCTATTCTCCTAGATTCTTTCAAAGCGGTTACAGTTTAAAAAAGGCCTGTATGGCCGAAACGTCACTGTATATTTAGCCGCACTTCAATAAATATGTACTCTTTTGCAAGATTTATTGCTGGAGTTTTTCTTCCATTCTACGTACGGGGTGGGAACCCGACTCCAAGCACGCACTGGCAGAGTGCCAGGAAGTTGTGTAATGCCAGGATTGCAGGGTGGTCATAATCATGAAAAAATGAATCCAGCCAGCAAAGGAAACAATATGGACAATCACGATACATTAGTAAGTGGATTCTGTTAACTTCCTCTACATGATAAATGTCATTTGCTGAAAGGACACAACCCCTTTAACTGGAAAACCAGGCACAATGTCTTGTAGGGCCAGCTCAGCTGAATGTATTGAAACCTTTCACTTAGCGATCCATTGCTTCATTCTGGAGAAAAAGAACTATCCATAATCCATATGCTAATGAGCAGTTAAGTGCACCCAGTGCAGGCCAAGCCACCTTGTGCACCCTCGCTCCTCCTGCTATATCTCCTAGTCCAGGCATGTCCAAACCGCGGCCCTCCAGCTGTTGCAAAACTACAACTCCCAGCATGCCTGGATAGCTTACAGCTATTAGGGCATGCTGGGAGTTGTAGTTTTGCAACAGTTGGAGGGCCGCCGTTTGGACATGCCTGTCCTAGTCCCTCTCTCTCCTTGATCGGCAGGGTGGAATGACTGGGAAGAAACCTGTAAAGCAAAAATGGATAAGAGCAGCACACAAAGGTCCAATAGAGCAGTCATGGAATGCAACAGCTGTACCAAACACCAGTGATGGTCAGTTTGCAGTATTTGCCAGCGAACACATGCGGGCTGCCATCTTTAGTAAGGTAGACTCACCCGTCCGGCGATGCACAGGTAAGCCCTTACCTGTGCCAGGAGCCGGTCTGAAATCAAACGCAGTTCCGAGAACAGCCCGGTCTGCTCCCGGTGACTGCGTTTGATTTCAGACCAGCTCCCGGCACAGGCACAGGTAAGGGCTTACCTGTGCATCGCCGGACGGGTGAGTCTACCTTACTAAAGATGGCAGCCCGCACGTGTTCGCTGGCAAACACTGCAAACTGACCATCACTGCCAAACACCACAGATCCAACGTGGTCACAGAACGAATGATTAAAAAGAAGGTTGCAGCAGCAGCATCTCCAATAATCTTCTTTATTTCTGGTACGTCAAAGCCTATGTACAAACAAACAACGCAACGTTTCAGCTGCACCCAGCCTTTGTCAAGCTTGGTCCTGTCAATCAAGAAAGAGAGGGAAAGGCTGGCAGATAAAGCAGGAGGAGCAAGGGTGCACAGAGCCGCTTTGGACTGCACTAGGTGCACTTAACAGTTCATTTGTACATAAATTGAAAGTACTTTTTCTCCAGTGAAAGCCCAGGTAGCCCTACAAGGCATTGTGCGAGTTTTACTAGTTAATTTCCCGCTAGATGGTGCCAGTGCACCAAAGCTGAATCCCTGCACCATTAAGAGTCCTCATTGATGAGTGCATCACTTGCTCATACAGGACACTAGACGGGGCCCAATAAAAGTACTGGTAGACTCCATCATGGAATGCAATGCGGCATGAGACGCATGGTGAGGGGCGCTCACCCCCCTGCTGGGGGTAAGTACTTAATAAGTGCCTGCAGCTGGGTATAGTTTAGAACATGCAGAGGGAGAGTCTTCTTCATGACAATATGACCCCCTTTCTGAAATGATGCAGTAGTGCTGAGTATGGCATGCATCCCCTACTTGGAAGAAAGAAAGGCTGAAACTGCTAAGGAGGCTTTAGTGGACTGAATGTGGAGGCCTGTGTTGATATCCCTGGTTGTGGATGTGGAGCAGCAGTCAAGTGAGCTGCAGTGACCCAAAGGAATTCTACAGAGCATGTGTAGAGTGGGGGTCTCCTGCCCCACAGGTATGTCTGTCCAAAAGAGAGCTGCACATGAGACTGGTTAAGCAAGTTGAGATGGCTGCAGATGATGACCGACCCTCACCAAAGTATCCTATGAGATCTGGGTCCCTGAGAGAGGAATCGGCAAGTTCCACTGGACCAAAGAGGAACCAACACCCTAGTCTGTGCATCAGCCTGGAACTAGTAGTAGCTGCACATCTTCATATACAGGGAATGCAGAATTATTAGGCAAATGAGTATTTTGACCACATCATCCTCTTTATGCATGTTGTCTTACTCCAAGCTGTATAGGCTCGAAAGTCTACTACCAATTAAGCATATTAGGTGATGTGCATCTCTGTAATGAGAAGGGGTGTGGTCTAATGACATCAACACCCTATATCAGGTGTGCATAATTATTAGGCAACTTCCTTTCCTTTGGCAAAATGGGTCAAAAGAAGGACTTGACAGGCTCAGAAAAGTCAAAAATAGTGAGATATCTTGCAGAGGGATGCAGCACTCTTAAAATTGCAAAGCTTCTGAAGCGTGATCATCGAACAATCAAGCGTTTCATTCAAAATAGTCAACAGGGTCGCAAGAAGCGTGTGGAAAAACCAAGGCGCAAAATAACTGCCCATGAACTGAGAAAAGTCAAGCGTGCAGCTGCCAAGATGCCACTTGCCACCAGTTTGGCCATATTTCAGAGCTGCAACATCACTGGAGTGCCCAAAAGCACAAGGTGTGCAATACTCAGAGACATGGCCAAGGTAAGAAAGTCTGAAAGACGACCACCACTGAACAAGACACACAAGCTGAAACGTCAAGACTGGGCCAAGAAATATCTCAAGACTGATTTTTCTAAGGTTTTATGGACTGATGAAATGAGAGTGAGTCTTGATGGGCCAGATGGATGGGCCCGTGGCTGGATTGGTAAAGGGCAGAGAGCTCCAGTCCGACTCAGACGCCAGCAAGGTGGAGGTGGAGTACTGGTTTGGGCTGGTATCATCAAAGATGAGCTTGTGGGGCCTTTTCGGGTTGAGGATGGAGTCAAGCTCAACTCCCAGTCCTACTGCCAGTTTCTGGAAGACACCTTCTTCAAGCAGTGGTACAGGAAGAAGTCTGCATCCTTCAAGAAAAACATGATTTTCATGCAGGACAATGTTCCATCACACGCGTCCAAGTACTCCACAACGTGGCTGGCAAGAAAGGGTATAAAAGAAGAAAATCTAATGACATGGCCTCCTTGTTCACCTGATCTGAACCCCATTGAGAACCTGTGGTCCATCATCAAATGTGAGATTTACAAGGAGGGAAAACAGTACACCTCTCTGAACAGTGTCTGGGAGGCTGTGGTTGCTGCTGCACGCAATGTTGATGGTGAACAGATCAAAACACTGACAGAATCCATGGATGGCATACTTTTGAGTGTCCTTGCAAAGAAAGGTGGCTATATTGGTCACTGATTTGTTTTTGTTTTGTTTTTGAATGTCAGAAATGTATATTTGTGAATGTTGAGATGTTATATTGGTTTCACTGGTAAAAATAAATAATTGAAATGGGTATATATTTGTTTTTTGTTAAGTTGCCTAATAATTATGCACAGTAATAGTCACCTGCACACACAGATATCCCCCTAAAATAGCTAAAACTAAAAACAAACTAAAAACTACTTCCAAAAATATTCAGCTTTGATATTAATGAGTTTTTTGGGTTCATTGAGAACATGGTTGTTGTTCAATAATAAAATTAATCCTCAAAAATACAACTTGCCTAATAATTCTGCACTCCCTGTAGAGTAGAGACCCTGAGCTATGGCACTTGAGGGTCTAAAGGCCGAACATTGCCTCTGGATCAGGTAGGTAACCCTTGGGACTAGTATATATGGACAGTAAAAATGGACTGTAAAAAGTTGCAAGGACTATACCTCTGAGTGAAAACCATTAAGACTGTGAGCTCTTCAAGAGACTTTAACTGTCATGAGCGATGTACCCTCACATCAAATGAATTGCACTTGTGAAGCCTGTGTACCATGTGAGTATGTGGATTTGGGATTTGGGACTGCTGGAACCCCCCCTTTTCTTCCCTTTGGTTGGTTCTATGCCTTGGGGGTCAGAATCCAGCGTTGGCCAGGTTTCCGGCAATGCGGGTGTTAAATTATCTCCGGGCTGATGGCTGCCCCTCCTCTTCCTACATGTCCTCAGGAGGGCCAGTCCCACAGTTTATATATGCTCCCCCCTTCATCAGCAGTCTGTTAATGATGCAATCTTTTAAAGTACCGTGTCCTCCTGTGAAGAGACCAACATGTATGTATTCTACTGTGAAGAGCAAATTTGCTGCAAAACATTCAAAGAAAGTGCTCCTCCCCGTGCACTTCCAAGGGCATACTTTAATGGTCCTAACACTGGACAGTGCCGGAGGCCATTTCCCAGAAAGCCATCACAATTGCATTGTTATGGCTGACAGGGATGAGACAAGGAAGACACCCCCCCCCCTTACCTTTAGGGTTCAATGGCCAGAATGACAGTTTCCTCCGATCCTGGGCGATAGTGCTGGAGCTCAGATGTCAATGCCCACCACATTTGAGCTACTAGTTGACCTCCAGAGTCAACCGTAACATGTGCACTTTGTGTAATGAGGGTATTCCAGTCCTTTTATACTGATGACCTATCCTCTGCATAGACCATCAATATCTGATCAGCGAGGGTTAAACAACTCGCACCTCTACCGATCAGCTGATCTGCAACAGCTCCGGTGCTGGAAGTAGGTAACAAAACTACACAGCTCCTTCCATTGTGTAGCGGACGGGCGCTTTCTAACTGCAGCACTGCCTCCATTGAAGTGAATGGTAACCAAATCTGTCCACTACACAATGGCCGGGGGTCTGTAGTTCCGGCGCTGATTTCCATCACCAGAGCTACGTCACAGCAGTTGATCAGCGAAAGAGCAAGGTGTCAGAACCTGACCAGTCTGACATTAATAGGCTAATATTGAAGGAGAGCCAGTTTAAGAAGCCCTCAAAGTCAACCTATCTTTTTTTTATTATTATTCTACTTTTAGCTCTGGCACCAATTACCATTTTTCCTTCATATTTATAGGAATATAAAAAAAAAATCTACAATTAAAACTGGAAAAGAAGCTGCAGAGAAGGAAGCATCTAGACCCGATTCTTCTCATGTACTCGCACTGCTTGTCTGTAGGATGTTAATGTAATGACTGACTAATGCTGCGAGATGCTGTGATTACTGGCATGGTTTCTATGGTTGGGAATTGAAATCCACTGGACTGCCCGAGGCAAAGTGTTTGCAGACGTAGCCACGCTGAGCTTCAATTATGCCCAGTGTGGCTGTCTATCTGTCTGTAATCGCATAACGAGCGGAGGAGAAAGGACGGCTTTACATCGAGCCGACGCGAATGCCGCTACGGTTCCTTCACCTCCTCACGGCCATCGTTGTCATTACTAATTATTAAAATTATTATCTGGCTTCATGAAACGAGATTATCACACATAATGAGACCTCAGTTCCTAATAGTCACACACGTATCAACCCCTTAGTGCACCGTGACGTACACGTATGACATCGGCAGGATCTAATCGCAGCTCTCTGATGTGGGTGATTGACAGCCACACAACGCCACTAATGACAGGGATCAGAAAAAAGTCAGACTCCAGCCATGTAAAGAGTGTCCGTTAAGAGGAACAAGACGTAATACCTGATAGGGTTGATCCCGATGAGTAAAACGATACCTTATTCATGTTGCGCTGTTCTCGAGAGATATCACTTTTTTGAGATATGTAATTTAGGTCTTTGGGGCACCAAAGTTAGGCCTGCGCCCAGGGGTGCACCTAGCCTTTCTGCTGTCTGAGGCAAAAAAAATTATGGCGCCTCCACCCCTACTGTTAACCCCTTAACCCCTTAAGGACCGAGGACGTACCGGTACGCCCTATTTCCCGAGTCCTTAAGGACCGAGGACGTACCGGTACGTCCTGACTTAAAATCTGAATTCCGGCGCCGCGGGGGTTAATCGAAACGGGATTTCGGCTGAAATCATTCAGCCGGCATCCCGTAACAACGCAGGGGGGGGTCATTGGACCCCCCCGTATCGGCGATCGCAGAAAACCGCAGGTCAATTCAGACCTGCGGTTTTCTGTGTTTCCGGTCCATTCGGGTGTCCTGTGACCCGATGAACCGGAAAAAGACTGCGATCGGTGGCGTAATTTTACACCACCAATCGCAGTCCGAGGATTTGCAGAGGCGGAGCTGGCCCTGGTGCTGAACGCCGCTGTCCAGGGTGCTGATTGGTGCAGGGGAGAGAGGCGCGAGATTCAAACTTCCTGCGCTCCTCTCTCCCCTCCTCTTCCTGTCCAGCACCCTGACCGTGCAGCATCGTCCAGCACCAGCTCCTGTGTCCCCCTAAATCGGCATCCATCACCCTCCTGCACCCATCGCCACCCAGGTAGGTTAGGGTCAGTGAGGGAGAGGCACCTTTAGGCAGGGATAGAAGGGAAAAGTTAGAAAAAAAAAAAAAAAAAAAAAGCACATTTATTCCAAACTTTTTTTTTTCAACTTTCAGACCCCAGACCCCCCCTGCCACTTGCCCCCCCCGCATCCCCCCCACCACCAGCCCCCCCCCCCACCAACCCCCTCCCCCCACCACCAGACCCTTCCCCCACCACCACTTTTTTTTTTTTTCTGCGTGCGCTGACTGGCCGGCACTTTTTAGCGTCCGTCCACTGTTAGCGCATCGCCCGCCCCACCACCCCACCGACCGCTGATCAGCGTTGAACCGCAGATCAGCAAGTTTGAACTTTTTTTTTTTTTTTTTTCCTAACACTTTTTTTTGCCTGGACTTTTTAGTACGTGAACACCCGTGCCCCCACACACACGCACATAGAATAAAGGTTTACACGCACGCACATACACACGCACACACACACACCCATGGCCCGCCGGGTGTTCTCGGCCGAGGAGGCATATGCCCAGATTGCCTCCGACTCTGAGAGCCCCAGTGAGGATGAGGATGACCCCACGTTCCTTTTGTCATCCGCATCCTCCTCATCATCATCGGATGACGATGAGCCACCAAGGCAGCGGAGACGCCGCCAGGCGGAGCCAGGGGCCACACATGCTAGGGATCCTGTGGCCCACCCTAGTACGAGCCGCCCTGGGGTTCGTACTGGTTTCCCGGCCCACCAAATAAGTTCACCGGAGCCCCCTGCCGATGAACTTAGCTGGTGTCCCCCAGTGGACTTTGAGCCTGAGATTCCGGATTTCGCTGGCAATCCTGGAATCCAGATTCCCACAGTGGGGTTTACTGAAATAGACTTTTTTAGTTTTTTTTTCAGTAACCCACTGGTGAATTTGATGGTGGAGCAGACGAATCTGTACGCCCAACAGTTCGTCGCTCAAAACCCAGGCTCAGTTTTGGCTAGACCCGGTGGCTGGACGCCGGTCAGTGCAGCCGAAATGAGGACATTTTGGGGCCTCGTGCTGCATATGGGTCTAGTCCAAAAACCCAGTGTCAGGCAATACTGGAGTGGGGACGTCCTGTACCAGACCCCACTGTACAGTATGGTCATGATACGTCACCGGTTTGAGGCCATCCGGAAATGTCTGCATTATTCCGATAATGCAGCATGTCCACCCCGAGGTGATCCTGCCTATGACCGGCTGTACAAGATACGGCCGGTCATCGATCACTTTGGGGCCACATTTCAGCAGGCCTACGTACCTGGAAGGGAGGTCGCGGTTGATGAGTCTCTCGTTGCGTTCAAGGGGAGACTCAGTTTCCGCCAATACATTCCCACAAAGCGGGCGAGGTATGGCGTGAAGCTATACAAAATTTGTGAGAGTACCTCAGGGTACACTTACAAATTTCGTGTGTACGAGGGGCGAGATTCCCGGATTCAACCACCAGAATGTCCCCCCACTCTGGGTGTTACCGGGAAACTCGTGTGGGACCTTATGTACCCACTGCTGGATAAGGGTTACCACTTGTACGTGGACAACTTTTATACCAGCATTCCCTTGTTCAGGTCCCTTGCCGCCAGATCCACGTTCGCTTGTGGGACCGTGCGGAAAAATCAACGCGGCCTCCCTGCCTACCCCCTCCAGGTACCTATCCCCAGGGGTGAGACCCGTGCACTTACCAGTGGAAACCTGTTGCTGGTCAGGTATAAGGACAAGAGGGATGTCCTTATGCTGTCCACAATCCACGGTAACAGCACCACCCCAGTCCCTGTGCGAGGTACCGCGGCAACGGTCCTCAAGCCCGATTGTATCGTCGACTACAATCGGTATATGGGAGGAGTTGATCTCTCTGATCAAGTCCTCACGCCATATAACGCCATGCGCAAAACCCGGGCATGGTACAAAAAAGTTGCGGTCTACATGGTGCAGGTTGCCATGTACAACTCTTTTGTACTATCCCGAAGCGCTGGCAGCACAGGGACATTCCTCCAATTCTATGAGGCAGTCCTCAAAGACCTGATCTTTTCGGACCGGGAAAGAGCAGGCCGGAGTACCTCGGGAACTGGAGGCGCCCGGATCGTCCCTGGCCAACACTTTCCAGGTGTGGTCCCCCATACTGGAAAGAAGGGACGAACCCAAAAAAAGTGCAGAGTGTGTCACAAGAGGGGGATACGGAAGGACACCACAACTCAATGTGACACGTGCCCCGATCATCCGGGCCTCTGCATTATCGATTGCTTCAGGGAGTATCACACTTCCATGGAGTACTAAATTTTTATAATCCCCAACAGTTCACTAGAGAACATAAAACACTATGGCTCTCAGACTTTGGAGACACGAAAACAATTTTTCTTTCCCCAAAAAATATTAGTTTTAGTGCAGGCATCCTCAAACTGCGGCCCTCCAGATGTTGTAAAACTATAACTCCCAGCATGCCCAGACAACCTACAGCCATCATCAGGGCATGGTGGGAATTGTAGTTTTACAACATCTGGAGGGCCGCAGTTTTAGGATGCCTGCTTAGTGTCTCCAAAGTCTGAGAGCCATACATATTGGGCATCGTCGCGTGCGTAAAAGTCGTCGCTATAAAAATAACTTTTTACCAAACGCCTCGGATGAACGGTGTTAAAAATATAAAATAAAAACGGTGCCAAAACACCTATTTTTGGGCAAAATTTTAATTTAAATCCATTTTGCCGGTAATAAAGCAAGGGTTAACAGCCAAACAAAACTAAACATTTATTGCCCCAATTATGTAGTTTGCAGAAACACCCCATATGTGGTCGTAAATGGCTATATAGCCGCACGGCAGGGCATAGAACGAAGGGAACTCCATACGGTTTCTGGAAGGCAGATTTTGATGGACAGTTTTTTTTTTTTACACCATGTCCCATTAGAAGCCCCCCCTGATGTAGCCTAGACTAGAAACTCCAAAAAAGTGACCCCATCTAAGAAACTACACCCCTCAAGGTATTCAAAAATTACTTTACAAACTATGTTAACCCTTTAGGTGTTCCACAAAACTAAATAGCGAATGTAGAAACAATTTTAGAATTAAATTTTTTTGTTACATTGCCTCAAAAAAGAGTAATATAGAGCAACCAAAAATCTAATTTACCCCAAAAATTGTCCCAAAACAACAACCACCTTATCCCGTAGTTTCCTAGATGGGGTCACTTTTATGGAGTTTCTACTCTAGGGGTGCATCAGGGGGCTTGAAAGGGTACATGGTGTAAATAAACCAGTCCAGCAAAATCTGCCTTCCAAAAACCGTATGGCGTTCCCCTTCTTCTATGTCCTGCCGTTTAGCCAAACAGTAGTTTACGACCACATTTGGGGTGTTTTTGCAAACTACAGAATCAGGGCAACCCATTTTGAGTTTTGTTTGGCAGTTAACCCTTGTTTTACTCCTGGAAAAAACTGATTATATTGGAAAATTTTCCAAAAAATAGAAATTTCTAAATTGTTTCTCCATCTGCCATTAACTCTTGTGGAACACCTAAAGGGTTAACAAAGTTTGTAAACCCAGTTTTGAATACCTTGAGGGGTGTACTTTCTTAGATGGAGTCACTTTTTTGAAATTTCTATTCTAGGGGTGCAACAGGGGGCTTCAAATGGGACATGGTATAAACAAAACCAGTCCTGCAAAATCTGCCTTCCAAAACCCATATGGTGTTCCCCTCCTTCTATGTGCTACCGTTCGGCCAAACAGTAGTTTACGACCACATATGGGGTGTTTTTGCAAACTACAGAATCAGGGCAACCCATTTTGAGTGTTGTTTGGCAGTTAACCCTTGTTTTACTCCTGGAAAAAATTGATTATATTGGAAAATTTTCCAAAAAATAGAAATTTCAAAATTGTTTCTCCATCTGCCATTAACTCTTGTGGAACACCTAAAGGGTTAACAAAGTTTGTAAACCCAGTTTTGAATACCTTGAGGGGTGTACTTTCTTAGATGGAGTCACTTTTTTGAAATTTCTATTCTAGGGGTGCAACAGGGGGCTTCAAATGGGACATGGTATAAACAAAACCAGTCCTGCAAAATCTGCCTTCCAAAACCCATATGGTGTTCCCCTCCTTCTATGTGCTACCGTTCGGCCAAACAGTAGTTTACGACCACATATGGGGTGTTTTTGCAAACTACAGAATCAGGGCAACCCATTTTGAGTGTTGTTTGGCAGTTAACCCTTGTTTTACTCCTGGAAAAAATTGATTATATTGGAAAATTTTCCAAAAAATAGAAATTTCAAAATTGTTTCTCCATCTGCCATTAACTCTTGTGGAACACCTAAAGGGTTAACAAAGTTTGTAAACCCAGTTTTGAATACCTTGAGGGGTGTACTTTCTTAGATGGAGTCACTTTTTTGAAATTTCTATTCTAGGGGTGCAACAGGGGGCTTCAAATGGGACATGGTATAAACAAAACCAGTCCTGCAAAATCTGCCTTCCAAAACCCATATGGTGTTCCCCTCCTTCTATGTGCTACCGTTCGGCCAAACAGTAGTTTACGACCACATATGGGGTGTTTTTGCAAACTACAGAATCAGGGCAACCCATTTTGAGTGTTGTTTGGCAGTTAACCCTTGTTTTACTCCTGGAAAAAATTGATTATATTGGAAAATTTTCCAAAAAATAGAAATTTCAAAATTGTTTCTCCATCTGCCATTAACTCTTGTGGAACACCTAAAGGGTTAACAAAGTTTGTAAACCCAGTTTTGAATACCTTGAGGGGTGTA
Source organism: Bufo gargarizans (assembly GCF_014858855.1). Taxonomy (NCBI): domain Eukaryota; kingdom Metazoa; phylum Chordata; class Amphibia; order Anura; family Bufonidae; genus Bufo; species Bufo gargarizans. The sequence goes on along the minus strand of NC_058084.1, from coordinate 453,411,827 downwards.
CTTTCTTAGATGGAGTCACTTTTTTGAAATTTCTATTCTAGGGGTGCAACAGGGGGCTTCAAATGGGACATGGTATAAACAAAACCAGTCCTGCAAAATCTGCCTTCCAAAACCCATATGGTGTTCCCCTCCTTCTATGTGCTACCGTTCGGCCAAACAGTAGTTTACAACCACATATGGGGTGTTTCTGCAAACTACAGAATCAGGGCAACCCATTTTGAGTGTTGTTTGGCAGTTAACCCTTGTTTTACTCCTGGAAAAAATTGATTATATTGGAAAATTTTCCAAAAAATAGAAATTTCAAAATTGTTTCTCCATCTGCCATCAACTCTTGTGGAAGACCTAAAGGGTTAATGAAGTTTGAAAAAACAGTTTTGAATACCTTGAGGGGTGTAGTTTCTAGAATGGGGTCATTTTTGGGAGGTTTCTATTATCTAAGCCTCACAATATGACTGCAAACCTGAACTGGTCCATAAAAAGTGGGATTTTGAAGATTTCTCAAAAATTTCAAAATTTGCTTCTAAACTTCTAAGCCTTGTAACATCCCCAAAAAATAAAATATCATTCCCAAAATGCTACAAACATGAAGTAGACATATGGGGAATGTAAAGTCATCACAATTTTTGGGGGTATTACTATGTATTACAGAAGTAGAGAAACTGAAACTTTGAAATTTGCTAATTTTTCAAAATTTTTGGTAAAAAATGTATTTTTTTATGCAAAAAAATTAACTTTTTTGACCCAATTTTAGCAGTGTCATGAAGTACAATATGTGACGAAAAAACAATCTCAGAACGGCCTGGGTAAGTCGAAGCGTTTTAAAGTTATGAGCACTTAAAGTGACACTGGTCAGATTTGCAAAAAATGGCCTGGTCCTTAAGGTGAAAATGAGCCTGGTCCTTAAGGGGTTAAGGACCGGGCTCATTTTCACCTTAAGGACCGGGCCATTTTTTGCAAATCTGACCAGTGTCACTTTAAGTGCTCATAACTTTCAAACGCTTTGACTTACCCAGGCCGTTCTGAGATTGTTTTTTCGTCACATATTGTACTTCATGACACTGCTAAAATTGGGTCAAAAAAGTTATTTTTTTTGCATAAAAAAATACATTTTTTACCAAAAATTTTGAAAAATTAGCAAATTTCAAAGTTTCAGTTTCTCTACTTCTGTAATACATAGTAATACCCCCAAAAATTGTGATGACTTTACATTCCCCATATGTCTACTTCATGTTTGTAGCATTTTGGGAATGATATTTTATTTTTTGGGGATGTTACAAGGCTTAGAAGTTTAGAAGCAAATTTTGAAATTTTTGAGAAATCTTCAAAATCCCACTTTTTATGGACCAGTTCAGGTTTGAAGTCATATTGTGAGGCTTAGATAATAGAAACCTCCCAAAAATGACCCCATTCTAGAAACTACACCCCTCAAGGTATTCAAAACTGTTTTTTCAAACTTTATTAACCCTTTAGGTGTTCCACAAGAGTTAATGGCAGATGGAGAAACAATTTTGAAATTTCTATTTTTTGGAAAATTTTCCAATATAATAAATTTTTTCCAGGAGTAAAATAAGGGTTAACTGCCAAACAACACTCAAAATGGGTTGCCCTGATTCTGTAGTTTGCAAAAACACCCCATATGTGGTCGTAAACTACTGTTTGGCCGAACGGTAGCACATAGAAGGAGGGGAACACCATATGGGTTTTGGAAGGCAGATTTTGCAGGACTGGTTTTGTTTATACCATGTCCCATTTGAAGCCCCCTGTTGCACCCCTAGAATAGAAATTTCAAAAAAGTGACTCCATCTAAGAAAGTACACCCCTCAAGGTATTCAAAACTGGGTTTACAAACTTTGTTAACCCTTTAGGTGTTCCACAAGAGTTAATGGCAGATGGAGAAACAATTATGAAATTTCAATTTTTTTGAAAATTTTCCAATATAATCAATTTTTTCTAGGAGTAAAACAAGGGTTAACTGCCAAACAACACTCAAAATGGGTTGCCCTGATTCTGTAGTTTGCAAAAACACCCCATATGTGGTCGTAAACTACTGTTTGGCCGAACGGTAGCACATAGAAGGAGGGGAACACCATATGGGTTTTGGAAGGCAGATTTTGCAGGACTGGTTTTGTTTATACCATGTCCCATTTGAAGCCCCCTGTTGCACCCCTAGAATAGAAATTTCAAAAAAGTGACTCCATCTAAGAAAGTACACCCCTCAAGGTATTCAAAACTGGGTTTACAAACTTTGTTAACCCTTTAGGTGTTCCACAAGAGTTAATGGCAGATGGAGAAACAATTATGAAATTTCAATTTTTTGGAAAATTTTCCAATATAATCAATTTTTTCTAGGAGTAAAACAAGGGTTAACTGCCAAACAACACTCAAAATGGGTTGCCCTGATTCTGTAGTTTGCAAAAACACCCCATATGTGGTCGTAAACTACTGTTTGGCCGAACGGTAGCACATAGAAGGAGGGGAACACCATATGGGTTTTGGAAGGCAGATTTTGCAGGACTGGTTTTGTTTATACCATGTCCCATTTGAAGCCCCCTGTTGCACCCCTAGAATAGAAATTTCAAAAAAGTGACTCCATCTAAGAAAGTACACCCCTCAAGGTATTCAAAACTGGGTTTACAAACTTTGTTAACCCTTTAGGTGTTCCACAAGAGTTAATGGCAGATGGAGAAACAATTATGAAATTTCAATTTTTTGGAAAATTTTCCAATATAATCAATTTTTTCTAGGAGTAAAACAAGGGTTAACTGCCAAACAACACTCAAAATGGGTTGCCCTGATTCTGTAGTTTGCAAAAACACCCCATATGTGGTCGTAAACTACTGTTTGGCCGAACGGTAGCACATAGAAGGAGGGGAACACCATATGGGTTTTGGAAGGCAGATTTTGCAGGACTGGTTTTGTTTATACCATGTCCCATTTGAAGCCCCCTGTTGCACCCCTAGAATAGAAATTTCAAAAAAGTGACTCCATCTAAGAAAGTACACCCCTCAAGGTATTCAAAACTGGGTTTACAAACTTTGTTAACCCTTTAGGTGTTCCACAAGAGTTAATGGCAGATGGAGAAACAATTATGAAATTTCAATTTTTTGGAAAATTTTCCAATATAATCAATTTTTTCTAGGAGTAAAACAAGGGTTAACTGCCAAACAACACTCAAAATGGGTTGCCCTGATTCTGTAGTTTGCAGAAACACCCCATATGTGGTGGTAAACTACTATTTGGCTAAACGGCAGGACATAGAAGAAGGGGAACGCCATATGGTTTTTGGAAGGCAGATTTTGCTGGACTGGTTTATTTACACCATGTACCCTTTCAAGCCCCCTGATGCACCCCTAGAGTAGAAACTCCATAAAAGTGACCCCATCTAGGAAACTACGGGATAAGGTGGTTGTTGTTTTGGGACTATTTTTGGGGTAAATTTGATATTTGGTTGCTCTATATTACTCTTTTTTGAGGCAATGTAACAAAAAAATTAAAATCTAAAATTGTTTCTACATTCGCTATTTAGTTTTGTGGAACACCTAAAGGGTTAACATAGTTTGTAAAGTAACTTTTGAATACCTTGAGGGGTGTAGTTTCTTAGATGGGGTCACTTTTTTGGAGTTTCTAGTCTGGGCTACATCAGGGGGGGCTTCTAATGGGACATGGTGTCAAAAAAAAAACTGTCCATCAAAATCTGCCTTCCAGAAACCGTATGGCGTTCCCTTCGTTCTATGCCCTGCCGTGCGGCTATATAGCCATTTACGACCACATATGGGGTGTTTCTGCAAACGACAGAATCGGGGCAATAAATATTTAGTTTTGTTTGGCTGTTAACCCTTGCTTTATTACCGGCAAAATGGATTTAAATTGAAATTTTGCCCAAAAATAGGTGTTTTGGCACCGTTTTTATTTTATATTTTTAACACCGTTCATCCGAGGCGTTTGGTCAAAAGTTATTTTTATAGCGACGACTTTTACGCACGCGACGATGCCCAATATGTATGGCTCTCAGACTTTGGAGACACTAAGCAGGCATCCTAAAACTGCGGCCCTCCAGATGTTGTAAAACTACAATTCCCACCATGCCCTGCTGATGGCTGTAGGTTGTCTGGGCATGCTGGGAGTTATAGTTTTACAACATCTGGAGGGCCGCAGTTTGAGGATGCCTGCACTAAAACTAATATTTTTGGGGGAAAGAAAAATAGTTTTCGTGTCTCCAAAGTCTGAGAGCCATAGTGTTTTATGTTCTCTAGTGAACTGTTGGGGATTATAAAAATTTAGTACTCCATGGAAGTGTGATACTCCCTGAAGCAATCGATAACGCAGAGGCCCGGATGATCGGGGCACGTGTCGCACTGAGTGGTGGTGTCCTTCCGTATCCCCCTCCTGCGACACACTCTGCACTTTTTTTGGGTTCGTCCCTTCTTTCCAGTATGGGGGACCACACCTGGAAAGTGTTGGCCAGGGACGATCCGGGCGCCTCCAGTTCCCGAGGTACTCCGGCCTGCTCTTTCCCGGTCCGAAAAGATCAGGTCCTTGAGGACTGCCTCATAGAATTGGAGGAATGTCCCTGTGCTGCCAGCGCTTCGGGATAGTACAAAAGAGTTGTACATGGCAACCTGCACCAAGTAGACCGCAACTTTTTTGTACCATGCCCGGGTTTTGCGCATGGCGTTATATGGCGTGAGGACTTGATCCGAGAGATCAACTCCTCCCATATACCGATTGTAGTCGACGATACAATCGGGCTTGAGGACCGTTGCCGCGGTACCTCGCACAGGGACTGGGGTGGTGCCGTTACCGTGGATTGTGGACAGCATAAGGACATCCCTCTTGTCCTTATACCTGACCAGCAACAGGTTTCCACTGGTAAGTGCACGGGTCTCACCCCTGGGGATAGGTACCTGGAGGGGGTAGGCAGGGAGGCCGCGCTGATTTTTCCGCACGGTCCCACAAGCGAACGTAGATCTGGCGGCAAGGGACCTGAACAAGGGAATGCTGGTATAAAAGTTATCCACGTACAAGTGGTAACCATTATCCAGCAGTGGGTACATAAGGTCCCACACGAGTTTCCCGCTAACACCCAGAGTGGGGGGACATTCTGGGGGTTGAATACGGGAATCTCGCCCCTCGTACACACGAAATTTGTAAGTGTACCCTGAGGTACTCTCACAAATTTTGTATAGCTTCACGCCATACCTCGCTCGCTTTGTGGGAATATATTGGCGGAAACTGAGTCTCCCCTTGAACGCAATGAGCGACTCATCAACCGCGACCTCCCTTCCAGGTACGTAGGCCTGCTGAAATGTGGCCCCAAAGTGATCGATGACAGGCCGTATCTTATACAGCCGGTCATAGGCAGGATCACCTCGGGGTGGACATGCTGCATTATCGGAATAATGCAGACATTTCCGGATGGCCTCAAACCGGGAGCGTGTCATGACCATACTGTACAGTGGGGTCTGGTACAGGACGTCCCCACTCCAGTATTGCCTGACACTGGGTTTTTGGACTAGACCCATATGCAGCACGAGGCCCCAAAATGTCCTCATTTCGGCTGCACTGACCGGCGTCCAGCCACCGGGTCTAGCCAAAACTGAGCCTGGGTTTTGAGCGACGAACTGTTGGGCGTACAGATTCGTCTGCTCCACCATCAAATTCACCAGTGGGTTACTGAAAAAAAAACTAAAATAGTCAATTTCAGTAAACCCCACTGTGGGAATCTGGATTCCAGGATTGCCAGCGAAATCCGGAATCTCAGGCTCAAAGTCCACTGGGGGACACCAGCTAAGTTCATCGGCAGGGGTCTCCGGTGAACTTATTTGGTGGGCCGGGAAACCAGTACGAACCCCAGGGCGGCTCGTACTAGGGTGGGCCACAGGATCCCTAGCATGTGCGGCCCCTGGCTCCGCCTGGCGGCGTCTCCGCTGCCTTGGTGGCTCATCGTCATCCGATGATGATGAGGAGGATGCTGATGATAAGAGGAATGTGGGGTCATCCTCATCCTCACTGGGGCTCTCGGAGTCGGAGGCAATCTGGGCATATGCCTCCTCGGCCGAGAACACCCGGCGGGCCATGGGTGTGTGTGCGTGTAGGTGTGCGTGTGTGTAAAACTTTATTATATGTGCGTGTGTGTGGGGGCAACGGGTGTTCGCGTACTAAAAAAAGGAAAAAAGGGCAAGTGTTAGGAAAAAAAAAAAGTTGCTGATTAGCGGTACAACGCTGATCAGCGGTGGGGCAGGCGATGCGCTAACAGTGGACGGACGCTAAAAAGTGCCGACCAGTCAGCGAACGCAGAAAAAAAAGTGGTGGTGAGGGGGCTAGTGGTGGTGGTGGGGGGGGGGGTTGGGGGGAGTGGTGGGGGGATGGGTGGAGGGGGTGGGGGGGCTGGTGGTGGTGGGGGGCTGGTAGGGGGGGGGCAAGTGGCAGGGGGGGGTCTGGGGTCTGATAGATGGATCAAAAAAAAGTTTTGTGTAAAAGTTAAAAGTTTTTTTTTTTTTTTTTTCCTAACTAACTTTTCCCTTCTTTCCCTGCCTAACGATGCCTCTCCCTCACTGACCCTAACCTACCTGGGTGGCGATGGGTGCAGGAGGGTGATGGATGGCGATTAGGGGGACACAGGAGCTGGTGCTGGACGATGCTGCCGGGTGCTCGTGCAGAACAGGAAGAGGAGGGGAGAGAGGAGCGCAGGAAGTTTGAATCTCGCGCCTCTCTCCCCTGCACCAATCAGCACCCTGGACAGCAGTGTTCAGCACCAGGGCCAGCACCGCCTCCTCAAATCCTCGGACTGCGATTGGTGGTGTATAATTACGCCACCGATCGCAGTCTTTTTCCGGTTCATCGGGTCACCGGACACCCGAATGGACCGGAAACGCAGAAAACCGCAGGTCTGAATTGACCTGCGGTTTTCTGCGATCGCCGATACGGGGGGGTCAAATGACCCCCCCCTGCGTTGTTACGGGATGCCGGCTGAATGATTTCAGCTGAAATCCCGTTCCGATTAACCCCCGCGGCGCCGGAATGCCGATTTTAAGTCAGGACGTACCGGTACGCCCTTGGTCCTTAAGGACTCGGGAAATAGGGCGTACCGGTACGCCCTGTGTCCTTAAGGGGTTAAAGGCATACAGTGATACAGGTGAATATAGAGAGATGAGCACTTCCACAATGGTAGCGCTCATTTCTCATGGCCCTGCCACTGCCTTGCTTGTCTCTAGATCTCGCTGCCTCACCTGGCCTTATTGGAGGTGCACCCCTGCCTATGCCTCTTGGAGCACCAGAGCTCTGTCCTGCAGCTCTTCCCCAGTCCTTTTATTGAATAGGACCAGGCGTCTTGCCTGTGCCGTAGTCTAAACTATCAGCACACATGCAGTGCATCTGGTGGTGCTTCCCCACCAGCGCAGTGAACAACTACGCAAGCGTTGATGATATCTACCTCCACACGAAGGGAGGAGAGGCTCGCCTTCATTCGGGTGGAGGATGCCTATACTAATTGAGGTGGCTTCCTTAGCATTGCAATTGGGCTGATGGATTTATGCTGGAAGCCGGGGCCTAACAAAGTCCACAAAGGCTCTTCAGTATTTTTGCCTGTTAGGATGTACCTTAAAGGGAAATTTTCATCTCAGACATTTATGGACCAAAGACTATCCACAGGATAAGCCATAAATTAAACTGAGATTAAACTCTTAGAACAGCATTGTAAGTGGCAGACAGATCTATTGTCTGCCACTTACAATACTGTTCTATCACCTCTCATGAGGCAGTTTAATCACACCTAATAGCTTCAGTCATGCAAATGCAATTAACAATCTATATCATTGAGGTCCTTGACCTCATGTTGATTATGATAAACAGATTATGCTGACTGAAGCACGAGTCACCAGCATTTAATGCCGGAGATTCCATGTACAAGTCATTCTAATTGAGAAAGCTAGTGAAATAACTACCGAAACGTCTTCAGAAGAGACAACAAGTCCAGTCTCTCTAACTTATTACTAGTGATATCCCACGACCTGGATGAATGAGAACTTTCAGAGATATATGTCTGTCATCCATGTGCCGTCCGCATCCATATATCCTTTCTGCAAATGATAGAACTTCATATTCCTGACCGTATTGCGGATAAGAATAGCCATTTATGGTGATAGGCGTGAAGAAAATGTGGATTGCACACAGAAGGTATTCATATTTTGCAAAGCCATGGTTTGTGGACCGTAATACCACACAGACACGAGGTCAAACTGTTGTAGAAAAATTTACATTTTACCATAAACAAAAATGCTGGAAAATAGAAGTTTTATTAGAAAAAGTATTTCACAGATTTTCGCTGGGATTTGAACCCTAGACCTTCCGTATAGCAGCCTGCAATCTTAAAGGGGTATTCTCATTACAGACAATGGGGGCATATTGCTAGGATATGCCCCCATCGTCTGATAGGTGTGGGTCCCACCTCTGCACCTACGCCGAGAACGGAGTAAGGAAAGTGGTGGCTGCAGGACTCCGGGTTTCCCTGGGTCTGGCCAACACCAAGCGCTCTCCCCATACAAGTAAATGGGAGCGCACCTCAGTAAGATATTCAGATCTTACTAAGGTGCAAGGCAAAATGACGCAAGAAAAATTATGGCTTTTACGGTTATTAATATGAGAAGGGCAGGTGGTTGGGGGGCCCTTCTGGATTACCTGTAAGGGGCCCCTACGTTCTGGAGCTACCATGACTTTTATCTTTCCACCGTGCTTACTTTACTAAAGGGTTTTTATTTTCTACACAACTTACAATATTCTATGAAAAACTCCCCATAGGTGATAGAGAACGGTCCGAGGCATCGAAACCTCCCTGCTTCTAAAGAGGATCCCTCCTTTACTTGTCAGGAGGCTGTCATCTCCCAACATGCTTTGCAAACACTGCAAATGGTATTCGTTACTAGAGATGAGTGAATTTCCGCTTATGAACTTCGTTTGGTGGTAAAAGGTGAATTGCGTTATGGATTCTGTTACCACGGACCATAACGCAATTCTATGACGGAATGCCTTTAGAGGCATTCCGTTATGCATTCCATTATAATAGCAGTCTATGGCCCACATAACGGATCCGTCCCGTTTCCGTTATGCAGGAGTGGACTCCCCTGCATAACGGAAATGGGACGGATCCGTTTGGCACCCCATAGACTGCTATTATGACAGAATGAAAAACGAAATGCCTCTAAAGGCAATCTGTTATGCATTCCATCATAGAATTGCGTTATGGTCCGTGGTAACGGAATACATAATGCAATTCACCTTTTACCAAAAAACAAAGTGTGAACAAATTTCAAAAAATGAAATTCGCTCATCTCTATTCATTACACACTGAGACATGACAGCTATTCCCAAAAAGAGCAGCTGATGACAATTACTGCTGATAATGAACATGTATCCCCCGCCCTATGCACTGCGCTGGAAGACAGTGGGAAAGAGCTGTTCCAGGAAAATATTAAAATTATTTGCCAATGCAAATCATGAATTATATAGCTGTTATATAGTAATATTCTTCTACGTAGGAGCAGTATTATAGTAGTTATATTCTTGTACATAGGAGCGGTATTATAGTAGTTATAGTCTTGTACACAGAAGCAGAATTATAGTAGTATATTATAGGCAGTATTGTAGTTGTTATATTATTGTACATAGGAGCGGTATTATAGTAGTTATATTGTTGTACATAGGGGCAGTATTATAGTAGTTATATTCTTGTACATAGGAGCAGTATTAAAGTAGTTATATTATTGTACATAGGAGCAGTATTATAGTAGTTATATCCTTGTACATAGCAGCAGTATTATAGTAGTTATATTCTTGTACATAGGAGCAGTATTATAGTAGTTATATTCTTGTATATAGGAGCAGTATTATAGCAGTTATATTCTTGTACATAGGGGCAGTATTATAGTAGTTATATTCTTGTACATAGGAGCAGTATTATAGTAGTTATATTCTTGTACATAGGAGCGGTATTATATTAGTTATATTCTTGTACATAGGAGCGGTATTATAGTAGTTATATTCTTTGTCAATTGTCTTTTTATTGAAAAGCATCAAGAAAAAAGGAGCAACATCCAATGATGAATAATTCCAATGTCAATACAAACAGTCTGAATTGCAGTTGACAAGTGCATAGACAATATACATAAGACATATGCAGGATGTACATTCCATGTCTAGTTCAGCAATAGCAGCAATTGACAGTCAAAGTGTAACCTGAGGTAGGCGTAGTAAACACGAACCGGTAGGGGGCAAGGGGGGGGGGTTAGGGGGGAGGGGGGCAGTGGAAGGGGGGGGATACAAAATGTCCTTAGAACTGGACAGATACGGTCTCTGGCTGTTGAGATATGTTTTGATGAATCCAAAGAAAGGAAGACATATGACGTCTTTCGTTCCCAATAATGTGTCTGACACAACTACGGGGCTCGTATAGGTTTGTGGTCAGTCAACAATCGCTAAATGCTGAAGTACCATTCGCCTGTCTATAGGCAACCCAGGGGGCCCATAACTTCTTGTGCTTCTCGTGAGATCTAAGTTCCCATCCCGCCAGTTCCTCCATACGGTGTATATGGTCCAGTTTATTTAACCACTGGGAGATTGTGGGGGGATCCGAACTCAGCCACTTTTGGGGTATGAGTAAACGTGCAGCCTGGATCAGGTGAGTAGGGAGTTTGTTCTTTGACGGTGATAGGTCCTTTGTGGGGAGCCATAAAAGAACCAGTTGGGGGGTTAGTGTCAGGTTAATTTTTAGCATTTCATTAATAATCCGGGAGACATTGTCCCAATAACCTCTAATTTTAGGGCAGGACCAGAAAATGTGTAGAAGAGTGCCACTTTCCTCCCCGCACCTCCAGCACCTGTCATGGTCACTCAGGCCACTAAGAAATAGTTGTTTGGGGGTAAGATACCACTGTGTGAGGACCTTATATGAATGCTCTTGGATCTTCACACAACGCGAGAAGCCATGCGAGTGCGCATGCATGCGGAGAATGTCCGTCTCAGAGAAAGTAGTCTGAAGATCAGAGGCCCAGGTATGAACATATTGTGGGGTTATGCGGCGATGGGGTGAGGTCAAGGCCATATATGTGTTAGATATCAATTTGCGTTGAGGGGAGGGGGGGTTTGCTAACTTTTCAAACCATGTTGAGTTCACTACACACGGTTTCTGTGCAAGTAGTTGTTTCCCAGCAGCATTTACAGATATTAGGTCTAGAAAGTTGGCTGCCTTCCAGACCAGGCTGAGTGGGTGTTGCTCCGACAGGGTGCCTCTTGCTTTCTCTATAAATTCGGCCGTGGAGAAACCTCTTACTCTGTGCCAAATCTGAGAGACCTGGGTACCTGAGGGCTGGATAGTGTATGGTATAAGGTCTGCTGGCATCGCCCCGGGAGGGTTTTGTAGGAGCCCGTAGGCCTTGTTGAGCTGTTTAATGACCAGACTGGTGCCCTTTAGGAGTGCATGGGAATGAAGTGACGTATTTGATTGGCCCCATAAAGCTGCCTTCTGCTGTTGGGTAAGCTGCACTAGTTCCAGTTCCGTGCCCAATGTGTTGTAGGCAGGGGAATGGAGCTGCAACCACCTCTTCAGGTGTATGGCCCTATAATATGCTTGGACATCTGGCAGTGCTATACCTCCGTGACCACGCCCCAGTACGAGCCTCTGGTGAGGGGCCCTAGCCTTCTTTCCACCCCACAGGTAAGTCGCAAAAAGCCTACGGAGCTTTGTAAAGTACGAGTTAGGCAGGAATATTGGCAACATCTGTAGTACGTACATAACTTTTGGAAGGACAAAAGCTTTTAGGATATTTTTCCTTCCTAACCAGGAGGAGTATGGGAGGCGAAGTGATTGGAGCAGTTTTTGGACCTCTGCTATTAGGGGAGTATAATTGAGCCGGAAAAGGTCGTCCATGGACGCGGGGATCTTGACCCCCAGATAGGAGACACACAAGGATTGCCATTTGAAGGGCGTAGTGGCTTTCAAAATGGCTATGGAGCTCACCGGGGCATTAACATTTAGTGCTTCTGACTTGGAATAGTTCATTTTGTAGTTTGATAGCCTACCGTATTCTTCAAATAGCTTCAAGAGATGCGGGAAGGCCTCGACCGGGTTGGAGACCATGATCAGTAAATCGTCGGCATAAGCCACATTGATATATTCTGCGCTGCTATTTCCTGTTAACACCCCCCTAATATCCGCATGCTCCCTAATGGCCTGGAGAAGGGTCTCCATGACCATTATATACAGGGCTGGGGATAGGGGGCAGCCCTGACGTGTCCCGTTACATATAGGGAAGGACGGAGACAAAGTACCGTTGATCCTAATTTTTGCACTCGGACCTTTATATAGGGACATGACAGCCTCCTGAAATCTTGTCGGGATTCCAAACCGCGACATTGTCCTCCTCATAAAGTCCCAGCTCACCCGGTCGAAGGCCTTCTCCGCATCTACACTAAGAAGCGCTAAGGGGAGGTTTTTCTTTTTGGCCCACTGTATTGCAGTAATCAACCTACAGGAATTGTGATTCCCTTCCCTCCCTGGAACAAAGCCAGATTGGTCGGGGTGGATGAGTTTGGGGAGCAGACAACTCAGCCGTGTCGCTAGGATTTTGGCCCATATTTTTATGTCTACATTAAGTAGCGAAATTGGCCTATAGCTACCGCAGAGAAGGGGGTCTTTCCCAGGTTTTGGGAGTATGGTAACTGTGGCCTCCAAAGACTGCTTATGTAAGGTTTCCCCATTCAGGAGTGCATTGCACCACGTCACCAGATGGGGTATCAGAACATCAGGGAATTTCTTATAATAGCCCACCGGGAATCCATCCGGGCCGGGGCATTTACCTGCGGGCATAGAAGACAGTATGGTTTTCACTTCTAATTCAGTGACTGGTTCTAGCAAGGTATCACCTTCCTGGGAGGTTATCTGGGGTAAACTAAGGCCTCTCAGAAACAAGTCCGTTGCCTCTTGCAATGAAGGGTCTGGGTGGTCTGGGTCTGATAGGCCATAGAGTTGCCTGTAGAATTCCTGGAATTCCTCTGCAATATCAGCTGTTTTATGCAGCATACTTCCATTTCTGGATTTGATGTTGGGAATGAACATGGAGTCTCTCCTTTGTTTCGTGAGGGAAGACGTTAACTTAGATCCCTTGTCCCCGTGGGAATAATGTTTATATTGGGCGTATTGGTAGGCTTTAGCATTTTGAATGTTTAAGTGGTCCTTTAGCTGTGATCTCAGCCTGTTCAGTTCGGTCTGAGCTTCTATTGCTTTAGATCTTTTATGGACCGCTTCTTTGTCTGCTATCTGGGCCAAGAGATCTTGTAGGATCCTTTGTTTCTCTTTCTTGACTCTACTGCCTAAGGCTATTAATTCTCCCCGGATGACCACCTTATGTGTCTCCCAAAGTGTCGTCTGGGGTATACCCGGTGTTGCATTGGTCACAAAAAAGTCCCTAAGTTTTTGCTCTAGGGCTAGGGCGTCTGCCCGCCTGTCTAACAACGTCTCGTTTAAGCGCCACTGTCTGACTGAGGCTGGAAGGCTGGAGAATCTGAGGGCAGCAGATACTGGGGCGTGGTCAGAGACGGTAACAACACCTATGTCTGCCGAGTCCACCATATCCACGGCGTTACTGGACAATAATATGTAATCTAATCGTTTGTGCGATTTATGCGGTGCCGAGAAAAAAGTGAAGTCCCTAGTATCCGGGTGGGCCAGTCGCCAGACATCTAGCAGGTTCATATCTGAAATGTATCTGTTTATACATCCTAGTACTGACTGGTTCAATTGGGAGGAGCCGTCAGAGGCATCAATGATGGGTTCAAAGTGACATTGAGGTCTCCCCCCAACTATCCTGATCCCCTTCCGCGAACAACTCCAATTTACTCAGAGTGGTCCTCAACCATCTTTTCTGACCACGGTTGGGGCTATATAAACTGGCAAGTGTAACCTTTTGCGTGCCAATGAGGCCCTTCACGAAAACGAAGCGGCCCTCAGGGTCCGTCAGCTTAGATGTCAATGTGAATGGTACTTTTTTAGAAATAGCAATACCCACCCCTCTCTTTGCCTTTTCAAAAGCACTAAAATACCAGTGCTGGAAGTATGGGTTTGGAATTTTAGGAATATGTGTCTCTTTAAAATGCAGCTCCTGAAAGAAGCAGATATCTGTGTTATTCTTTTTTAGCAGACGGATGACCTGAGAGCGCTTTTGTGGGGTGTTAAAGCCCCTGACATTGTATGTTGTACATTTAATTGACGACATCATTGTGAGAATAGGGTATCCTTCGGAACCGGAGAACTCCAGTTGTGCACATCGACCGTATCTAGGGAGTGAACTAATAACATCACAACTAAAGATTCTGTCAACATGACAGATAGAACAGTGCAATGGCTCCCATGCCAGCAACACTGCAGCGGATCTATTGGCTGCAGTGAAGCGGGCGTGAACAGCCATGCAATCAGGCACATGTACCAGGTCTGCGCCAAGACGATCCCTGGTAGGTAGGGGGGGTACAAAGTGGAACCATATCATCATAATGGCGTCCAAATTGCGCCACCCGCTAAACTGGTGCGAAATAGCACCTTGCATATTTGGTCCAAACAGTTAAGCATGAAAGGAACAGTGGTAAGGCAGAATATCTGCCTTGTTGGCACCAACAAAAACAGGGGCTATGCAATGCAAATAAGATACATGTATACTTGCGGATTATAGCTTGCAAAAGTCAAGTAAGAACTTGTCCCACTCTGGTAATTGCAGAAAAACACAACAGAGATGCAGCAAGACATCTATATAGATTCCAGGACTTCAAGTGTCTCTAGACCTGTGCTGGTTCCTCTTCCTCTGTGGGGCTGGAAGCCATCCTGAAGCCTCTGGAAGTTCTGGCAGCTGTGTTCCAATCTCTGCAGACGGCAGCCATGATGGCACATCTAATGGATCTGTTTGAAGCAGCTCCCAGGCTGCTTGGAGATCTTGTGGCAGGCGAATGGTGCAGCGCTTCCCATCTACAGCGAATGTGAGGCCAAAGGGGAATAACCACTTGTATGGCACTTTGTGATGGCGCAGGTGATCAGTGAGGGGCCGCAGCGCCCTCCGTTTATTCAGTGTGGAGGATGCCAGATCTTGATAGATGGAAATCTTAGCACCTTCATGCAGGATTTCTTTCCTGTTTCTGGCGGCTTGCATTAAGGCAGCAGTGTCTACATACCGCAGGAGACCGCATACCACGTCTCTGGGGTTCTCCTTCTCTTTCGGTTTTGGCCGGAGCGCTCTGTGGATGCGCTCTATCTGGACATCGGCTGCACTGGAACTTCCCAGGAGTAAGGAGAAAATGGCGCCGGCAGCTTCTGGTAAGCTTTCATGAGGGATGCTTTCAGGTAGGCCGCGGATCCGGAGGTTCTTCCTCCGATTTCTATTCTCCTGGTCTTCAATGAGAGAGTATGCAGTATCTAGCGAGGCTGCCAGAGCCATGGTATTATCGCTTGCTGCTCTGATGTAATTCGTGATGACCGTCTGGTCATGTTCCAGCGTTTCCACCCTCCCGCCGATGTGTTTCAGATCTGCTTTTATTTCTTGCAGGTCCTGTACTATAGGGGTAAGGGCCGCTGTCAATGCCTGCTGTATAAATCTTCTGGACACCGGAGCGGTGCTTTGAGGTGCAGGGCTTGTCTCGAGGCTTGTATCCTCCTCTCCCTCCGATTCTCTGCTCCATTCATCTGCTTCCGGCGGCGCCATCTTAGGACCGGCCGGTGCAGGAGCTGGCGGTTTTTTGTTGAGATATTTCTCCATGTTGGAGGGTCTGCGCTCCGGTTTGCAGGCTTCTGGTTTCTCACCGGGTATATATCTGCCAACTTTTCCCATTCTGGGGTGGTTTGGACCGCTAAATTTACCAGTTAGCAAGGTGGTATGAAGGAGAGCTCTCCTACATGCGTCCGGCCAGGTCTGCAGCCAGGCTCCGCCTCTATAGTAGTTATATTCTTGTACATAGGGGCAGTATTATAGTAGTTATATTCTTGTACATAGGAGCAGTATTATAGTAGTTATAGTCTTGTACATAGGAGCAGTATTATAGTAGTTATATTCTTGTACATAGGGGCAGTATTATAGTAGTTATATTCTTGTACATAGGGGCAGTATTATAGTAGTTATATTCTTGTACATAGGAGCAGTATTATAGTAGTTATATTGTTGTACATAGGAGCAGTATTATAGTAGTTATATTCTTGTACATAGGAGCAGTATTATAGTAGTTATATTCTTGTACATAGGAGCAGTATTATAGTAGTTATATTCTTGTACATAGGAGCAGTATTATAGTAGTTATATTCTTGTACATAGGAGCAGTATTATAGTAGTTATATTCTTGTACATAGGGGCAGTATTATAGTAGTTATATTCTTGTACATAGGAGCGGTATTATAGTAGTTATATTCTTGTACATAGGGGCAGTATTATAGTAGTTATATTCTTGTACATAGGAGCGGTATTATAGTAGTTATATTCTTGTACATAGGAGCAGTATTAAAGTAGTTATATTATTGTACATAGGAGCAGTATTATAGTAGTTATATTCTTGTACATAGGAGGCAGTATTATAGTAGTTATATTGTTGTACATAGGAGCAGTATTATAGTAGTTATATTGTTGTACATAGGATCAGTATTATAGTAGTTATATTCTTGTACATAGGAGCAGTATTATAGTAGTTATATTCTTAACCAAATCTCTTTTTATTGAGATAGCAAATAGTTAGAAAGTGCCACATTACAGCATCCGCCATACGCAGATGGCATCAGAATAGTGCAATCAAATATAACAACAGTCAAACAAATGAGGGGGGAAATAAACACACATAGACAAACAGGACAACGGACAGGGACAAAGAAGTCACATACAAGAAGAAGGGAGAGGGAGGGGGGGAGGAAGGCAGGTCCAATAATGGCGGTGTCGGACAGATCATGACAGGGTCGTTCACGACGCCGGGTGACGATAGGCTTTCCAGGGACTCCATATGTCCAGAAAACGAGGGTGAGTGTGAGATTCCCAGTGAGCCAGTTCTTCAAAACGACATATCTGATCCGCTTTCTCTTGCCACATCAGCAGCGTAGGTGCAGAGTCGTTCTTCCACAGCAGAGGTACCAGCAGGCGGGCAGCAGTTAGAAGTAGCGTTGGTAGGTTGTTCTTAGAAGGGGTGAGGGACATATTGGGGCACCAAAGCAGGACTAATTGCGCATCTAAACTTATAGGGGAGCCACAAATGCGCCCGATTAGGCTCTCAATCTGTGTCCAGAAGGGACGGATTAGACTGCAGGACCACCATATGTGAGATAGGGATCCCTTCTCTCTTCCACACCTCCAGCACCGATCTGGTATTTCGTGATTAAGATTATGGAGGAATTCAGGCGTTTTGTACCAACGTGTAAGTAGCTTAAAGGAATTTTCCTGTATTTTGATACAACGACTGAATCCGTGAGAATTGGAGAGGATAAATGCTTTTTCGGGTTCTGAGAGTCGGTACGAGAGCTCCTTCTCCCAGGCCACTAAAAAGGATAGTACTGGGGGTGTGGAAGAGAGTAACTCCTTGTAGAGAGTCGACAAGGGCTTCTTCGGGGGGATCGGCATATCTAGTTTCTTTTCCAACCAGGTGGATTCTTCCGTGCAGAAGGGAGGGAGTTTCAAAATCGCAATATCTTTGCGAAAGGCAGCAAGAGCCAAGAAGGATTGCTTTTGAACCTCAGGTAAGGCCCGAATCGTGTCCCATGCCAAGTCCCCACTCGCAGATGCAACCTCCTGTAGTGTGTGGTTAGACAACTGATACCAAACACCTGAAGGGGCAGTGGTCTCGGGATGAACTAAGTTTTGTAATAAGTGCAAAGGGAGGTGGGGACTTGGGAATCTCAGATCTTTAGATCTATAGATTTTAGCCCATTCAACGAGCATGCCCTTCCAAATGGGGGAGGCAAAGGAATGCGAGGGCGTACAGCTACGGACCCCCCACAGGACGAGATAGTCTTTATATGTAACTAGGCCTCGCTCTAGAGCTGTGCATAGGTTTGGGGGGCTTCGGGAAAGAAGAGAGAAGCACCTATTCAGGTGCGTGGCAGTGTAATACAGGTGGACATCGGGAAGGCCGAAGCCACCAAACCTCTTTTCCCTCGTCAATGTGGAATAAGCTATCCTAGATGGTTTGTTCGTCCAGAGGAAAAGGGAGAATCTCCGACGCAACTCTGTAAAGTACGAGCGCGGGAGCCATATGGGCAACGTCTGCAGCAGGTATAGGAGTTTGGGGACAATGAAGGTCTTGAGATAATTCTTCCTGCCTATCCATGAAATGAAGGGAAGTTTAACCGACTGTAGATGGGATTTAATTGAGTTGAGCATAGGGGTATAATTAAGGCTGTAAAGGTCATTCAGATTCGCAGAGATGTGAATACCCAAAAATGTGATGTCCCGAGCGGCCCAAGTGAAGGGGGTGGAGCGTTTAAGCGACGCAACAAGAGCGGGTTTACAGGTGACATTCAGGGCAAGGGATTTGCTATAGTTGATCTTGAAATTGGAGACCCAACCAAATTCTTCAAATATAGAGTGTAGCCGGGGGAAGGATTTCTCAGGGTTGGTGGTCATAATAAGGAGGTCGTCTGCAAATGCCGCCGTGAGGTGAGTGTGGGAGGCTCTCTGGAGACCTTCAATATCGGGATCTTGCCTGATTTTGCACAGGAGAGTTTCCATGACTATCACAAAAAGCGAGGGGGAGAGAGGGCAACCCTGCCTAGTGCCATTAGTAATGGCAAAGGCGGGTGAGAGAGTGCCGTTGACTTTGACCCTGGCAGAGGGGGCTGAGTACAGAGAGAGAATAGCGGAAATGAGTTGGTCAGGAAAGCCAAATTTCGACAGAGCCAGTGACATATACTGCCAGCTCACTCTGTCAAAAGCTTTCTCTGCATCAGTGCTCAGCAGAGCTAGCGGAGTAGAGGTGGACCGTGCCCAGTTCATGAGATGAAGGAGGCGAACAGTATTCTCATTACCCTGTCTGCCAGAGACAAAGCCAACTTGTTCTTTGTGAATAACATCCGGGAGAACTCTTTGAATCCGTTGAGCCAGGATCTTAGCCCACCATTTAATGTCCGTGTTTAGTAGGGAGATAGGGCGGTAGCTGCCACATTGCAACGGGTCTTTATTCTCCTTATGAATAATGGTGATATGGGCTGTGAGTGACTGGGCAGGGAGGTGGCCACCACCCAGGAGATAATTACATAGGGAGCTAAATTGAGGGGCTAGAACAGATTTAAAAGTTTTATAATAAGAGATGGTGAAACCATCAGGGCCGGGACTACGACCGGAGGGGATAGTGGCTAGAACTTTCAGGACTTCTGGGCCGGAGATGGGAGCTAATAGTTGGGAGGACTGATCCGGGGATATAGAGGGAAGCTGAAGGGAGGAGAGGAACCTACTCGAGGCCTCCGCGATGGAACAGGGAGATGAACCAGGAGGGGCCGGGAGGTTGTAAAGGTCTTCGTAAAAGGCACAAAATGCTTTGGCTATCTCAGGGGTGGATTTAAGGTGGTTGCCCGCCGCATCTTTGATTGCCGGAATGAAGGAGTCAGAAAATTGTTGTTTAGTTAGCGCCGCCATAAGTTTGTTCCCTCTGTCGCCATGTGCGTAGGATTTGAAGCGCGCACGAAGGAGTAACTTAGCCGAGGTAACGTTTAACATATCTTTTAATTGAAATCGCGCGACCGAAAGCTCCTCCGCAAGGCTTAACGCTTGGGATTGCTTATGGCTGAGCTCGAGAGTGGCGATACGGGATAGAAGGGTGGACATGGCCTGGGCTCTCTGTTTTTTAAGATGGGAGCCGAGAGCGATAAGCTCTCCACGGATCACGGCCTTGTGGGTTTCCCAGATTACAGCCGGGGAGGGAGGGGAGGGACCTGCGGTGTTAGTACTAAAGAACTCCTGGAGGGAGGTGGCTATCTTCTCAGAGGACGCCTGGTCCTGGATGATGGTCTCATTGAGACGCCAGTTCCATTCCCGTGTAGGAAGAGTGGACAGCGAAACTGTCAGAAAGACAGGGGCATGGTCCGACAACGTGATGTTGCCTATTCGGGTGTTTACAATTTGTTTGACATGCTCAGAGGAGAGAAAGACATAGTCTAATCTGTGGTGTGAGGACTTGGCATGGGAGTAGAACGAGTAATCACGACCCGTGGGGTTCAGGGCACGCCAGGTGTCAATAACACCTAGTTTACGCAGAGCCACCTTCAGGCGTCTAAGACGGACATGAGTGATAGCCGATTTCCCCGAGGAGGAGTCCAGGAGCGGGTCTAGGGTCACATTAAAATCTCCCCCCAGAATTACCATACCCTGTTTGAATGCAGCCAGCGCAGCGAGGGTCTGAACCAGCCATGCAACCTGTCCCCTATTAGGCGCGTAAATATTAGCCAGTGTAACCGGTGTGCCTGCTATAGAGCCCTTCACAAATAAGTATCGGCCATCAGGATCCGAGGAGGAGGCTGCAACCGCAAAGGGTACTTGCTTGTGAATGGCAATACTGACACCCCGGCTAGCGGAGGTCTGCGCACTGTGGAACCACTGATTGAACTTTTTGGAAGGAAGATTGGGAATCTTACCTGCCCGGAAATGTGTTTCTTGAAAAAAGGCTATTGAGACTTTGTCTTTTTGTAGTAAGGAAATCACCTGGGATCTTTTGCACGGCTCGTTCAGGCCCCGGACATTAAGGGAGGAAACTATAAGAGAAGCCATTTTAAGTCAGTAGGAAAGCACATATAGGCTAGCAATCATAATCTGAGCGAACCAAGAAAGAGCATTAGGATGGGATAAGAGCACACAAAAGGGGAAACACATGAGGGCAAAAGAAGGTAGACAATAAGGCAAACAGTAAATCATAATCACATAATGCAGAACTAAGAGCTCCACGGAGCGCCTGGGAATCAGAGGATCCTTTCTCATCACGGACTGGTGCCGGGATCCATCAGGCGGGGGGTCTCGTAGAGCTAGGAGAGGCCATGAAAAGGCCATCAGGTAACAAGGAAGTCAGTGAGGGAAACATCGGCAAACAAGTCCCCTGTGCAGAGGGGGTGGGAGGGGAGAGGTAGATAACATTCAGGAAGGTGAAGTCCTCAGGGAGGTGAACAAAGGCCTGGATACATCCAGAAAGGCCTTGTCAAAAGGCTAGACGGCTCCGATGCATGTCCTGAACAGTATAACAGGAGAAAACTGTAACTTTCGGAGGTCCACTTCAGGAGAACACCGGAACTGTGAACGGCAAAAATGGTGGCCATCTTAGCAGAGAAGCTTCAGCGATGAGGAGAGCGACCCGCAGCAGCGGAGGCCTGAGAACTCTGACTGGGTCGGGATTTCTTCCCGGCAGGCACAAGGGACCAGGTGTCTGCAGTCGGAGGCGAGGGTACAGGATCTCCCTGGTCTGCCGGCATCCAGGACGGAATTTCAATCGGAGCGATACCCAGTGGGACCCAGGCCCCGGATAAGTCCTGAGGCGTGCGTATGGTGATCTGCCGCCCGTTTTTGATGACGGCCAAGCCAAAGGGGTACAGCCAGCGAAACTGGGTCCCGGAAGATTTAAGAACTTCAAGAAGCGGACGCAAAATACGTCTCTTTGCCAGCGTGGAAGGTGCCAAGTCCTGAAAGAACTGCAGCTGCGAGCCTTCATATTCCAGGCGGTCTGCCTCTCTACTGGCTTTCAGCAGAGCCGCAGTGTCCACAAAACTGAGGATACCGCAGACAACATCTCTCGGAGGGTCTGAAGCCTTTGGCTTGGGGCGAAGAGCGCGATGTATGCGTTCAATGACAATATTTGCTGCTCTTTCTGGATTTAAAAGATTCGCGAATATTTCTTTCGCGATTTTTTCAAGAACTTCCGATGCGAATATTTCAGGGAGGCCGCGGATGCGAATATTACGTCTACGGCTGCGATTCTCCTGATCTTCAATTCGCAGGAGGGCCTCGTTAAGAAGATCTTTATGCGATCCAAGGGTGGAGCAGGTTTCCTCACCGAAGCGAATAATCGCATCTTGCGAGCTTTCCAGCGCAGCGACTCTCTGGCCGATGGATCGGAGATCGGTCTTTATTTCAGTCAAGTCCTGCTTCAGGGGAGCCAGCGCAGAGTCCAGAATTTTGCGAAGGATCGCTTTTGAAAGGTTCATTCCCCGCTTGCGATTTTTATATTCGGAAGCATCCGAAATACTTCCCGCTTCCGAAAATTCATCCGCATCGGAATGAAGAGAAGGAGCCGGCGCCATCTTAGGTGTCCCTGCAGCGGTGCCCTTGGCAGCTTTTCTCAGGAATTGCTCCATGTCAGGCTGTTTGGAGCGGCTCACAGGTGGGTCAGCAGGTTCCCTGGGGCGATCTCTCCCCACTTTGCCCATTTTAAGCTTCTGAAAGGTGCTATAAAAGGGGGTTTGTGCCGGTTAGGATGAGGAGCTCAGTCACCAGCAGCCATGCAGCTCAGCGGCCAAACTCCGCCCCCCCATAGTAGTTATATTCTTGTACATAGGAGCAGTATTATAGTAGTTATATTCTTGTACATAGGAGCAGTATTATAGTAGTTATATTCTTGTACATAGAAGCAGTATTATAGTAGTTATATTCTTGTACATAGGAGCAGTATTAAAGTAGTTATATTATTGTACATAGGAGCAGTATTATAGTAGATATATTCTTGTACATAGAAGCAGTATTATAGTAGTTATATTCTTGTACATAGGAGCAGTATTAAAGTAGTTATATTATTGTACATAGGAGCAGTATTATAGTAGTTATATTCTTGTACATAGGAGCAGTATTATAGTAGTTATATTCTTGTACATAGGAGGCAGTATTATAGTAGTTATATTCTTGTACATAGGAGGCAGTATTATAGTAGTTATATTCTTGTACATAGGGGCAGTATTATAGTAGTTATATTCTTGTACATAGGAGGCAGTATTATAGTAGTTATATTCGTTGTACATAGGATCAGTATTATAGTAGTTATATTCTTGTACATAGGAGCAGTATTATAGTAGTTATATTCTTGTACATAGGGCAGTATTATAGTAGTTATATTCTTGTACATAGGAGGCAGTATTATAGTAGTTATATTCTTGTACATAGGAGCAGTATTATAGTAGTTATATTCTTGTACATAGGAGCAGTATTATAGTAGTTATATTCTTGTACATAGGAGCAGTATTATAGTAGTTATATTCTTGTACATAGGAGCAGTATTATAGTAGTTATATTCTTTGTACATAGGGGCAGTATTATAGTAGTTATATTGTTGTAATATTAGAGTAATATTAGTAGTAGTAGTTATTTTCTTATACATTGAGGGTGGTAATATAGTACAGCACATTAAAACACAGTCTCTGGTATAGTTAAAGTGGAGCTGTCATCTCTCCTGAAATGTGTGTTTTAGCAAGTACTTGCATCCCCCTTGTAATAACAATTCTTGAGCATATTTTCTTCTGACTCTATAATGTGCCGTTTCCTTATTATTCCTACTAGAAATTATGAAATAATTACTGTCAGTTTACATTGAAGATCCAAATAGGTGTCACCAATGCTGTCAGTGACACCTGCCCAGCTGGTAACACCCGGATGGATTTCTTTCGCTGATCATTCATAAACTTCTAGAAGGAATAACAGAGCAATGGCACAACATAAAGTCATAAGAACAGATGCTCCAGAATTGTTCTTACATGGGGAATGCAAGTAATCACTAAAACAGACATGTCAGGAGAGGGGACAGGTCCTCTTTAAATAAACAGGTGGCAAGGGTCCCCAATGTGTCCGGCATGCAGCACATCACCCTCTGTGAATACACAGCGAAAATGCAAAAGAGCAAAGATTTCCTGTTTGCTGCTTATGTAAATGTGATGCTCCGCACTGAATCTGGCCCTTATTTGTATTTAACTTCACAACCTAAGGTAAGCCAGCCCATAAATTACCATGAATATGGGTCTTACAACCCGGCGCGACATAGGAGAAGTGAATGGTAACGCTGTTTTTGACTATGGATGGGTGTATAGTTGGATGTGCTATGCAGCTGCACATACCAGGTCACATCTGTCCACCCGCCTCCCATCTGTTGACATTTATCTTTTTCATGTCCCTTGTCCAATGTATCCGGGGGGGGGGCTCAAAGAAAATGAAATGATTTGCAAAATATAATCAGTCAGCTGCAGAGCTTAAAATGCGTAGACAGAAATGTCTGATATAGAAGGCGAAGCGATCAATGACGGCAAAATTAAATTATTTGAACTTCTTGTCCCTTTGCTCCATTGTGAATAGTAAATTGTTCTGGCAAAGAAATTGGTTTAGCAAAAAAATGTTAATTCGTTTATGAAGTAGGGGAATCATAAACTGCAAAAAATGGCCTGTGCATGCTGTAAAGATGCATATATATACGGGCTAAGGCAGAATCCATTAATCCAGAAACACTGATAATCAGGCAATAAAATTGTAATAGGAAGTTCAATTTCAAAAGATTACCAGCAGAACACTGGGAAGGGAGAACCAACTAGAAATAGTAGCGTAAAGTTCAGGTGGCGCACTCTACGGGTTCTTTGGATGGCGCAGATTTATATTAAGCCTTACTATACATTATATACACCTGTTCCGTCCACAAGAGCGCACTGTACTTTAAAACATAACCACATATTTACATAGGCCATACGCTTGGCAGTTGCAATCACTCAGCATAAGGGTATAGTATTCTTGGTGGTTACAGTCTCTTAAAAGCACAGTACACTTATTGCTTTCATGTCTGTAGTCCATCGTACTGGTTTACACGAAGAGGTATTATTTCTGAACCCCTTCCCAACCAGCACCGTACATGTATGGAGTTTTGGAAGACTTTAAAGATGACGCCTGCTAGCAAGCATGGCGAGCGCCATAGTCGCTGGGGGCCTAATGTTCCCAACCAGCGGTAATGCCGATCGCAGACTTTGAGCCCTTCAGGTGCCGGGGTTAAAATGACCATGGCATCTGAAAGGGCTAAAAACCTGGAAGTGCCAGCTTCTGAGTGTGTTCTGACTCCCTCCGGCGAGGATCGGGGGAGCCGGATGCAGTGGGCGGCAGCCTCTGTCTTCCTGAGTTACAAGAGGCTTCCACACATTAGTCACTATGGAGCTCCTGCCTGTGGCAGGGCTCCATAGGAACGTAGTAAAATCTTCATAGACTCCAGTGCTAATGCATTAGAGTCTACGATAGGAGTCAGCGACCTTCGGCACTCCAGGTGTAGGTGTGGTGAAACTGCAACTCCAAGCATGCACACTTGATTGGCCATAGAAGTGAGTGGAGCATGCTGGGAGTTGTAGCTTCACAACAGCTGGAGTGCCGGAGGTTGTTGATCCCTGGTCTATGAGAACAGCAATTGTTGGGAAGTGTAAAAAAAATGTTTTTAAAAATAAAAAAAATATTAAAATTTAAATCACCACTCTTTCCCCAAAATAAAAATAAAAATACATAAACAATAAAAAAAAATACACCGTATGCAAAAACGCCTGTACTATTAAAATATTCAAATATTTATTTCATACGGCAAATGGCGAAATGGGAAAAAATCTAAATGGACGATTCAGCGTTTTTGGGATGCTTCATCTACCTCCAAAAATTTAAAAAGTGATCAAAAAGTCATGCACACCCCAAAATGGTATCGATGAAAAGTAAAGATCACCCCGCAAACAAATGAGCCGCACTGGAGGCTGTATTGGCGGCCACAATAGTCGTCACGTAACTTTCTAAGAAAGAGATAGAATTTAACAACGTGACAGATCAGGTGAACTCGAGATCTTAATTTTACAGGTATTTTTTTTTTATCTAAAAACTGTACATTAGGTTGAAAAGCTCATTACGAAAAATACATTTTCCTGCCGCTTAATATTTTTTAGGTCCATAACACAAGTCTGTTTGATTAGAAGCTGCACACAGCAACCTCTGAAAATAATGGAAAAGCTTGTAGCCCGAGGTGTAGACTGGAGTCTATGTTCATTCTAACGAGTCCGGCCTCTTAGGGAATTTTCTATCTCACTACGGCCAAGTTGAGCCACAGGCTGCTCTTTGTATTTTAGGTTCTGAAATAATTGGTCATTTATGTAGCCAAAAATAAACACGTAAATGGAGGTTAATATTTATCGATCCTCAGTTTACTGAATTCTGAATAATCCCACGTTGTCACTTTCAGGAAGGGGGGGGGGGTATTGGGGTATTTCAGGGTGCAGGTAAGCTAATGTGTATGTCGAATCCATATTAATCAGGTTGTAAGCTATGAATTATCTAGACACCCCTAGGACTACAGACACTTATAACAAAGTGATCTGGTGTCAGGCTGACAACTGAGAGAGGGTAAGGCTCTTCTAGATCCAGTTTAACCATGAATGAGCATGGAAAGATGGTCTGGGGAAGTCATAATCAAAGTCATATTAAAGGAAATTCATTACCATATTTAGTCAGGAAATAACCCATTGACTTCTATGGTAGAGTGTTGTGGGCGTGCTCTGTGCAGGAAGAGGGAGGAGCTGAGCTGAGCTGCTCCATGGTAAAGTTCTTCTACATTCAGTTTAACAAATACAGTACAGTATGTATGAGCATGGAAAAGACGGCATAGTGAATTTATCATCAATGTCATACCGTATTAGAAATGTATTACGCCTTCAGTCACTAAATAACCCATTGACTTCTATGGTAGAGTGTTGTGGGCGTGCTCTGTGCAGGAAGAGGGAGGAGCTGAGCTGCTCCATGGTAAAGCTCTTCTACATTCAGTTTAACAAATACAGTACAGTATGTATGAGCATGGAAAAGACGGTATAGTGAATTTATCATCAATGTCATACCATATTAGAAATGTATTACGTCTTCAGTCAGGAAATAACCCATTGACTTCTATGGTAGAGTGCTGTGGGCGTGTTCTGTGTCGGCAGAGGTAGGAGGAACTCATCTACTCCATGGTAAAGCTCTTCTAGATTCAGTGTAACTCACAGATGTACGTACAGTATAAATGAGCATGGAAAAGATGGTATAGTGAATTCATCATCAGTCCTATTAAAGGAAATGTATTACCATATTAATTAGGAAATAACCGATTCACTTCTATGGGAGAGTGTTGTGAGCGTGCTCTGTGCCGGGAGAGGTAGGAGGAACTGAGCGGCTCTAATAGTCAATTGAGGATAGTGTGATCCTGAATGATGTTCCTCAAGCTTTATTAATAGAGGTGTTACCTTTTATTGTAATCCTGCTTGTGATAATCATAAGATGACTGCTGGCCCTACACACAATGTACCCAGCACAAGCTGAGAAGTTATGTTTAGTGAGAGAGAATTGTAAAAATGAGAAAGGAGGAGAGGTTTGCATTTATGTAATGCCCACACTCCAGGAAGATATAAGTGAAGGCAATGAACACGTGGAGTCCCTGTGGGTAGAAATACATGATGGAAAAACCAATAATAAAATACGGATAGGAGTTCGTTATAAATCACCTAATATACCAGAGTCCACAGAAAATCTATCTACTACTTGGATTCTTTACGGTAAGAGCAGTGAGACTATGGAGCTCTCTGCCTGAGGAGGTGGTGATGGTGAGTACAATAAAGAAATTCAAGAGGGGCCTGGATGTATTTCTGGAGTGTAATAATATTACAGGCTATAGCTACTAGAGAGGGGTCGTTGATCCAGGGAGTTAGGCCTCATGCACACGACCGTTGTGTGCATCCGTGGCCGTTGTGCCGTTTTCCGTTTTTTTTTCGCGGACCCATTGACTTTCAATGGGTCCGTGGAAAAATCGGAAAATGCACCGTTTTGCAGCCGAAGCCGTGATCCGTGTATCCTGTCCGTCAAAAAAATATGACCTGTCCTATTTTTTTGACGGACAACGGTTCACGGACCCATTCAAGTCAATGGGTCCGTGAAAGAACACGGATGCACACAAGATTGGCATCCGTGTCCGTGATCCGTGGCCGTAGGTTGCTTTCATACAGACGGATGCGAAGATCCGTCTGCATAAAAGCTTTTTCTGATCTAAGTTTTCACTTCGTGAAAACTCATTTCCGACAGTATATTCTAACACAGAAGCGTTCCCATGGTGATGGGGACGCTTCTAGTTAGAATACACTGCAAACTTGGTACAAGACTGCCCCCTGCTGCCTGGCACCACCCGATCTCTTACAGGGGGATATGATAGCACAATTAACCTCTTCAGGTGCGGCACCTAAAGGGGTTAATTGTACTATCATATTCTCCTGTAAGAGATCAGGGCTGCCAGGCAGCAGGGGGCAGACCCCCCTTCCCCAGTTTGAATATCGTTGGTGGCACAGTGTGTGCCCACCATCGCCCCCCCCTTCCTCCCTCTATAGTTAAAAATCGTTGGTGGCACAGTGTGTGCCCATCGCCCCCCCCCCTTCCTCCCTCTATAGTTAAAAATCGTTGGTGGCACAGTGTGTGCCCATCGCCCCCCCCCTTCCTCCCTCTATAGTTAAAAATCGTTGGTGGCACAGTGTGTGCCCATCGCCCCCCCCTTCCTCCCTCTATAGTTAAAAATCGTTGGTGGCACAGTGTGCGCCCACCATCGCCCCCCTCCATCTCCCCCCCCCCCCATCATTGGTGGCAGCGGAGTTCCGATCGGAGTCCCAGTTTAATCGCTGGGGCTCCGATCGGTAACCATGGCAACCAGGAAGCTACTGCAGCCCTGGTTGCCATGGTTACTTAGCAATAGTACAATAGTAGAAGATTCATACTTACCTGCTTGCTGCTGCGATGTCTGTGACCGGCCGGGAGCTCCTCCTACTGGTAAGTGACAGTTCTTTAGCAATGCACCGCACAGACCTTTCACTTACCAGTAGGTGGAGCTCCCGGCCGGTCACAGACATCGCAGCAGCAGGCAGGTAAGTATGAATCTTCTACAATTGTACTATTGCTAAGTAACCATGGCAACCAGGGATGCAGTAGCTTCCTGGTTGCCATGGTTACCGATCGGAGCCCCAGCGATTAAACTGGGACTCCGATCGGAACTCCGCTGCCACCAATGATGGGGGGGGGGGAATGGGAGGCCGCACACTGCCACCAATGGTTGTTACTACTATAGAGAGAGGGGGGCCGATGGTGGGCGCACACTGTGCCACCAACAATTTTTAACTATAGAGGGAGGAAGGGGGGGCGATGGTGGGCACACACTGTGCCACCAACGATTTTTAACTATAGAGGGAGGAAGGGGGGGGGCGATGGTGGGCGCACACTGTGCCACCAATGATTTTTAACTATAGAGGAAGGAAGGGGGGGGCGATGGTGGGCGCACACTGTGCCACCAACGATATTCAAACTGGGGAGGGGGGGGTCTGCCCCCTGCTGCCTGGCAGCCCTGATCTCTTACAGGAGAATATGATAGTACAATTAACCCCTTTAGGTGCCGCACCTGAAGAGGTTAATTGTGCTATCATATCCCCCTGTAAGAGATCGGGTGGTGCCAGGCAGCAGGGGGCAGTCTTGTACCAAGTTTGCAGTGTATTCTAACCTGAAGCGTCCCCATCACCATGGGAACGCCTCTGTGTTAGAATATACTGTCGGAAATGAGTTTCACGAAGTAGCTCATATCCGACAGTATATTCTAACGTAGAGGCGTTCCCATGGTGATGGGGACGCTTCAAGTTATGTTCGGGTGTCCGCCTGGCCGTGCGGAGGCAAGCGGATCCGTTCAGACTTATAATGTAAGTCAATGGGGACGGATCCGTTTGAAGATGACACACTGTGGCTCAATTTTCAAACGGATCCGTCCCCATTGACTTGCATTGTAATTCAGGACGGATCCGTTTGGCTCCGCACGGCCAGGCGGACGCCAAAACAACTTTTTTTTCATGTCCGTGGATCCTCCAAAAATCAAGGAAGACCCACGGACAAAAAAACGGTCACGGATCACGGACCCACGGACCCCGTTTTTTCGGACCGTGAAAAAAAACTGTCGTGTGCATGAGGCCTTATTCTGATTGCCTGATTGGAGTCGGGAAGGAATTTTTTATTCCCTTAAGGCCTCATGCACACGACCGTTTTTTTTTAAGGTCCGCAAAAATGGGGTCCGTAGGTCCGTGATCCGTGACCGTTTTTTCGTCCGTGGGTCTTCCTTGATTTTTGGAGGATCCACGGACATGAAAAAAAAGTCGTTTTGGCGTCCGCCTGGCCGTGCGGAGCCAAACGGATCCGTCCTGAATTACAATGCAAGTCAATGGGGACGGATCCGTTTGAAGTTGACACAATATGGTGCAATTGCAAACGGATCCGTCCCCATTGACTTTCAATGTAAAGTCAGGAGTCCCTTTACTTTCACACTTGTGTTCATAATGCAGACGGTGGCTCCGTTCAGAGCGGATCCGTCTGCATTATATTGTTAAAACAAAGTGTGAAAGTAGCCTCAGACGGATCCGTCCAGACTTTACATTGAAAGTCAATGGGGGACGGATCCGTTTGAAAATTGAGCCACAGTGTGTCATCTTCAAACGGATCCGTCCCCATTGACTTACATTATAAGTCTGGACGGATCCGCTTGCCTCCGCACGGCCAGGCGGACACCCGAACATAACTTGAAGCGTCCCCATCACCATGGGAAAGCCTCTACGTTAGAATATACTGTCGGATATGAGCTACTTCGTGAAACTCATTTCCGACAGTATATTCTAACACAGAGGCGTTCCCATGGTGATGGGGACGCTTCAGGTTAGAATACACTGCAAACTTGCTACAAGACTGCCCCCTGCTGCCTGGCACCACCCGATCTCTTACAGGGGGATATGATAGCACAATTAACCTCTTCAGGTGCGGCACCTAAAGGGGTTAATTGTACTATCATATTCTCCTGTAAGAGATCAGGGCTGCCAGGCAGCAGGGGGCAGACCCCCCCCTCCCCAGTTTGAATATCGTTGGTGGCACAGTGTGTGCCCATCGCCCCCCCTTCCTCCCTCTATAGTTAAAAATCGTTGGTGGCACAGTGTGTGCCCATCGCCCCCCCCTTCCTCCCTCTATAGTTAAAAATCGTTGGTGGCACAGTGTGTGCCCATCGCCCCCCCCTTCCTCCCTCTATAGTTAAAAATCGTTGGTGGCACAGTGTGTGCCCATCGCCCCCCCCCCCTTCCTCCCTCTATAGTTAAAAATCGTTGGTGGCACAGTGTGTGCCCATCGCCCCCCCCTTCCTCCCTCTATAGTTAAAAATCGTTGGTGGCACAGTGTGTGCCCATCGCCCCCCCCCCTTCCTCCCTCTATAGTTAAAAATCGTTGGTGGCACAGTGTGCGCCCACCATCGCCCCCCTCCATCTTCCCCCCCCCCCATCATTGGTGGCAGCGGAGTTCCGATCGGAGTCCCAGTTTAATCGCTGGGGCTCCGATCGGTAACCATGGCAACCAGGAAGCTACTGCATCCCTGGTTGCCATGGTTACTTAGCAATAGTACAATTGTAGAAGATTCATACTTACCTGCCTGCTGCTGCGATGTCTGTGACCGGCCGGGAGCTCCACCTACTGGTAAGTGAAAGGTCTGTGCGGTGCATTGCTAAAGAACTGTCACTTACCAGTAGGAGGAGCTCCCGGCCGGTCACAGACATCGCAGCAGCAAG
Source organism: Bufo gargarizans (assembly GCF_014858855.1). Taxonomy (NCBI): domain Eukaryota; kingdom Metazoa; phylum Chordata; class Amphibia; order Anura; family Bufonidae; genus Bufo; species Bufo gargarizans. Next base: position 453,380,221 of record NC_058084.1, on the reverse strand, counting down.
CAGGTAAGTATGATTTTTAACTATAGAGGGAGGAAGGGGGGGGGCGATGGGCACACACTGTGCCACCAACGATTTTTAACTATAGAGGGAGGAAGGGGGGGGCCATGGGCACACACTGTGCCACCAACGATTTTTAACTATAGAGGGAGGAAGGGGGGGGGGCATGGGCACACACTGTGCCACCAACGATATTCAAACTGGGGAGGGGGGGTCTGCCCCTGCTGCCTGGCAGCCCTGATCTCTTACAGGAGAATATGATAGTACAATTAACCCCTTTAGGTGCCGCACCTGAAGAGGTTAATTGTGCTATCATATCCCCCTGTAAGAGATCGGGTGGTGCCAGGCAGCAGGGGGCAGTCTTGTACCAAGTTTGCAGTGTATTCTAACTAGAAGCGTCCCCATCACCATGGGAACGCTTCTGTGTTAGAATATACAGTCGGAAATGAGTTTTCACGAAGTGAAAACTTAGATCAGAAAAAGCTTTTATGCAGACGGATCTTCGGATCCGTCTGTATGAAAGCAACCTACGGCCACGGATCACGGACACGGATGCCAATCTTGTGTGCATCCGTGTTCTTTCACGGACCCATTGACTTGAATGGGTCCGTGAACCGTTGTCCGTCAAAAAAATAGGACAGGTCATATTTTTTTGACGGACAGGATACACGGATCACGGCTTCGGCTGCAAAACGGTGCATTTTCCGATTTTTCCACGGACCCATTGAAAGTCAATGGGTCCGCGAAAAAAAAACGGAAAACGGCACAACGGCCACGGATGCACACAACGGTCGTGTGCATGAGGCCTAAAGTGGGGAAAATTGGCTTCTACCTCACAGTTTTTTTTTGCCTTCCTCTGGATCAACTTGCAGGATGACAGGCCGAACTGGATGGACAGATGTCTGTTTTCGGCCTTATATACTATGTTACTATGTTACTAAAGGCGGGTTCACATTTGAGTTATAACAGAGTTATAATGGAATATAACGGAATTTAAGCTGGATTACAAAACGGAATGTTATAACCTTTAAGAGGCATTGAGTTTTTCTCCGTCCTAATACACTTCTATGGGGACAAATTAAATCCGTTATTCATGACGGGAAAAAAGTCCTGTTGACAGGGAATTTTTTTTCCATCGTGAATAATGGAAAAAAACTGAACTGTTATATGTGTCCATAGACATATTAGGACGGAGCAAAACTGAATGCCTCTTAAAGGTCTCCGTTTTGCATTCTGGCCTAAAATTCTGTTATATTCCCATTATAAGTCTGTTATAATGGAACCCTATAACGGAATTTATAACGCAAATGCGAACCTGCCCTTAAGGAGATAAATGAGGCTGCAAATAATAATGAGGTCGTTATAATGGGGGACTTCAACTACCCAGATATAGACTGGGAAACTGAAAGCTGTACATCTCATAAACTGGCTCTTGGCACTAACCAAAGACAATTATCTTTCCCAACTGGAAAGTATTGATCCCAAATAAAATATTTAACAGATTTTATTAGTACATGAGTCCAATAAAAATACAAAAACATAAAATCAGTATTGCTGAAAAAAAGGAGGAAAAGAAGTCCTCCGAACAGAGTGCACACTGGCGTCCGGATACGGCATTTCAATGCATTTGTCCGGATCCGGCATTTCAATGCATTTGTCATACGGATCAGGATCCTGATCAGTCTTACAAATGCCATCAGTTGGCAGACCTTTTGACGGATCCAGCAGGCAGTTCCGGTGACGGAACTGCTTGCCGGATCACTCTGCCGCGAAAAAAACTGATCCTTCACCATTGACTTACATTGTTTTCGGTGCCGGATCTGTTTTTTTACCATTTTTATGACTGGACACAAAACCACAGCTTGCAGCAGTTTTGTGTCCGGTCACAAAACGCAATGCTTCCGTAACGGAACTGATCTCATTCCATTCAGAATACATGAGGAATAAACGGAAACGTTTTTTATCAATATTCTGCGGTATTTCTGACGGATCTCAATACCGACAAACAACGCAAGTGTGAAAGTAGCCTTAAAAAGATTAAAATCAGCAAATCACCCCGTATCCTAGTGAATTAAGTAATAAAATAGACAGACCCTTATTTCTAATATTTAAGGATCTATAATGACATTCATCTCATTATCATCACAAGCAGGACACAATGATATACATAGATAACACAGGCTCCACCATTCACAATGTTGATGGTCACAGCTTATCTACTTCCCCTCCCTGCACAATGACATCTGCACAAGGTCACAGAGCATGCCCAGAACACTGTCTCGTAGAGGTCACTGAGTCATCTCCAGGCTGCAGGTTCTTATGGTCCTTGTGGCTATTGTAAATCATATCTCTGAATGCTATTAACAAGAGCTCAGGAAAGATGGCCGCCCTCATAATCATGTACAGAAAATAGAATTAAAACAAATCTACAATGATAAAATAAAACTGATTATGAAAAAAAAAAAATTATAGTATCTGGTGTCTACAATTCCATATTTACCATAGCCGGGGACGGTGTCGGGCTGAGCCGCTCACTGTGATAAGGAGTCTGTTTGATGTGAGTTGGGATGTGACATGTCAAAACATGTGCAATATTTGTGGTGGTTGAGATTAAGCGCAGGCCACTTAATGAGCTAATTAGCGTGCGGAAATCCTCACCGCTCCTCCGGGTGACTACATTTGTCAAAATATTTTCTGCCATTTTGACATTAATGGCAAAATAATAGATGATTAAAATCTAAATGACGATAGATAACAGTCTATAGAGCAGATAGCCATATATACAAAATCATATCTGCCAGGAGGAGCTAAGGAGGATTCCAGCTGCCGAGAAGAAGCGGCTGACTGCTTATCTCTGTCTATGAGGTCAGAGCTCTGGGTTTAAATATGCCCTGGACAAAGAGTTAAAGGGGTTATCCAAGATTACCGAAAAGTGGGACACAGACAGGAGATGAGGTTGGTTGAATTTTTTTAAAGGCCACGGACACCCGAGGGCATTTTTTCATTTATTATTATTATTATTGCTATTTATCTTGGACTAAAAATCATTTTTCCAGTTGGTCTTTATTTAAGATTTCCAAAAGTTTGTCTTCTACAGTTTCCAGGTTCATTGCATCTGCGGACTGTTCCTTCTCCTTCTTATTGAATTCTTTCAGAGAGCTGCTCTGAGGGCTCCATCTGTAACCCTTATCTCCAGTTCAGTTTGATAAGAATTTAGCTTAAAGGGCATCTGTCAGCAGTTTTGTCCCTATGACACTGGCTGACCTGTTACATGTGCGCTTGGCAGCTGAAGGCGTCTGTGTTGGTCCCATGTTCCTATGTGCCCGCATTGCTGAGAAAAATTATGTTTTAATATATGCAAATGAGCTTCTAGGAGCAACGGGGGCGTTACCATTACACCTAGAGGCTCTGCTCTCTCTGCAACTGCCGTACCCTCTGCACTTTAATTGACAGGACCGGGCTGGGTCACATTTACACTGCCTGCACTGTCAATGAAAGTGGAGAGGACACAGCAGTTACAGAGAGAGCAGAGCCTCTAGGTGTAATGGTAACGCCCCTGTTGCTCCTAGAGGCTCATTTGCATATGTGAAAACATCCTTTTTCTCAGCAATGCGGACACATATGATCATGAGACCAACACAGATGCCTTCCGAAAAGTCAGGCTCTGCAGACGCTGTGCTTCTGCCTCGTGCTGCCTTGGGAGACAGAAAGCTGGGCACAGGAGTCTTAGGAGTTAAAATTACATTTATATTCCCCCTTTCTATGCAATCTAAGGCTCCGTTACATTCACTGACCTGCGATCCCTGTGATAATAATTCATGAAGCAGCCGCCGGAAGTAGAAGCACTGTGCGCAGTGAGCCGGGGCGGCTGCTTCATGAGTTATTATCACAGGGATCGCAGGTCAGTGAATGTAACGGAGCATTAGATTGCATAGAAAGGGGGAATATAAATGTAATTTTAACTCCTAAGACTCCTGTGCCCAGCCTTCTGTCTCCCAGGGAAGCACGAGGCAGAAGCACAGCATCTGTACAGCCCGTCTTTTCTAATCGGAGACGGATGGCCCTTAGCAACGCTCTTTTGAAGAGTGCTGCTAAGGGCCATTTCAGCCCCAGTTTTCTACCAAAAATAAACATTTTGGCTAAATAAAGTCTAATGCAAAATTGTTACCTATCACTTGCCCTACACTTTAGCAAAAAAATAAAATAATATGACCGTTATCCTTTAAAGGGGTTGTCCCATCTTAGACAATGGGGGCATATCGCTAGGATATGCCCCCATTGTCTGATAGGTGGGGGTCCTACCTCTGGGACCCGCACCTACAAGCAGAACGGAGCGGAGAAACTTGAGGCGGGCGCACTGCGCATGCGCAGCCGCCCTCCATTCATTTCTATGGAGCCCCATAGAAATGAATGGGAGCGGTGCGCTTCCATTCACTTCAATGGGAGAGGCGAGGAGCTGCGCCTGGTGGTGGACGGACCCCGGGGTCCTCCAGCCACAGCCCTCCCCGGCTCTGTTCTCCTTGTAGGTGAGGGTCCCAGCGGTGGGACCTGCACCTATCAGACAATGGGGGCATAGCCCAGCGATATGCCTCCATTGTCTAAGTTGGGATAACCCCTTTAAGGTGAAAAATGGCAGGGTCCTGAAGGGGTTAACTGTGGTTTTCCATTTTTGTTTGTTTTTATTAATAAGTTTTATTTTTTTATTTGTACATTAAAATGTAATTGAAGATTAGAAAAACATGGCTGTTTACTTTTGCGAACAGCTCCACACCTGTCCACAGGTTGTGTGTGGTATTACAGCTCAAGCCTATTCACTTCGATGGAGCCAATCTGCAATACCAGACACAACCTGCAAACAGGTCTGGTGCTGTTTCTGAACGAAAGCCATGTTTTATTTTTTAATCCTGAACAACCCCTTTAATTGTTTTCTACCAATTTTTTGGTGTATTAAGCAGATTTAGCTTATTAAGTAGGTGGTCATTACATTTTTGTAGATTTGTTTAAATACTAATAGCATTTTCTCCTTTACAGTTTTCTACTGAGCACTCGAGCACAATGGAAGTCAATGGGAGAACCCGAGCATTAAACCAGGCACCCCCTGCTCTGAATGTGTCTGGTTTATAGTAAAAGGACAGAAATTGATGGAAACACCACCGAAATGGTTCGGGAACAGCATGGGGAGGATGTCTGGATGCATCTTGGACTCCCAGGTCGCTGCTGGGAACGATGTTGTCCGAGTAGTACGCCACTTTTACAGACAATAATACGCGCCAAACCGAAGATAAAATCGATTTTAGAGAAAAAATTGTTAGGAAACATTCTTTCCTGTATATTTACTTGTATATAAAGTGCAAGTGCTGCCAAAAATTACTAGGAAGAGGCACTCATTAGGAGCAAGGGCCTGCTGGTGACCCTCTAAAACAATAGAGGCGAGGGCCTGCTGCTGATCTGACCATCTAAAACATTATGGGCGAGGGCCTGCTGCCGAGCTGACCATCTAATACATTATGGGCGAGGGCCTGCTGCCGAGCGGACCATCTAATACATTATGGGCGAGGGCCTGCTGCCGAGCTGACCATCTAATACATTATGGGCGAGGGCCTGCTGCCGAGCGGACCATCTAATACATTATGGGCGAGGGCCTGCTGCCGAGCGGACCATCTAAAACACTATGGGTGAGGGCCTGCTGCCGAGCGGACCATCTAATACATTATGGGCGAGGGCCTGCTGCCGAGCTGACCATCTAATACATTATGGGCGAGGGCCTGCTGCCGAGCGGACCATCTAATACATTATGGGCGAGGGCCTGCTGCCGAGCGGACCATCTAATACATTATGGGCGAGGGCCTGCTGACGAGCGGACCATCTAAAACACTATGGGTGAGGGCCTGCTGCCGAGCTGACCATCTAAAACACTATGGGTGAGGGCCTGCTGCCGAGCTGACCATCTAATACATTATGGGCGAGGGCCTGCTGCCGAGCGGACCATCTAATACATTATGGGCGAGGGCCTGCTGCCGAGCGGACCATCTAATACATTATGGGCGAGGGCCTGCTGCCGAGCGGACCATCTAATACATTATGGGCGAGAGCCTGCTGCCGAGCGGACCATCTAATACATTATGGGCGAGGGCCTGCTGCCGAGCGGACCATCTAATACATTATGGGCGAGGGCCTGCTGTCGAGCGGACCATCTAATACATTATGGGCGAGGGCCTGCTGCCGAGCGGACCATCTAATACATTATGGGCGAGGGCCTGCTGTCGAGCGGACCATCTAATACATTATGGGCGAGGGCCTGCTGCCGAGCGGACCATCTAATACATTATGGGCGAGAGCCTGCTGCCGAGCGGACCATCTAATACATTATGGGCGAGGGCCTGCTGCCGAGCGGACCATCTAATACATTATGGGCGAGGGCCTGCTGCCGAGCGGACCATCTAATACATTATGGGCGAGGGCCTGCTGCCGAGCGGACCATCTAATACATTATGGGCGAGGGCCTGCTGCCGAGCGGACCATCTAATACATTATGGGCGAGGGCCTGCTGCCGAGCGGACCATCTAATAGTTTAACCCCAATGCATTCTGAATGGATGCGGATCCATTCAGAATGCATTCATTCGGCTCCGTACGGCCCCCCGTTCCATTTTGGAGGCGGACCCCAAAATGCTGCAAGCAGCGTTTTTATGTCAGCATGGCCTTGCGGAGCCAAACGGATCCGTCCTGACTTACAATGTAAGTCAATGGGGACGGATCCCTTTGCATTGACACAAAATAGTGCAATTGTAAACGGATCCGTCCCCCATTGACTTTCAATGTAAGTCAGGACGGATCCGTATTGGGACTTAGAAATTCTAATCTAATACAAACGAATTGGTCCTGAACGGATGCATTTGTTTGTATTATATCGGTGCAGATCAGTCCTGTACAAGTAGCCTTAGGGGGTGATGTTTACATGGGATTGTGCGTTGGAGGCGGCTGGGGAGGAGGTGATGTTATTTACATGGGACTGTATGGTGGAGGGAGGATTATAACTGCAGGGGGCACTGCAGATCCAGGGGACATTATAGGCGGTCTTATTACTACTGGGGGCTCTATAGGAGGGTCTTATAGATCCGCCTTATTTCTACTAAGCGCACTATGGGGGTCTTATTACTACTGAGGGGTCTGTAGGGAGCTTTATCACTACTGGGGGAACAATAGGGGGCCTTATTTCTACTGGGTACTCTGTGAGGGTATTATTAATATGGGAGGGCTCTTCTAATAATGGGGGCATTGTTGAGGAGCATTATCACGGTTGGGGCAGTGTTACTAACGAGGGCATTCTAGAAGGGAATTACTATTGGTGGGACTATGAAGAGCACTATTACTATGGGGGGCATTAATGTTTCTTTAGGATAGTATTTGGGGGTATTGGGGGGGGGGGTTGAGGTTTTGGCACAGCAAGCAGCTGTGGGGACTCCAGTTGGGGGATAATGATAGAATGTGAGGAAGCTAAGATGTTTGTGTGTCACACTCTGCAGAGACGAGGCGGCTGAGAGAAGTTGTCCAGACCAAGTGGAGAAGATGATGACAGAGAGGAGACGTCACCTGGAGGCCCTGGATGTGACAGGTAAGTGCCGCTGTATAGCAAGTACAGCATAGTGCGGGGGGGGGGGGGGACATATTTATTGGGGCTTGTGCCCCGGATCTTTTGCGACCCTAGCAACGCCCCTGGCTGGTGGGGTGTCATAAAACTGTCCCAGGTCTTGGAGAGTGTTGCCCTGCCTCTGTTGGAACTGGTGTGTGTTCCCCTCATCTCCCCTCCTCGGTTGGCCAAGGAACTACGTACTCTGCTGCCAGCGTTGTCAGCTGGAAATTTTTGGAGCAATTTTTCCACAAGGACCTTCTGGTATTGCACCATTTTGCTTGTCCTCTCCACCACAGGAATGAGAGATGAGAAGTTCTCTTTGTAGCAGGGGTCGAGAAAGGTGAACAACCAGTAATCGCTGTTGGCCAAAATGCGTACAACGCGAGGGTCACGGGAAAGGCAGCATAACATAAAGTCAGCCATGTGTGCCAGAGTCCCAACAGACAAGACTTTGCTGTCGTTATCAGGAGGATCACTCTTAATCTCCTCATCCTCTTTTTCCTCTTCTGCCCATCCACGCTGAACAGATGAAATAAAACTTCCATGGGTACTACCCTCTGTAGCAGAGGCAAACACAATATGCGCTGAGAAGACGGACAGAGGGTGGTCTGGCTATCACCCTGTGTAATGTCTTCCCCCATTTCCACCTCTTCCACATGCAAAGCGTTAATTGTGAGCAGCGAGCGTTTGAGTAGACACAGAAGTGGGATGGTTATGCTGATAATGGCGTTATCGCTGCTCACCATCTGTGTTGTTTCCTCAAAGTTGCGTAAAACCTCACAGAGGTCAGACATCCATGCCCACTCGTCGCTTGTGAAGAGCGGAAGCTGACTGGAAAGGCGACGACCATGTTGCAGCTGGTATTCCACTACTACCCTCTGCTGCTCACAAAGCCTGGCCGACATGTGGAACGTCGAGTTCCAGCGCGTGCTCACGTCACACATGAGTCGGTGAGCTGGCAATTGCAAGTGCTGCTGCAGCGTTGCCAGACCGGCGGAATCTGTCGATGGCTTGCGGAAATGGGCACACACGCGGCGAACCTTCACCAGTAGCTCAGGCAAATTGGGGTAGGCTTTGAGAAACCGCTGAACCACTAGGTTGAACACGTGGGCTAGGCATGGTATGTGTGTGAGCTTGCCGAGCTCCAAAGCCGCCACCAAGTTACAGCCATTATCAGACACAACCATGCCTGGTTCTAGGTTGAGTGGCGAAAGCAACAGCTCAGTCTGGTCTCTTATCCCCTGCCACAGCTCTGCGGCGGTGTGTTTGTCACCTAAGCAGATCAATTTAAGCACGGCCTGTTGCCGCTTCCCCACTGCAGTGCTACACTGCTTCCAGCTACTGACTGATGTCTGACTGGTGCTGCAAGATGATCATTCAGAGGTGGAAGAGGAGTAGGAGGTGGAGGAGGACAAGGGGGGGTTGCAGCCACTAATGTAGGTGATGGAAGTAGGGCCCGCAATCCTTGGCGTCGGTAGCACCTGTGTCATCCTAGGGTACAACTCACTCCCGGCCTCCACAACGTTTACCCAGTGTGCCGTCAGGGAAATGTAGCTTCCATGGCCAAAAGCACTTGTCCATGTGTCAGTCGTTAAGTGGACCTTCCCAATAACGTTGGTCAGGGCACGGGTGATGTTACGGGACACATTCTGGTGTAAGGCTGGGACTGCACACCGTGAAAAATATTGGCGGCTGGGGACAGAGTAACGCAGGACGGCCACCGACATCAGGCTGCGGAAAGCCTCAGTGTCCACAAGCCTAAATGGCAACATTTCCAGGGCCAGCAATTTGGGAAGGTGCGCATTTACTGCTATGGTCTGTGGGTGGATGGCTGGGAATTTGCGCTTTCGTTCAAAGGCCTGGGATATAGACATCTGTACGCTGCGCTGGGACACAGAAGTGGATGTGCTAGCTGATGGTGCTTGCGAAGGTCCAGGTGCAGGGCGGGAGGCACCTGGGCCTGCTCCTTGGACAGGGAATTGGCCAGCACGTGGTGTGACCCGCAGACACTGGTTGTGGACCCAGGCATTGGGCCTACCTATTAGGGTGCTTTGATGCCATGTGGCGGATCATGCTGGTGGTGGTGAGTTTGCTAGTGTTCATGCCCCTGCTCATTTTGGTACGGCACAGGTTGCAAATGACAATTCTTTTATCGTCCGCACTTTCCTCAAAAAAGCCCCAGATTGCGGAACAGGGAGATTGCCGCAAGGGGGTGCTCCGGGGAACAGTTGCGGGCCTGTTTGGTGTGGCCCGCCTTCTCCCTTTTGCCACCTAACTGCCTCTTCCAGTCTGTTGCGGTGCTGCGGTCCCTCCCCCTCTGCTGTCCTCGCTCGGCTTGCCACCTTCCCAAGTTGGGTCAGTGACATTACCGTCCACCCCCTCCTCTTCCACTTCCTCACTCTGCTTATCCTCCTGACTTGTTGATAACAACCTCAGTTATTGACAACTGTGTCTCATTCTCATCATGAACCTCTTGAGACACTAATTGCGGTTGACTTATTGGCAACTGTGTCTCATCATCATCCACCTTGTGAAACACTAATTGCCGTTCCCCACCGCCATCTTCTTGTGACTGTGGATGCTCCAGAGTTTGGGAATCAGGGCACAAGATCTCCTCATGTCCCTCTTCAAGCGGACTTGGCGAGAGGCCCAAATTAAGGAATGGCAATGAAAAGAGCTCCTCGGAATATCCGAGTGTGGGATCACTTGTTTGCCAAGACTCTCCATGGTGGGTGGAAGGAGTATCAGGGTGAGGATTCTGTTGACCAGACTCTTGGCTACAGAGACTGGACTTTGTGGAAGACAGGGTGGTGCTTAACTGACTGGAAGCATTATCTGCTGCAATCCAACCGACCACCTGGTCGCACTGGTGTGACTTCAAGAGTGGTGTCCTGCGCCGCCCTGCAAACTGGGACATGAAGCTAGGTATCGTGGACGAGTGTGTTTCTTGTGCTCTGGCAGCAGGCACCTTTTCACTGCACCCAGGGCCACGGCCTCTGCGTGCACCATCAGCATCACGGCCACTTCCCCGTCCCTTACTGCTCGCCTTGCGCATATTAAATGGTATATATGCTTGCAAGTATGTCACACGTACAGTAGCGCAGGTTTTGTAAGTGTATGCGCAAATAAAGTACACAGAATGTTACAGATATTTTTAGGATGCGCACACGTTAAACAGGAGGTATAGCGCAAGTAATGTCACTGTCACCACCGCCTAATAAAAAATTACACTGAATGAATGTTTACTGATATTTAGGACGAGCAAACGTTATACAGGAGGTATAGCGCAAGTGATGTCACTGTCACCAGCAGGTAATAAAAAATTACACTGAATTAATGTCACTGATATTTTGGATGGGCAAATGATATACTGGAGATGTAGCGCAGGTAATGTCACTGCCACCAGCAGCAAACAAATTAGACTAAATGTCACTGATTTCGGATACGCAAACGTCATACAGGAGATGTAGCGCAGGTAATGTAACTGTCCACAGCGGACACCGTCTACGGAAAAAGTACACTGGATGTCACAGATATTTTTAGGCTGTGCACACGTTAGACAGGAGATGTAGCGCAGATAATGTCGCTGTCTGCAGCAGCCAAGCAATTGCAAGCTATTGAGCGCAGGTTGCGCTGAAAATATATATTGCTGCCACACACAATAGTCCTTAAAAGGACTTTTGGGTCTATAACAAGTATAAAAACTAAAATATTCCTATTTCACTCCCTACACTATCTCTCCCTTCTGCTCTCCAGCTCTCCCTGACTAAGGCCTCCTGCACACGTGACCGTGCTGCGGCCCGCAATTTGCATGAACACCGACCCTGGGGCAGCCACAGCAGTTTGCGGACCCATTCACTTTAATGGGTCTGCGATCCGCCCATTCCGCAAAAAGATAGAACATGTTTTATCTTTTTGCGGAACGGAAGTATGGGACGAAACCCACGGAAGCACTCCGTAGTGCTTCCATAGGGTTCCGTTCTGTGCTTCTGTTCCACACCATTCCGCATCTCTGGATTTTCGTACCCATTGAAGTGAATGGGTCCGCATCCATGATGCAGAGTGCACACGGAATGGTGCCCGTGTATTGCGGATCCGCAACTGCGGTCCGCAATACGCCAACGGGACACCTACAGTCATGTTCAGGAGGCCTAATACTGAGCCGAACATGTGTCATCAGGTGCTATATAGCACCCGATGACGTGTTCCGGCCAGCCAATCACTGTAATGCCAGCAGCCAACATGGCTATGGCATTACAGTCAATGGCAGTACTTAGCTGCGTAGCAGCCATCAAACGTGTGGGGAGGAGACTCGAGCATCGCGTTCGAGCACACGCGGTATTCGGCCAAACACCGCGATGTGCCGAGCATCGCGATGGTCCAGCCAAACTAGTGTTCAGCTCGCCCAACACTACTCCTTATCACAAGATGGTAGGTGAGTAAGTTCCAGTGCCCATTGCATTTGAACCCTTAGTTTAATGCATACAAATGGAAAAAACTGCTGGTGGGTACATTTTACGAATCTATAGGGTTACATTCACCCATCTGCAAAAATGAAATTTTTACCCATTTAAATTTTTTTACCACTTTATGGTGTATTAGGTAGATTTAGCTTATTAAAGACGTGTTCATTACATTTTTTGTATATTTGTTTAAATACTAATAGCATTTTCTCCTTTACAGTTATCTAAAGAAAAACATTTTTTTTTATATTTTTTACATTTTGCACCCGTACAGATTTACTAGTGGCCATCAAATATCCATTTATTTATTTATTTTTAATATTGTGAACATAAAATCTGAAATATTTCTTTGGGCACAATAGGTTGCCGTGTCCTGTTTTCTGCAGGCTTTGCAGTATAGACTGGAACAGAATGAGCAGAGCCTCAACCACTCCTTATCACAAGAATGTCATTTTGGTTAGTGATGAGCGGCATAGGCAATATTCGTTTTTGCCATATTTCGCAAATTTTTCGCATAATATTCAGAATAAATTTGCGAATTCTAGAATTCGTGATCTCCAGTCATTATTTTCGCGATTGCGCAAATCGGCACTAATGATATGCATATTTTTTGCGCAATACATGCAACTTCACATTTTATCAGGTCTGAGTAAATATAACTGATTGGTGCACTAAGTGTTGTTGTGACATCACAGCTCTATGTCTGTCGCATGTATGTATGGACAGCAGAGAAACAGTAATCCCTATCACACTACCTAACACCCTGCACTGGAACCTATCAGCTACACTACATCAGGATATAACCTACACTGACTATCTTCCACTAATTATCTGTATTATAATATATGAGCTAACTAACTAACTATCTAATGTACAAACCGGATTCCAAAAAAGTTGGGACACTGTACAAATCGTGAATAAATACTGAATGCAATGATGTGGAGGTGCCAACTTCTAATATTTTATTCAGAATAGAACATAAATCACGGAACAAAAGTTTAAACTGAGAAAATGTACCATTTTAAGGGAAAAATATGTTGAATCAGAATTTCATGGTGTCAACAAATCCCCAAAAAGTTGGGACAAGGCCATTTTCACCGCTGTGTGGCATCTCCCCTTCTTCTTACAACACTCAACAGACGTCTGGGGACCGAGGAGACCAGTTTCTCAAGTTTAGAAATAGGAATGCTCTCCCATTCTTGTCTAATACAGGCCTCTAACTGTTCAATCGTCTTGGGCCTTCTTTGTTGCACCTTCCTCTTTATGATGCGCCAAATGTTCTCTATAGGTGAAAGATCTGGACTGCAGACCGGCCATTTCAGTACCCGGATCCTTCTCCTACGCAGCCATGATGTTGTGATTGATGCAGAATGTGGTCTGGCATTATCTAGTTGAAAAATGCAGGGTCTTCCCTGAAAGAGATGACGTCTGGATGGGAGCAGATGTTGTTCTAGAACCTGAATATATTTTTCTGCATTGATGGTGCCTTTCCAGACATGCAAGCTGCCCATGCCACATGCACTCATGCAACCCCATACCATCAGAGATGCAGGCTTCTGCACTGAGCGTTGATAACAACTTGGGTTGTCCTTGTCCTCTTTGGTCCGGATGACATGGCGTCCCAGATTTCCAAAAAGAACTTGGAATCGTGACTCGTCTGACCACAGAACAGTCTTCCATTTTGCCACACTCCATTTTAAATGATCCCTGGCCCAGTGAAAACGCCTGAGCTTGTGGATCTTGCTTAGAAATGGCTTCTTCTTTGCACTGTAGAGTTTCAGCTGGCAGCGGCGGATGGCACGGTGGATTGTGTTCACTGACAATGGTTTCTGGAAGTATTCCTGAGCCCATTCTGTGATTTCCTTTACAGTAGCATTCCTGTTTGTGGTGCAGTGTCGTTTAAGGGCCCGGAGATCACGGGCATCCAGTATGGTTTTACGGCCTTGACCCTTACGCACAGAGATTGTTCCAGATTCTCTGAATCTTCGGATGATGTTATGCACAGTTGATGATGATAGATGCAAAGTCTTTGCAATTTTTCGCTGGGTAACACCTTTCTGATATTGCTCCACTATCTTTCTGCGCAACATTGTGGGAATTGGTGATCCTCTACCCATCTTGGATTCTGAGAGACACTGCCGCTCTGAGAAGCTCTTTTTATACCCAATCATGTTGCCAATTGACCTAATTAGTTTTAATTGGTCTTCCATCTCTTCATTATGCTCAAATTTACTTTTTCCAGCCTCTTATTGCTACTTGTCCCAACTTTTTGGGGATTTGTTGACACCGTGAAAATTTGAATCAACGTATTTTTCCTTTAAAATGATACATTTACTCGGATTAAACGTTTGATCTGTCATCTACGTTCTATTACAAATAAAATATTGACATTTGCCATCTCCACATCATTGCATTCAGTTTTTATTCACAATTTGTTTAGTGTCCCAACTTACAATCCGGTTTGTAATTGGATAAGGAATAGGATCCAGATGAAAGCACAGAGCACAGCAATGTCACTGCTCTCTCTCTCTCTCTCAGAAACTGCAAAAAAAAACTGCACAAAATGACTGCTTATATAGTAAGGGGTCGGCAACTTTCCTATTGGTTGCTAGGGCTGTTGCTAAGCTCAGACAAAGATATTGCAGCCTTCTCATTGGCCCACAAGCAAGAAGGGAGGTTATACAAAATCTAGAATATTCGCGATTACGAATATATAGCACTATATTGTACATCGTCTCGCGAATTCTCGAAGTGCCGATATTCGCGATAAAAATTTGCGATTAGAATATTCGCGATTCATACAAATTTTAGTATCTGCCAACTTAAAATAGGACCTTAAAGGCGACATATGCTTTTGTAGGATTATATGGTAGCATACCTCGAACCCTTCTATAAGAGGTATAAAGGGTGGGGCCTAGATAAAGCAGCACAGTAATACCACATACTATACACACTATACAGCTCCCCTGGCCGTACTTCATCACTTCCTATGATCTGTAATAAGCTATGACATTTCATTATTTCCAGAGCCATAAAACACACACACACTGTCAATACAGGAAGGGAGTGTGTATCTCCAATATGGCCGCCCCCATGGGGCATCTTAAAAAATTTAAAAAATCAATAGTTTAAACTTAAATAAAAAAAAAAAAGACAAACGCATGACTTCCCTATAGACTTACAGCTAATAAAGGAGACTAACATCACATACGGAGACGTTCCCTTTAACCCTCCACACCCCAGTGGCAGCTGGATGGGAGATGAGATCATGAAACCATCGGAGACGGCATAGCTCTGATATTAATGTGTTTAAAATGTAATGCGATAGCTAAAATCGTACAGTAAAGCCCCCGTAGAGACCGCGGACGTTACAGCGGAAGATTGGCAGGTTCTAACATATGGGGGAGCCCCGCTTATCAACAACGCTGCAGTGTGCGTCTATGGGACAGTGTGCGCCTGCCTGGTAGGTGGTAGGGGCCCGACAAGGGAAATAGTGTCTTCCCGGCCTATTTATTTAGTTAGGGTGAGCGAGCGAGGAAGCATTTGTGAAGTGATGAAAGCCATTTCTCAAGAGGAGCGCTGGGCAAAAGAATCCCGACCTCTGCTGTATTTTTCTACAGGCTCTTGTTTGTTATGCTTCGACTTTTTCGCTAAAACTAGTTAAACAGACGCATTATAAAAGATTTCCAGAAGCGGATTTGAGAATCTGCAGCCACTTCCGAGCTGAAGAGGCGCCGAGGAATGCTGCACCTTGAATAAGAAAGGGGCTGTTCACGTCGAGATGGCCGATCGGCAGACCGAAAATAAACATTTTTGTTTCGAAAGTGAAAATCTTTATAAAAGGGGACACTATATAATTGCTGTGGTGACAGGAGCCCCATTCCATACAGTACTCCTACCCCCCCATTATTTTCCAAATTTCTTCGTCCACCTCGCTGGGAAGAACATTCTTCAACTGCCACCACCCTATACACACCGCCGGATCCGTTCTGTGGTCCACAAAATGAGGATAGAGGCAGTGTGCGCCCCGCATTTTTCTCATGTTAAGGGCTTGTTCACGGATCCGCAATACACGGACACCGTTCACGGATGTGGACCTATTCACTTCGATGGGTCAGCAAATCCAGAGATGCGAAACGGAAAGCTAAGGAAGCACTACGGAGCGCTTCCATGGGGTTCCGTTCCGTAATTCCATTCCGCAAAAAGATAGAAATTGCTGTATCTTTTTGCAGAATGGAAGGATGCGGACCGGAGCCTGCACCAACATTCTCCATGCATTGGGGACCGCAAATTGCACGGAACGGAACACATACGTTCGTGTGAACAAGCCCTAAAAATGACTATTCTTGTCTGCAAAATGGACAAGTATAGAAGACGCTCTATCGTTTTTTTTGTGGGGCAGCAGTATGGATGTGCAGATGAGAGCTGCAGCAGAGAGGAACCCCCCATCTCCCTCCCCCGGAGCTGTGATAGGGAGAGACTTGCAGTAGCCAGAAATAGGGGTGCGCAATACTCGTTCCACTATGCAACCATGGGGTGAACCCCCTGCAAGACAGATTCAGTTCTGCACCTTTTGAAGGTCGCTGTACTCACGGTTGAATCCGCAGGGTCTCAGCAGACCCCATCAGTCTGCACTGATATATGTCCAGGCACCGGAGGTTTCTATTCCCCCAGAGACCCGGACAATTGGGCTATGGAGTCTCTAAAGTACCTTTTTTTAGACAGCTTAGCTCCACATTCTGTAGCTTCTTCACACCTCCTCTTAACATTGGAATCTTTTTCTCCACTTTTCTTCTACATGTGAGATGTGACAGGGACAGAGCTGCAGCTGAGAGGACACACCCCCCTGAGCTGTGTTAGGGGAAAGAGCTGCAGCGGAAAGGACACACCCCCTGAGCTGTGTTAGGGGAAAGAGCTGCAGCGGAAAGGACACACACCCTGAGCTGTGTTAGGGGAAAGAGCTGCAGCAGACAGGACACACCCCCTGCGCTGTGATAGGGAGAGAGCGGCAGCGGAAAGGAAACACCCCTTGAGCTGTGATAGCAAGAGAGCTGCAGCGGAAAAGATACCCCCCCTGAGCTGTGATAGGGAGAGAGCTGCAGCGGAAAAGACACACACCCTGAGCTGTGATAGGGAGAGAGCTGCAGCGGAAAAGACACCCCCCCTGAGCTGTGATAGGGAGAGAGCTGCAGCGGAAAAGACACACACCCTGAGCTGTGATAGGGAGAGAGCTGCAGCGGAAAAGACACCCCCCCTGAGCTGTGATAGGGAGAGAGCTGCAGCGGAAAGGACACACACCCAGAGCTGTGATAGGGAGAGAGTTGCAGCAGAAAGGACCCTCCCCCCTAGCTGTGATAGGGAGAGAGCTGCAGCAGAAAGGACACATCCCTGAGCTGTGATAGGGAGAGAGCTGCTGCAGAAAGGACACCCCCTGAGCTGTGATAGGGAGAGAGTTGCAGCAGAAAGGACCCTCCCCCCTAGCTGTGATAGGGAGAAAGCTGCAACAGAAAGGACACACCCCCTGAGCTGTGATAGGGAGAGAGCTGCAGCAGAAAGGACACACCCCTGAGCTGTGATAGGGAGAGAGCTGCTGCAGAAAGGACACATTCCTGAGCTGTGATAGGGAGAGCTGCAGCAGAAAGGACACACCCCTGAGCTGTGATAGGGAGAGAGCTGCTGCAGAAAGGACACGGCCCTGGCCCCTGAGAAAGGACACACCCCCTGGGCTGCCAGCTTGAAATGAATTTGGCGCAATGAATGTGGAGATCTCTGGCCCCATGTGAGGTACAGGGCTGGTTCTGGCTACTCTATGATGTCTGATTTTCATTTATTACAATATTCATTGGATCCCCTCTGAGTAACCAGAGAAGTGAAGGGATTCGCACGTCTGCACGGCCAAGAGACGTGGTTTTCTCAGTATAATATCCTCATTTAATACGTAGCACGAAGGCTTTGTGGACACAGGTTCGGCTAATGGAGGAATTGGAAGACGCGGACTGTGTGTGTGGTACCGGGGTGAGATTGATGATAATTTTAGGAGAAGGGGGATTTTGATTACATTAAAAAGTAGCGCCATAAAATTTGCTCTAAGAGAAAAAAAATGTAAAAAAAAAATTATTATTCCCATCAGGCTGAAGCTGTCAGGAAACACGGACAATGACTTTATACATGTGCAGGGTATGGGAACGACTGTGATCGGCTAATATTAGAGGAACGGCCACACAAAAAGGGGGTGTCCAAATCTGACACCCAGCACGCGCCCCCCCCCCCCTCCACCTCCCCCTCTTCCTTCAGCCGTGGAGGTGGAAACTAACAGTGTATGAAGCAGAAGTAGAAGGTTTTGTACACCGCGCAGTTTCTGCATCAGCATCCTAAAGTTCAGGTCCCATTAACTTGAATGACAGCTGAGCTGCAGTACCCCAGCACGGCCACTACACAGCGAATGGCGCTCCAGCAGCAGCAGTAGTAGCTGCAGGGGCCCGAAACAGCTGATCGGTAGGGGTGCTGGTTGTCGGACCGCCACCGATCTGATACTGATGGCCTGTACGTAACTCGGAGGAACCCTTTTAACCATTTTAGCACTGCTAACAGTAGCTATCACCATTCTATCGAGGGGAGAATGGATTGCAAGGGGTGAAAATCCACAGAATGTCAATTTTTGAAATTTTTAAGATTTAGAGTTTTCACCGCAGGTCTTTCCATGTAGATTTCTTCTACAGCTCGTGGATGTGAGGATCTTCTCCAGCAATGCTATGGCTTGTCCTGGTAAGATGCAACTCACAACTTTTACTTTGGATGTCTTTTAGTTGCAGCAGTACAGAATACAGTCTCTAGATGGTACAGAGGTTTTAGGCTTGTCAGGTTTCTTGGGTTTTTGGAGCAGTGGGTTACTTCTACATCAGTGGAACTTCTGGTGAGGTGGCCGGAGGCTATGGTATCCTTCACCTAAATTATCCCAAAGGTCCTTTATGCCTGGGTTACGGCTTTTATCCTTTGGATGAATTTAAATTTGTCCTTCTCTCTTGTCCCTTTCTGGACTAAGATTTCTTTTTAGAGCTGAAGTGCTGGATCTGCACCTTTCCACTCTCCGATCTTCATACTGACCTGTGGTCTCACTCTATTCAACCCCCACTAACCTGAACTGAACCGAACTGTCTCACTAGGCCTGAACTGGATATACAGTACAGACCAAAAGTTTGGACACATCTTCTCGATCAAAAAGTTTTCTTTATTTTCATGACTATGAAAATTGTAGATTCACACTGAAGGCATCAAAACTATGAATTAACACATGTGGAATTATATACATAACAAAAAAGTGTGAAACAACTGAAAATATGTCATATTCTAGGTTCTTCAAAGTAGCCACCTTTTGCTTTGATTACTGCTTTGCACACGCTTGGCATTCTCTTGATGAGCTTCAAGAGGTAGTCACCTGAAATGGTTTTCACTTCACAGGTGTGCCCTGTCAGGTTTAATAAGTGGGATTTCTTGCCTTATAAATGGGGTTGGGACCATCAGTTGCGTTGTGGAGAAGTCAGGTGGATACACAGCTGATAGTCCTACTGAATAGACTGTTAGAATTTGTATTATGGCAAGAAAAAAGCAGCTAAGTAAAGAAAAACGAGTGGCCATCATTACTTTAAGAAATGAAGGTCAGTCAGTCCGAAAAATTGGGAAAACTTTGAAATTGTCCCCAAGTGCAGTCACAAAAACCATCAAGCACTACAAAGAAACTGGCTCACATGTGGACCACACCAGGAAAGGAAGACCAAGAGTCATCTCTGCTGCGGAGGATAAGTTCATCCGAGTCACCAGCCTCAGAAATCGCAGGTTAACAGCAGCTCAGATTAGAGACCAGGTCAATGCCACACAGAGTTCTAGCAGCAGACACATCTCTAGAACAACTGTTAAGAGGAGACTGTGTGAATCAGGCCTTCATGGTAGAATATCTGCTAGAAAACCACTGCTAAGGACAGGCAACAAGCAGAAGAGACCTGTTTGGGCTAAAGAACACAAGGAATGGACATTAGACCAGTGGAAATCTGTGCTTTGGTCTGATGAGTCCAAATTTGAGATCTTTGGTTCCAACCACCGTGTCTTTGTGCGACACAGAAAAGGTGAACGGATGGACTCTACATGCCTGGTTCCCACCGTGAAGCATGGAGGAGGAGGTGTGATGGTGTGGGGGTGCTTTGCTGGTGACACTGTTGGGGATTTATTCAAAATTGAAGGCATACTGAACCAGCATGGCTACCACAGCATCTTGCAGCGGCATGCTATTCCATCCGGTTTGCGTTTAGTTGGACCATCATTTATTTTTCAACAGGACAATGACCCCAAACACACCTCCAGGCTGTGTAAGGGCTATTTGACCATGAAGGAGAGTGATGGGGTGCTGCACCAGATGACCTGGCCTCCACAGTCACCAGACCTGAACCCAATCGAGATGGTTTGGGGTGAGCTGGACCGCAGAGTGAAGGCAAAAGGGCCAACAAGTGCTAAGCATCTCTGGGAACTCCTTCAAGACTGTTGGAAGACCATTTCAGGTGACTACCTCTTGAAGCTCATCAAGAGAATGCCAAGAGTGTGCAAAGCAGTAATCAAAGCAAAAGGTGGCTACTTTGAAGAACCTAGAATATGACATATTTTCAGTTGTTTCACACTTTTTTGTTATGTATATAATTCCACATGTGTTAATTCATAGTTTTGATGCCTTCAGTGTGAATCTACAATTTTCATAGTCATAAAAATAAAGAAAACTCTTTGAATGAGAAGGTGTGTCCAAACTTTTGGTCTGTACTGTATATATAAGACCTGAACGTTATCCCCATCTAGTGGTGGGATGTATAAATTGCACTTAATAGGCCTGTTAACAGGGATTTTGCAGATACATAAATGCAGAGTTATACCATACTGTACAATGCAATTGTTAGGATCAAAAGTACTTTTAAGCAGTGCTCACACACACGTAGTGGGACGTTGCACATGGCCGTAACATCTGCTCTGGTGGCTTTGGCTCTTCTGGTATCCAGTCTCTTATGGCATATTATATTTGGGATGTCTTATTATCACTGCACCTCAGTGGCGTAACTAACTAGAGTGCTATGGGCTCTAGGGCAAACCTTGGATTGGGCCCCCTCATGCCGTGCCTGGTTACACCCCTTGTCCCTGATCCCCCAGTAATGCCCCCTGTAATGTCTCTAACTGCCCCCAGTAATGTCCCCCACTGCCCCTAGTCTTCACTGACATGTAACGGGGCCCAGCATTGTCACTGAACTTCACGCAGGGCCCCATCAGAGCGCTCACCTCACCTGCGCTCCAAGCCTCCAGCATCAGGACCCGGCGCTGTCCTACTAGAATTATTCACAAATTCAATGGGTGCACTTTAATTGACAGCATCAGGCAGTGAAAACATCATCACTGCCTGGTCCTGTCAGAGTGCAGAGGGTGTGGCCATTGCAAAGAGAGCGGAGCCTCTAGGTGTAATGGTAACGCCCCCGTTGCTCCTAGAGGCTCATTTGCATATGTTAAAACATCCTTTTTCTCAGCAATGCGGACACCTATAAACATGGGACCAACACAGATGACTTCAGCTGCCAAGTGCACATGTAACAGGTCAGCCGGTGTCATAGGTGCAAAACTGCTGACAGATGCTCTTTAAGGGTTTTCTAAGGAAAACTTAAGGGGCCCATAAACCGTCAATAGCTGCTGGTCAAACTCTCGTTCAGTCTTCAGACTCCAACCTTTTACATACACACTAGGCCGATGAGGACAAAGAGAAGATCGGGAGAAATAATTCAATTTAGGAGCCCCTCATACACATAGACTGTGGGTTAACCCTGCCGAAAATGGCAGATTTGGCTAAAAAATACACAAATATGTAGGGTTACCTTTAGCGCTGGACTAGAGGGACGTTCCATGACATCTCCTTTGGGTGATCAGTGTCAAGCCCCTTGTCCTAAAGTTATTATAGCCCCAATTATCAGCGCAAGCATCTATTAAAGCGGTTAATACTGATGACCTGTCCTCAGGATAGGCCGTCAGTATGTGATCGGTGAGGGGCCGACTCCCTGCCCCCCCCCCCAGCCAATCAGCTGTTTGAAGAGACCCCGGCACTCCGGTGAACGCTGCGGCCTATTCCTAGGCCAGTGAGGTCACTTTCATCAATCACATGGCTTAGGCGCAGCTCAAGTGAAGGGGCCTAAGTTGCAATACCAAGCACGGCCACTATCCAATGGATGGCGCTGTGCTTTATAAGCTGCGAAAAGGCTGCAGTACTCACCGGAGCGCCGCAGCCTCTCCAAGCAGCTGATCAGTAGTGGGAGTGCCGGGAGTCGGACCTCCACCAATCAGATACTAATGACCTATCCTGAGGATCATCCATGAATATTAAACACATGGAAAACCCCTTTAAATCTGGATTGTGCAGGATTTTAGGCTAGGTCTACACAGCGACATGTGTCGCGCGACACATAGGGCACATCTACACTGCAACATGTGTGTCGCGACATTTTGTCACACCAATGTCGCGCGACAATTTTTATAATGATAGTCTATGGTGTCGCACTGCGACATGCTGCGAGTGCGTCGCAGTATGTCGCAGCGCGACACCATAGACTATCATTATAAAAATTGTTGCGCGACATTGGTGCGACAAATGTCATCGTGTAGCCCTAGCCTTAACCTTCTCACCTTTGCCACAGGCGTCCACATAACTCAAGGTGCAGTGAAGATTCGAAACATCTGCGCGCAGACAATGCCAATTTTTCAATGCTTTACCCTCGATGGTAACAACGTAGCAAATATTTAATTAAGAAAGCATAGTAAAATAAAGTCAAGTATATTACGCGCAGGGGAGACTCCCGCTGGAGCCGTTATTCTTCCTCCCGCTAACGCTCCTGCCATGTTTTCCACCATTAAGGTCTCCAGTTCCACATAAAAAATCTGTAGCGTTCCCCAATAAATTTTGCGGCGAGGTTCTCGGGTTTATATTGATGGAGTCATTCTTGACTCCATAAATATCTTGAAAAAAAAAAAACATTTTTCTAAACTGCCAGTGGAAATCTGGTGGGCGAGCTGGCGGAGAGATTCTTATGATTGGCAGGGAGCAAACGCTACTGAAGAAATGCCTGGAATAGCCGGAGCCAGGCGCCATGGCCGACTCCACCGTGAGGAAGAATGGGATCAGATCACAAAGTATCCGCAAAGCTTTATTATTTATTTTAACACGTTTGGGAGGAGGACAAAAAGAAAAAAAATTCTCCAAGTCAGAGCTATTTCCTGAAAGGATTGGAACAGGATATGGCAGGAGGCAAGGAAAAAGTTTGCGAGTAACCCATATTTTACTAGGAGCCTATTTACAAGGATTGTTAGGGCTGCCGTCTCATAGAAAAGAGAGAAAGACCTCGTTAAAGGAGCAATGGCGAAAAAACGACTGCACTGTGCAGAGCCTGAGGGGGTGGAGCATTCTGTTAGCTGTTCATTGAATCCATGTGTCAAGCCCCGCCCCCTCAGGCTCTACACTAGGCTTAAAGGGCATCTGTCAGCAGATTTGTCCCTATGACACTGTCTGACCTGTTACATGTGCACTTGGCAGCTGACGCCACCTGTGTTGGCCCCGTGTTCCCATGTGCCCGCATTGCTGAGAAAAAGGATGTTTTAATATATGCAAATGAACCTCTAGGAGCAACGGGGGCGTTGTCGTTACACCTAGAGGCTCTGCTCTCTCTGCACTTTGATTGGCACAATGACGTTTGTCCACAAATGTCCAGATTTAAAAGTAGCACTACATATCTAGTAGGAATAATAGAGGACTGGCCCAACCTAAAGTAATAAATAGAGCTACACTACACCTAACCCAAACCCGAACTTCTGTGAAGAAGTCCAGGTTCGGGTTTGGGTACCAAACATGACGATTTTACTCACGCGCGTGCAAAACGCATTAAAATGCTTTGCACTCGCGGGGAAAAATCGTGCATTTTCCCACAACGCACCTGCATCTTTTCCCGCACGTCACCCACAACGCCTGTGTGAACCCAGCCTAAGGCCGTCGTTCCCTGGGAACGGTGCAGTGAAGGAGGGGCACCCTGTGTTCCCTCAGGGCACTCCCTGTAGCCGTGGGGTCCCTGCCTGATGGTAGTTCAGGGGTGCCCATTGTTTTAATGTCCATGTGGGTGCTAGGCAGGGCACGTGATGGAAATGCAATGGACAGCATGGGGTGTTGAGAGTCAGAGACCAGCCTAAAAAAATCTTACTTTACTGTGTGCACAATAGGAGTTGTAGTACCTCCAGTCATTTGTACGCAGTGTAAGGGCCTCCTAGATGTCCCAGCATGAGCTAAGCAGATGAATATGGTATTGGCCCTCAGATCACTCTTGCTAAAATATGTGCTATAGGGATCTCTGGCTAATAGCTGTGCTCGGTCAACCGTGGCTGTAGTGTCCACTATTTTGGGGTGCATAGGATGTCTTAACATGTTGTCCCTCTGTAGCAGCAGGGTCTGGATCTCCTTAAGCTGGATTACCTTGCTGTCTCTCTTGCTATAGCCATCAAATCTTCTCCTATAGTTCTTGCTTGCTTCCATCTTCTAGAGATCATGAAGGTATCAGAGGCTTCAGGGCTTGAAGCTCGAATATATGGGAGAGGAGCACATGGGAGACTGTTCCTTACTGTCTCCCTCTCTACAGCTAGACTTATTGACTCACAGAAATCTTCTGGAACCTGGGAGAGGGGCCAGCCCACACCTCGAGTTCTAGAGAGGACTGGACGAGGATTGTTAACTCTGGCCATGCCTAGCTCATGCTGGAACAACTGCAAGTGTAGCACATAGCATTAACATTATGCAACAAACCAAACTTTATAGATAGCAGTAGGTCTGAGGTACGGCATATGAGGGCATGTGTAATGTGATGTTACTGCAGTTTGGGATACTCGTAAGTCCTGCTACTGTGGTGGACATTGCGCTACAGAAACGGTCAACAATAATCTCTTCTGGTCCTCCTGAGCGGGTGATGAGCATGAGCCATTACAACTCATCGTCATAAGCTGGTTGCCATTTCTTTTCATGCTGAGCATTAGCACCACTTGGCTCTTGGAGGGGGCTGTGCCGCCCCAGCCAGGCAGTGCTGCTCATCTGCTCAAGGGTTCTCCTTACAATGCTGCAGTACACACATGATGTGAACAGAGCCTAAAATCCTTGTGTGTTATGTCAATGCTCTGCAAGAAATTATTAAAAGCCAATGGCACCACCTAGTGGTGAAATGTCATCAATGCATCTGTTCAGTTTTTGTGGACATAAAAGTACCGTAATTGGGTTTTATGTAGATAATAGTCACACATTACCGTTTTTTATGCCTTCTTAACCCCTTCCTGATGCAGTGAATATTTTATTTATTTTTTCATTTTTTACTCCCGATGCCATAACTTTTTTTTATTTTCCTGTTCACATAGCCGTATGAGGACTTCTTTTTTGCAGGACAAGTTGTACTTTCTAATGGCACCATTTATTCCAAAAGAGTAGGAACTGGTATAAAAAAAAAAAAAAAAAAAAAAAAAAAAGGTAATTCCGACACGTTTTATGTGTTTCATTTTTAAGTTCCCTATGCAGTAAAGATGACACATTTTCTTGATTCTGCAGATCAGTAGGATTACAGAAATATCATATTTTTATAGTTTTTCTTGTATTTTAATACTTTTTAAAAAAATTGGGAAAAAAAACAATTTTGTTGCTTTGGCATATTCTGACCTGCATACATTTTTTATAATTACATCTATGGAGCTGTGTGTGAGGGCTCATTTTTGCAGGGTCATCTGTATATTTTATTTTTTTTGGGGTATGCATGATTTTTTAATTACTTTTCATTCAATTTTTTGGGGTTGAAATGATCAAAAAATAGGGAATTTGCCATTTTGATTTTGTTTCCGTTAAGCCGCTCACCATACGGGAAAAATACTTTGCTATTTTAATAGTTAAGGCATGCTTATAATTTTTATTAGAAAAATGGGGAAAGGGGGTGACTTCAATTTTTATATATTTTTATTTATTTATTTTAAATTCATTTTTTTTCACTTAATCTTACTCCCTTTAGGGGACTATAACATGCTCTCTCTGCAACTGCCGCACCCTCTCCACTTTGATTAGCAGGGCCAGACAGGCGTTATAATGTTTTTACCGTCAAAGTGCAGAGCGCACGCCAGTTGTAGAGACAGCTGAGCCTCTAGGTGTAAGGGCAACGCCCCCATTGCTCCTAGAGGCTCATTTGCATGCATTAAAACATCCTTTTTCTCAGCAATGCGGGCGCATATGAACATGGGACCAACACAGATGCCTTCAGCTGCCAAGTGCACATGTAACAGGTCAACCAGTGTCATAGGGACAAAACTGCTGACAGATGCCCTTTAAAACTCTGTTCACACTTTGAGCCTTCTACCAGAGATACACATTGGGAGGATGTTCTGACGTATACAGTGCTTCCGTCAGAAGGCTTCAACTTATGCCACTGTATAGCCATACACTGGCATATATCGGCCACAGGGCCCCATTCTAGATGGAATAGCACCTGTCTGCAATACTATTCCTTACAATAAAAAATAAAAAAAACGTATGCATATGGCGCAAGGAGAGTTTTGTTGGCATGATCTAACTTTTGGATAAGTTAGATATTTTTGCCTGATGCACCATATTGCCCAGGCGTTGGCCTCCTATGATGCACATATGTCAGGGGGATATGATCATGACTCCTCACTAAATACAGTATTTTAGGCCCCGGCCCCAGTGTGGAGAGAAGGGGTGATCTTGAAAAAGCAGGCACGGTGAGACCCCTCCACTGAGTATACACTCACCTAAAGAATTATTAGGCACACCTGTTCTATTTCTCATTAATGCGATTATCTAGTCAACCAATCACATGGCAGTTGCTTCAATGCATGTAGGGTTGTGCTCCTGGTCAAGACAATCTCCTGAACTCCAAACTGAATGTCAGAATGGGAAAGAAAGGTGATTTAAGCAATTTTGAGCGTGGCATGGTTGTTGGTGCCAGACGGGCCGGTCTGAGTCAATCTGCTCAGTTACTGGGATTTTCACGCACAACCATTTCTAGGGTTACAAAGAATGGTGTGAAAAGGGAAAAACCTCCAGTATGCGGCCGTCCTGTGGGCGAAAATGCCTTGTTGATGCTAGGAGGTCAGAGGAGACTGGGCCGACTGATTCAAGCTGATAGAAGAGCAACGTTGACTGAAATAACCACTCGTTACAACCGAGGTCTGCAGCAAAGCATTTGTGAAGCCACAACACGCACAACCTTGAGGCGGATGGGCTACAACAGCAGAAGACCCCACCGGGTACCACTCATCTCCACTACAAATAGGAAAAAGAGGCTACAATTTGCACGAGCTCACCAAAATTGGACTGTTGAAGACTGGAAAAATGTTGCCTGGTCTGATGAGTCTCGATTTCTGTTGAGACATCAAATGGTAGAGTCCGAATTTGGCGTAAACAGAATGAGAACATGTATCCATCATGCCTTGTTACCACGGTGCAGGCTGGTGGTGGTGGTGTAATGGTGTGGGGGATGTTTTCTGGGCACACTTTAGGCCCCTTAGTGCCAATTGGCCATCGTTTAAATGCCACGGGCTACCTGAGCATTGTTTCTGACCATGTCCATCCCTTCATGACCACCATGTACCCATCCTCTGATGGCTACTTCCAGCAGGATAATGCACCATGTCACAAAGCTCGAATCATTTCAAATTGGTTTCTTGAACATGACAATGAGTTCACTGTACTAAAATGGCCCCCACAGTCACCAGATCTCAACCCAATAGAGCATCTTTGGGATGTGGTGGAACGGGAGCTTCGTGCCCTGGATGTGCATCCCTCAAATCTCCATCAACTGCAAGATGCTATCCTATCAATATGGGCCAACATTTCTAAAGAATGCCATCAGCACCTTGTGGAATCAATGCCACGTAGAATTAAGGCAAAAGGGGGTCCAAAACCGTATTAGTATGGTGTTCCTAATAATTCTTTAGGTGAGTGTATATAGGATTTGGGGATTTCTAGAGCCTGTGCATTAGCATTGTCCTCACGCCGCCGCTCAGCATTCCCTGCCCGGGTCTCGCCTAGTCTCCCATCTCTCCGGTATTACATATCATGCCTGTAGGTCATTTACAAAGTAAAGAATTGTGCTTGGAATGATAAAGAGCAGCAGGATCGTTCCCTCCGGAGACGCGGGTCCAGGACTCTTTGTATTCCTCGTACAGGTTGGAAGCTGAAGCCGCAGACAGAATCCATCAAGGGGAAAGCATAAATGTTAAGTGCGGCCTCACTGAATCAGCAGTTCGATAAGCAGGACCGCGGCTTTGACGAGAAGGTTCCTCTATTCTGGGGTAGTCAAAAATCGGAAGATACGCAGAATTTGGTTGAAAAAGATCTGATGTGTCTGTTTTTACTATATACTTGTATTCCCCCCACAAAATAACAACTCTGAGCATCTTTTCTTAAAACGTTGTGTCGTTCCTCTGTTATTCCTCCTGGAAATGTATAAATTCATGCACAGCTTGGCATTACTTGCTTGGACAGTGCCAGTGGCAGAGGGAATGGTTCCACTTAGTTGTCAACTTATTCATACTTTTCCAGGAGGAATAACAGTGGTCAATGAGTCAAAAAACAATTCTCTGGCACCTGCGAGATCAGGTCCGCACAGCACTCTGCTAGCTCCGGTGCCCCGATAAAAATGAATAGAGCGACGGTGCGCGTTTTCGACCAGCAGCTCCGTCCCTTTCATGGGGCTTCACAGGGCACGGGGTCCCTCTGTTCTTGTGATCAGTGCGGGACCCAGCAGTAGGGACTCCCACTGATCACAATCTGACAACCGGAATACCCCTTTAAGTTTATGGCCTATTTTGGACCTCAAGACATGAGTTTTTTTTAAAAGTTTTTTTCATTTCATTTCACAAGCCAGAACACATTTTTCCGTTCACACAGCCGTATGAGGGATTGTTTTTGCAGGAAGAGCTGTATTTTTTAACGGAATCATTTGGGGTACATTAAAGGGGTACTCCAGTGTACAGATTTCGATAACCTATCCTGCCCCCACAGATGAGCCGTTTCAGACTGCCAGTTTGCCGTAAACTAAGGCTGGGTTCACATCTGAGTGTTTTACAGCGCGTTCCTACGCGCTGTAAAACGCTCAACAAGGAGAAACCAATGCTTCCCTATGGGCATGGTTCTCACCTGGGCGTTTTACAGCGCGTACGATCGCGCTGTAAAACGCCCGACGCCCCAAGAAGTACATGAGCTTCTTTGGGGCATCTCGTCGCGCATTCCCGTACATAGACTTTCGGGAACGCGCGACAATGGGCGTTCGCTTGTCTCTGTATGCGCGATTGCAAACGCCGGTACAATCGCGCATACAGAGCGCTCCTTTCAGAACGCTCAGGTCTGAACCCAGCGTAAGTGTACAGAACGGATGCAGAAGGCTTCATCCACTGTGTAGTTTCTATTCCCCTTGCTCTCTGAAATCAAGGGGCTCCCAGCACTGTCATAGTGAACTGCCCTTGCAGCCAAGCCTGAGGCATAGCCCGACAGGCAGACTCTGAAAGTCCCATACACTTCAATAGAATTCCATTGCATTCTATGGTACAAGAGATCAGAAGATCACAAGTTCAAATTCCCTAAGAGGACAAAAAAGAAGAGTGAAAAGAAATGTTAAAAAAATAAAAAATTTTAACCATTGGTATCACTGTGCCAAAAAACGGTCAGATCAATTAAAATGTAACAATATTTATAATGATTAGTGAACACCGTAATTGAAAAAAATAAAAAATAGCCCTCACTTTTTCAAAGATTAGAATTTTTTTTTAAGTAGTTAGGCTACTTTCACACACATGCGTTCAGAACGGATCCGTCTGCATTATATTTTAGAAAAAATTCTAAGTGTGAAAGTTACTCAGACGGGTCCGTCCAGACTTTACATTGAAAGTCAATGGGGGACGGATCCGTTTGAAATTGAGCCATACTGTGTCAACTTCAAACGGATCCGTCCCCATTGACTTACATTGTAAGTCTGGACAGATCCGTTGTGCCTCCGCACGGCCAGGCGGACACCCGAACGCTGCAGGCATTAGGGCCTCTAAAATGCCAGGGCAGTATAACTACCCCACAAGTGACCCCATTTTGGAAAGAAGACACCCCAAGGTATTTCGTGATGGGCATAGTGAGTTCATGGAAGTTTTTATTTTTTGTCACAAGTTAGTGGAATATCAGACTTTGCAAGAAAAAAATTAATAAAAATATCATCATTTTCCGCTAACTTGTGACAAAAAAATAAAAATTCTAGGAACTCGCCGTGCCCCTCACGGAATACCTTGGGGTGTCTTCTTTCCAAAATGGGGTCACTTGTGGGGTAGTTATACTGCCCTGGAATTTTAGGGGCCCTAATGCGTGAGAAGTAGTTTTAAATCCAAATGTGTTAAAAATGGCCTGTGAAATCCTAAAGGTGCTCTTTGGAATGTGGGCCCCTTTGCCCACCTAGGCTGCAAAAAAGTGTCACACATGTGGTATCGCCGTACTCGGAAGAAATAGGGCAGTGTGTTTTGGGGTGTATTTTTACATATACCCATGCTGGGTGAGAGAAATATCTCTCTAAAAGTCAACTTTTCCCATTTTTTTATACAAAGTTGTCATTATAGAGAGATATTTCTCTCACCCAGCATGGGTATATGTAAAAAGACACCCCAAAACACATTGCCCAACTTCTCCTGAGTACGGCGATACCAGATGTGTGACACTTTTTTGCAGCCTAGATGCGCAAAGGGGCCCAAATTCCTTTTAGGAGGGCATTTTTAGACATTTGGATCCCAGACTTCTTCTCACGCTTTAGGGCCCCTAAAATGCCAGGGCAGTATAAATACCCCACATGTGACCCCATTTTGGTAAGAAGACACCCCAAGGTATTTAATGAGGGGCATGGCGAGTTCATAAAAGATTTTTTTTTTTGGCACAAGATAGCGGAAATTGATTTTTTTTTTGTTTTTTTCTCACAAAGTCTACCTTTCCGCTAACTTGGGACAAAAAGTTCAATCTTTCATGGACTCAATATGCCCCTCACGGAATACCTTGGGGTGTCTTCTTTCCGAAATGGGGTCACATGTGGGGTATTTATACTGCCCTGGCATTTTAGGGGCCCTAAAGCGTGAGAAGAAGTCTGGAATATAAATGTCCCAAAAATTTTACGCATTTGGATTCCGTGAGGGGTATGGTGAGTTCATGTGAGATTTTATTTTTTGTCACCAGTTAGTGGAATATGAGACTTTGTAAGAAAAAAACAAAACAAAAAAAAAATAAAAATCAGTTTCCGCTAACTTGTGCCCAAAAAATGTCTGAATGGAGCCTTACAGGGGGGTGATCAGGGAGTCTATATGGGGTGATCACCACCCTGTAAGGCTCCATTCAGACGTCCGTATGTGTTTTGCGGATCCGATCCATGGATCCGTGGATCCGCAAAACACATACGGACCTCTGAATGGAGCCTTACAGGGGGGTGATCAATGACAAGGGGGTGATCAATGACAGGGGGGTGATCAGGGAGTCTAATATGGGGTGATCAGGGGTTATCAAGGGGTTAATAAGTGACGGGG
Source organism: Bufo gargarizans (assembly GCF_014858855.1). Taxonomy (NCBI): domain Eukaryota; kingdom Metazoa; phylum Chordata; class Amphibia; order Anura; family Bufonidae; genus Bufo; species Bufo gargarizans. The sequence goes on along the minus strand of NC_058084.1, from coordinate 453,348,488 downwards.
GGGTGTAGTGTAGTGTAGTGGTGTTTTGTGGTACTTTACACAGCTACCTGTGTCCTCTGGTGGTCGATCCAAGCAAAAGGGACCACCAGAGGACCAGGTAGCAGGTATATTAGACGCTGTTATCAAAACAGCGTCTAATATACCTGTTAGGGGTTAAAAAAGAAAATCGCATCTACAGCCTGCCAGCGAATGATCGCCGCTGGCAGGCTGGAGATCCACTCGCTTACCTGCAGTGCCTGTGTGCGCGCGTTCACAGGAAATCTCGCGTCCCGCGAGATGACGCGCCGATGCGTGCCTGTGCCTGGAACAGCCGCCTCCGGAACGCGATCCTGCGTTAGGCGGTCCGGAGGCGGTTAAAGGGCTTCTGTCACCCCACTAAACAGTTGTTTTTTTTTTTGTTTACTTATAATCCCTATACTGCGATTTATGCCTACATAATCTAATTAATCATTTCGGTTCAGTAGATTGTGTTAAAAACGTGCTTTTAAAATATGCAAATTACCTTGCTACCAGCAAGTAGGGCGGCTACTTGCTGGTAGCAGCCGCATCCTCCGATCCTAAAGACGCCCCCTCCGCATGTTGATTGACATACCAGAGGTGCGGCGAAAGGAATGTCCCCGTAAAAACGAGGACCTAGCGCGAGGGTGCGCTTGGACTTACTCTGTGGAAGGCGAGTACTCTTCCCGCCCGTGGCCTCTGGGAATCTCTCATCCAGCCAGGTACTGAACAAACGGGAAGCACAAAATGGCAGGCCTGAAAGGGAGCGTTTGGAAGAGGCATCCGCTGAACATACCTTGAGCCAGAGCTCACGCCACAAGGTGATTGCGAGGGCGGAAGAGCGGGCAACTAAAGTACCCGCGTCCAAGGAAGCCTCACAAAGGTACTTCCCTGCCTGAGCAATGGAACTGGAGCTCCGCTAGGGGGAGGCCCGTCGCCAGACCCTGATGCAAACGGAGCGCCCATCCAGAGACCGTCCTTAGCTACCCAAGCGGAGGTGAAAATGGGACTCGGAGCTGAGCCGCTGGTTGCAAACAGGGACTTAGACACTGTCTCCATCCGATGGTCTACTGGATCCTGGAGGGAGGAGCCGTCGGCTACCGGAATGGCGGTGTTTTTGGCCAGACGTGCAACCGGAGGATCCACCTTGGGAGGGGAAACCCATTTAGCCACGGACTCAGCCAGGAAGGGATATAGTAAATCAAGTTGCTTAGGCGGGGCAAAGCGACGATCTGGGTGGTCCCAGGCCTTGGCAATGACCACAGAAAAGTCGTCATGCATGGGAAACACTTTTGGAGTTTGCCTGGAGCGGAGGAAGGACACTCCCTGGCTAGTGGAGGGAGGGTCGTCTTGCACCTTAAAGGTGTCCCGAACTGCCATTACTAGGCTATCCACCATGGAAGCAATCTTAGAAGATGATTCCGAATCCATGTCAGATAATGAATCACCAATCTCCTCTTCGGACAGGACTTCCCCAGGAATAGAGGATATGTCCGAGAGTGACTCCAGGGAGGGGGGGGGGAAGCAGAGACGTCAGAGGAGGAACGGCGTCCTGCTCTGGTCCGCTTCTGAGACGGAACGGACATATGGATATGGAATGCAGTCATTTCCATATATTATTTTTAATTTTTTTTTTCGGCCCCATTAAAACTAATAGTTCCGCATACGGGCTGCAAAAAAAATAAAAAATAAATATGGAACGGAGAGAAAATACGTTTGTGTGCATGAGCCCTTCTTAAACCTGACACAGCCTAGGCTTGAAGCAATATTTCAATACGCCTTAACCCTTTCCTGCACTACAATACAACTACGTCATGGTGAGTGCCAACTTGTGCACCCCAACGAACCTCTGCACTGGGAGCCGGCTCTATTATACAGCTAGGCTCCCACTGCAATGGCTGAGATCGGCGCTAGTGTCAAACCCGTCTGTCTAACCTCTTTGGTGCCACAGCACTGATGGTCCAGCGGCGCTTCTCAGAGCGATTAATGGCTCTGCTCTGCATATGTAGCATGTGGATTACGGATCCATAAAACGTATATAGGATCTGTGCTCCGTAGGTTGCAGATCGCTCTGAGAAGCGCCGCTGCACCTTCCATACTTTGTGTGAAGGTTTAGGTCTCCTTTAATACTACTGCGACATCTGAGCGGTTCGACAGAGAGAGGAGGAACCCTGTGTTCCTCTATCGGCCCCCACACCTGGGTGGGCTTCAGAGCAGCTTATCATTTATGCCTGATGCACACGACCGTGCAGTTTTTTGCGGTCCGCAAAAAAAAATATCGTAAGCCGCCTGTGTGCCCTCAGCAATTTGCGGAACGGGCGACCCATTGTAGAAATGCCTATTCTTGTCCGCAAAACGGACAAGAATAGGACATGCTATATTTTTTTTTTGAGGGGCCACAGAACGGAGCAAAGGATGCAGACAGCACACGTAGTGCTGTCCGCATCTTTTGCGGCCCTGTTGAAGTGAACCCGAACTACGGTCGTGTGCATGAGGCCTTAGCAACATGGATCCCGATTCTAACCAGCTAAAGCGCATTTGCTAGTCTTTCAGTTATACATGAACAGACTGGAGCCTTGTCCCGAACACTTTTTTATTTATCCTAATATAATAAAATGGAATTCTAGTACAGCCATACGGCCCTCCGTGACAAGGACAGGCATTGTTACAATGGATTGGCCAAAACAACATGGATGTCGCGTGCATGAGCCCTAAGGGAGTTGTCGGGTTTAGAAATCCTATTTTCAGTGAATCTACTAAGAAATTCCGAGCCAATGCTGGGACCCTGTTCAGGATGCTCATCTAACCAGTGGTTATAAAACTTATTTCTTCCTGGAGGACTGAACACAGACTGCCAACTGACTGTAATGAGAACGGTGTCATTCTTCCTCTCCCTTGTGGTGGCGCTGGAGGGAGATTAAAAATTTCCTGCTTGATCTCCCACAGGGAGATTACGTATGTCCCCAGCAAAAAGGTATTGTCCAAAGAGGAGCACCGCTTTAAAAGGGGTATTCCCATCTCAAACATTGGCACATCCTAGCGATATGTCATCATCAATGTCAGAAAGGAGTGGGTCCTACCTCTGGGACCCGCTCCTAGCTCCAGAACGGGGCCCTCCCAAGCATGCATGGCACGCTCTCCATTCACTGCTATGGGAGTACAGAAAAAAAGCAGAGTGAGCCCACGTGGCTAACTTTGGAGGTCCCACAGCGGTGAAAGGAGAGCATGCTGCGCATACATGGCCACCTCTCCAATCACCGCTACGGGACTGCTACGTGCTCAGGTATTTAAGGACTCCATAGTGGTGAACAGAGGGCAGTGTGCTCTCCTTCAGTTCAGGGGCCCGGACAAGAAATAGGAGCGAGTCCCAGAGATGGAACCTGGACCTATCTGACATTGACGCCATATCCTATTGAATGCCCACCCAACTATGTTGCCCAGCGTAAAGGCCGATAGGTTGAAACTTTGTAAATATAATAAAACCACAGCACAGCCTTCAGGTTTAATATATAGCAAGTGCAAATTTTTTAATTCTAATTCCAAAAATAAAATGACATATAAAGCGACCCTTCCCACATCAGTCCTGCCCAACGCTCTTATCCAGAGACCCTGAACTGCGCAGTTTCTCCAACCTGGAGATAAACTTTGTCTGGCTGAGCTGGAGAACACTGAGGCTCGAGACCCTGAAGTCGTAACTGCAGTCTTTCAGCTCCTCAATTCTGGCCTTTAGGTTGTTGACGTGCACAGACAGAATGTTCGGGGTGTTGAGAATATCCTTCACGTCGACGCCGCACTCCAGCAGGACGTTGATCTTATTTTTAAATATCTTGGGCGTCATAAGTAGGACTTTGGGACACATGAAGATATAGAGGGCTATCTCTGCTTCCGTACACCCTAACGACTGGAGTATCGCCTGAGCGCTCTTATAATTGTCCTCAAAATACGTATAGCTGAGGCTCAAAAGGGGCGCGCCCTGGCCCTGTATCCACAGCAGCAGGGCCTCATCGTCCAGCTTCATCAAGGACTTCATATTCTGTACGTTGGTTTGGATGCGATTTGTACTTTTGGTCAAAATATATATATTTGCAGAAATCAATTCCCTGACAAACTCCCGCGGGTTCTTCCCCCCTAACTGAGAGCAGAGGTCCAGTAAATACTCCACGTTCTGCTTGTTGAGGTCAACGCTGTTTGCAAAAGTCCTGGGCGACTTGACCATCAGCTGGCTGAGGACTTTGGGAGGCAATCCGAGGGACTGGAGGAAACGGATATTCCTCAACAGGTTCTCAGTATTAGACGTTCGGAAGAAAGACTCCGGAGAACGCAGTGCAACACTTAGGATGGTGGCGTCCATCCCCAATATCCCTTTCCAAATGTCCCACATCTCTTCTAAGAGTTCATAATCGCGCGTTATGGCCCGGGGGTACCTGGAAATGATGCTTGCCACCATCTTGGCATCTGCGCCTTTGTCTATAAGAAACTGTTTGAGTTTCTGCTCGTGCGTAGTCGTCTTCTTGAGGAGAATGGCGTGCCGCTTTCTGACCAGTGAGAGGTCCACCCCCATTTTCTCCAGGTTGGTTACCAGATTTAGGTTTTCAACAGGTGCTTTTACTTCATTTTGTGTAAGCTGTTGCGAGTAGAACCTCGGCCACAGTAGGCTAGGAACGGCAAGGGTAAAGCTTGCCACTGCTTTACCATTTCTGGCACTCTTCAAGCAAGTCACGACATTCCCAGTTACGTTGGTTAGTATTTTCAGTGCCATGGTGGTGGTGGGGTTAGCTCCTCGGTCTAAAGCAATTGGAAAAAAAAAAAAAAAAAAGTGACTATAACATATCATAAAATATGAATAGACCTATATACAAAACAGCTTCATATACCAGGCTGTGCAGCAGCTAGAGATGTGGGCCTGGTCTTGTTTGAAAGCTGACAATCTAAGCTTTAAAACCAGAGCTGCTATAGGTAAGGATATATAGCCTTTAAAAAATCAGGTCGGGAGGGATAGCAACTGAAACCTGGTTTCACTTTTAGAGCCGCTATTATTACTGACCCTATTTCTAAAGGCTATATCTCACGATGTATAGGGGCTAATGCTCTCTTGGGGGGCTTTCAAACAAGACCGGGCCCACGTCTCTAGTCGCTACACAGCCTGAGATATGAAGGCCTAAAACAGCCCTCCCCCTATTTACTATGCTTGGGCTGAAATTGTTAAGGCCTTTTCCCAAGGCCCAAGCAGAGCTCGGGAGAACTGTTCAGCTACTTTCACACTTGCGGTTTTACTGGATCCGGCAGGGTTCAGCAAAAACGCTTCCGCTACTGATAATACAACCGTCTGCATCCGATATGAACAGATCCTGTTGTATTATCTTTAACACGGCCGAGACGGATCCGTCATGAACTCCATTAAAAGTCAATGGGGGAACGGATCCGTGTTCTATTGTGTCAGAGTTGAACGGATCTGTCCCCATTGACTTACATTGTGGGTCATGACCGATCCGTCTTGCTCCGCATCCCAGGACAGAAAGCAAACTGCAGCATGTTGCGGTTTGCTCTCCGGTATGAGAACGGAACGCATTTTGGAGCATTCCGTTCTGTTACGTTTTGTCCCCATTGACAATGAATGGGGACAAAACAGAAGCGTTTTTTTTCCCGTTATTGAGACCCTATGACGGATCTCAATACCGGAAAATATTAACACTAGTGTGAAAGTAGCCTTAGGTGGTTAAACGGAAAACCTCTTTACCAGACACTTTCTAGTACGATATATAAAGGGATATATTTAAAAGAGTTTTCCGGGACTCATATTGATGGGCTATCCTCAGGGTAGGTCATCAATATCTGACTGGTGGGGGAGGGGGGGTCCTAACTTCTGTCACCCCCACCAATCAGCCGTTGAAAGGAACAGTGGCGCTGCAGCCCTTTCTTTGGACGTCAAGTCCATTGGTATTAACGGCGTTTATGTAGAGCCCATTAAATAATAAAAGGACAGAAAAAATGGCGCTGGTGCCTTGCAGCACTGAGGTCCTGGGTTCAAATCTGACCAAGGGCAACATCTGCGTGGAGTTTGTACGTTCTTTGTAATTGCGTGGGTTTCCACTAGTTTTCTCCCACATTGTAGAAACTTACTGATTTTTTACACTGAAACATAAAGAGATTTGGTGAATCAGTAAACAGCCGTTACAGGACCCCAAGTCTCCTGATAAGCGAGGTCCATGGAGGTGGGACACGCACCTTTTAGGCATACAGAGGTGCTATAAATGCTTAAAGCAGGGATGCACAACCTGCGGCCCTCCAGCTGTTGCAAAACTACAACTCCCAGCGTGCCTGGATAACCTTCAGCTATTAGGGCATGCTGGAAGTTGTAGTTTTGCAACAGCTGGAGGGCCGCAGGTTGAGCATCCCTGGCTTAAAGGGGTTCTGCAGTTTGTTTAAACTGATGATCTATCCTCTGGATAGATCATCAGCATATGATCAGCGGGGGTCCGACACCCGGGACCCCCGCCGGTCAGCTGTTTGAGAAGGCAGCGGCGCTCCACAGCCTTCTCACTGTTTACTGCTGGGCCAGTGACGTCACGACTAGTATCACTGGCCTGAGCGCGGCTAAGCTCCAGCGACGGGGAGCAAAATCCAAACACTTTTGACGCCTGTGCAGTACAGGACGCAGCTGGGGAGGCGGTCAGGTGGGTAAATTACACGACCGCCATCTTGGAATCTATGGACAAGACGATCTGTTCACATGCCGCGGGCCCCGCTATCGTAAGGATCAGCCATTTTAGCATTTCATGCCTTTTTGGAAATTTCAGCCAAAAGCAGACAACCCCTTTAACTTCAAAGTAAAAAAAATACAAAAAATCTAAGAGATCAGATAAATGTACAGAATGTAAGAGAACCACGTGTTCTATCTGCAGTATAGACACATTACCTTATAGGTCCAGCTGGGAACCCCCCTCCATATCACCGCCTGTAAAGCTGGAAAATCCCTTTAATTCTTCCTAAAAGGAAATGGAGGCACTTCACCTTGGACAGAGGGTAGGAAAGGGTTACAGGTGGGCTGAGCAGAGAGCACGGGCTGCACACTGTTCACACTCACAGGACAAGGACACGCAGGAACGAGAAGAACCGCACGGCCCCATGTGCACCGCACTTCCGGCTACAACCTTACACGCGCTCTGATTGGTCACAGGGAGCCACTCCGGATTGGCTGATCTGTTCAGCTCTGTGATTGGTTGTTTAGAATCGGGAGGAGACTAAATTCTAGAAGAAAAGTAAAGGACTTTGGATGATGTCATTACACACATAGCTCTGCAGCCCCGCCTACACTACACACACAGCTCTGCAGCCCCGCCTACATTACACACAGCTCTGCTGCCCCGTCTACACTACACACACAGCTCTGCTGCCCCGTCTACACTACACACACAGCTCTGCTGCCCCGTCTACACTACACACACAGCTCTGCAGCCCCGCCTACACTACACACACAGCTCTGCTGCCCCGTCTACACTACACACACAGCTCTGCACCATACACACTACACACACAGCTCTGCTGCCCCGTCTACACTACACACACAGCTCTGCTCTGTCTACACTACACACACAGCTCTGCACCATACACACTACACACACAGCACTGCTGCCCCGTCTACACTACACACACAGCTCTGCTCTGTCTACACTACACACACAGCTCTGCACCATACACACTACACACACAGCCCTGCTGCTCCGTCTACACTACACACACAGCTCTGCTGCCCCGTCTACACTACACACACAGCTCTGTACCATACACACTACACACACAGCTCTGCTGCCCCGTCTACACTACCACACACAGCTCTGCTGCCCCGTCTACACTACACACACAGCTCTGCACCATACACACTACACACACAGCTCTGCACCATACACACTACACACACAGCCCTGCTGCTCCGTCTACACTACACACAGCTCTGCTGCCCCGTCTACACTACACACACAGCTCTGCACCATACACACTACACACACAACTCTGCACCATACACACTACATACACAGCTCTGCTGCCCCGTCTACACTACACACAGCTCTGCTGCCCCGTCTACACTACACACACAGCCCTGCTGCCCCGTCTACACTACACACACAGCCCTGCTGCCCCGTCTACACTACACACAGCTCTGCTGCCCCGTCTACACTACACACACAGCTCTGCACCGTCTACATTACACACACAGCTCTGCTGCCCCGTCTACACTACACACACAGCCCTGCTGCCCCGTCTACACTACACACAGCTCTGCTGCCCCCGTCTACACTACACACACAGCTCTGCACCGTCTACATTACACACACACACAGATCTGCCCCGTCTACACTACACACACAGCTCTGCTGCCCCGTCTACACTACACACACAGCTCTGCTGCCCCGTCTACACTACACACACACAGATCTGCCCCGTCTACACTACACACACAGCTCTGGTGCCCCGTCTACACTACACACACAGCTCTGCTGCCCCGTCTACACTACACACACAGCTCTGCTGCCCCGTCTACACTACACACACAGCTCTGCTGCCCCCGTCTACACTACACACACAGCCCTGCTGCCCCGTCTACACTACACACAGCTCTGCTGCCCCGTCTACACTACACACACAGCTCTGCACCGTCTACATTACACACACACACAGATCTGCCCCGTCTACACTACACACACAGCTCTGCTGCCCCGTCTACACTACACACACAGCTCTGCTGCCCCGTCTACACTACACACACACAGATCTGCCCCGTCTACACTACACACACAGCTCTGGTGCCCCGTCTACACTACACACACAGCTCTGCTGCCCCGTCTACACTACACACACAGCTCTGCTGCCCCGTCTACACTACACACACAGCTCTGCTGCCCGTCTACACTACACACACAGCCCTGCTGCCCCGTCTACACTACACACAGCTCTGCTGCCCCGTCTACACTACACACACAGCTCTGCTGCCCCGTCTACACTACACACAGCTCTGCTGCCCCGTCTACACTACACACACAGCTCTGCACCATACACACTACACACACAGCTCTGCTGCCCCGTCTACACTACACACACAGCTCTGCACCGTACACTACACACACAGCTCTGCACCATACACACTACACACACAACTCTGCACCATACACACTACACACACAGCTCTGCTGCCCCGTCTACACTACACACACAGCTCTGCACCATACACACTACACACACAGCTCTGCTGCCCCGTCTACACTACACACTCTTGTGTGCTGCCCCTTCTTCTCTTAACACAGCTCTGTGCTGCACCGTACACTACACACACAGCTCTGCACCATACACACTACACACACAACTCTGCACCATACACACTACACACACAGCTCTGCTGCCCCGTCTACACTACACACACAGCTCTGCTGCCCCGTCTACACTACACACACAGCTCTGTACCATACACACTACACACACAGCTCTGCTGCCCCGTCTACACTACACACACAGCTCTGCTGCCCCGTCTACACTACACACACAGCTCTGCTGCCCCGTCTACACTACACACACAGCTCTGCTGCCCCGTCTACACTACACACACAGCTCTGCTACCCCCGTCTACACTACACACACAGCTCTGCTGCCCCGTCTACACTACACACACAGCTCTGTACCATACACATTACACACAGCTCTGCTGCCCCGTCTACACTACACACACAGCTCTGCTGCCCCGTCTACACTACACACACAGCTCTGTACCATACACACTACACACACAGCTCTGCTGCCCCGTCTACACTACACACACAGCTCTGCTGCCCCGTCTACACTACACACACAGCTCTGCTGCCCCGTCTACACTACACACACAGCTCTGCACCATACACACTACACACACAGCTCTGCTGCCCCGTCTACACTACACACACAGCTCTGCTGCCCCGTCTACACTACACACACAGCTCTGCTGCCCCGTCTACACTACACACACAGCTCTGCTCCGTCTACACTACACACACAGCTCTGCTCCGTCTACACTACACACACAGCTCTGCTGCCCCGTCTACACTACACACAGCTCTGCTGCCCCGTCTACACTACACACACAGCCCTGCTGCCCCGTCTACACTACACACACAGCCCTGCTGCCCCGTCTACACTACACACAGCTCTGCTGCCCCCGTCTACACTACACACACAGCTCTGCACCGTCTACATTACACACACAGCTCTGCTGCCCCGTCTACACTACACACACAGCCCTGCTGCCCCGTCTACACTACACACAGCTCTGCTGCCCCGTCTACACTACACACACAGCTCTGCACCGTCTACATTACACACACACACAGATCTGCCCCGTCTACACTACACACACAGCTCTGCTGCCCCGTCTACACTACACACACAGCTCTGCTGCCCCGTCTACACTACACACACACAGATCTGCCCCGTCTACACTACACACACAGCTCTGGTGCCCCGTCTACACTACACACACAGCTCTGCTGCCCCGTCTACACTACACACACAGCTCTGCTGCCCCGTCTACACTACACACACAGCTCTGCACCATACACACTACACACACAGCTCTGCTGCCCCGTCTACACTACACACACAGCTCTGCTCCGTCTACACTACACACACAGCTCTGCTGCTCCGTCTACACTACACACACAGCTCTGCTGCTCCGTCTACACTACACACACAGCTCTGCTGCTCCGTCTACACTACACACACAGCTCTGCTGCCCCGTCTACACTACACACACAGCTCTGCTCCGTCTACACTACACAAAAAATAGGTGGTAGGACAGCACCACTTACTTGGAAAAACTCAAAAGATTTTGCGGCGGTGCTCGTAGCGTCAAGTCCCGGCCTCAAAGACCCCCAAGGTTACCATGTAAAAATGAAGAAGGTCACGGCACTCCAAAAGCTTCCTTATTCAGTGTTCTTTATTGCACCAAAAATACAGCAGCAACGTTTCGACAATGAAGTCTTTATCAAGCTTGATAGTGCAATAAAGAACACTGAATAAGGAAGCTTTTGGAGTGCCGTGACCGTCTACACTACACACACAGCTCTGCTGCCCCGTCTACACTACACACACAGCTCTGCTGCCCCGTCTACACTACACACACAGCTCTGCTGCCCCGTCTACACTACACACACAGCTCTGCTTCATACACACTACACACACAGCTCTGCTGCCCCGTCTACACTACACACAGCTCTGCCCCGTCTACACTACACACACAGCTCTGCTGCCCCGTCTACACTACACACACTGCTCTGCTGCCCGTCTACACTACACACACAGCTCTGCACCATACACACTACACACACAGCTCTGCTGCCCCGTCTACACTACACACACAGCTCTGCTGCCCCGTCTACACTACACACACAGCTCTGCTGCTCCGTCTACACTACACACACAGCTCTGCTCCGTCTACACTACACACACAGCTCTGCTGCCCCGTCTACACTACACACACAGCTCTGCTCCGTCTACACTACACAAAAAATAGGTGGTAGGACAGCACCACTTACTTGGAAAAACTCAAAAGATTTTGCGGCGGTGCTCGTAGCGTCAAGTCCCGGCCTCAAAGACCCCCAAGGTTACCATGTAAAAATGAAGAAGGTCACGGCACTCCAAAAGCTTCCTTATTCAGTGTTCTTTATTGCACCAAAAATACAGCAGCAACGTTTCGACAATGAAGTCTTTATCAAGCTTGATAGTGCAATAAAGAACACTGAATAAGGAAGCTTTTGGAGTGCCGTGACCGTCTACACTACACACACAGCTCTGCTGCCCCGTCTACACTACACACACAGCTCTGCTGCCCCGTCTACACTACACACACAGCTCTGCACCGTCTACATTACACACACAGCTCTGCACCGTCTACACTACACACAGCTCTGCCCCATCTACACTACACACACAGCTCTGCCCTGTCTACACTACACACACAGCTCTGCCCTGTCTACACTACACACACAGCTCTGCACCGTCTACACTACACACACAGCTCTGCCCCGTCTACACTACACACACAGCTCTGCCCCGTCTACACTACACACACAGCTCTGCCCCGTCTACACTACACACACAGCTCTGCCCCGTCTACACTACACACACAGCTCTGCACCGTCTACACTACACACACAGCTCTGCTGCCCCGTCTACATTACACACACAGCTCTGCTGCCCCGTCTACATTACACACACAGCTCTGCACCGTCTACATTACACACACAGCTCTGCTGCCCCGTCTACACTACACACACAGCTCTGCTCCGTCTACACTACACACACAGCTCTGCCCCGTCTACACTACACACACAGCTCTGCCCCGTCTACACTACACACACAGCTCTGCACTGTCTACATTACACACACAGCTCTGCCCTGTCTACACTACACACACAGCTCTGCCCTGTCTACACTACACACACAGCTCTGCACCGTCTACACTACACACACAGCCCTGCACCGTCTACATTACACACACAGCCCTGCACCGTCTACACTACACACACAGCTCTGCCCCGTCTACACTACACACACAGCCCTGCTGCCCCGTCTACACTACACACAGCTCTGCCCCGTCTACATTACACACACAGCTCTGCCCCGTCTACATTACACACACAGCTCTGCACCGTCTACACTACACACACAGCTCTGCCCCGTCTACACTACACACAGCTCTGCCCCGTCTACATTACACACACAGCTCTGCCCCGTCTACACTACACACACAGCTCTGCACCGTCTACACTACACACACAGCTCTGCCCATCTACACTACATACACAGCTCTGCCCCATCTACACTACATACACAGCTCTGCCCCATCTACACTACATACACAGCTCTGCCCCATCTACACTACACACACAGCTCTGCACCGTCTACATTACACACACAGCTCTGCACCGTCTACACTACACACACAGCTCTGCTGCCCCGTCTACACTACACACAGCTCTGCCCCATCTACACTACACACACAGCTCTGCTGCCCCGTCTACATTACACACACAGCCCTGCACCGTCTACACTACACACACAGCTCTGCACCGTCTACATTACACACACACAGCTCTGCTGCCCCGTCTACATTACACACACACGGCTCTGCACCGTCTACATTACACACACACAGCTCTGCTGCCCCGTCTACATTACACACACACAGCTCTGCACCGTCTACATTACACACACACAGCTCTGCTGCCCCGTCTACATTACACACACACGGCTCTGCACTGTCTACACTACACACACAGCTCTGCTGCCCCGTCTACATTACACACACAGCCCTGCTCCGTATACATTACACACACACGGCTCTGCACCGTCTACATTAAACACACACAGCTCTGCTGCCCCGTCTACATTACACACACAGCTCTGCTCCGTATACATTACACACACACGGCTCTGCCCCGTCTACATTACACACACACAGCTCTGCACCGTCTACATTACACACACACGGCTCTGCACTGTCTACACTACACACACAGCTCTGCTGCCCCGTCTACATTACACACACAGCCCTGCTCCGTATACATTACACACACACGGCTCTGCACCGTCTACATTAAACACACACAGCTCTGCTGCCCCGTCTACATTACACACACAGCTCTGCTCCGTATACATTACACACACACGGCTCTGCCCCGTCTACATTACACACACAGCCCTGCTCCGTATACATTACACACACACGGCTCTGCACCGTCTACACTACACACACAGCTCTGCACCGTCTACACTACACACACAGCTCTGCTGCCCCATCTACACTACATACACAGCTCTGCCCCATCTACATTACACACACAGCTCTGCCCTGTCTACACTACACACACAGCTCTGCACCGTCTACATTACACACACAGCTCTGCTGCCCTGTCTACACTACACACACAGCTCTGCTGCCCCATCTACACTACATACACAGCTCTGCACCGTCTACATTACACACACACAGCTCTGCCCCGTCTACATTACACACACAGCTCTGCACCGTCTACATTACACACACAGCCCTGCTCCGTATACATTACACACACAGCCCTGCTCCGTATACATTACACACACACAGCTCTGCTCCGTATACACTACACACACAGCTCTGCACCGTCTACATTACACACACACAGCTCTGCTGCCCCGTCTACATTACACACACAGCCCTGCTCCGTATACATTACACACACACGGCTCTGCCCCGTCTATATTACACACACGGCTCTGCTCCGTATACATTACACACACAGCTCTGCACCGTCTACATTACACACACACAGCTCTGCTCCGTATACATTACACACTTGCATTTTCCCAGCCGCCCTTACCATTTGTAGCCACTAGGTGTCTCTGTTGTGCTCTGTTTCGCATTGTATGGATTTTTTTATTCATATCTGACGTTCTTAGTCTCTGTTTTTTACATGATATCGATAAAGTAATAGACATTTCTCCTTCTTGCCTTGTCCAGCGCCTTTTGCTGTTTTGCGCTCCTGAGGGACTGTGACTTATTCACTGGTCATTAATTGCTATCCATAGGTACAAGGTTATGCAGTGGTAGGTAACTGGCGTACACCCCCCCCTCAGCACTGAATGCTTTCCGCCGCAGTGCACCTCGCGCTCACCGCTCACCATATAGTGGGACGGATTTACTAATCCCGTGGACGGCGTAAGCATAGCCCGGCCGTCACAGGGGCTCAGGCTGGATGATAAATCTGGCGCAGGGATCTCTGACTCTATACCGACTATTGGTTGGCTTACTTTCGGACAGATTTTTAGGCTCTCCCTCCTACAAAGCTGCACCCTTTCTGCAAAGCCCTGCCCCATTGTCGAGCATGTCAGAAAAAGATGCGTCAAACTGCTCCAGATTCTGCCAATTTGCACCTCTTTGCAGACAGATTTTCGGTGCAGACGCGCTAGTAATTCTGGGCCACAGTCCTAGGTAAATCCTACCTGGAGGCAAATAAATGCTGAAAGGGTTAATCCCATGTTATAAAGTTGGTATATTGCATCGTTTTACCAGCCCAGGACCAGGGAGGTGCTGTGGACGGGGCAGACCCATTCGCCTCCTGAATACTGAATCCACCTCGTCTCCACGTGCGCCACTAAGACGAATAACTCCGACCCCATCCCCAGCGGCTCCTCCGTCCTTTGCAGAAGTGACGCTCCCATCCATAGAGGAGACCAGAATCCTGACCTTCTCGGATGCAAGACTTTCCAAATAGAAGCGTCAGGTGACCAGGATCCAGATCGGACGCTCCACGCAACTTCGAGACAGAAAGTATATTGGAACTGTTCTTCTGCATGCAAAATATGATGAATTATAATGCCCCCCCAAAATACCCGGGCCCCTCATACTGGTTATACCTACCCCAACACCCGCTTCGCTTCTGATGCCCGCACGGCCGCCGCTGCCTCTCCCCGTCGCGCGTTTCAAAACATCGGGAACGTGCCTCCCTAGCGTGATCATCTGCAGATCTTCGCCACACCGGCTACTACTGTACCTCGATTTTCTAATGCAGTAGCCGGGTTTGAGGTGACCCCCCATGCTACTCTGGGTGCACTGGACACCATCAAGGTGTCTAGACATGTTCCTACTCTCTGGAAGGGATGGTAAGGCATTGTGCGCTCCTGGTGCCGGCTTCCTCATTGCGCCGAATACAGAAGTGGACGGCGCAGGCGCGGGATTTCGTCAGCGATGCTGCAAACCTGGACATCAATCAAGAGGAGTAGTGGGGCGGGCTAGACGGAGGACCTTGGCGGGATAAATGGTTAGTATACCGAGCCTCTAGGTGCCGAATCAACGCCCACATAGCACCTAGAGGCTCATTAGCATATTGCAAAAGTGTGTTTTTTAGGAGAACGGCCACAGGGACAAATGTAAAAAAGAACACTGTTATGTACTGCTGACATTAGCACATAACAGAAATTCTGATGGTAGAAACCCTTTGAGAGAAACATATGTTGCCATAGACTTGCATTAGACCTCAATACAAGTCAGTGGGAATGACCAAGCAGTTTTCAGTCATAAATAACAATCTGACAGAGCTAAACCAGACAGTAAAAAGTTCGCTGTGTCTGGCTTTTCCCTCCAAAACTCAGATCTGCAGAGTCTCTTATGATAGCAGTTTAAAATCATTAACTCCTCAGTGCACAGGCTGGAAATTCCCAAAGTCTCTTAGTGTGAAATAGCTAGACGTAAACCCTTTTAATACAGTGTAAAAACAGTGCAAGTAAGGGTACTTTCACACTTGCGTTTTTCTTTTCCGGCATAGAGTTCCGTCACAGGGGCTCTATACCGGAAAATAACTGATCAGTTTTATCCCCATGCATTCTGAAAGGAGAGTAATCCGTTCAGTTTGCATCAGGATGTCTTCAGTTCAGTCGTTTTGACTGATCAGGCAAAAGAGAAAACCGTAGCATGCTACGGTTTTATCTCCGGCGAAATAAACTGAAGACTTGCCTGAATGCCGGATCCGGCATTTTTTTTCATAGGAATGTATTAGTGCCGGATCCGGCATTTAAAATACCGGAATGCCGGATCCGTCCTTCCGGTCTGCGCATGCGCAGACCTTTAAAAAAAAACAAAAAAAAAAAAAACGATCCGTTTTGCCGGATGACACCGGAAAAACGGATCCGGTATTGCAATGCATTTTTCTGACTGATCAGGCATTTTTCTGACTGATCAGGATCCTGATCAGTCAGAAAAATGCCTGATCAGTCAGAAAAAATGACATCCGTTTGCATACAGTTTGCCTGATCAGGCAGTCAGTTCAGGCAACGGAACTGCCTGCCGGAATCAAACAACGCAAGTGTGAAAGTACCCTTAACCCTTCAAAGTGCACTAAAGTAGTGAGTTTATGGCCTTGCATAGCAGCAATAGGGGCAAATGTCTGTAAACTTCCAGACTCCAAAGTACCCTTGCTCTAAGGCCTCATGCACACGACCGTTGTGTGCACCCGTGGCCGTTGTGCCGTTTTCCGTTTTTTTCTGCGGCTCCATTGACTTTCAATGGGGCCGTAGAAAACTCGGCTTGTGCACCGTTTTTACACCGCGCCCGTGACCCGTGTTTCGAGGCCGTGAAAAAAATATAACCTGTCCTATTTTTTTCACGGCCAACGGTTCACGGGCCCATTCAAGTCAATGGGTCCGTGAAAGAACACGGATGCACACAAGATTGGCATCCGTGTCCGTGATCCGTGGCCGTAGGTTGCTTTCATACAGACGGATCCGAAGATCCGTCTGCATAAAAGCTTTTTCTGATCTAAGTTTTCACTTCGTGAAAACTCATTTCCGACAGTATATTCTAACACAGAAGCGTTCCCATGGTGATGGGGACGCTTCAGGTTAGAATATACTGAAAAACTGTGTACATGACTGCCCCCTGCTGCCTGGCAGGTGCTGCCAGGCAGCAGGGGGCAGACCCCCCCCCCCCCCCTGTTTTTAACTCATTTGTGGCCAGTGCGGCCGCCCCCCCCCCCCCCCTCCCTCCCCTGTAGTTAACTTCTTGGTAGCCAGCCCCCCCTCCCTCCCCTGTAGTTAACTAATTGGTGTCCAGTGGGCCCCCCCTCCGTCCGCTATAGATAACTCATTGGTGGCCAGTGGGCCCCCCCTCCGTCCGCTATAGATAACTCATTGGTGGCCAGTGGGCCCTCTCCCCTCCCACCCCCTCCTAATTAAAATCGCCCCCCTATCATTGGTGGCAGTGGTGAGTACCGATCGGAGTCCCAGTGTAATCGCTGGGGCTCCGATCGGTAACCATGGCAACCGGGACGCTACTGCAGTCCCGGTTGCCATGGTAGCTTAGCAATTTGTAGAAGCTTTATACTTACCTGAAGAGCAGCGATGTCTGTGACCGGCCGGGAGCTCCTCCTACTGGTAAGTGACAGGTCTGTGCTATAGGCAATGCGCCGCACAGACCTTTCACTTACCAGTAGGAGGAGCTCCCGGCCGGTCACAGACATCGCAGCTCTTCAGGTAAGTATGAAGCTTCTACAAATTGCTAAGCTACCATGGCAACCGGGACTGCAGTAGCGTCCCGGTTGCCATGGTTACCGATCGGAGCCCCAGCGATTACACTGGGACTCCGATCGGTACTCACCACTGCCACCAATGATAGGGGGGCGATTTTAATTAGGAGGGGGAGGGAGGGGAGAGGGCCCACTGGCCACCAACGAGTTATCTACAGCGGAGGGAGGGGGGGCCCACTGGACACCAATGAGTTATCTATAGCGGACGGAGGGGGGGCCCACTGGACACCAATGAGTTATCTATAGCGGACGGAGGGGGGGCCCACTGGCCACCAACGAGTTATCTACAGCGGAGGGAGGGGGGGCCCACTGGACACCAATGAGTTATCTATAGCGGACGGAGGGGGGGGCCCACTGGCCACCAACGAGTTAACTACAGGGGAGGGAGGGGGGCCCACTGGACACCAACGAGTTTACTACAGGGGAGGGAGGGGGGGGGGCGGCCGCACAGGGGAGGGAGGGGGGGGGGCCGCACTGGCCACCAATGAGTTAACTACAGGGGAGGGAGGGGGGGCGGCCGCACTGGCCACCAATGAGTTAAAAACAGGGGGGGGGGGGGTCTGCCCCCTGCTGCCTGGCAGCACCTGCCAGGCAGCAGGGGGCAGTCATGTACACAGTTTTTCAGTATATTCTAACCTGAAGCGTCCCCATCACCATGGGAACGCCTCTGTGTTAGAATATACTGTCGGATCTGAGGTTCACGAAGTAGCTCATATCCGACAGTATATTCTAACATAGAGGCGTTCCCATGGTGATGGGGACGCTTCAAGTTAAAATATACCATCGGATTGGAGAAAACTCCAATCCGATGGTATAAAAGAACTCCAGACTTTACATTGAAAGTCAATGGGGACGGATCCGTTTGAAATGGCACCATATTGTGTCAACTTCAAACGGATCCGTCCCTATTGACTTGCATTGTAATTCAGGACGGATCCGTTTGGCTCCGCACGGCCAGGCGGACGCCAAAACGACTTTTTTTTCATGTCCGTGGATCCTCCAAAAATCAAGGAAGACCCACGGACGAAAAAACGGTCACGGATCACGGACCCACGGACCCAGTTTTTGCGGGCCGTGAAAAAAAACTGTCGTGTGCATGAGGCCTAAGGCTCTATAAAAACCTTAGGAGAGAATAACAATACGTGCTGTAATTACCGGCATTCACCAGGAGAGGGTGCTATGCATCAATGTTTAACATGGCTGAATGCTGACTGTGTCTCCCAATGTACATGAGTATGCTGCAAAAATTTATTTATTTTACGCACTTATATAGCAGCGCTTTACAGACATTAGCATCACGGTGTCCCCCATCAGTATCAGTGTGTCTTTGAAGTGTGGGAGGAAAATGGAGGAAACCCATGCAAACATGGGGAGAACATACAAACTCCATGCAGATGTTGTGTAGGATGTTATGCCTGGCAGTAAATACAGTAAAGCGATGCGATACCATATACTGGCTTCCCAGTTGTCATGATTTATAGCAGAACACTAAATATTGGCAGGAATTTGGCCCTAGTCGTGTGGTTGAGTGGGATATGTAGAAGCTGCAGAGCTGGCCCTGCATTGCATGCTTCTCCCCACATGTCAGACATACTACATGTGCAATAGATGCAGCTGCACAGGGAATAGTAGGTAAGGGGTTCCACTGTCACCTTAAAGGGGTTTTCTGAGGTTTTTATACTCGTGACCTACCCTTAGTGCTCATAATAGCGCTGCGGCCTTCTCCGTGCTCTCCAAGCACAGTGCTGTTGTCACGCTTCGGTGTGGGAAGGAAGGGGGGAACAGGGAATCAGGCCTGAGAACTAGGGAAGGAAGATGGACACCTCCTAGTGAAAACCCTAACCAAAATCCTGACTGACTACCAGTATGAACAGACCCCAGAGGTAAGTGAGTTCATACGCAGGAATACCTAGAGTCCTATCTAGCCCTATAGGACCCTGGTACTAATGGCAGGGACGAGACTACCTGTTCCTCCAAAAGGAAGGACGAACAGGAGTCTCCTTCAGGCCTAATACAAACAATGGGGAAATGCAACACACAGAACCCAAACAAAATACAAAAGGGAAAGGAAAGACTTAACTTCAGAGGGGCTATGGAAGCACCAGGAACTCAGCCGAGATCCAACCACAAACCATCCACAGGCACAGAAGCTATAAACCACACAGCATAGTGGGAGAAGCAACTATAAATAAGGAAGGTTAAATGGGTCAGTATGGATTTCTCCACAGGTACTAGATGGAGGGCACATTCAAATAATGGACTATCCCTTTAAGTTAATAATGTGGGGTCCAGGTGTACAGCATAGATGATTGTTCATAATTGTCTAATCACGCCAACTACCATCAGTTACGACACAGCGTGACCTTTCACAAGACCATTGGTCTCTTCTCCCCCATTTAAATGGACTGTTGGTGGAGCGTGCACACGGCCTCTCTATTCCAACTCCATGGGACTGGTGGAGACAGCCGAGTGCTATACTATCTTCAGCAGCCTCATAGACTTTAAGAGTGGTGGAACATACAGTATGCCTAACCACTGCTCCGTTCAGAGGAGAGACATGAGACCCCTGTTCTTGTGATCATGAGGTCCCAGCAGTCAGACCCCACTGATCACACACTTATCACCTATCCTGTGAATCAGGTATAAGTTGCCATTCTATGACCATCCCTTTAAGGGGATTTCAGATGCTGGACTTGCAGTGTTCAGCTGATGCCCAAATGTCCGTAAAGGGGTTGTCTCATCTTAAAATTGGTGGCATGTCAGATAGGTGCTGGTCCCACCTCTGAGACCTGCATCTATCTCCAGAAAGTGAAAGATGGCGCACTGCTCCATTCACTTCTATGGTACTGCTGGAGTCCCATAGAAATGAATGGAGGGCGGTCACGCATGTGTATCTGCTCTTAGCTCACTTTGGGGGTCCTGTTCTGGAGATAGGAGTGGGTCTCAGAAGTGGACTGGCACCTATCTGACATGTCTAAGATGAGACAGGTTTATCTCATTGGGTCAACTCCTTCAAAACAACCTGACCATGGAGGGTCTTGGGGTTGTAGCCTAATCAATGCCACATGTATGAACCTTGTACGACATGCTACTGAGTCCCTAAAACTCCTCATGAGGGACCAGGAAACGTTCAGCAAAATACTGTATCTCTGTAATATAGCAACAAGCTGAATAACAAATTCAGCACTGCTACACCTAAAATTGGTTCTGCTTCATATGTTGCATCGATATTGTCTAAATCTATCCTGGGATTTGTCTGTATTAGAAAAGAGTGTTCTTAAATTACCACCTCTGACATCCAACTCCATGCAGATCAATTATTCATCTCAACCAACTTTCTACCGTTCACTAGATCCGCGCATCCTTCTTGGAGAACACATCACCTGGCTGAGCTGTGCGTCCTACCATCACCTGGCTGAGCTGTGCGCCCTACCATCACCTGGCTGAGCTGTGCGCCCTACCACTGTCACTATACTATTTGCTATATTGCTCTCATACTATGTCCAAGCGAAGATGTGTAGAGCTTAAGATCTGCCAGACCATACGTTGTTCCACGCCTGTGTACAGAAGACAGAAGCATCGGACCAGCAAAGGTAAGAACAGGAGGTAGAGCCGTGTACATGGCAGTCATGGTCCAATCAGGTTAGATCAATAGACAAGCCGGGGTCACATACTTGGACTCCTGACTTTGGATATCCAAGATGGCATTGGAGGAGGTGCATGAGCTCCAGACCGGAAAAACGGATCCAGCATTTATTTTTTAGCACATTTTTTGCGGTCTGAGCATATGCAGACCGCAAAAACGGATCTGTTTTTCCGGAACACTCGGGGCTGGATCCGGTATTAATGCATTTCAATGGTAAAAAATGCCGGATCCGTCATTCCTGCAAGTGTTCCGGAATTTTGGATGGAGATAACACCGCAGCATGCTGCTGTATTATCTCCGTCCCGAAAAGGCAAAAAGACTGAACTGAAGACATCCTGATGCATCCTGAACGGATTACTCTCCATTCAGAATGCATTAGGATAAAACTGATCAGTTCTTTTCCGGTATTGAGCCCCTAGGACGGAACTCTATGCCGGAAAAGAATAACGCTAGTGTGAAAGTACCCTATCTATCTATCTATCTATCTCTATCTAACAATCTATATCTGTCTATCTCCGATCTATTTATCTAGTAATCTTTCTAATTTAATTGTATAATTAATATAATTATCTACTTATACTGCAAAAAAAAGAAAAAACTATGAAAAACTGCAGCAAATTGGTGTGTGTGAATCCAGGCTTAGCCCAAGATCTACTGCCTTGATCTTTCCACTTTGCCCCTGGACTCAGCACAATCATAATGCACACAGTACAAAGAGCTGACAACAAAACTTACTAATTTACAGAACTTGCATGAAATGTTTGTATCTATCTATCATCTATATATCTATAATCTATCTACAGTTAGGTCCATATATATTTGGACACTGACACAATTTTTTTTTTTTTTTACCTGTTTACTAAAATATATTCAAGTTATAGTTACAGTCCAGACCTTTAGCTTTCATTTGAGGGTATCCACATTAACCGCCTCCCGACCATGTAACGCACGGATGCGTCCGGGAGGCGGTCGATTCATTCCTCCTGGACGCATCCGTGCGTCATCTCGCAAGAGGCGAGATTTCCTGTGAACGCGCGCACACAGGCACGGAAGGTAAGAGACTGGATCTCCAGCCTGCCAGCGGCGATCGTTCGCTGGCAGGCTGGAGATGCGATTTTTTTAACCCCTAACAGGTATATTAGACGCTGTTTTGATAACAGCGTCTAATATACCTGCTACCTGGTCCTCTGGTGGTCCCTTTTGCTTGGATCGACCACCAGAGGACACAGGCAGCTCAGTAAAGTACCAGAAAACACCACTACACTACACCCCCCCCCCCTCACTTATTAACCCCTTATGAACCCCTGATCACCCCTGATCACCCATATAGACTCCCTGATCACCCCCCTGTCATTGATCACCCCCCTGTAAGGCTCCATTCAGACGTCCGTATGATTTTTACGGATCCACGAATACATGGATCGGATCCGCAAAACACATACGGGCGTCTGAATGGAGCCTTACAGGGGGGTGATCAATGACAGGGGGGTGATCAGGTTTTTTTTGGCCCAAGTTAGCGGATTTTTTTTTTCTTTTTTTTCTTTCTTACAAAGTCTCATATTCCACTAACTTGTGTCAAAAAATAAAATCTCACATGGACGCACCATACCCCTCACGGAATCCAAATGCGTAATTTTTTTTAGACATTTATATTCCAGACTTCTTCTCACACTTTAGGGCCCCTAAAATGCCAGGGCAGTATAAATACCCCACAAATGACCCCATTTCGGAAAGAAGACACCCCAAGGTATTCCGTGAGGGGCATATTGAGTCCATGAAAGATTGAAATTTTTGTCCCAAGTTAGCGGAAAGGGAGACTTTGTGAGAAAATACAAAAAAAAATCAATTTCCGCTAACTTGTGCAAAAAAATAAAAATTTCTATGAACTCGCCATGCCCCTCATTGAATACCTTGGGGTGTCTTCTTTCCAAAATGGGGTCACATGTGGGGTATTTATACTGCCCTGGCATTTTAGGGGCCCGAAAGCGAGAGAAGAAGTCTGGGATCCAAATGTCTAAAAATGCCCTCCTAAAAGGAATTTGGGCCGCTTTGCGCATCTAGGCTGCAAAAAAGTGTCACACATGTGGTATCACTGTACTCAGGAGAAGTTGGGGAATGTGTTTTGGGGTGTCATTTTACATATACCCATGCTGGGTGAGATAAATATCTTGGTCAAATGCCAACTTTGTATAATAAATTGGGAAAAGTTGTCTTTTGCCAAGATATTTCTCTCACCCAGCATGGGTATATGTAAAATGACACCCCAAAACACATTCCCCAACTTCTCCTGAGTACCGCGATACCGCATGTGTGACACATTTTTGCAGCCTAGGTGGGCAAAGGGGCACATATTCCAAAGAGCACCTTTCGGATTTCACAGGTCATTTTTACATTTTGATTTCAAACTACTTCGCACATATTTGGGCCCCTAGAATGCCAGGGCAGTATAGCTACCCCACAAGTGACCCCATTTTGGAAAGAAGACACCCCAAGGTATTCTGTGAGGGGCATGGCGAGTTCCTAGAATTTTTTATTTTTTGTCACAAGTTAGCGGAAAATGATGATTTTTTTTTTGATTTTTTTTTCTTACAAAGTCTCATATTCCACTAACTTGTGACAAAAAATAAAAAATTCTAGGAACTCGCCATGCCCCTCACGGAATACCTTGGGGTGTCTTCTTTCCAAAATGGGGTCACTTGTGGGGTAGTTATACTGCCCTGGCAATTTAGGGGCCCTAATGTGTGCGAAGTAGTTTGAAATCAAAATCTGTAAAAAATGGCCGGTGAAATCCTAAAGGTGCTCTTTGGAATGTGGGCCCCTTTGCCCACCTAGGCTGCAAAAAAGTGTCACACATGTGGTATCGCCGTACTCAGGAGAAGTTGGGGAATGTGTTTTGGGGTGTCATTTTACATATACCCATGCTGGGTGAGATAAATATCTTGGTCAAATGCCAACTTTGTATACAAAAATGGGAAAAGTTGTCTTTTGCCAAGATATTTCTCTCACCCAGCATGGGTATATGTAAAATGACACCCCAAAACACATTCCCCAACTTCTCCTGAGTACGGCAAAACCAGATGTGTCACACTTTTTTGCAGCCTAGGTGGGCAAAGGGGCCCACATTCCAAAGAGCACCTTTCGGATTTCACCGGTCATTTTTTACAGATTTTGATTTCAAACTACTTTGCACGCATTTGGGCCCCTAAAATGCCAGGGCAGTATAACTACCCCACAAGTGACCCCATTTTGGAAAGAAGACACCCCAAGGTATTTTGTGATGGGCATAGTGAGTTCATGGAAGTTTTTATTTTTTGTCACAAGTTAGTGGAATATGAGACTTTGTAAGAAAAAATAAAATTAAAAAATAAATCATCATTTTCCGCTAACTTGTGACAAAAAATAAAAAGTTCTATGAACTCACTATGCCCATCAGTGAATACCTTAGGGTGTCTACTTTCCAAAATGGGGTCATTTGTGGGGTGTTTGTACTGTCTGGGCATTGTAGAACCTCAGGAAACATGACAGGTGCTCAGAAAGTCAGAGCTGCTTCAAAAAGCAGAAATTCACATTTTTGTACCATAGTTTGTAAACGCTATAACCTTTACCCAAACCATTTTTTTTTTTTTTTACCCAAACCATTATTTTTTTTTTTTTACCCAAACATTTTTTTTTTATCAAAGACATGTAGAACAATAAATTTAGCGAAAAATTTATATATGGATGTCGGTTTTTTTGCAAAACTTTACAACTGAAAGTGAAAAATGTCATTTTTTTGCAAAAGAATCTTTAAATTTCGATTAATAACAAAAAAAGTCAGCAGCAATGAAATACCACCAAATGAAAGCTCTATTAGTGAGAAGAAAAGGAGGTAAAATTCATTTGGGTGGTAAGTTGCATGACCGAGCAATAAACGGTGAAAGTAGTGTAGTGCAGAAGTGTAAAAAGTGGCCTGGTCATTAAGGGTGTTTCAGCTAGGGGGGTTGAAGTGGTTAAAATGGGATGAAGAGTTTAGGAGTCTCATCTCCTTTACATGTGGCACCCTGTTTTAAAAGGGACCAAAAGTAATTGGACAATTGACTCAAAGGCTGTATCACGTCTAGGAGTGGGCAATATCTTCATTATTTCATTTTCAATTAAGCACATAAAAGGCCCGGAGTTGATTTGAGATGTGGTGCTTGCATTTTGAAGATTTTGCTGAGAAGTAAACATGCGGTCAAAGGAGCTCTCCATGCAGGTGAAACAAGCTGTCCTTCATCTGCGAAAACAGAAAAAACCCATCCGAGAAATTGCTACACTATTAGGAGTGGCAAAATCTACAGTTTGGTTCATCCTGAGAAAGAAAGCTCTGGTGACCTCAACAATGCAAAAAGACCTGGACGCCCCGGAAGACAACAGTGGTGGATGATGGCAGAATAATTATCATGGTGAAGAGAAGCCCCTTCACAACAGCCGACCAAGTGAACAACGCTCTCCAGGATATAGGCCTATCAATATCCAAGTCTACCATAAGAGAAGACTGCATGAAAGCAATTACAGAAGGTTCACTGCGCGGTGCAAGCCACTCATCAGCCTCAAGAATAAGAAGGCTAGATTGGACTTTGCTTAAAACATCTTAAAAAACCAGCAGACTTCTGGAGGAACATTCTTTGGACAGATGAAACCAAGATCAACCTCTACCAGAGTGATGGAAAGAAAAAAGAATGGTGAAGGCATGGTACAGCTCATAACCCAAAGCATATCACATCATCTGTAGAACACGGCGGAGGCAGTGTGATGCATGGGCATGCATGGCTGCCGGTGGCCCCGGGGCCCTAGTGTTCATTGATGATGTGACACAGGACGGAAGCAGCCGGATGAATTCTGGGCTTTTCAGAGACATACCGTGCGCTCAAATCCAGCCAAACTGGTCGGCATTTCATAATACAGATGGACAATGACCCAAAACATAAAGCCATAGCAACCCAGGGGTTTATTAAAGCAAAGAAGTGGAATATTCCTGAATGGCCGAGTCAGTCTCCGGATATGAACCTAATGGTAAAGACATAACCTCAGACAGAAAGGTCCACAGACAAACAGCAACTGAAAACCGCGGCAGTGAAGGCCGGGCCGAGCATTAACAAGGAGGAAACACAGCGTCTGGTGATGTCCGTGAGTTCAAGACCTCAGGCAGTCATTGCCAACAAAGGGTTTTCAACCAATTATTCGAAATTAACTTTTGATTTACAATTATTGCATTTGTCCAATTACTTTTGAGCCCCTGAAATGAAGGGATTGAGTTTAAAAAACACTTTAGTTCCTCACATTTTTGTTCAATCATTTTGTTCAACCGACTGAATTAAAGCTGAAAGTCCGAACTTCAACTGCATCGGAATTGTGTTCAAAATCCATTGTGGTAATGTACAGAACAAAGATTAGAAAAATGTCTGTGTCCAAATATATATGGACCTAACTGTATATCTCATATCTATGTCCTATCCCCCCATCTCTGCATCTGTCATGCTGTATGTATATATTTTTGGATATCTGTGACCTACTTCTAGATTCCTCCCTTATGACTTCATGTTTATACCAATCCTATAAAACACAGACATAAGGAGCAGTGAAAACCGGGGAGAGGCGAGAATATAGAACGTCTACAATCTGCCCGTCACTGTCACCTATCAGTCATCGTTCTGCTGTACGCTCCGGTACATCTTTAGGAAATAGGTTTTTTATTTCAATTACCATTTCAGCTATTTTTGTGATGGTAATGAGAAGCCTAATTAGCAATAATGAAGGTCGTCATCTTCCACTGATTGTGCTAATTGTGTTACAGTGTGACCACAAGGTACGTACAGCAGTGCTGGGGCTGGTAGCTGACCCCGGTATATCCCCTATTGTAATATACAGGACATTTGGATGTCGCATCTCTGTACTGCAGTTTACCCACCAAAGTGTAGGAGACTGGGCTACCAGCAAGGAATTATGAGTATACTAAGGGAAGAGGGTGATGGTCGGGTGGGAATGAGCATGGAAAAAAGTGCAAAGAAAAAAAACCTTTATGGTGGTTGTTAAGGGGCCCAGGCGATTCTCATTCGCCAATGCCCAAGAGTTCCTGAGGATGGTTGTAGGATAGTTCCCCCAAATTATGGACTCTATATAGAGAAAAGTATTAGGACACACCGCTTCATCGCTGACTTTAGGTGTTTCTGCAGCATCCGTCGGGCGCACTACTTGGGGTTTCTTGAAGTACATATTTGTCGTGACGCCAGTTGCAGTGAAGCAACAATGGCACAGGTCCCCTTTTAGAGATACTGTGGTAGTTGATGGTACCCAGGTATAGGAATACCAGATGGTGTAGGGTGGCCTAAATGTCCCTTTATGGTGGTGTGCACGTGTCACGGTGCTCCTACCTGGATATGCTGGAACCCCAGGCGTGGCCTTCCGAAGTGCAGAAAAAAGGGGTAGTAGTAGGGGATGAAGAATAAAGACCTTGTGATCAGGTTGATAACAGTTTTACTTGAATAAACGTTTCTCCAAACAGATTCAGGCTTGGTCTTGGTTCTAGCAGGCTTTGGCATTAACTGTGGCAGGCAAACTCCTCTTTGCTACATCTGTTGCTCTCTGGCTCTGCTGTGCTAACAGGCTGGCTATGGAACAGGGACGGGCTCCTGCTGCCTTCCCCTAGCAGGGGGTACTCTGAACTTTCCCTAAAATAAATTCCTCGCTCCCTGCAGCAAGTGGGGAAAACGCCCACCACACCACAGAGGGGAGTTGGAATGGAAGGAAAGGTTCCATCCTAGGTACCTGTAGCTCTGCCATTTATGCTGCCACCTGCTGGTGAACCAGGCACATTACATGTTAACATAAACAGTTTAATGGAAATAGATATGCACAGTGTGACGGTCCTGCAATATGTATGATGACATTAGGTTAACCAATAAAGACAATACCGGGGTGCAGAAGTGGTAATGCCACTCTGGGGCATTACATTTCTTTCAGCTCCATTGCCACAGATATCTAAAATGCAGCCCCCAGCCATACAGTCGTCTGCCATTACCATAGGTGTATAAAATACAGCCTTTAGCCATGCAGTCTGCCATTACCACAGGTGTATAAAATCCAGTCCATTGCTATGCAGTCTGCCATTACCACAGGTGTATAAAATACAGCCTTTAGCCATGCAGTCTGCCATTACCACAAGTGTATAAAATCCAGTCCATTGCTATGCAGTCTGCCATTACCACAGGTGTATAAAATCTAGCACTTAGCCATGTAGTCTGCCATTACCACAGGTTTATAAAATCCAGCCCCCAACAATGCAGTCTGACATTACCACAGGTGTATAAAATCCAGGCCCTAGCCATGCAGTCTTAATGCTAGGAGAACGTTACCTGCCTGACTGTATTGTGCCAGCTGCAAGGTTTGGTAGAGAAGGGATAATGCAATGGGGGTGTTTCTCAGGGGTCGGCCTTGGCCCCTGAATTCCAGTGAAGGGATATCTTAATTCTTCAGCAGACCAAGACATTTTAGACAATTGTGTTTCCAACTTTGTGGGAACATTTTGGGGAAGACTCTTTTCTGTCCCAGCATGACTATGTCCCATGCACAAAGCTAAGTCCATAAAGGCATGGTTGGGTGAGTTTGGTTTGGAAGAATTTAGCTGGTCGCACACTGCCCTGACCTCAACCCAATCCAACACCTACGAGATGAACTAGAATGGAGGCCTTTTTCTCCAACATCAGTGTTTGACCTCACAAATGCTCTTCTGCATGAATGTATGAAAATGTCCACAGACACCCTCCAAAATATTGTAGAAACCCCATATTAAAGGCTATGTACACCTTCGGAGGAAATTTTTTAAAAAAAATTTATGAAAGCATTTTACTCATTTGTGGCTAAAAATCATATTTTCAATTGCCCTTTATTAAAAATATTGAGCCATTCTGTCACAAAGGGTTAACTATTTTTCTAGCTGTGTGACTGGAAATTTCACTTTCACTTTGTGCCGGTCATCTAATAACCCTTATCTTTAAACTACTAAGAGGTCATAAACACTAATTTAAGGCACATTCTTATCAGTAAGATGGGAACTGAGCTATAATGAGTGAGGATAATGTCAGAGAGCAGAGATAAGGAGTCTGTCTGCTCCCCAGATGACGGAAAAGACGAAAAATCCACAGGCCGTTACTACAGCATCCCAGCTCTGTACACACAAAAAAGGACTCCGTATTTTTAATAAAGACCAATTGAAAAATAGATTTTTAGCTTAAAATAAGTACAAAGCAATAATAAATATAAAAATTGCCCCCAAAGGAGTACATAGCTTTTAATGCCTATAGATTTAGAATAGGATCTTATTAAAGCTCCTGTAGGTGTAAGGTGTGGGTGTCCCAATATTTGTCCCCATATAGTGTATCTGCATGGACTTATTACACCGCTATACACAACCTGACATAACCGGATATACTGTATATCACAAAGCAAAAATATCTTGTCGGTGAGCAGTGTAATGGTTGGAGGAGGTCAATGTGACGTGTCAGGCAGATAACATAGCATTGTTCCATCAAGAGTTAACCCTTTGTCATATATCTGTCTTCGGCAACCTTTTTTGTATGGAGTGCCGGAAATTAAGCTGAGTGTGCCATACCATACAAAGTCATATAACACAAACATCATGACATAAACCAGGTATTTATTAGCAACATCCCAAAATTCTCAACAAGCCTGTCTGACAGGCACAGTATAAAGGAAACCTGTCACCTTAAGAACGCCTCCCAAACCGCCAGCATTACCGGGTGCGAGCGCATGTCAAGACTAGAGATGAGCAAAGTACTCAAACTTTCGATTCGGCTGCTTAGCTGAATTTAAAAAAAAAAAAAAAAAATCGCTTTGTGATGAAGTACTTCATTTCTTTGTAAGTAGTGGGTGCAATGATTGGGCCGCCCCCCTTCATTGTACCCCTCGTATGCCACGTTCATAGCTGATCACGGCATCTGATAGGAATAATACAGTGCAAAATTTAAAAAAATAAAAAATTAAATAACAGTTACCTCCTATATTTGCTTGCAACGGGCGGATGCCGCCATCTTGATTGAAGATCTGGGCGCGAAATCTCGCGTGACCCGTAAAGACGTTATTTCTGGGGCGGGATTTTGTGCGAGATCTTCAGTCAAGATGGCGGCAGCTGGCCTGTCGCGAGCAAATAGAGGAGGTAAGTATGATTTTTTAAAATTTTCTTACACTATTTCAGGTAAAATCGATTTGGTACCACGAGGAAATTCATCTTTGCGGCGAATCAAATTTATCCTGAAATTTAGATCGAATTCCATTACGTCAGGTTCCACTAGTCAAGACATTAACGTGTGTCAACGTCTTAACGAGCGCTTGCACCCGAGGGCCTACACCTCCCTAACAGCGTCATACAGCAATGCGCAGGCGCGTTAAGAGAGGCGTCGGGGCGCATGTGTGAGACTTCGGCTGGCTTTGCTGAACAGCCGAAAATATCAGCCGTCAATCAGAGACAAAAGGGCAGGAAAAGGGGGCACTTGAAGCTCTGCCCCCTTGGCTTCAAACTCTGCTGTTACATAGCGCGTACAGGGGGATTAAAATACGCATTTCAAGATTTTGGCGCATCTGACCGGAGGAAGAAAAGGATCTTTAGAAACATACTGCCAGCTTGCTGGCGGTTTGGGAGGCGTTTTTTAGGTGACAGGTTACCTTACGGCAAATATATGGATAATAAAGCATGTCACTGCTCATCTGAATCTGCCTAAGGGACCAATATATGGGGGGCCAGTAAATGTGGGACCCCCCACCAGCCATACCACACACTGTACATTTTAACTGACTGAGGGCTGCCCTCCCCACCACTGTCTGCCATACAGTGGTGCCCCATATACTGGTCAAACCCATGTACATCCAGATCTCCCCCCCACACACACAGAGTAGTCACATTCATACTTACTATCCCCCCCCCCCCAAGTAGTCAAAGAACTTGTTCCCCGAGGCAATCATTTTTACGCTCACTACTCCCCCCAAAGTAGTCAGAAAGCTGGTTTCCCATCATCAACAGCCCCTAATCCCCCCAGCAATCACGTTCAGGCTCACCATCCTCCCGCCAACCCCTTCCCCCCAAGAATCACATGCGGGCTCACCATCCCCTCCATCTCCCAAGTAGTCAGAAAGCTTGCACCCCATCATCCCTGCAGCAATCAAATACAGGCTCACCATCCCGCACCCCAAAGTAGTCAGAAAATTGCCTCCTCATCATACCCGCAGCAATTACATGCAAGCTCACCATCCTCCCCCACTCCAAATTAGTCACGATGCTCGTTCCTCCATTTTTCCAGGCAGGCAGCAGGAGCAGCGAGGTGACAGGCAGGCAGCAGCGCAGCAGGAGCAGCGAGGTGACAGGCAGGCAGCAGCGAGGTGACAGGCAGGTAGCAGCACAGCAGGAGGAGCGAGGTGACAGGCAGGCAGCAGCGCAGCAGGAGCAGCGAGGTTACAGGCAGGCAGCAGGAGCAGCGAGGTTACAGGCAGGCAGCAGGAGCAGCGAGGTGGCGGGCAGGCAGCAGCGCAGCAGGAGCAGCGAGGTGACAGGCAGGCAGCAGGAGCAGCGAGGTGGCGGGCAGGCAGCAGCAGTGGCAGCGAGGTGGCAGGCAGCAGCGCAGCAGGAGCAGCGAGGTGACAGGCAGGCAGCAGCGCAGCAGGAGCAGCAGGAGCAGCGAGGTTACAGGCAGGCAGCAGGAGCATCGAGCTGGCGGGCAGGCAGCAGCGAGGTGACAGGCAGGTAGCAGCGCAGCAGGAGGAGCGAGGTGACAGGCAGGCAGCAGCGCAGCAGGAGCAGCGAGGTGACAGGCAGGCAGCAGCGCAGCAGGAGCAGCGAGGTGGCGGGCGGGCAGGCAGCAGCAGTGAGGTGACAGGCAGGTAGCAGCGCAGCAGGAGCAGCAAGGTGACAGGCAGGCAGCAGCGCAGCAGGAGCAGCGAGGTGACAGGCAGGCAGCAGCGCAGCAGGAGCAGCGAGGTGACAGGCAGGCAGCAAGAGCAGTTAGGTGACAGGCAGGCAGCAGCGCAGCAGGAGCAGCGAGGTGACAGGCAGGCAGCAGCATTGCAGGATCAGCGAGGTGGCGGGCAGTCAGCAGGAGCAGTGAGGTGACAGGCAGGCAGCAGCGCAGCAGGAGCAGCAAGGTGACAGGTAGGCTGCAGCGCAGCAGGAGCAGCTAGGTGACAGGCAGGCAGCAGCGCAGCAGGAGCAGCGAAGTGACAGGCAGGCAGCAGCGTTGCAGGATCAGCGAGGTGGCGGGCAGGCAGCAGTGCAGCAGAGACCCACACTGCTATCGTTCCTCTGTGCAGGGCGTGAAGCGTGAAAAGGTTGTTTTCATTAATACACAGCGCGGCAGGGCAAGTAACAAATGGCAGACTGATTTATCACAGTTTTAAAGGGTTAATCTCATCTCGTCATCCTGCTGCTCTTGCAGACCCGTCCAATGTACTGAATGCAAAGCCATTCATTTGAGATAACGTACAGTATGTAATACAAAATTTCCCCTGTAGCTGTCAGTCTCAGGAGCTGGATCCACAGACATCAGCTGAACACCACAGTGACTCTCATATTACCACTTACTTACCACCACCCAACTTGGTACATAGGGGCAGTAAGCTGTTAGCTGTAACCCGCCATATAAAAGCTGCAGGTTACATTCAGATCTGTCGGCACCCTGTTGTGCTGCCGATCGCTGTGAACGCGCTGCCATTAGACAGCTGCGGTCACAATGAAGATCCCGAAAACCAGTCAAAGTGGTCTCCGGATATCTGATCGTTAGGAATGGTTGTCGCCGTAAAGAAAAGACAGCAGAGGGGCGCTCAGCTAAAATACTTAATGTGAGTGTGACCCCTGCTGGTCGTTAATCTATCTGTGATCCTGCTGTCTGTCAATTAACCTCTTCCTGCCCTGACTTTGGCAGAAAGGGATTATTTCACTTTTTTCCATGATTTAAAAAAATATATAAAAAAAAAAAAGTAAAAAAATTACAAAAAAAAAAAAGTAAAAAAAAAGTAAAGCTATAGTTATTTGTTTTAGGAATAGTATAGCACACTACAGGGAGTGCAGAATTATTAGGCAAATGAGTATTTTGACCACATCATCCTCTTTATGCATGTTGTCTTACTCCAAGCTGTATAGGCTCGAAAGCCTACTACCAATTAAGCATATTAGGTGATGTGCATCTCTGTAATGAGAAGGGGTGTGGTCTAATGACATCAACACCCTATATCAGGTGTGCATAATTATTAGGCAACTTCCTTTCCTTTGGCAAAATGGGTCAAAAGTAGGACTTGACAGGCTCAGAAAAGTCAAAAATAGTGAGATATCTTGCAGAGGGATGCAGCACTCTTAAAATTGCAAAGCTTCTGAAGCGTGATCATCGAACAATCAAGCGTTTCATTCAAAATAGTCAACAGGGTCGCAAGAAGTGTGTGGAAAAACCAAGGCGCAAAATAACTGCCCATGAACTGAGAAAAGTCAAGCGTGCAGCTGCCAAGATGCCACTTGCCACCAGTTTGGCCATATTTCAGAGCTGCAACATCACTGGAGTGCCCAAAAGCACAAGGTGTGCAATACTCAGAGACATGGCCAAGGTAAGAAAGGCTGAAAGACGACCACCACTGAACAAGACACACAAGCTGAAACGTCAAGACTGGGCCAAGAAATATCTCAAGACTGATTTTTCTAAGGTTTTATGGACTGATGAAATGAGAGTGAGTCTTGATGGGCCAGATGGATGGGCCCGTGGCTGGATTGGTAAAGGGCAGAGAGCTCCTGTCCGACTCAGACGCCAGCAAGGTGGAGGTGGAGGTGGAGTACTGGTTTGGGCTGGTATCATCAAAGATGAGCTTGTGGGGCCTTTTCGGGTTGAGGATGGAGTCAAGCTCAACTCCCAGTCCTACTGCCAGTTTCTGGAAGACACCTTCTTCAAGCAGTGGTACAGGAAGAAGTCTGCATCCTTCAAGAAAAACATGATTTTCATGCAGGACAATGCTCCATCACACGCGTCCAAGTACTCCACAGCGTGGCTGGCAAGAAAGGGTATAAAAGAAGAAAATCTAATGACATGGCCTCCTTGTTCACCTGATCTGAACCCCATTGAGAACCTGTGGTCCATCATCAAATGTGAGATTTACAAGGAGGGAAAACAGTACACCTCTCTGAACAGTGTCTGGGAGGCTGTGGTTGCTGCTGCACGCAATGTTGATGGTGAACAGATCAAAACACTGACAGAATCCATGGATGGCAGGCTTTTGAGTGTCCTTGCAAAGAAAGGTGGCTATATTGGTCACTGATTTGTTTTTGTTTTGTTTTTGAATGTCAGAAATGTATATTTGTGAATGTTGAGATGTTATATTGGTTTCACTGGTAAAAATAAATAATTGAAATGGGTATATATTTGTTTTTTGTTAAGTTGCCTAATAATTATGCACAGTAATAGTCACCTGCACACACAGATATCCCCCTAAAATAGCTAAAACTAAAAACAAACTAAAAACTACTTCCAAAAATATTCAGCTTTGATATTAATGAGTTTTTTGGGTTCATTGAGAACATGGTTGTTGTTCAATAATAAAATTTATCCTCAAAAATACAACTTGCCTAATAATTCTGCACTCCCTGTACGTACACACACACACACACACACACACACACATTCTTTCCCTTTTTTCTTTCATTAAAAAAAAAAAAAAGCCAAGAGCTTAACCCTTTTGCTACCAGCACCGTTCATGTACGGCGCTGGAGCAATGGGTAAACATGGCGCCTGCTCGCAAGTGCAGCGGGCGCCATGGCCTGCGATTCTCCGCTGTTTCAAACAGCAGAGACATGCAGATAATGACCGCGACCTGAAATAATGCTGATCGCGGTCATTAAAGCCTTTAGATGCCATGATCAAGTGTGATCATGGCATCTAAAAGCTAAAAAAAAACGGGCTTCTTACCGGCATCCTCTGCGGCCATTGAGGATGCCGGTAATTAAATTCAATACATTGGGTCTCTCTGAAGAGACCCAGGGTATTGGAGCTGCAATTATTATTTTGGCCAGCAGGTGGCAGACCAACATAAGAAATGAGCAATTCTTCTCTCATCATGGATCTTTGTGAAACATGATGGTACAGAATAAAATTTTAAAAAATAGTGAGTCTTGTAGCCTCAAACATGAGCTACAAAACCATAAAAAAGTTTAAAAAATGTAAAAAAATATAAAAAATTTAAAAATATAAAAACTTTAATCACCCCCCCCCCCTTAACGTAGAATAAAAAAATAAAAGCATAAATAACAAAAAATATAATCATATTGGGCATCACCGCGTCTGAAAATGCTGCAAATGGCGTAACGGTAAAAAGGGTCAAAATGGCTGATTTGCCATTTTTTCATCACTTCTCTTATTCTTAGGAACCAATAGAGGAGGACATTGGGCAGGAGACCCCTCATCCTATGATGTCCCTATATACAATATTTGCTGCTCTATAGTTTATACCATGCGGTCAGCTATCTGATGGAAGGTAAGCCTTTCTATGCGTGCCTTTGAAGAAGCGAGCTTGCTTCTTGCGAGTTGCGTGAACAATGCCTACTTAATATTCATGTATTCCGTCTTGTCTCCTTCCCTCCGCTGCGGGGACTCTTCACATCCTCGCAAGGCAACAATGGCTTCCTGAAGTGGTAATTTATGGCCGGGAGAGCAGAGACAATTCGTCTCTCATAAATATGAATTAGAGTGTGGCGCTGGGTACATATTTACGCACATGCTCTGCCTTTCATGAAGTTTTTGTCTTTGTGGATGTTTTAAAAGCAAAACCAAAGTGAAATGTGAGTCGTGCCTTCGACGAACTGGAGCGATTAAAGAGAGCGGACAGGTGTAACGCTCCGCGGCTCCACCGAATATCAAACACTGAAGAAGAAAGGCGCGTTACGAGTCCGGAAAGACAAGTGTGCTTAGTTATGTCCCTCGGAAGCTGCTCATTACATGACTAGACAGATTTGGGTGGGACGTGGCTTGCTGCCGTGGAACATGGCCGCCTAAGAGCTGAGCTCCTCCGGTACAGCAGCGACTATCCAGCAACACAGCCCTGGAAACCGGCGCATTTCTTCCTGCTCTCATGTCCCAGACACCGATGATGACAAGGGGCAAGCGCTCAGTGAAAGCGCAAGGTAAACTGAGCTTTTATTTCGACAAGGAACGGGGGCATCATGGCGGTGGAAGTGCGCGCTTCTCACCGAGCCGAGAAGATAGCTCTCCCGCCACTGAAGAACCCGGAGATGATACGGAACCCTGCCCCCGATCCTCTTCTCACATGATAAGCGCACAAAGCAAGTGCGGACATGCCGCTCTCCTCCCAGCCACAAGAGAGCTTCAGAGGGAGCCTGCACTCCGCAAACTACGCGCCTTAACAGTATAACTCCCCCAATGACAGCCGCCATAACCAACAGCTCCTGCAGCAAACAAGACACAATCCCGATCCACTAACAACAGTCTGGTACACACCTCCAGGACTTTCCAACATCAGATATGCCGGCCTCTGGCTCTCTTCTAAAAGAAATGTTACTGGCACTTAACACATCATTACAAAACAATATGGCCTCGCTTCTATCTCCTTTCTCTGTCTCTGAGCTGGAAGGGAGGAAGTCACATGCTGAAACAAAATTGGGAGAATTTGCGTCCTCACACAACCAACTTATCGACGCTCACAACGACCTCACAGAAGAAATTGAAGCAATAAAGCACAAGCTCATAGACCTGGAGGACAGGTCGCGCCGGAACAACGTCACAATTAGAGGCATCCCTGAAGAAGTCCAACCACAGGAGCTGCGGTCCTACCTCCAGGGACTGATGCAGGCCTTAATCCCTTCACTGTCCGAACGTGACCTCCTCATTGATAGATTTGCCCTTAAAGGGAACCTGTCATCAACTTTATGCTGATCCCACCAAGGGCAGCATAAAATACTGACAGAAATGCTGATGTCAGCGGTGTGTCACTCATGAGCTAAAAGTAAGTGGTTGCCGAGAACCAGCATCATAATCATTGCATCACAGGCCTTGAAAAGTCAAATCTACCTGAGAAGAGTCCTGGTTATTCATGATCTCCTGCTCTCCTCGCCCATCTGCTGATGGTTGGCAGATCTCTCCTAGAGAGAAAGAGAGAAAACCAGGTATTAGACGGTCAGTCATCAGCAGGTGGGCAGGAATTCACGAATAACCAGGACTCTTCTCAGGTGGCCGTGACTCTTTTCCAGGCCCAGTCTGCAATGATTGTGGTTCTCGGCAACCACTTACTTTTAACTTTTAAATGACAGACGGCTGAAACCAACTCACCTGTCTCTACTTTATGCTGACGTTAGTATGGGCACCATAAAGTTGACGACAGCATAAAGTAGAAAAGCAGGGCAATAACCATCATGGGAGCTGAATTGGCAGCCATGGCTGTTATGAATGCACAGGAAAAGCGTTCATGTATCAAGTGGACCAGAACCACTAGATAACCTTCTCGCTGTCATAAGTTCTGGAGCCTCGACCTACACAGA
Source organism: Bufo gargarizans (assembly GCF_014858855.1). NCBI lineage: Eukaryota > Metazoa > Chordata > Amphibia > Anura > Bufonidae > Bufo > Bufo gargarizans. The sequence goes on along the minus strand of NC_058084.1, from coordinate 453,310,216 downwards.
GTGATTGACAGCTCTCCCTGCTGACATGTACTTATAAGAAAAGCTGTCAATCACTGTGTGTGGGAGGAGGAGACAAGACTCACAGGAGTTCACTAGTGGGTGGGGAAAACAGGACTCACAGGCTCTCTCTGTATGTGGGTGGGAGATGCAGGACTCACAGACTTTCTCCATGAGTGGGCAGGGAAGCAGGACTCACAGGTTTTCTGTATAAGAGGGTGGAAGAAGCAGGACTCACAGGCTCTTTCTGTATGTGGGCAGGAGAAGCAGGACTCACAGGCTCTCTCTGTATGTGGGCAGGAGAAGCAGGACTCACAGGCTCTCTCTGTATGTGGGCAGGAGAAGCAGGACTCACAGGCTCTCTCTGTATGTGGGCAGGAGAAGCAGGACTCACAGGCTCTTTCTGTATGTGGGCGGGAGAAGCAGGACTCACAGGTTTTCTGTATAAGAGGGTGGAAGAAGCAGGACTCACAGGCTCTCTCTGTATGTGGGCAGGAGAAGCAGGACTCACAGGCTCTTTCTGTATGTGGGCGGGAGAAGCAGGACTCACAGGCTCTTTCTGTATGTGGGCAGGAGAAGCAGGACTCACAGGCTCTCTCTGTATGTGGGCGGGAGAAGTAGGACTCACAGCCTCTTTCTGTATGTGGGCAGGGAAGCAGGACTCACAGGCTCTTTCTGTATGTGGGCGGGAGAAGCAGGACTTACAGGCTCTCTCTGTATGTGGGCGGGAGAAGTAGGACTCACAGGCTCTTTCTGTATGTGGGCGGGAGAAGCAGGACTCACAGGCTCTTTCTGTATGTGGGCGGGAGAAGCAGGACTTACAGGCTCTCTCTGTATGTGGGCAGGAGAAGCAGGACTCACAGGCTCTCTCTGTATGTGGGCGGGAGAAGTAGGACTCACAGGCTCTCTCTGTATGTGGGTGGGAGAAGTAGGACTCACAGCCTCTTTCTGTATGTGGGCGGGAGAAGCAGGACTTACAGGCTCTCTCTGTATGTGGGCGGGAGAAGCAGGACTCACAGGCTCTTTCTGTATGTGGGCGGGAGAAGTAGGACTCACAGCCTCTTTCTGTATGTGGGCAGGAGAAGCAGGACTCACAGGCTCTCTCTGTATGTGGGCAGGAGAAGCAGGACTCACAGGCTCTCTCTGTATGTGGGCAGGAGAAGCAGGACTCACAGACTTTCTCTATAAGTGGGCAGGGAACCAGGACTCACAGGTTTTCTGTATAAGTGGGTGGAAGAAGCAGGACTTCTTTTTTTATATGAGTGGACGAGAGAAGCCAGACTCATTGGTTTTCTCTATGTGCAAGCTGTGGATGGGGATGTAGGACTCGCATGTTCTTTGTGTGTTGGTGGGGGAAGCTGGACTCACAGGCTCTCTCTGTGTTTGGTTGGGGGATACAGTTTTAATATGTTTTCTCTAGGAGTAGGCAGGGAAGCAGGACTCACAAGCTTTTTCTATGAGTGGGTAGCTGAAACCAGGACTCTCAGGCTTTCTCTACGATTGGACACGAGAAGCAGGACGCAAATGTTCTAGGAGTCCTATCAGCAATAAAACAGCTTTTTAGATTAAAATATTAAATATAACCATAGAAAACTATATATCCCCAGGATCAATGTTTCTCCATCTATCCTATGTGGCCCTCAGACAGAAGTCCTGACAAAGTCATTTTGAAAGTTTTTTCACCAGCCTCGGTTATCAAGTGGCTATTTGTCTAATTTGAACTTCAATACAAGATTTGTTCCACACCCCCATGGTCACACCGTGGTCAACATACCATGTGCTGTGTTTAATACTTGTGTCTTTTGGGCTCCCTAAGGCATGAGAACCTGGGTTGGACTGCTACCTCTGCACCCCTCTATGGCTATAATCCTGAATGTGGCGTCCATCACAACTACAACTGCCATTGTGGTTGCCACCCAGGTTTTCCAGACTCTGAAGGACAAATCTGCTCAGTAATGTAATCACTAGTGCTCAGCATATCATCTTCAATATGTCCTCAGAGAGGGGAACATAGGAGACTTGACAGATCCACTCTATTCCCCTATAGCCCAAATTGTACTTCTCTAGGGTCCACCGTCTTCAACGATATCTGTAATGGGGGCACTGAAGCTATAGCTGTTATAGGTGAACTGTGGCTCTGTCATGGCCACTTTTTAACCATGTAAAATTGAGAAATTACCAAAAAAATTGATTCCTTGATTGATACATTTTAATAGGTAACTGACAATTTGACAGCATTGCAGCTTTCGAGACTACTCAGGTCTCTTCATCAGACATATTATAATACAGTATCAGAATATTCCCATATTTCTACACATCAGCACATAGTGTGAGGGAGATGAGACAAGTGATGCAAAGCAGATCAATATCAGTTTATTGTCCCCTAAAAGATATATGGTCCATGAATATCAATGTCAGGCTTCGGTGTGGGAGGGAAACACCACACAGAGCATAAGAAGGAAGGGGGGAACAGGGAATCAGGCCTGAGAACTAGGGAAGGAAGATGGACACCTCCTAGTGAAACCCTAACCAAAATCCTGACTGACTACCAGTATTACCAGACCCCAGAGGTAGGTGAGTTCATATGCAGGAATACCTAGAGTCCTATCTAGCCCTATAGGACCCTGGTGCTAATGGCAGGGACAAGACTACCTGTTCATCCAAAAGGAAGGACGAACAGGAGTCTCCTTCAGGCCTAATACAAACAATATGGAAATGCAAAACACGGTACCCAAACAAAATACAAAAAGGGAAAGGAAAGACTTATCTTCAGAGAGGCTATGGAAGCACCAGGAACTCCGCCGAGATCCACACACCAGTAATCCACAACTAAAACTGAAGCTATAAACCGCACAGCATTGTGGGAGAAGCAACTATAAATAAGGAATGTTAAAAGACCACATAAGCAACACCTGAGGCAAGGGGTTGGCCATTACCAGAAACAACACAGATGCCTATTGATCCACAAGGAAAACCTGTCAGATCAAACCACGTGTTGCCAGTCTCACAGATATCCTGCCACCTGTCGCAGGAACGTCCGTGACAATCAATGTCCCAGGAGGTCTGAGGGCCAAATTCCTTTAGACCTCTAGAAGGACATAAATAGATACAAGACTATTTTTGTTTATGACTGACTTTTACTCATTTTTGGCTAAAAATCGTATTTTCAATTGGCCTTCATGAAAAATATTGAGCTCTTCTGTCACAAAGGGTTAACTGTTTTTCTTGCTATGTGACTGGTACGTTCACTTTGTGCTGGTCATCTAATAACCCATGTCTCTAAATTACTAAGAGGTCATAAACACTTATTTAAGCCACATTCTTATCAGTAAGATAAGAACTGATCTATAATGAGCGATTATAATGTCAGAGAGCAGAGATAAGGAGCCCGTCAGCTCCCCAACTGACGGAAAAGAGAGCAAATCCAGAGGCTGATTCTAGAGCATCTCAGCTCTGTACAGAAAAAAAGGACTCCATATTTTAAAAAAAGACCAATTGGAAAATTATTTGTAGCTCAAAATGAGAGCAATCCAATAATAAAACAAAAAAGGTGTACATAGCCTTTAAGTCCATGTTCTCAAAGGTTTTCATGAGCTTGTATTCCCAGATTTTCTTTTTAGCCCTCTGAGATTTAAAATTCCTTTTCATATCTGTGATATTGTGGTCCTGACTATAAAAATGTTTTGGTACAGGCAGATCTTTCTCGTCTTCTTTTATTGTGTGGTGATGAGCGTTCATTCTTGTTCTAACCTTCTGATCAGTTTCATTGACACAGATGCCTTAGTAGGACATTTAGTACATATAATCAAGTAGACCACATTAGGCATGGTGCAGGTGAAGGTACCTGGGATCTGTAGTTCTGATGTGTATTGGGAATCTGTACCTTCTCAGTAGGCCTTATGTATGGACAGGTCATACATTTGGTCTAGTTGTACTGGAATGTTTCTGTTGTTGTTGGGGAGGTCAGGGAGTTTCTGACAATGATGTTTTTAAGGTTAGGGGGCTGCCTATAGCACAGGAATTGGGGGTCTGGAAAAATGGATTTCAAATGGTCATCTTTTTGTCGTATTTGAGCAATCTTGGAGCAATCCTCCTTACAATCTCTAGATTTGGACTGTAGGTAACTTCTAGAGGTACTCGGTGGTTCTCTAGTTTTGTATCATAGGAGCCCACTTCTTGGTAATCTGGTGGATCTAGAAATTGGGTTTTCAGCTATAATTGGATGGCATCCCTGATGCAAAAATGAGGCTTCCAAGGTGTACTGTTCCTCCCTGTCTGTAGGGTTGGAACTAGGGCTGAAACAATTACTCAATTGAATCGAGTAATTCGACCCCAAAAAATCCTTGATGCAATTTTTTTGCATTGAGGATTCGTTTGTGTCACGTGACCACGGAGTGGGAGTGAGGCGCTTGCTAAACTCACCGCTCCGTGGTCACCCGCTGGCCCGTACCTTGCTGCACTCCACTGAGGGAAACTTTGTGCCCGCGTCCAGCTGCCATGCCGGTCGGCAGTCTGCTGCCTTTCAGTGTGGAGTGTTCTTCCAGCAGCCTCCTCTGCAGAGCAAACCCCTTTGGTCCTGGGCTGCAGGATGAAGAGGACGGGGTCGCCTCGCCCCCCGCCCGGATCCGGGAGGAAAATGAGAGGGCGCTGCAGGAAGCCAAGGACACACTGAACTGGGAGCCTGAGCAGATCAAGGGGGAGATTCAGGAGGAGAATGACCGGCTGCGGGCGCAGGGCAAGGGCACGGCCACAGGCAGGTTAAATCCCCGGCCCTTTAAAGAGCCTATCGGAGTGGTGGGCAAGGAGCCTTTGGATCCTGATGTCAAGCAGAAGCGGGACAAGATCAAGGAGGTGAGGAGCCTGGGGAGTGGGGCTGGTGTAACAGATGATGCCAGCCACTGCTGGTACCATGTGCTGGCACTGGAGGATGACATGACAGGTCACACTGGTGCAGAGGAGGGGGCGAGACTTACAGCCTAGGTGGCACTTTATGTCCTGGCTTTCTGTTATACATGTGGGATCAGGACGCAGTGCCGGTTTACAGCGGTATGTGGGTTATGCAGCTTATTGTGGTAGCTGGCATCTACCAGGCATGATGCTGCTCCACAGCTTATGCTTTGATGGCACAGGGGGGCAAGCTGGTGGCACGGGGGGCAAGCTGGTGGCACTGGGGTGGCAGCTGGTGGCGCTGAGAGGGCAGCTGATGGCACCGGGGGATAGTGGAGCTGATGGCACTGGGAGGAACTGATGCACTAGGGCTGATCGCACAGGGGAGAACGAAGGGTGTTGGGGACTGATGAGTTTTTATAAAGGAAAACAGTCTATTAATTCATTTTTTCTTATTAGATTACTCGATTAATCATAAACAATAATCGGTAGAATACTCGATTACTGAAATAATCGTTTACTGCAGCCCTAGTTGGAAGATATGCAGTTGGATGGGTTGGAGATCACCAATATTGCAGTGTTCCTCTATTGGGGGAAAAAAATCTGTTTTACCGCAACCGAAAGTCACAGTGGAGCCTTGAATGTCAGGTCGATGGTAAGAGGCAGGGAGGCAAACCCGCTGGAGACCAGTCCGTCCAGTTCCTGCCACTTGTCTCGGCATTCCCCCAGCACTGCTCTGGTATGTGGAGCAGATAAGACATCAGGACTCACATTGTTTCTGCTTTTCCTCTCTTGTCTTTTCTCATGGTCTGGCTTATCTTCCTGGACAGCATTCAGCCTTCTCTTAATTCTATCTGTTTATGGGAAAGCTGGGTGACAACCAAAATGGCCACCAACAACTGGAGACCCGCATGATAGATGAGTAAGGTTACTTTCACATCTGCGTTTTCCTTTCTTGTTTTGAGAAACGGCAGAGGAGCTCAAAACCGGAGGACAACGCTTCAGTTTTGTCCCCATTCATTGTCAATGGGGACAAAACTGAACAAACAGGAACGGAGTGCGCCAGAATACGTTCAGTTCCATTTTGCTGCGTTTCAATGCCAGACAAATAAACACTGCAAGCTGCGTTTTCGTGTGTGGCATGGGAAACTGAACATGCCGGATCTGGCATCAAAAACCATGTAAGTCAATGGTGCCGGATCCGTTTTTTTCTGACATGAAAAACCCCGGATCCGGCACCTATTGACTACAATGGTATTTGACGCCAGATCCGGCATGTTCAGTTATTACATATTACAAGTGGAACCGTTCTCAGCGGATGCAGCCGGTTGTGTTATTCAAACGGATGCATTTTCCTGTGGTTCTCAGATCCTCTGCCGGATCTCAAAACCGGAAAAGGAAAATGCAGATGTGAAAGTAGCCTAAAGTGGTACATAATTAATAATAATTAGTGATCAGGACCCCAGGAAAGCTTGGTGCTAGTCCCTGTTGGCATGCCATCAATTTGGCTTAGATGTAGATAACTAAGGCTACTTTCACACAAGCGTTTTTCTTTTCCGGCACTGAGTTCCGTCACAGGGGCTCTATACCGGAAAAGAACTGATCAGGCATATCCCCATGCATTCTGAATGGAGAGCAATCCGTTCAGGATGCGTCAGGACGTCTTCAGTTCAGTCACTGAACAGCGTTTTAGACGGAGGAAATACTGCAGCCATTATCTCCGTCCAAAACTCCGGATCAGTTGCCGGATCCGGCATTAATTTACATTGAAATGTATTAGTGCCGGATCTGGCAATAAAAATACCGGAATGCTGGATCAGTTTGTCCGTATGACAAACGGAGAGACGGATCCGTTCTTGCAATGCATTTGTGAGACGGATCCGCATCCAGAACCGTCTACAAATGCTGTCCGTTTGCATGCAGATTGCCGGATCACTCTGCCGCAAGTGTGAAAGTGCCTTAAGAGAAAATTATTATTATTATTTTTTTTTTGTGGTGAGAAGGCATTTATTATACAATGAATTATCAATAATTATTTACTTATAAGATTAGTATTTCTGTGATATATGAGCTATCCACCTACTGCTGGGACCCCCACAATCACTAGAATGGGGGTCCAGAGCACTGAGCGCTGTAACGGCTGCCTCCATCAGTCCCATGGACGTTGAATGGAGCGGCACTGTTCCATTCAAGCTCCCCCAGAATGGGAGCTCAGGACACCCATGGGGGGCCACCTTATCCTGTGCAGCTCTGGCCAGTGTCTGACTGGGGTGCCTCGGGCCCACCAGTAAAATTTATTTTGGAGGCCCACCGTACGGATACATTCAAATATTACCTGCTCACACCGCAGCAAGATGCTACCAGATTATTGAATATGGGGGTTCCTGCAGCAACTTTGAGAAGGTAGGTCCTGGTTGAGGTTCTGTACATTGAGTATATGCATGTAGTGCTCAGGGGCCCACCGGGGGATTTACCTGTACCCCTGTGGGCCAGTCCGAGCCTGGCTCTGGCAGTCCTATAGAAAATGACAGGAGTAGCAGCATGCATTGCTTGACCTCTGCTCCATTCATTCAGGGAACGGGGGACCCTCGTGACTGGTGTGTGTCACAGTGGTCAGCCCCCCATCAATCAGATGTGTATCCCCTATCTTGTGCATAGGGTTTAGTTTATATCATGGGATGACCTCTTTTCATACCACCCAAGTGTCCCTCTTTTTGACCGATGTCCCTCTTTGCTCCTTAAGGGTCCATTCACAAGTCCGTGTGAATGGACCCATTCATTTTCAATGGGGCCGCGGAACGGAAGTGCGGATGCGGACAGCACACAGTCCGCACTTCCGTTTCGCGGCCCGCAAAATAATAGAGCATGTCCTATTCTTATCCGCAGACACGGACAAGAAAATACATTTCTATTGGGGTGCCGGCCATGTGCGGTCCGGTGTTTTGCGGATCCACAATTTGCGGACCGCAAAACACTTGCGGACGTGTGAATGGACCCTAAATGCCCCTCTTTTTGATCTGAGGTATAGATGTGCATTATTACATTTACAATATTGATCTAGAATGTGTTTCCCTGGTTCCTATCTGTATATTAGAGCTCGCCTTGTAAATGACTTCAGTATTTCATGCAGTTTGGATTTTCAACATTTTTATATTCAGATAATTTGTGCGCTATTGTGTAAATAAAAAAATTAAAAAACGATTGACGTATATAAATATGCAAGAAAAGTGAATCTTTCACAATGTCCCTCTTTGACCGTCCAAAAAGTTGGGAGGTATGCCTTTTAAATGATAAAATTCTAGCCACCTGCAGCCGCCACTAGGGGGAGCTCACTGCATACATATTTATACAATGAATACCTATGTCCTAGCAGGAGGACAGGCTGTGATCAGCTTATTGTCAAGTGACCCCTCTAACCAGAAGAGATTGTCCAAAGTGGAGACCCCCTTGAAGCTGAGGGTACTCTTCTTCTGATGCTTGTCCATGGATCTGGATGAGCTTTTACTGTATCTATAATCTATAGTGATCAGGGGAGTCACATGAGGGGTTAATGGAGAAAGGAGCAGATGGAGGAGCTTCTTTGTCATCCCGAGAGACACCATGCCTGATCACGATTCAGTCCATGGAGCTGGGCTGCAATACCAGGCACAACCCGAGAACAGGTGTGGCGCTGTTTCTTACAGAAAGCAGCCTGTAAACCCACTGCCCCCAGTTAAACCTATAGCTGTGGCTCCATGTCATCACCCACCAGTCCTGGTCAAATCACAGAATGACTGCACCACAATTTAAATTTAAGAATTTTTTGGGGCTATGGGAGAAAATTTGGGTGCAATTTTACAGCGACTCGCGAATTACCATGTTGTCGTAGCCTCTGGGACAAGTCACCCAGTAATATCAGCCATCTGGGGGTCCTCTGAGGCAATACCCCCCACCATGGCCAGGTGCACTGACAGGTGATGGACAGAGCGGCTCCTGTGCACTGGGGGCAGTACAGGTGACAGCTGAGGGGGCTGTACAGCTGCCAGTGGAGGCGCCCGGGCGCGGGCTGGTGACGTCACTGCGGCGCGCCGAATGTTTACGTGGAGATGGGAGCGAGCAGAGGCCGCTGGTAACACTGCGCATTGCTGTGTGTGCAGGGGCCGGCATGGACGAGGAGGAGCAGGAGAGGAAGAGGAAGCTGGAGGCCGGCAAAGCCAAGGTAAGGACCCCCGGTGTGCTGCTCCATGCCTGCTGTCACCTGCATGTACCCATGTGTCATGGCATTGTCACGTCATTCGTGCACCTGTTACATGTGTGTGCTGTCCTGTCACCGGCATGTACTGGTGATGTGTGACATGTCACTGGTGTGTTATCCCCTGCCACATGTATGTGCTGTCCTGTCACCTGCATGTACTGATGTGTGACATGTCACTGGTATGTTATCCCCTGCCACATGTATGTGCTGTCCTGTCACCTGCATGTACTGATGTGTGACATGTCACTGGTACATGTGGCAGGGGATAACATATGTGCTGTCCTGTCACCTGCATGTACCCATGTGTGACATGTCACTGGTATGTTATCCCCTGCCACATGTATGTGCTGTCCTGTCACCTCTATGTACCCATGTGTCATGGCATTGTTACGTCATATGTGCAGCTGTTACATGTATGTGCTGTGCTGTCACCTGCATGTACTGATGTGTGACATGTCACTGGTATGTTATCCCCTGCCACATGTATGTGCTGTCCTGTCACCTCTATGTACCCATGTGTCATGGCATTGTCACGTCATATGTGCAGCTGTTACATGTATGTGCTGTCCTGACACCTGTATGTACTGATATGTGACATGTCACTGGTTTTATCTCCTGCCACATGTGTGTGCTGTCACCTGTATGTACTGATGTGTGACATTATCTCCTGCCACGCGTGTGACGTTTGGCCATCTGGCATTGTTTTATAAGTGTTGTTATATCCTAGTGCTGTCACCTGCCACATGTATTGTACCCATGTCACCTGCACATGTATAGTGACACGTGTGCCACTTCCAACTGCCACATGTCAGCAGCGGTATACCACTACCACCTGCCCGGGTATAGCGCTGACATGTGTGTACCACTAGATAAATGCAGACGGTATCAGCAGCATCTCACATAGCAGCAACGTTTCGGCTTTGTACCGATGTCACCTGCCTCCTCAGTGCTGCGGTCGTGCTGGCCGTGTGTGCTGCGGTCAGTGTGCTGTCACTTGTTGGGTTCGGGTCACAAAAATTCTAGAATGGTGCTGTCCTGTGTGTGCCCTCGATGTGTACAGTGCCTTACCTGTGTGTGTATAGTCCATTCCCAGAGCCCATCATACTTTTCCAGGAAGAATAACAGTATTCCCCATGACATAACAAATCTGGAGCATCTTATTTTTAGAACTCTGCAATGTATCGTTCCTCTGTTATTCCTCCTGGAAATGTATAACTAAATTGATGCCTGGTTGTCACTAGGGTGTTGTCCCTAAACAGTCCAACACGACTAGCACTGCTTGGACTGTGTGGGGAGACCCCCCCCCCCCCATTGACAAAGGGAATGATAACGCCCAGTTATAATTTGCATCATACTTTTCCAGGAAGAATAACAGAGGAACGATGCAATGCAGAGTTTTTGCTACAGTTGCCTTCAATAGGAGACAATGTGGGGGAAAAAATAAACACTTTTACTGGGGTCCAGTCATTTAAAGGTGCAGTATGCCATCACATTATGATCAGCGGTGGTCTGACCTGCACATGGGGCCCCGCCGTTCCTGAGAATGAAGAGGCGGCAGCACTGATTTTGGTCTGTGGCCCCTGCACAGCAGGGCTGGCCACACAGCTATGGAGGGGTCTGCAGCACGCCCCCATCCATTGAGAGGACCCACTGCAGTTCCCTGCGTATCCGAGGGGCCAGAGCGCTGCTCTGCAGGGAAAATCAGTTAAAGGGCCTGCATATCTGAGAGGCTGGAGTGCTGCTCTGCAGGCATAATCAGTTAAAGGGCCTGCATATCTGAAAGGTCGGAGCGCTGCTCTGCAGGGATAATCAGTTAAAGGGCCCTCTCTGTGACCTCCGTCAGTGCACTAGTTCTTCGTAGCTGTCTTTCCTGTCGCTGGCTGTTTTCCATGGCAGCCGGCGATGTCACAGTTGCTGGGCGAGTGTCTCTTGGGGTCAGCTCTTCTGCGACAACTGTCCCTGCGCGTGGGATCTCTGCAGCTGTTCACAGCGTGTGCTCTGTACACTTGTGTCGGTGCAGTTGTCGGAGCACAGGTGCTCATTGTGAGGCTGCATTTCCTGCGTCTCGTAGACACAGCCAGCAGTCTGATGTTAGAGGGGAAAACGCAGCACAGTGAAAGAACATTCATGCTCCCGTCTGGTAGATAACCCCACCAAAACCAGGGGCCACCCCACTGCAAACAGTCCTTGGATTGAGGGGTCCCTGCTCACCAGGCAGAGGGGGCTATGGCAGATCACTCCAGTATAGTGTGCTTCTCCCTACGGAGCACCCTCATCTGGAGTCAGGAGATCAGCCCCAGTAGTCGGACCACCGCCGGTCAGGGAATATTAGCAGCTTATACTGTAGTGTCAGAGACCTGTATCACATCAGGGAGATACAGACCAGTGTTAACCTTTTCCCTGCCCACTTCTAGTGAGCATGCCCCCTAACTGGCTGAACTTGAATTACAAATAGTACATATAACCCCCTCCGCACTCCAAAATGAATACAGACCACACCCCAGAGAATGCAAGTAAGTATACATCCCAGAGCCCCTAAAGAAATGCAGGCTCCCCTTTATACAGACTCTAGACCCCATCATTCATATACACCACAGTCCTTCTTTTTATAGAGATCCCAGCCCCCCCCCACCCCCATTTTTAGAGACTGCAGACCACATTTCTGTAAATAGTCCCTAGACCAGACCCCCTGAAGAAATTCTGACTTACTGTTATACAGACACCAATCCCCCCACCATTTATTTATTTATTTATTTATTGTAGACCCCAGTTCTTCCTTTTATGCAGATCTCAGCCCCCCATATCTACAGACCCCAACATTCGTATACACCACGGTCCCTCCTTTTATACATATCTCAGACCACCCATTGTACAGATTCTAGACCGCATTCCTGTAAATAGTCCCTAGACCAGACCCCTAAAGAAATGCAGACACCAGATCCCACCATTTACTTGTAGACCCCAATTCTTCCTTTCATTCAGATCCCAGCCCCCCATAGAGTATTTACCGTACCCCAGACCAGAAACCTGTATAGATCCAGACCCCATGATTCCTGTAGATAACAGTCCCTCCTTTTATACATATCTCAGACCACACATTTTACAGACCCTATACCACATTCCTGTAAATAGTCCCTAGACCAGACCCTTAAAGAAATGGAGACTCCCCTTTACACAGACGCCAGTCCACACCATTTACATAGACCCTAGTTCCATCACCCCATTTTACAGACTTCAGACCAGACCAAACCCCATAAAGAATTGCAGGCTTTGTACAGAAATCATAGCCCACCATTTATATACACTCCCCTAAAGAATTATTAGGAACACCATACTAATACGGTGTTGGACCCCTTTTGCCATCAGAACTGCCTTAATTCTACGTGCCATTGATTCCACAAGGTGCTGATAGCATTCTTTAGAAATGTTGGCCCATATTGATAGGATAGCATCTTGCAGTTGATGGAGATTTGAGGGATGCACATCCAGGGCACGAAGCTCCCGTTCCACCACATCCCAAAGATGCTCTATTGGGTTGAGATCTGGTGACTGTGGGGCCATTTTAGTACAGTGAACTCATTGTCATGTTCAAGAAACCAATTTGAAATGATTCGAGCTTTGTGACATGGTGCATTATCCTGCTGGAAGTAGCCATCAGAGGATGGGTACATGGTGGTCATGAAGGGATGGACATGGTCAGAAACAATGCTCAGGTAGCCCGTGGCATTTAAACGATGGTCCAATTGGCACTAAGGGGCCTAAAGTGTGCCCAGAAAACATCCCCCACACCATTACACCACCACCACCAGCCTGCACAGTGGTAACAAGGCATGATGGATACATGTTCTCATTCTGTTTACGCCAAATTCGGACTCTACCATTTGAATGTCTCAACAGAAATCGAGACTCATCAGACCAGGCAACATTTTTCCAGTCTTCAACAGTCCAATTTTGGTGAGCTCGTGCAAATTGTAGCCTCTTTTTCCTATTTGTAGTGGAGATGAGTGGTACCCGGTGGGGTCTTCTGCTGTTGTAGCCCATCCGCCTCAAGGTTGTGCGTGTTGTGGCTTCACAAATGCTTTGCTGCAGACCTCGGGTGTAACGAGTGGTTATTTCAGTCAACGTTGCTCTTCTATCAGCTTGAATCAGTCGGCCCATTCTCCTCTGACCTCTAGAATCAACAAGGCATTTTCGCCCACAGGACTGCCGCATACTGGAGGTTTTTCCCTTTTCACTCCATTCTTTGTAAACCCTAGAAATGGTTGTGCGTGAAAATCCCAGTAACTGAGCAGATTGTGAACTACTCAGACCGGCCCGTCTGGCCCCAACAACCATGCCACACTCAAAATTGCTTAAATCACCTTTCTTTCCCATTCTGACATTCAGTTTGGAGTTCAGGAGATTGTCTTGACCAGGACCACAACCCTACATGCATCGAAGCAACTGCCATGTGATTGGTTGACTAGATAATCGCATTAATGAGAAATAGAACAGGTGTTCCTAATAATTCTTTAGGTGAGTGTAAATCCCCTGTCCCTCTGTTTATACAGATCCTGGACTAGATCCCGGACCAGATCCCCCTGTAAACAGACCGCCGACCAGGCCCGTTCTGTCCAGAGCCCGGACCGGGCCCGGGGGCTCAGTGTCTGCAGCAGCCACTAGGTGTGTAGAGAAGGAATAAGAAGTCAATGTAATTTAAAAAATTGGTGCAGCCCAGGAGATTTGCCCCTTTTCCCCATTCCCCAGGAGTTGCGGCAACATTCCATTTTTCGGGGAGTCTTGTGAAGTAAGATTTCTCCTGAGCAGTTATAAATCTGCCCCAATGTCGGTGTTGGCAGTGAGTTGTGTGACGGTATATAGCAGTTTACTATATATACAGTGCCTTGCAAATGTATTCACCCCCCTTGACTTTTTTCGTATTATGTTACATTACATGACTTAGGCCTCATGCACACGACCGTTGTTTGTTTCCGTGTCCGTTACGTTTTTTTTGCGGATAGGATGCTATTCATTTCAATGGGTCTGCAAAAAACGCGGACAGCACACCGTGTGCTGTCCGCATCAGTATGTCCGTTCCGTTGCCCGCAAAGAAAATAGTGCATGTCCTAGTTTTATTCTAGTTTTCGGACAAGGATAGGCATTATTACAATGGATCCGCAAAAAAAAACGGATGCCATACGTCTTTTTTTTGCGCATCCGTGATTTGCGGACCGCAAAACACATACGGTTGTGTGCATGTAGCTTTAAGTTGAATGTTTTGTTAATCTGAATTTTATGTGATGGATCAGAACACAATAGTCTAAGTTGGCGAAGTGAAATGAGAAAAATATATAAATAAAACTATATTATTGTTTAGAGAAAAAAAAAGAAGAAAATTGCCATGTGCGTATGTATTCACCCCCTTTGTTAGGAAGCCCATAAAAAGCTCTGGTGCAACCAATTACCTTCAGAAGTCACATAATTAGTGAAATTATGTCACCTGTGTGCAATCTAAGTGTCTCATGATCTGTCATTACATATACACACCTTTTCTGAAAGGCTCCAGAGGCTGCAACACCTAAGCAAGAGGCATCACTAACCAAACACTGCCATGAAGACCAAGGAACTCTCCAAACAAGTAAGGGACAATGTTGTTGAGAAGTCAGGGTTAGGTTATAAAAAATAAATAAAAATATCACAATCTTTGATGATCCCCAGGAGCCCCATCCAATCTATCATAACCAAATGGAAAGAACATGGCACAACAGCAAACCTGCCAACAGACGGCCGCCCACCAAAACTCACTGACCGGGCAAGGAGGGCATTAATCAGAGAGGCAGCACAGAGACCGACGGTAACCCTGGAGGAGCTGCAGAGTTCCACAGCAGAGACTGGAGTATCTGTACATAGGACGACAATAAGCCGTACGCTCCATAGAGTTGGGCTTTATGGCAGAGTGGCCAGAAGAAATCCATTACTTTCAGCTAAAAACAAAAAGGCGCGTTGTGAGTTTGGGAGAAGGCCTGTGGGAGACTCCCAAAATGTATGGAGGAAGGTGCTCTGGTCTGAGGAGACTAAAATTGAACTTTTCGGCCATCAAAGAAAAGACTATGTCTGGCGCAAACCCAACACATCACATCACCCAAAGAACACCATCCCCACAGTGAGACCTGGTGGTGGCAGCAGCATCATACTGGGGGGACTGGGAAACTGGTCAGAGTGGAGGGAAAGATGGATGGTGCTAAATACAGGGATATTCCTGAGCAGAACCTGTCCCACTCTGTGCGTGATCTGAGGCCAGGACGGAGGTTCACCTTCCAGCAGGACAATGACCCCAAACACACGGCTAAAGCAACACTTGAGGGGTTTAAGGGGAAACATGTACATGTGTTGGAATGGCCGAGTCACAGCCCAGATCTCAATCCAGTAGAAAATCTGTGGTCAGACTTAAAGATTGCTGTTCACAAGTGCAACCATCCAACCTGAAGGAGCTGGAGCAGTTCTGCAAGGAGGAATGGACAAAAATCCCAGTGGTGAGATGTGGCAACTGCTCATAGGGACTTATCCAAAGCGACTTGGAGCTGTGATTGCCGCAAAAAGTGGCTCTGCAAAGTATTCACTTTAGGGGGGTGAATAGTTATTTGCACATTGACTTTTTCAGTTATTTTGTCCTATTTGTTGTTTGCTTCACAATAAAAAAAATATAAAAAAAACATCTTCAAAGTTGTCGGCATGTTCTGTAAATTACATGATGCAAATCCTCAAACAATCCATGTTAATTCCAGGTTGGGAGGCACCAAAACAGGAAAAAAGTCAAAGGGGGTGAATACTTTTGCATGGCATTGTGTATATATATGCATGCTCCTGTGTGCAGAGGTTTCGCTGTGACGTTGGTCTGCGGGCTCAGGACACACAGTGGCCGGCGAGCCCCTGGGGTTGGGATTTGGCCGGGGTGTAGGTGACAGCTGCGGATCCTGTCTGACATTTCAGCGGTACTGAGTTCTTGCTCCTAGCACACGGCTGTAATCTCCCCGCGCGGCCGACGTCGGCTCAGATTTGTGTGAATTGATCTTCTCTTCATCTTTTTGTTCACCAGAACTAACCTCAGAGCTGAAGCCGCTAAGATATTGTCACAGACCTGCCCCTGTGTTCACCTCGTCTAGATCCTGGAAACATGGCTGAGTCCACATTGTTACAAGGGGCCGGTAGGGCATAGTATGGGAGCCTGGTCTTGGTGCACACAGGCTCGATGAAGCTTCCTCTCTGTGACTGTAATGATGATATATGGAAGTGATTACAATATCAGACCTATAGGAGAAGTTTATTGGGGAAAACTGTACAACTGACAGGAGGCTCTAAGACCCTGTTGGTCGCCTTTTAGCCTAGATAGATGAGATACGGCCTCTAGCCTGGATACAACATGAGATACGGCCTCTAGCCTGGATACAACATGAGATACGGCCTCTAGCCTGGATACAACATGAGATACGGCCTCTAGCCTGGATACAACATGAGATACGGCCTCTAGCCTGGATACCAGATGAGATACGGCCTCTAGCCTGGATACCAGATGAGATACGGCCTCTAGCCTGGATACCAGATGAGATACGGCCTCTAGCCTGGATACCAGATGAGATACGGCCTCTAGCCTGGATACCAGATGAGATACGGCCTCTAGCCTGGATACCAGATGAGATACGGCCTCTAGCCTGGATACCAGATGAGATACGGCCTCTAGCCTGGATACCAGATGAGATACGGCCTCTAGCCTGGATACCAGATGAGATACGGCCTCTAGCCTGGATACCAGATGAGATACGGCCTCTAGCCTGGATACCAGATGAGATACAACCTCTAGCCTGGATACCAGATGAGATACGGCCTCTAGCCTGGATACCAGATGAGATACGGCCTCTAGCCTGGATACCAGATGAGATACGGCCTCTAGCCTGGATACCAGATGAGATACGGCCTCTAGCCTGGATACCAGATGAGATACGGCCTCTAGCCTGGATACCAGATTAGATACGGCCTCTAGCCTGGATACCAGATGAGATACGGCCTCTAGCCTGGATACCAGATGAGATACGGCCTCTAGCCTGGATACCAGATGAGACACAACCTCTAGCCTGGATACCAGATGAGACACAACCTCTAGCCTGGATACCAGATGAGATACGGTTGCAAATGGAGGCATACAGATTTGCCCACAGATGTTACTGCTGGGCCTGTAGATCCTGCACTTGTAGGTTGGTGAAGCTGGTGTTCCAGCTGGTCCCATAAATGGTGATAAATCTGGTGACCAGGCAGCCAAGTTAGTGCTGTAATCCAGAGGAGACATTACTAGGAAACCCTCGCTGTGTGCAGACGAGCATTATCTTGCTGGAAACTCCCAGTTGTCAGCCCTGCCATGAGAGGAACATGTGGTGTCAGGACTAGTGTTGAGCGAACTTCTGTTTTAAGTTCGGCGTCTAAAGTTCGGCTTCCGGTTAGCGGAGAATCCCGATATGGATTCCAAATTCCGTTGGGGTCCGTGGTAGCGGAATCAATAATGGCTGATTATTGATTCCGCTACCACGGACCACAACGGAATTCGGAATCCATATCGGGATTCTCCGCTAACCGGAAGCCGAACTTTAGATGCCGAACTTAAAACAGAAGTTCGCTCAACACTAGTCAGGACGTCCTGCACATATCGCTGAGCTGTGAGTGTGCCTAGTGTCACTACTAGGGGTGACCGACTGTCGTATGCGATGGCTCCGCAGATCATCACATCAGCCGTTGGGGCAGTGTGTCACTCCAATGTCAGGACATGTAATGGACACCATGGCACCAAATTTCCTTCTGCAAAGCGCCTGGAAATGGTCCGAGCAGAGACTGGGGACTAGGTGCCATCTGTGTCTGGACGGTGGACAACAAAACTGTGGGGGCTGCTCGTGCTCGTCTCCGGAGCCTGTTCACCGTGTGTGCAGTCACATAACCACCTCTCCCAACTCCTCCTAACAGCGAGGACAGACTCTCCTAGGCTGTAAGGTTTGGAGACTGTTATAGGGCCACACCCAGGGGCCAGGTAATCGCGGAGCCGGTTTGCTGCTGACGTTTTTGGTTTCTTTTTAATTGGAAATTCTTGTCTGGCTACTAAAAGTGTTTAACCTTTTCTTGTATTTCTGTAGCATAATTATAACTCCATAGCGGCTAAAAGTGGCTGCTGTTGCAAAACTCCCATCAGGCTGTCGGGGCATGATGAGAGTTGTAGTCTTGTAGGTTAGCGACCCTAGATTTTTATTTTTTGAATATTGATGTCTTCTAGCCACGGGCTGTATGATGTTTCCTAACCTTTTTCAACTGTTCCAAGTAACTTTAAAGGAATATTTGATGCTGGACACAAAAATACTCAAATTGGCGCCTGGATTTCCACCGCCGGGCTCCTGGCACTTCGCTTTTTTTTTTTGTCTGTTGCTGTATTTTGGACATATGGGTGTCCACTGTGGATCGCCAATAATACGGACTACAAATGTCAGGGCTTATGCATGGTTATAGTGAGCACGTGGTGTCTCATGATGTCATGATGGATCTCGATGGTTTTATTGGATCGTGTCACTGGATTATTATTGTCTCAGTTTTATGTGTGTGGCGGGCTGCAGTACACATCACAGACACTAGGCGGCGACACATAGCATAAGCAACTCCTGACAGAGTATCGTGAAGCTGACTACCTCGTGCCACCCGTCCCAGGACGCGCCGAGCCTAGAGTAACCGTAAGGAAGGACTTATCTGTATCATGCGGGTTTCTTGAGGATTTTACTGCTTCAGTGTATCGGGGGAAATTCACAGGAAAATCTGCAGATAACATGCGAGGATTATGCTGCAGTATCACTGCAGTGTAGTACATGTGGCATCATGATCTGTATGTTAGGCTCTGTTCACATCTTATTATGGAGCTCACGCTCCAGGAGAACCTTCCGCCATATTTACGCTGATCGTAAAGCCCCGACATACGGCACTATTTACCATGCTGTCCTCTAAATCCCTTGATAAAAAGGTCATACCGACATATACCTAATGGGTTAGACGCTAAAAATGTCTTGGGTAGGTTAACCCATTCCCTGAACCTGCACACTGAACGCGGTGTACTTGTATTTTACCGTAGACGGCTATACAAAAGTCCCAATGCACCTCATTGACTGCATAGGGCTGCGCCAGGTAGCGGCATTTTTGACGGCGACAATAGGATCGTACGTAGGCTGCCCTGCTCTTGTCCTTAAAATTACCGGAGACCCTGATGTACTCCATTTCTGATGGTGAGAACAAAGCCTAACATCACTAACGCGTTTCATGAGCTCACTGTTGAAGGTGGAGTCGTCATGAGCATGTAAAGTGTCAGACTCTAATGGGGTCTGGCGGGTTTTCCGATTTCTTTTTTTTTTACATATTATTTTAAATTTTATTATTTGTACAGCAAGAAAGGAGCTGCAGACACCATTAAAATGACTGGAATGTGTGAAGGAAACCTGATGTGACTGTGATTTACTTCTATCTTGGGGCGGCGCTAGTGATTTCTGTTGTTCTGCACCTGACGGAAGTGACGGCACCAGGTGGACCCCGTTGACTATAAAAGGGTCCATAGGCTGTCGTTTAGGGAGTCTGGCAGTTCACGGAACAAAATAGCCCTGCATGATGTAGGACGTTTTTGTCCGATATTTTATATGGAATCTCCAACGGAGGTCCCAGCGCCAATGTGAACTTAGCCTTGTTCACACCACGTTTTGTTTTTCCGTTAAAGGGGTTGTCCCGTTAAAACAACTTATCCCCTATCCATAGCAGAGAATGGGGGCTCGTGCTCCTCATTCATCTCTATGGGACTGGTGGAGATAGCCGAGTACAAGCGCCCCACACCATAGAGCTAAAAGGAGCGTCAGCGTGCATGCGTGACCGCGAACGGGGAGCGCGGGCCCACACTCTCTACTGTGGATAGAGGAGGAGTTGTCTTTATGGGAAAACCTCTTTAATCATATCCTTAGGAAAACGGATGCGTTTAATGGATACATAGGCTTCTATTTAAAAAGTATGCTGAAAGTGCCTCCATTTTCTCTACTTTCTGTCCGTTTTTTCCAACTGGATGGTAAACCGCCATTGTCTGCGTTATTCCACCCAGAAAAAAAAAAAGATGCAAATGTATTAAATCGATCTGTTTTTCTAATGTTTTTTTTTTTTTTTTTTTTCTGCTGGATTCATCATAACAATTTACTTCTGTGCTGGAAACAAACAACATGGCGTGAAAGAGACCTTACCTAAGTTTGGCGCACTGGTAAGGCTGTTTTCATACTGACTGCACTATACCGTACATAGTAATACCGCGGTATTCCCACCTTAGGCCTCTTGCACACGAACGCGTGGGCCCCGTGGCCGTGCCGCTGGCCGCAATGCATGAACACCCACCGTGGGGCAGCCGCAGCAGATCACAGACCCGTTCACTTTAATGGGTCAACGGTCCGGCCATTCCGAAAAAGATAGGACATGTTCTATCTTTTTGCGTAACGGAGGTACAGGACGAAACCCCACGGAAGCACTCCGTAGGGTTCCGTTTTGTGCTTCCGTTCCGCATCTCCGGATTTGCGGACCCATTGAAGTGAATAGGTCCACATCCGTGATGCGGAATGCACACAGAACGGTGCCCGTGTATTGCGGATCTGCATATGTGGTCCGCAATACGGCCACGGAGCGCACATGATCGTGTGCATGTAGCCTTAGGATGGCACATAGAGGTCTTCAGTGCCATAAAACTAGGCAAGACACGCAGGAGCTTCAGCAAATTTCTTGTTCTTTCCCTTTTGCCGCCTGTCTGGCCTCCTTCCTTCGCACCAGTATTTTGCCAAAAATCGTGACGCTGGATCTGCCGCATTTTACATCTCATCTTAGCCACACCCTTTAATCTAGTGAGGCGTAAAAAGTGTCTAAAAGACATAGTAACATGGTACGCGGCCTGTACGCTGGCTCTTGGCACGGTTTGAGTCTGGCATTTCTCCTCGGTGTCTTGCTATCGTTCCCTGCTGTAATCTTCCCGGATGTCGTCTCCTGTACATTATAAGTTGGCAGCTCCCAGGACTTCTTGGCGCGCCTCGGCCTGTGTCAGAGCTCTGCTATTTTGAGCGGTGCAGTGAAATAAAGTTGGCGTTGTGCTAATGGAGGAGCGTCAGGACGGATGAGTCACTGAGTCCACGTTACACGTGTCCCTGGTTCCCCTCTTCCAGTTACCCAGACTTATAATTACTAAGGTCGCCAGGTACGAAGGAGAACAGTTCGGCTGAAAGTAAACCCTTATATACACTGGGCAGCCGGAAAACATTAAAACCACCGGCCTAATCTGGTGTAGCCCCCCTTCCCTTGTGCCGCCATAACTGCTCTGACCCGTCCTCCAAAGGTGTCCTGTGGCATTTGGCCCTGAGACATTAGGTGTTTTTCAGGATTTTAATATTAATGGCCCATCCTCGGGATAGGCCGTCAGTGTATGCCAATCAACTGTGGAAATTTGCGCAGGGACTACACAGCTACTCTAGAACATGTGATCGGTGGGGGTGTCGGACCCCCGCCGATCTGATATTGATGGCCTAACCTGAGGATAGGTCATCAATATTTAAAATCCACGAGTCACTTAAACTTAACTTGCGCTTTGATGTCCGTCTGACGAAACTGAGCCAAACGGATCCGTCCTGACTTACAATGTAAGTCAATGGGGACGGATCCGTCTTTACTGACACAATATGGTACAATTGAAAACGGATCCGCCTCCCATTGACTTTCAATGTAAGTCAAAACGGATCGCACCTAAACCCAGGTGTGAAAGTAGCCTTAGATCCTTACGCTCGGCCATTTTTCTTGCCTTATGAAGTGACTGTCCACTTGCTGCCTAAGGTTGTGTCGTGGTTTTCCAAAAAACACTGCAGTCCAGCTGCGTTGTCAAAAACTGCACGGTCTAATATATCCAGCCCTTGACGGGGGTCATTGTCATGAGATAATCAATGTAATTATCAATAAATTAATTATTATAATTTATTAATTATTGAAAAACTGTGTATATACCCCAGACCATAAGTTACACTGACGACCATTCATTTAATCGGTCGCCTGTAATACCACATTTCCCCTGTAGACGGCGCTGTAGGGACACCGAACAGCCAATGACGAATTTTCCTGGTCTAGGAAGCCGGACCCTGATAGTAAAGGGGTTGTCCGGGATTAAACAGCTCCTTTAATACGATGCTCATCAGGGATAAGGGGCGCCATGTGCTTTGCTCGCTCTCTTTACTATCCTCGGCACTAGGAGAACTTCTGGAGCCAGGCGAGCGCTTTTATTGACAGCGTGACAGATGGCCTGGAAAACACACGGATCATTCTCCTCATCACAGCAACAAGATTGAGGAGACAGATGAAGGAGAGTCTTAAAGATTTCAAGTCTCCATGTTTTTATTGTTCCTGAACACAGGTTTACAGGGGCTGGAGACGTCTGAGGGGAAATCTGATGGAAACTGTTCCCTTAGCAACCAATCGGAGCACAGCTTTCATTTCTGAGCAGTAGAATAGGAAATGAAAGCTAAACTGGTATTGGTTTGGGCAGTTTTCATTGGCAACCAATAACAGAGCAGCTTTCATTTCTGACCGGTACAATAGGATATAAAAGCTAAACTGGGATTGGTTTGGGCAGATTTTATGGCAAGCAATGACAGAGCAGCTTTCATTTCTGAGCAGTAGAATAGGAAATGAAAGCTAAACTAGGATTGGTTTGGGCAGTTCTCATGGCAACCAATCACAGTGCAGCTTTCAGTTTTCTACATCTACAGCAGAATACAAAATGAAAGCAGTGATGTGATAGGTTGCTACAGGCGGTAAAGAAAAGTTAATTCACCTGTTATACATTCCCTTGGCAAAATTAGTGTCCTGTGCAGTGCTCGAGTAGGGACCCCAACTGCTTCATTTAAAGGGGTTGTCCAAGATAATTAAAATTCTCACACATGCCTCTGAATGCAGTAAAATAAAAAATAATGGCATACTTACCTGCTTCTCCAACGCCGTTCTTCTGGCTGCCGGTCCTCCGGCCACTGCTTATTTACCGACTGCAGCAGTGACGTGCAGGTGGATGCCGTGTGACTACTGCAGCCAATCGCTGCCCTCAGCAGTATACAGCAGTGCAGCATTATTTTTAGCTATCTTTTACACACCCTTTAAAGGGGTTGTCCAGGTTTAGAAAAGTATGGCTGCCAAAACATTACCACCCCTGTCCAGGCTCCATAGGAAGAAATTGGGCAGAGCTGCAATATCACACACAACCTCTGGACAGGGGTGGTGCTGTTTTTGGAAGAAAGGAGCCATGTTTTAGAATCCTGGACTACCCCTTTAAGAACCACCTCTAGTTTTGGGGGAATTGATATAAAATAAACAGCAATTCTACAATACAGTATTTATCAGTATCATTTTGTGTGACTAGTATTATTTATGTCAGTATTATATTCCCATCATCTAATGCAGCGGTTCTCAACCTGGGGGTCTATCGGCCCTTTCCGGGGGGTCGCCTGAGGCTTCCTATTGTGGGTCACCCGCACAACGGCAGCGGCCCCTTATCCTCGCGCACAGGAAGTGATGTCCTATCACTGCCTGTGCTTGAAGGAGCCTGACGTCTGGACGGGTAAGTCGGGCCGCCTGTCTGCTGAGGTCCGAGTTTTTTCGTTAATGACACCGCCGCTGAGCACCACTGCCACCAATGATTTAATTGAGCCTGGCTAATTTTATTTTAATTATTTGGCTGAGCAAGGCTTAATTTATTTGGGGGGACCTGAAGCACCGCTGATTTATTTATTTGGGGGACCCTGACCCTGAGATTTGGGGGGGACTTGAAGCACCACTAATTTTATTTTTTATTTTTTTTGGGGGGGGGGGGGGGGTACTGTGAGCACCACTGAGTTATTTTTTAGGGGGTATTTGTTGTTTATTATTTATTTTAAAGTTATTTATTTGGTTTATAAAAATACATCCTGCATATCAGATATTTACATTACAATTCATAACAGTAGCAAAATTAGTTATAACGTAGCAAGGAAAAAAATGTAATGGTTGGGGGTCACCACAACATGAGGAACTGTATTAAGGGGTCACGGCTTTAGAAAGGTTGAGAACCACTGATCTAATGTTATGGCATATTGCTGGGATACGGTGTGACTGTGTGGTTAGTTGGGGTGTGACCTCTGGTCAATACGCAAATAGGGGGGCACACTAGAATAAGGCCCCCACTCGCACGTCCGCAATTTTGTTCCGCATTTTGCGGAACGGAATTGCGGACCTATCAATTTCTATGGGGTCCGCAATTCCGTTCCCGAAAAAAATAGAACATGTCCTATTCTTGTCCGCAATTGTGTTTCAAACAGCAGAAACCCACAGCACATGTATGTGATCAGCCATAATGCAGATCGCGTACATTTCACCCTTCAGATGCCGTGGTCAAATGTGACCACGACATCAGAGCTGTCCGGAAGCGGAAAACGAGTGCTCCCAAAACAGCTTTCCCCGGCTTAGATTGGTGAACCTGTTAAGCGTTATTCACACGTCTGTCCGTGCTCAAATCCGTGAGAAGGTGGTCAGTGATACATACATGAAGCTGTCAGTGAAGGATCTGTGTTGGGTCTGTGTGTCCGTTTTTGGCTTTTCTTGTGTCATTTGTGTTTCACTGACACTACACAGCTGATGGCATCCATGTTGCCTCTGTGGTTTTCACAGATCCATAGATTATAGTGGGAGTGATGGATCTGTGAACACAGACAAAATAGAGCATGCATTCATGCTAAAAACACGGACCGTGCTAAAACACAGATGTCTGAATACACACATTAAAATGAATGGGGACGTGCGCTGTCCGTGGAACACTAATGTGTGAAGCAGGCTTCTGCAGCTATTAGTGGAATATACCAATACAGGCCACTAGGTGGCAGCACTGATGACTAATCACCCCCCTTTCCCTAAAATCCAAATAAAACACTTAAAAAATAAAAATAAAAAATAAACACCATGGGCATCGACCATAGTATTAACCCCTTAAGGACCCATGATGTATATGTACGTCATCTCTGGATGTGACTTAAAGGGAACCTGTCATGTGGATATTTGATTGTATATAATTAGTTAGATTATAATCATTAACTACTAAAAAGTACCTTAGATGTATTCACTTACTGGTGTGACAGATGGTTACCTCATAATATACACACAAAGATGCTGCATGCTAATGAGCTGATTTGAGTCCAGCGTGATGTCAGTGAGTCCAGTGTATATTTAAAGGGTTTCTACCACCACATTTTGACCTAATTAGCTGTCAGACACTAGCGATCTGCTAGTGTCTGCTGTACCTAACCATGCTATTGTAATCCCTTTCTCTGCAGCAGTTACCCTAAAAAACAAACTTTTATTGCTATGCAAATGAGCCTCTAGGTGCTATGGGGGCGTCTTTTCAGCACCTAGAGGCTCCGTCTACTCACCATCTCTGCCGCCCAGCTCGTCCCTCCAGCCCGCCCATCTCCTCTAGATTGACAGCCTCCATCGCATCCATCGCTGCCGAATTCTCGCGCCTGCGCCGCGTGTGTCTGTATTCGGCGCAGGCGCAGTGACTGTCGAATCGCTCCCTGCGTCGGCATCTCCACTGCGCCTGCGCATCTCCACTGCTTGAGGCCTGGCTGGTATGGCTTTTTCAGTGTTTTGCGGGCCGTTTTTAACGGATCATTTCAGTAGTGTTTTCGGATCCGTTCCGTTTTTCTGTATAAAGTAATTACATAGAAAAAATTGGTCTGGGCATAAAATTTTCATTAGATGGTTCTGCAAAAACGGAACAGATACGGAAGATATACAGAGTTTTTTTTTTTTTGCGGACCCATTGACTTGAATGGAGCCACGGAACGTGATTTGCGGGCAATAATAGGACATGTTCTATCTTGGAACGGAAATACGGAAACCGAATGCATACAGAGTACATTCCGTATTTATGTATTTTTTTGCAGAACCATTAAAATGTATACGGTACGTATACGGAACGCAAAAAAAGGCCCGTATACAGAACGCACAAAACGTTTGTGTGAATGAGCCCTAAACCTGTGAGATCCAGCCCCCTAGATCTCACAGGCAAGCAGACTGTAAGTGTATTACAGAACTATTGTCATGCATTGTAAAAATGATTATTTTTTTTTTACTCCATTTTACCAGTGTCATGAAGTACAATATGTGACAAAGCGTTTTAGGGTACTTTCACACTTGCGTTGTTTGATTCCGGCAGGCAGTTCCGTTGCCTGGACTGCCTGCCTGATCAGGCAAACTGTATGCAAACGGATGTCATTTTTTCTGACTGATCAGGCATTTTTCAGACTGATCAGGATCCTGATCAGTCAGAAAAATGCCTGATCAGTCAGAAAAATGCATTGCAATGCATTGCAATACCAGATCCGTTTTTCCGGTGTCATCAGGCAAAACGGATCCGTTTTTTTTTTCCCCTCATTTTTAAAGGTCTGCGCATGCGCAGACCGGAAGGACGGATCCGGCAATCCGGTATTTTGAATGCCGGATCCGGCACTAATACATTCCTATGGAAAAAAATGCCGGATCCGGCATTCAGGCAAGTCTTCAGTTTTTTTCGCCGGAGATAAAACCGTAGCATGCTACGGTTTTCTCTTTTGCCTGATCAGTCAAAATGACTGAACTGAAGACATCCTGATGCATCCTGAACGGATTGCTCTCCATTCAGAATGCATGGGGATATGCCTGATCAGTTCTTTTCCGGTATAGAGCCCCTGTGACGGAACTCTATGCCGGAAAAGAAAAACGCTAGTGTGAAAGTAGCCTCAAAGTTATCACCACTTAAAGTGACACTGGTCAGATTTGCAAAAAATGGCCTGTTCCTTAAGGTGAAATAAGGCTGTGTCCTTAAGGAGTTAAAGGGATTCTGTCACCTCTTTTTACCCTATAGAAATGCGGACATGCACGGCTAGATCGCCGCCAGCATGTCCGCAATATACCGGTCCCATATCTCTAAGTGGTTTTATTAAGTGTAAAAATGTATTTTATATATATGTAAATCAGCCTGGTAAGGAGCCCAAGGGGCTGCACTAACCGTTCTGGAGCCCAGCAACGGCCCCCTGTGAAGGAGCCCAGCCCGGCCTGTGTCCAGGCATCTCCTCCTTGCTCACAAAGTCAGATCGCCGTAATCTCGCGATGCCCAGTGATGGCATAGTGTTCCTTCCCTGTGCTGGTATCAGCCTCAGGGAAGGAACTGCGCATGCGCGAGCTCGCACACCATGAGCTTACGGCGATCTGACTTCATGAGCAAGGAGGAGATGCCTGGACACAGGCCGGGCTGGGCTCCTTCACAGGGGGCCGTTGCTGGGCTCCAGAATGGTTAGTGCAGCCCCTTGGGCTCCTTACCAGGCTGATTTACATATATATAAAATCTATTTTTACACTTAATAAAACCACTCCGAGATATGGGACAGGTATATTGCGGACATGCTAGCGGCGATCTAGCCGTGCATGTCTGCATCTCTATAGGGTAAAAAGAGGTGACAGAATCCCTTTGAGGTGAAAAATGTCAGGGTCCTGAAGGGGTTAGAGGGATTGTCTCACTTCACTAAGTGGCATTTATCATGTAGAGAAAGTTAATACAAGGCACTTACTAATGTATTGTGACTGTCCATATTGCTTCCTTTGCTGGCTGGATTCATTTTTACATCACATTATACACTGCTTGTTTCCATGGTTACGACCACCCTGCAATCCAT
The DNA here is from genome assembly GCF_014858855.1 of Bufo gargarizans. Lineage (NCBI taxonomy): Eukaryota > Metazoa > Chordata > Amphibia > Anura > Bufonidae > Bufo > Bufo gargarizans. The sequence goes on along the minus strand of NC_058084.1, from coordinate 453,282,316 downwards.
CAGTGGTGGTCGTGCTTGCACAATATAGGAAAAAGCACCGGCCTATGTGCGCTCGCATGGTCCCAGCCACAAGAGAGGCTGACGCTTTTTCCTATAGTGTGCAACCACGGCCACCACTAATGGATTGCGGGATGGTCTGTAAGAGTGTATAATGTGATGGAAAAATGAATCTAGCCAGCAAAGAAAGCAATATGGATAATAATACATTAGTAAGTGGCTTTTAATAACTTTCTCTACATTTTAAATGCCACTTACTGAAGTGAGACAACCCCTTTAAAATATGGCAATATTAATCCCATATGGCAAATGACGTAACGGAAAAAAAATATTCGCCTTTTTTGTCACTTTAGCTCCCCAAAATTATTTTTTTTATAAAAAGTGATCAAAAAGTCACACACACTTGAAAATGGTATCACCGAGAAGTACAGATCGCCCTGCAAAAAATTAGCCCTCACACAACGGTAATTTTGTTTCACGTTTTTTTTATTTTTTTCAGTATTAAAACGCAATAAAAACTATAGAAATGGGGTATCGTCGTAATCGTACTGACCTGGTAAATGAAGGTAATAGTTTCATTTTACCATAATGCTATAAATAAATAAAAAAGTGGTAGAATTGCTTTTTTTCCTATTTCACCCTATTTGGAATTTTTCCTGCTTCCCACTACATCATCCCAGAAAAATTAAGCCCTCATAAGGCTATGTGGCGGTGGTGAAGTGCATGTAGATGGCATGTGACCGCTGAGGCCATAGATCGGCTGGCGGTGGTGAGGTACATGTAGACAGCATGTGACCGCTGAGGCCATAGATCGGCTGGCGATGGTGAGGGACATGTAGACTGCATGTGACCGCTGAGGCCATAGATCGACTGGCGGTGGTGAGGTACATGTAGATGGCATGTGACCACTGAGACCATAGATCGGCTGGCGGTGGTGAGGTACATGTAGACAGCATGTGACCGCTGAGGCCATAGATCGGCTGGCGATGGTGAGGGACATGTAGACGGCATGTGACCGCTGAGGCCATAGATCGACTGGCGGTGGTGAGGTACATGTAGACGGCATGTGACCGCTGAGACCATAGATCGGCTGGCGGTGGTGAGGGACATGTAGACGGCATGTGACCGCTGAGACCATAGATCGACTGGCGGTGGTGAGGTACATGTAGACAGCATGTGACCGCTGAGGCCATAGGTCGGCTGGCGGTGGTGAGGTACATGTAGACGGCATGTGACCACTGAGGCCATAGATCGACTGGCGGTGGTGAGGTACATGTAGACGGCATGTGACCGCTGAGACCATAGATCGGCTGGCGGTGGTGAGGGACATGTAGACGGCATGTGACCACTGAGGCCATAGATCGGCTGGCGGTGGTGAGGTACATGTAGACGGCATGTGACCACTAAGACCGTAGATCAGCTGGCGGTGGTGAGGGACATGTAGACTGTATGTGACCACTGAGGCCATTGATTGGTCAGCAGTTGTGATGTACATGTACAGTCGTGGCCAAAAGTTTTGAGAATGACACAAATATTAGTTTTCGCAAAGTTTGCTGCTAAACTGCTTTTAGATCTTTGTTTCAGTTGTTTCTGTGATGTAGTGAAATATAATTACACGCACTTCATACGTTTCAAAGGCTTTTATCGACAATTACATGACATTTATGCAAAGAGTCAATATTTGCAGTGTTGGCCCTTCTTTTTCAGGACCTCTGCAATTCGACTGGGCATGCTCTCAATCAACTTCTGGGCCAATCCCTGACTGATAGCAACCCATTCTTTCATAATCACTTCTTGGAGTTTGTCAGAATTAGTGGGTTTTTGTTTGTCCACCCGCCTCTTGAGGATTTGACCACAAGTTCTCAATGGGATTAAGATCTGGGGAGTTTCCAGGCCATGGACCCAAAATGTCAACGTTTTGGTCCCCGAGCCACTTAGTTATCACTTTTGCCTTATGGCACGGTGCTCCATCGTGCTGGAAAATGCATTGTTCTTCACCAAACTGTTGTTGGATTGTTGGAAGAAGTTGCTGTTGGAGGGTGTTTTGGTACCATTCTTTATTCATGGCTGTGTTTTTGGGCAAAATTGTGAGTGAGCCCACTCCCTTTGATGAGAAGCAACCCCACACATGAATGGTCTCAGGATGCTTTACTGTTGGCATGACACAGGACTGATGGTAGCGCTCACCTTTTCTTCTCCGGACAAGCCTTTTTCCTGATGCCCCAAACAATCGGAAAGAGGCTTCATCGGAGAATATGACTTTGCCCCAGTCCTCAGCAGTCCATTCACCATATTTTCTGCAGAAGATCAATCTGTCCCTGATGTTTTTTTTTGGAGAGAAGTGGCTTCTTTGCTGCCCTTCTTGACACCAGGCCATCTTCCAAAAGTCTTGGCCTCACTGTGCGTGCAGATGCGCTCACACCTGCCTGCTGCCATTCCTGAGCAAGCTCTGCACTGGTGGCACTCCGATCCCGCAGCTGAATCCTCTTTAGGAGACGATCCTGGCGCTTGCTGGACTTTCTTGGACGCCCTGAAGCCTTCTTAACAAGAATTGAACCTCTTTCCTTGAAGTTCTTGATGATCCTATAAATTGTTGATTGAGGTGCAATCTTAGTAGCCACAATATCCTTGCCTGTGAAGCCATTTTCATGCAACGCAATGATGGCTGCAAGCCTTTCTTTGCAGGTCACCATGGTTAACAATGGAAGAACAATGATTTCAAGCATCACCCTCCTTTTAACAGGTCAAGTCTGCTATTTTAACCCAATCAGCCTGACATAATGATCTCCAGCCTTGTGCTCGTCAACATTCTCACCTGAGTTAACAAGACGATTACTGAAATGATCTCAGCAGGTCCTTTAATGACAGCAATGAAATGCAGTGGAAAGGTTTTTTTGGGATTAAGTTAATTTTCATGGCAAAGAAGACTATGCAATTCATCTGATCACTCTTCATAACATTCTGGAGTATATGCAAATTGCTATTATAAAAACTTAAAGGGTTTCTACCACTTCGGTGTCACATATTTAGCTGTCAGACACTAGCGATCCGCTAGTGTCTGCTCTGGCCAACCATCCTAATATAATTGCTTTTGGGGCGGTGGTTTGGCTAAAAAAACTACTTTTATTAATATGCTAATGAGCCTCTAGGTGCTATGGGGGCGTCATTAGCACCTAGAGGCTCCGTCTACCTTTAGAAACTGCCGCCCCCAGCGCGTCCCTCCAGCCCGCCCATCTCCTCCTGAATGCGATCCTCGTATGTATTCTGCGCATGCGCAGTAAATGTCTGACAGCTTCCCTGCTCAGACATCTCCACTGCGCCTGTTCCTCGGAGCACTATGGCGTCATCGCGCAGGCGCAGTGGAGATGTCTGAGCAAGGAAGCGATCAGACATTCACTGCGCATGCGCAGAATACATACGAGGATCGCATTCAGGAGGAGATGGGCGGGCTGGAGGGACGCGCTCGGCGGCGGCAGTTTCTGAAGGTAGACGGAGCCTCTAGGTGCTAATGACGCCCCCATAGCACCTAGAGGCTCATTAGCATATTAATAAAAGTAGTTTTTTTAGCCAAACCACCGCCCCAAAAGCAATTATATTAGGATGGTTGGCCAGAGCAGACACTAGCGGATCGCTAGTGTCTGACAGCCAAATATGTGACACCGAAGTGGTAGAAACCCTTTAAGCAGCAACTTTTCAAATTTTCAATATTTATGTAATTCTCAAAACTTTTGGCCACGACTGTAGATGGCACGTCACACTTTGACTGGAAATGCTTTGTACAGGTGATTTTTTTTATTTATTTATTTTTTATATTTTTTGTATTATTCTTAATTTTTCTTTCTTTTAATTCATACCTGGCACCATGTACATTAGTTCCCAGCTGTGGACAACCCCTATGCAATGGTGCTGCTACAACCAGGCTTTTGATAGTAGCCCTGGGTTTCATTGGAGTTGCTAACTGGGCTGGGCAACCACTTTAACCGCCTCCGGACTGCCTAACGCAGGATTGCGTTCCGGAGGCGTTCGATTCATTCCTTCTTTGACGCGCCGGCGCGTCATCTCGCGAGCATCGAGATTTCCTGTGAACGCGCGTGAAAAAAAAAACAACTTCTATGAACTCGCCATGCCCCTGACGGAATACCTTGGGGTATCTTCTTTCCAAAATGGGGTCACATGTGGGGTATTTATACTGCCCTGGCATTTTAGGGGGCCTAAAGCGTGAGAAGAAGTCTGGAATCCAAATGTCTAAAAATGCCCCCCTAAAAGGAATTTGGGCCCCTTTGCGCACCTAGGCTGCAAAAAAGTGTCACACGTGTGGTATCGCCGTACTCAGGAGAAGTTTGGCAATGTGTTTTGGGGTGTCTTTTTACATTCGTTGATATGCGGGCGGGAGCGGGCGTTCAGGCGCTATGCCTGCGGGTCCCTGAACTTTAGATCACCGCATCTTTATTACCTTACAATGAAGCTCCAGTAACAGGCAGAGCGGGTGGCGGCGTAACGTCACATACTCACGTGACGCGCATGCTTCGCCTGCTTCATTCATAAAGTGGGCGGAGCATGAACGTCACGTGAGTAATTGACGTTACGCTGCCGCCCACTCTGCCTGTTACTGGAGCTTCATTGTAAGGTAAAAGAAGATGCAGTGATTTAAAGTAAAAGTTACTGCCGGTTAAGGAATACTGCTGTGAGCGGAGGGGCCAGCGCTGTTATGGGAGGGGGATCTGTGTATGGCACTGTTATGGGGAGGGGGATCTGTGGATGACACTGCTATGGGGGAGATCTGTGGATGACACATATAGCATAAGATGCTGTATAGTGTCATCCATAGATCCCCCCCCACCCCATAGCATAGTCATCCACAGGTCCCCCTCCCCATAACAGTGCCATCCACAGATCGCCCCCCCCATAACAGTGCAATCCACAGATCCCCCTCCCCATAACAGTGCAATCCACAGATCCCCCTCCCCATAACAGTGCAATCCACAGATCCCCCTCCCCATAACAGTGCAATCCACAGATCCCTCTCCCCATAAGTGCACAGACCCCCCTCCCCATAACAGTGCACAGATCCCTCTCCCCGTAACAGTGCACAGATCCCCCTCCCCGTAACAGTGCACAGATCCCCCTCCCCGTAACAGTGCACAGATCCTCCTCCCCATAACAGTGCCATCCACAGATCCCCTCCATAACAGTGTCATCCACAGATCCCCTCCATAACAGTGTCATCCACAGATCCCCTCCATAACAGTGTCATCCACAGATCCCCTCCATAACAGTGCCATCCACAGATCCCCTCCATAACAGTGCCATCCACAGATCCCCTCCATAACAGTGCCATCCACAGATCCCCTCCATAAGTGCCATCCACAGATCCCCCTCCATAACAGTGCCATCCACAGATCCCCTCCATAACAGTGCCATCCACAGATCCCCTCCATAACAGTGCCATCCACAGATCCCCTCCATAACAGTGCCATCCACAGATCCCCTCCATAACAGTGCCATCCACAGATCCCCTCCATAACAGTGCCATCCACAGATCCCCTCCATAACAGTGCCATCCACAGATCCCCTCCATTACAGTGCCATCCACAGATCCCCTCCATAACAGTGCCATCCACAGATCCCCTCCATAACAGTGCCATCCAGAGATCCCCTCCATAAATAACAGTGCCATCCAGAGATCCCCTCCATAAATAACAGTGCCATCCAGAGATCCCCTCCATAAATAACAGTGTCATCCAGAGATCCCCTCCATAAATAACAGTGCCATCCACAGATCCCCTCCATAACAGTGCCATCCACAGATCCCCTCCATAACAGTGCCATCCACAGATCCCCCTCCATAACAGTGCCATCCACAGATACCCTCCATAACAGTGCCATCCACAGATCCCCCTCCATAACAGTGTCATCCACAGATCCCCCTCCATAACAGTGCAATCCACAGATCCCCTCCATAACAGTGCCATCCACAGATCCCCTCCATAACAGTGCCATCCACAGATCCCCTCCATAACAGTGCCATCCACAGATCCCCTCCATAACAGTGCCATTCACAATTTGTTTTAATATGGTCTTTGAACATAATTTTTCAAGTAAAATCATATAAACCCCTTTTTTTGTCATTTTGGTGTTTTTCCCGATTAATCAACGAAATTATCGACAACTAATCGATTATTCAAATAATCGTTAGCTGCAGCCCTAGAGCATGATGAGCCCTACCAGGCCGTACGTTTGGTTTAATAGGGTTGATCCTGGTGACACAGCCTCTTTGAGGTCCCTACAAAACCCCTTAAATGAAGGGTATGCGCACTAGTCCTTGCTGATGTGCAAAGTAGAGGTGCAGCAAGACACCTTACGTTTCTATTCATTGCCTCTAGCTCGGGCTGCATGGTGATTTTGACAGGGCTGAATACAGGAGTAAAGCCCCTCCTGCATCGCGGCTAGTGAATGGGCTGCTGCTGTGGGGTGCGGTTTGCTGCGCAGGCACCACCATTACAAAGCACCCGGCGGTACTGTATCACCTCCAGATCCATAATACAAGCCGTTTGTGTGAGTAGGGCTGGGTCTGTCTCTCTGAGCAAACAAGAATGTTTCCATTCACTGAAAGCAAGCAGGGATCCTGAATAGGGTGAAAATATAAGTTTATTCAAAAATTGTATGCATTTTCCACCTCATGTGGTCCACTTGAATGAACACAATAGTGGATAATAGCACTCACCCGTCAGTTGTCAGCATAATCTGTGTGAGGAGTTGGCGGCGGATACAAGTGGCGAGCACAGCTGACCCGGTAATGGGGGTCTTAGCCATCTCTCTGTGACCCGCGTCCTCATTTTCAGATCTCGATAAATAAACTGAGTTTGTTGTTCAGTAGAAAGGATTCCACTTTTCCTGATTCCACATGTTTTGGCAGCAATAACAAGGCTGAAGGACAATGGGTCCTGTCTGATTGTCTCCGTGTCTGCAATTTCTCAAGGACATGTCTGGTCTGTAGATCTCATTTACATCGCACAGTGTTTTCCCATTCTTTGCACTGTCTGGCGGCATACAATCTCATTCTCTTGCTTTAAAACTCCCTGACCCAGGTAACCGAGGTGCGGACCCCGGATCTCGGGATTGGGAGGGGGTCCCACTCTTTTTACGGTCTCTGAAGTGATGCCCCCATAGGGGTGTCTGCCACTGATGCCCCCGTAGCTGTGCTTGCCGCTGATTTCTCCATAGGTGTGCCTGCCACTGATGCCCCCGTATGTGTTCCTGCCACTGATGCCCCTGTAGCTGTGCTTGCCGCTGATTTCGCCATAGGTGTGCCTGCCACTGATGCCCCGCGTAGGTGTGCCTGCCACTGATGCCCCGCGTAGGTGTGCCTGCCACTGATGCCCCGCGTAGGTGTGCCTGCCACTGATGCCCCGCGTAGGTGTGCCTGCCACTGATGCCCCGCGTAGGTGTGCCTGCCACTGATGCCCCGCGTAGGTGTGCCTGCCACTGATGCCCCGCGTAGGTGTGCCTGCCACTGATGCCCCGCGTAGGTGTGCCTGCCACTGATGCCCCGCGTAGGTGTGCCTGCCACTGATGCCCCGCGTAGGTGTGCCTGCCACTGATGCCCCGCGTAGGTGTGCCTGCCACTGATGCCCCGCGTAGGTGTGCCTGCCACTGATGCCCCGCGTAGGTGTGCCTGCCACTGATGCCCCGCGTAGGTGTGCCTGCCACTGATGCCCCGCGTAGGTGTGCCTGCCACTGATGCCCCGCGTAGGTGTGCCTGCCACTGATGCCCCCCGTAGGTGTGCCTGCCACTGATGCCCCGCGTAGGTGTGCCTGCCACTGATGCCCCGCGTAGGTGTGCCTGCCACTGATGCCCCCCGTAGGTGTGCCTGCCACTGATGCCCCCCGTAGGTGTGCCTGCCACTGATGCCCCCCGTAGGTGTGCCTGCCACTGATGCCCCCCGTAGGTGTGCCTGCCACTGATGCCCCCCGTAGGTGTGCCTGCCACTGATGCCCCCCGTAGGTGTGCCTGCCACTGATGCCCCCCGTAGGTGTGCCTGCCACTGATGCCTCCCCGTAGGTGTGCCTGCCACTGATGCCTCCCCGTAGGTGTGCCTGCCACTGATGCCTCCCCGTAGGTGTGCCTGCCACTGATGCCTCCCCGTAGGTGTGCCTGCCACTGATGCCCTCCCCGTAGGTGTGCCTGCCACTGATGCCCTCCCCGTAGGTGTGCCTGCCACTGATGCCCTCCCCGTAGGTGTGCCTGCCACTGATGCCCTCCCCGTAGGTGTGCCTGCCACTGATGCCCTCCCCGTAGGTGTGCCTGCCACTGATGCCCTCCCCGTAGGTGTGCCTGCCACTGATGCCCTCCCCGTAGGTGTGCCTGCCACTGATGCCCTCCCCGTAGGTGTGCCTGCCACTGATGCCCTCCCCGTAGGTGTGCCTGCCACTGATGCCCTCCCCGTAGGTGTGCCTGCCACTGATGCCCTCCCCGTAGGTGTGCCTGCCACTGATGCCCTCCCCGTAGGTGTGCCTGCCACTGATGCCCTCCCCGTAGGTGTGCCTGCCACTGATGCCCTCCCCGTAGGTGTGCCTGCCACTGATGCCCTCCCCGTAGGTGTGCCTGCCACTGATGCCCTCCCCGTAGGTGTGCCTGCCACTGATGCCCTCCCCGTAGGTGTGCCTGCCACTGATGCCCTCCCCGTAGGTGTGCCTGCCACTGATGCCCTCCCCGTAGGTGTGCCTGCCACTGATGCCCTCCCCGTAGGTGTGCCTGCCACTGATGCCCTCCCCGTAGGTGTGCCTGCCACTGATGCCCTCCCCGTAGGTGTGCCTGCCACTGATGCCCTCCCCGTAGGTGTGCCTGCCACTGATGCCCTCCCCGTAGGTGTGCCTGCCACTGATGCCCTCCCCGTAGGTGTGCCTGCCACTGATGCCCTCCCCGTAGGTGTGCCTGCCACTGATGCCCTCCCCGTAGGTGTGCCTGCCACTGATGCCCTCCCCGTAGGTGTGCCTGCCACTGATGCCCTCCCCGTAGGTGTGCCTGCCACTGATGCCCTCCCCGTAGGTGTGCCTGCCACTGATGCCCTCCCCGTAGGTGTGCCTGCCACTGATGCCCTCCCCGTAGGTGTGCCTGCCACTGATGCCCTCCCCGTAGGTGTGCCTGCCACTGATGCCCTCCCCGTAGGTGTGCCTGCCACTGATGCCCTCCCCGTAGGTGTGCCTGCCACTGATGCCCTCCCCGTAGGTGTGCCTGCCACTGATGCCCTCCCCGTAGGTGTGCCTGCCACTGATGCCCTCCCCGTAGGTGTGCCTGCCACTGATGCCCTCCCCGTAGGTGTGCCTGCCACTGATGCCCTCCCGTAGGTGTGCCTGCCACTGATGCCCTCCCCGTAGGTGTGCCTGCCACTGATGCCCTCCCCGTAGGTGTGCCTGCCACTGATGCCCTCCCCGTAGGTGTGCCTGCCACTGATGCCCTCCCCGTAGGTGTGCCTGCCACTGATGCCCTCCCCGTAGGTGTGCCTGCCACTGATGCCCTCCCCGTAGGTGTGCCTGCCACTGATGCCCTCCCCGTAGGTGTGCCTGCCACTGATGCCCTCCCCGTAGGTGTGCCTGCCACTGATGCCCTCCCCGTAGGTGTGCCTGCCACTGATGCCCTCCCCGTAGGTGTGCCTGCCACTGATGCCCTCCCCGTAGGTGTGCCTGCCACTGATGCCCTCCCCGTAGGTGTGCCTGCCACTGATGCCCTCCCCGTAGGTGTGCCTGCCACTGATGCCCTCCCCGTAGGTGTGCCTGCCACTGATGCCCTCCCCGTAGGTGTGCCTGCCACTGATGCCCTCCCCGTAGGTGTGCCTGCCACTGATGCCCTCCCCGTAGGTGTGCCTGCCACTGATCCAGCAACAATGTCCTGAACTCTCCTCATTATTAAAGGTGTTCTCCGGGAATTAAGAAAATGAAAATACTTAAATATTACTTTATTATAAATATATTCCCTAATACCTTTCGTTATTTATAATGGTTCGTTTTGTCTGGGGAGCAATCATCAGGGGAACACAATGGCCGCTGTCCTATTAGTTCACACAAAACCTGTCCTGATCACACATGAGGACAAGTTGGGCTACTTTCACACTGGCGTTTTGGCTTTCCGTTTGTGAGATATGTTCGGGGCTCTCAGAAGCGGATCAGTTTTGCCCTAATGCATCAGTTTGCCTCCGTTCCGTCTCTATTCCGATTTGGAGGCGGACACCAAAACACAATGTAAGTCAATGGGAACGGATCCGTTTTCTATGACACAATCTGGCACAATAGAAAACGGATTCGTCCTCCATTGACTTTCAATGTTGTTCAAGACATTATCTTTAACATAGACAAATCCGTCTTGGCTATGTTAAAGATAATACAAACGGATCCGTTCTGAACGGATGCATGCGGTTGTATTATCTGAACGGATCCGTCTGTGCAGATCCATGACGGATCCGCACCAAACGTGAGTGTGAAAGTAGCCTTGCTTCACAACACTGAGGTAAAGAGCTGCCTCATCCTCCTATCTGCTCTGCTTGTTAGGGATTATAATTCCGAATACAGTTGATAAGATCTTCAGTTGAATCTCTGGGAAATTTAGTTCATGAGGAGACATGAAATACAGAGAGGTGCTGCTGCTCATTAGCCACACATTACTTCCTCTCATGTCTCCTCATCATTTCCATTCCCACAGAGATTCACCTGTATTCAGGCTCATGATTCCTGACAAGCAGAGCAGAGAGGGGGATGAGGCAGTTCTTTAGCTCAGTGTTGTGAAGTAACTTGTCCTCCTGTGTGATTAGGACAGGTTTTGTGTGTACTGATAGGACAGCTGCCATTTTATTTCTCCCAATGATTGCTCTCAAGTCAAAATGAGCCATTATAACTAATGAAAGGTATTTGTGTATATATTTATATATTATAAAATAATATTTAAGTATTATCATTATTTTAATTCCTGGAGAACCCCTTTAAATACAAATTAACACTGAAATTATTGTGTCCAACCCACCATTAATTGATACAAAACTTTTATTAAAAAAATAAAACTTTGCAGCAGCTGAGGTGTGTATTATGATGTTCTGCAGCAGCTGAGGTGTGCATTAGGATGTTCTGCAGCAGCTGAGGTGTGCATTAGGAGGTTCTGCAGCAGCTGAGGTGTGTATGATGAGATTCTGCAGCAGCTGAGGTGTGCATTATGAGGTTCTGCAGCAGCTGAGGTGTGTATGATGAGATTCTGCAGCAGCTGAGGTGTGTATTATGATGTTCTGCAGCAGCTGAGGTGTGCATTAGGATGTTCTGCAGCAGCTGAGGTGTGCATTAGGAGGTTCTGCAGCAGCTGAGGTGTGTATGATGAGATTCTGCAGCAGCTGAGGTGTGCATTATGAGGTTCTGCAGCAGCTGAGGTGTGTATTATGAGGTTCTGCAGCAGCTGAGGTGTGCATTAGGAGGTTCTGCAGCAGCTGAGGTGTGTATTAGGAGGTTCTGCAGCAGCTGAGGTGTGTATTAGGAGGTTCTGCAGCAGATGAGGTGTGCATTAGGAGGTTCTGCAGCAGATGAGGTGTGTATTAGGAGGTTCTGCAGCAGCTGAGGTGTGCATGATGAGGTTCTGCAGCAGCTGAGGTGTGCATGATGAGGTTCTGCAGCAGCTGAGGTGTGCATGATGAGGTTCTGCAGCAGCTGAGGTGTGCATGATGAGGTTCTGCAGCAGCTGAGGTGTGCATGATGAGGTTCTGCAGCAGCTGAGGTGTGCATGATGAGGTTCTGCAGCAGCTGAGGTGTGCATTAGGAGGTTCTGCAGCAGCTGAGGTGTGCATTAGGAGGTTCTGCAGCAGCTGAGGTGTGCATGATGAGGTTCTGCAGCAGCTGAGGTGTGCATGATGAGGTTCTGCAGCAGCTGAGGTGTGCATGATCAGGTTTTGCTTTTCCTGCCTTCTTCGGCAGGAAAAGATAAGCAGCGCCCAGGTAGCGCCGCTCATCTTCTGTCACAGGTTATGGACATTTCCCTGTGTCGTGCATTAGAGGAGGTCAGGTGCGGGTCAGGTTTTCCCCCCTATGATCTCTCTTTCGTGTCGCTCAGTATTCGTGCCATATCTCGGAGGCCTGATTATTGGCCGCAGTGCGGCCGGCTTACTGCCGCTTTAAGGTTATCATATGGTAACAGGATTTGTGGGCACGTAAACCTTAACCCTGCTGTAAATCACATAAGCTCAGACATCACAAGTCACAGGGCATACAACCTGCTGATTGCGGGTCTAGGGGCTACACACTGGGACCGTTCCTGCTGACATGTTCTGCTACAAGGTACGGTAATATTCCTTTTTCACATCCTAGCAGAACGAAACGCGCCAATGCCGAATCCTTTTTAATGAGTGCTTATTCTGGAGAATTAATCTGTAACCCCGCCGCTGCTCACTGACGGCAGATACGCTATATGCCTGCAGAATATTGTTTGTAGCAATCGCTATCTGAGAAGCCCCTTAGGTAGTTTCTTTCCTAACGCTTGTCCCGTTCACCCACCACTCATGGATCGGTAACACATCTCCATTTGTATGACCGAGGCTGCCTCACATTTCTCTGCACAGTGGGCATAGGTGTGCCTGCCACTTATGCCCCCATGGATGTGTCTGCCTCCATTGCCCTCATAGGTAGGTCTGCCACTGATGCCTCCATAGGTGTGCCTGCCACCGATGCCTCCAAAGGGGGGGGGGGCCTGCCACTGATGCCTCCAAAGAGGGGGGCCTGCCACTGATGCCTCCAAAGGGGGGGCCTGCCACTGATGCCTCCAAAGGGGGGGCCTGCCACTGATGCCTCCAAAGGGGGGGCCTGCCACTGATGCCTCCAAAGGGGGGGCCCTGCCACTGATGCCTCCATAGGTGTGCCTGCCACTGATGCCCCCGTATTGCATAGGATGGGGGAGGTTATTCCGCTGCAAAATCCACAACTGATGCAGATTCTTCCATAGATTGGTTGCAAATTTTTATGCAAAAGCCAACGGTAGGTTTGCTGCAAAGTGTGCCACCGACTTCTCTGCTCAAAAGGCATTTTCCCAACTGGGACATTGGTGGCATATTGATGGGATAGTAGGCGATTAATGTCTGATGGGTATGTGTCCTAACTCTGGGACTCACTCCTATCCAGAATGTGGCCCCCGAAGTGAAGTAGAGCACAGCACGCCTGTGCAGCCACCCTCTATTCATTACTATGGGAGTTCTGAAAATAGCAGAGCGCTGGCTCTGTTAATTCTGGCAGTCCTGTAACGGTGAATGGAGCGTTGGCTGCGCTTGCGCAGTGTGGTCTCCATTCTCCGCTATAGGACTTCCATAAATAGCCGTGTGCACTCCCATAGTCCCATAGCAACGAATGGAGGGTGTGGTGCACTGTCCTTCACTTTGGGGGGGCCCCATTCTGGAGATAGACCCGGGTCCCAGAGGGGGGAATTGCACCTATTTGATACTTATGGCATATCCTAAAAATATGCAGACAACCCATTTAATTTACATCCCATATGGATGTACTCTGAGCCCTTAAATTCCGAGGATCGGCTGATTTCTGAGCTTTGTGACATTGGAAAATTCCTTTAAGGGATATTCCAGTTGTAACCGTTTACCCCCCCATCCAATAGATAGTGGATAGCTGTTAAATTGGTGTGGGACCCCTAATGATCACTAGAAAGGGGACCTTTTACCCCGTGTCAATCCCTGAAATGAATGGAGCAGCTGGCTGAACATGCACCCTGCCGCTCCATTCATCTCTCTGGGACTGCTGGAAATAGCCGGCGGTCCTCGTGATCAGTGAGTTCCCCCTCCAATCTAATAGTTATCCCCTATCCTATGAATACCTCTTTAAACCATGTTTGAGAAAGACCCCTGGGTGGGTTGAAAGGGGTCACGCTATACATGGAGGAATAAAGGCCGTTTGTTACTTCTTCTTACTATCAGTGAATGGAAATCTTTCTCACAGTTGAGAATCTGCTACAATTGTATCCAGATTAGATCTCCTGAGTGTAAAATGCGTCAGCAAGCAGAGATCTAGAAAATGAAGAGGGATTGAACCGCAAGGTTTAGGAAGGTGTAAAACTTTTCCTTAAAAACTTTATCCTAGTTACTTAAAGGGGTTTTTGAGCACCTCTTTCCTGCCTGATCTGACATTGGACATTGGGGGACGCCCAGAAAGTATCGTATTAATCTTAATAGGACTCATTCATGATACTGTCTGGGCATCTGACGGTTACTTTGGTGACTGTCCCGCCAGCGTGCAGCTGTTTCTTTCCACTCCACATCAGGTGGGTCATGGGGACTGAGCAACCCCTTAAAAAGGGTTTTCCCATGAGGTCAATCTCTGTCCATCTACCCTATTAACATTAGTGGTCAATGCTACAGAAGATTGCACCCCCTGGCGGTCTGTACCTCCTGGTCCCTATCGATTCAGGACCCAGAAAGCATCAGAATGGAAGCTGCGGTGCCTCACCGAGGCGACTTTGACTTCTTTTATTCCTTTTTTACCAGTTGGACAACCCTTTATAACCAGTTAGATTATCGGTTGAGCTGACAGTCAGTCAGATAACCATTGGGTGTAATGAGATGGGGGACAAGGTGGGGGGTAGATGGTCTTTGCGAGGAGCAGAAAAAGGACAGTGCCCATACGTTTGACATATGAGGGCAACTTGGCGATGGCAGGGGCATTTAGGCTGATTGATTAAGAAGTTGGGTCTGCCGGTGGACAAAGCACACAGTGTCCTGAAGTCTTGGATTTTCTGAAGTTTTTCCCGTGCCCATGATAACACTGTTGGCTTTTTACGGACTGTCATCGTTCTCTTCAGGAAAGTCTAGGGTAGGTTGTTTTCAAGGTTGGCCGATTGGCTCAGGAGACTCCTTCCAGGTTGTCGCAAAGCATTGCCTCCAAATAAGTTGTGCAAGACAGATCCAAAGCCAACAGATTTTGAGGCAAGTCCCCAAATCTAGGACATCCTCGGTAGTGGGCTGTAGCCAGGTACCGTATGGTCTATGCCTGTCGAGGCTAAATACCATATAACCAACATGTGGGTGCTCATGAAGCGTCGGGCTGTCCTTTCCCAAATTTGACTTTGTTGTGTGTGTCATCACTGTGATGTTCTCAGAATACATCGTGATCTTGAGCCCGTCCGCTACATCGTGGTGACCGTATTCTGGGGTTACTTGCCATCTATGCTGTACTTGAGACGTAGACTGTAAGCGGTCCTCTGTGGTGGACCTGCCCTGTACATTTTTCCACTCAGCGTACCCATAAGTTCTATAAGCGTGTGCACCAAATGAGATCTTGGCACAAGTCGTATAACAGCCGCCGCCAATCTCTAAATGTGATTTGCAGGATTAACGTGGAGCTTTGCAGGAGAAACAGTCTTCTGAGCGCTTGGTTAAATTGATTGTGTCATTAACTTCTTAGGTTGCTGTAATCTGCGAAAGGAGCTGTGTGTGCTTCACGGGAACGGTGACTAAGGCCGGTCTGCTCATCGTGTGAACAGCATATATTTTCTATGTTGTACTGCAGTTGCTGAGAGAATCCCGTGGTCTGTTAGTGATATATGTAGAAGCGTGACCCCTAAATGTGGACCAATGTTCCCTCTAGGCCACTGAAGCTCTAAGCCAAAACTGCATTAAAAAATATTGTGGTATAGCGGCCAAATAAATTAGTGAAGGGGTTAGCAGCATCTCTGGGTACCTTGGGCAGAGAATGGGTTAATGTCTGCATCCCTGATGGTCTAGGACAGAGAGGGGGTTAATGTTTGTCCTGTTGGTGGTCTAGGGAAGGGTAGAGGTTAAAGGGGATCTGTAAGCACAAGCTACAGTAAATGCTTTAGCTTCCCTGATGCTCTTCAGTGTTTACTGTAGGTACTTCTGTCCTGACAGAGTATCCCTGGTGGTCTAGGGCATAGAATGTTTCTTTTCTATTGCTGGTGGTCTAGCCACAGGGATGGTGGTTAATATTATTTCCCCCGATGTCCTAGGACAAATAAGGGGTTCATGTCTTTATCACTGGTCGACTAAGGGAGTAGGGGACCTAATTTAAGTATCCTGGATGGTTTAGGGAACAAAATGGTGTAATGTAAGTATAACTATTTTCGTTGGTATTTTCTTTAGTCTACAGCACATAAGCAGTTAATGGCTGTATGGCTAGTGGTCTAGGGCAGAGAATAGGTTATTGATTATATCACTGGTGGTCTAAGGCAGTGGAGAACTTAAAGTTAGTATTCTTGGTGGTCTTAGACCGTGATGGGTTTCTTTATCACTGGGGTCTAAAGCACTAATGGACTTAACGTTAGTATTGCTGCTGGATTAGGACAGAGAAGGAGTTTGTCAGTATGTCTGGTAGTCTAGGGCAGGGCAGGGAAGGTGATACTGTCAATATCCCTGGTGGTCTAGGGCAGATAAAGGGTTAATTTCAGCATCCCTGATGGTCTAGGGCAGAGAAGGGTTTGTCAGCACCCCTGATGTAGGGAAGTATTATTTATGTTTTTATCCCCGGTGGTCTGGGACAGAGAAGGCGTTAAATGTCAGAATCCCTGGTGGTTTGTGGATGATAAGGGAATAATGCCAGTATCCCTGCGTTCCTATGGTAAGGAAAGGGATTTATGTCAGGATCTAGAACAGGGGAGAGGGTTTGTCAGTATTCTCGGTGACCTGGGACAGAGAAGGAGACTATCAGTCAGTATCCCTGGTGGCCTAGATAAGAAAGGGTAAATGTCACTATCCCTGGTGGTCTAGGGAAGAAAAGGGGTTTATGTCAGTTTTCCTGGTGGTCTGATGCAGAGAAGGGGTAATTGTCAGTTTTCCTGGTGGTCTAGGGCAGGGAAGGAAGTTTATCTCTGTATTACTTGTGCAGGGAAAGGGGTTTATGTCCGTATTCCTGATGGCAGAGGAGGAGATAATGTCAGTACTCCTGGTAGTCTAGGGCAGAGAAGAGGTTTATGTCAGTATCCCTGGTGGTTTAGTGCATGGAAGGGGGTTTGTCAGTTTCACTGGTGCAAGTAAGAAGATTTGTCAGTATTCCTGGAACGGAAAAGGGGTTGATGTCAGTATGCCTGGTGGCTTGAGGCGGATAAAGGGATTAGTGTCAGTATCCCTGGTGACCAAAGGCGGTGAAGGGAAGGCTAGTGACCTGGGACAGAGAATGTGTGTGTCAGTATTCCTGGTGGCTTTATGTCAGTATACCTGGGGGCTGGAGCACCCTGACAGCTGAGGGGTTCCAGAACTGTGGTTGTACCCTGACACCTTGAAGGGGGATGGGTTCCAGGCTGGTGTCATCCTGACATGTGTAGGGCTGTTCCACAGAACCATTATCCTGACACGTGGGGGGCCGTGGAGTTCCAGGGAGGTAGCATTTTGACATCTGGTGGAGCCATAGGACAGCGGTGGCAGCCTGCTTTAAATTCTGGTACACCCTGGTAGTAATAACTCTAAATGTTAATACAGAAAAGTCCTCCCCCCCCCCCCCCCCCCCCAGCCTCTCTGTCCCTGTCAATCCAACCTCGTAATACAAGTATTGCTTTTAGTTATAGCTGATTATATTTTCTTTTTTGCCCTTTATTAGCTTGCCCAGTTCCGGCAACGCAAGGGACAGACTGACGGCCAGAATACAGCCAAGAAGAGCAAGAAGAAGAAGACGTCCTCCAGCTCCAAGCAGCGCGACAACTCTGAACTAGTGTCAGAAGCCGGCTTGTCCCAGAGAGATGACGTCCTGTCCCAGACCGCTCCTGGTGGAGCAGCCACCACTGCCGAGTTCACCATTATGAGAACGCTGCCCCAGGGGGAAATGATTCAGCATGACAAGACTTACACCATAGAGGTCAGTAGCTCTGTATATGCCACAGTCTGTTGTATTACCACATTGTAAGGGACGGGTTATCTGTCGTGCATCCTACTAAGGGTCCATTCACGCGTCCACAAATTGCGGATCTGCAAAACACAGACACTGGCCATGTGCGTTCCGCATTTTGCGGACCGCACATGGCCGGCACTACAATAGAAATGCCTTTTTTTCTCCGTGTCTGCGGACAAGAATAAGACATGTTCTATTTTTTTGTGGGGCCGCGGAACGGAAGTGCGGATGCGGACAGCACACTGTGTGCTGTCCGCATCTTTTCCCGCCCTATTGAAAAATGAATGGGTCCGCCCCCGTTCCGCAAAATTGCAGAACGGATCCGGACCCATTTTGCGGACGTGTGAATGGACCCTAACCCTTGTCTAGATGTTGCACTGAGTGGAGGCATGTCGTCTATACACGCCACCACGTGAAACTGGCGAGTAAAAAATTCTCCACTAGAGAACGGAGATTAGGGTTGTCACCCAGTTCTCATTGTGACTGTTGCTAGGCAACATCTTATACAGAATCCAGATATAGCCTGAATGATAGAGAGTGGAAACCACTCAATCTGTGAATGGTGGTCTGGTGCTGGCCATCTACAGGTGACACTTATGGCTCTCACTTGGACCTTCCTTTCAGACGTAAAATAAAAATGATCTTACCTGTCCTAAAGGGGTTGTCTCAAGAAGATACACCCTTTCCATTGACCTATTGGGGCATATGGGCATCATAGAGAGGGTTCCCCTGTTTAGATTCCCTCTCTATGAGCCAAAATGGAAGGTCGCCCTATTGGAGCAGCTCTTTTTTTCCTGGCTCGTATGACAAGGACGGCCATTTCTTCTGTAGTGGCCTTCCTGGCTTCCCCAGGGAACATCCGCTTTGGGCAGGCCAAATTCTTAAAGGGGTGGTCTCCAATGAGACAAACCCTTTAGCTGGTAGTCCTCACATCCCCATAGCAACAATTCCTGCCCATGCTCCTCCATATTCATCACTATAAGATGGATCCTAATCGCCCCTCACCTCAGTGCCCACAGGTAAATGCCACCATCTCAGCCTTGTAGAGCGTGGACATTGATGCATATAGTAATGTAGATCCCCATGAGACAACTGTTCAAGCAGGAAGTGACGTCACGTGGACACAAGTTTAGAGAAGCGGCAGGTATCGTGCCATCGACTTCCTCAGCATTGAAGTGCACACACACACGCTGGCCTAATGGGCCTTTTACACAGCACCTCCGGGGTTCTCCTTAAAGGGCATCTGTCAGCAGTTTTGTCCCTATGACACTGGCTGACCTGTTACATGTGCGCTTGGCAGCTGAAGGCGTCTGTGTTGGTCCCATGCTCATATGTGCCCGCATTGCTGAGAAAAATGATGTTTTAATATATGCAAATTAGCCTCTAGGAGCAACGGGGGCGTCGCCATTACACCTAGAGGCTCTGCTCTCTCTGCAACTGTTGCCCCATCTGGACTTTGACAGGACCAGGCAGTGAAAAGGTGATCACACCTGTCAATCCAAGTGAAGAGAAGCAGAGCCTCTAGGTGTAATGGTAACGCCCCCGTTGCTCCTAGAGGCTCATTTGCATGTATTAAAACATCCTTCTTCTCAGCAGTGCGGGCACATATGGACATGGGACCAACACAGACGCCTTCAGCTGTCAACAGGTCGGCCAGTGTCGTAGGTACAAACCTGCTGACAGAGGGCCTTTAATAACGAGACCTATGGAGGGTTTTCTATTAATTAGAGGGAACCTTAATCAAATAGGTTTTGTTTTAATCGCAGCCTGAGAGTGAAGTTTCCACCACCGCTGAGGATTATAGTTCTGAGGTAAGCGAGGTGCCCGCATGCCGCATGCAGATCATTCTTCCCTTGTGAATGCTCTCATTCATGAATGTCAGATTTTTATTTTATTTTTGCTTTTTGTGCTGTCCCGAGCTGTCCCCGATAATTCATGGTGAATAAATTGCTCTTCTTTATTTCTTTTCTCATCAATCACATCCAGATTATGTGGTTTGTGCTTCCGGTTTTATGATTTATAGCCACTGCTATACTTATTTTCTTTCTTTTTCATTCATATTTTGCTAATAAAGTGACTCTATGACAGCAATAATGGTGTAAAATACATGGCTGTCCCATGGCTCCTGTACGGTCTGGGTATAGGAGGGATGATAAAATGTGCAAACCTTCACTGTCCATCTATTTAGGGTACTTTTCACACTTGCGGCAGAGGAATCCGGCAGGCAGTTCCATTGCCGGATCCGTCAAAGGTATGCAAACTGATGGCATTTGTAAGAAGGCATTTTGTCTTACAAATGCATTGAAATGCCGGATCCGTCTTTCCAGTGTCATCCGGAAAAACGGATCCGGCATTTATTTATTTTTTCAAATTTTTTTTTTTTCCATCTGCGCATGCGCAGACTGAAAGGACGGTTCCAGCATTGCGGTATTTTGAATGCCAGACCCGGCACTAATGGAAAGAAATGCTGGATCTGGCATTTCGGCAGGTTTTCAGGATTTTTGGCCGCGGTATTATTTCCGTCCGGAACAGTCAAAAAGACTGAACTGAAGACATCCTGATGCATCCTGAACGGATTACTCTCCATTCAGAATGCATGGGGATATGCCTGATCAGTTCTTTTCCGTTATAGAGCCCCTAGGACGGAACTCTATGCCGGAAAAGAATAACGCTAGTGTGAAAGTACCCTTACTAGATCCCTATTACTACATTAAAAGGGTCTTCGGTATCAGTATCTGATGGTGGGGGTCTGACACCTGAGACCACCACCGATCAGCTATCTGAGAAGGCACCGGTGCTCGCAGTAGCGCTGCAGCCTTCTCCCAAGCCCCGCGCTGAACATTGTATAGTGGTTGTCCTTTGTATCGCAGCTCAGCTCCATTCACTTCTATACTGATCAACTCTCCAGCGGATATGTTATCAGTAAAAAATATCTAAAAATAAAAATATAAAGAGATCTTCCAGGTTGAAAACCCAATGTCCTACCCCGTTAGGAAATTCTGAATGGCTAAGGCAGGTTGCTTAAAGAGCCCATTCCTGTATGGAGACTTATTGGCAATGCTCCACAGGAAATGAATATGCAAAAAGGTATCTACCAAGGAAGAGAACCATCTCCCCAGCACCACCTATTGGAGGTGACCACCTACGGGTCAAGATCCGACTATCCAACAAGCCTTGGGATTTGACAAGGAATATATAGCCAGACCAAATATCCATCCGTAGACAGCTGTTTTGGGGTGCTTGCCCTTTGGCGATAAGGATGATGGACAAGCCCCCTAAAACAGCTGTCTGCAGAAGGATACCTGGCTTGGCTATATTCTCCCAAGTCTTGTTGGAAAGTCAGACCTGACCAATAGGGAGCCGCTTCCAATAGGTGGCACTGGCGAGATGCTTCTCTTTCTTGGGAGATACCTCTTTGCATACAGGGATTTCGGAAATAACAGAGGGGGTTCTTATATACAGGATCTTCGTGGCCAGAATGGAGAGTGGTTATAAAGAGCGTCTTGCTGTGGTGGACCCATCCTGTGCTGCATTAGACAGACGGGCTTAGTACTTGTGTTTCACAAGGCACCAGAATGAATTGGGGTAATTGGAGTCACCTCCTTAAAGGGTCTGTAAGACACCTCAATCACGCAGACGATTGTCAGGCGGGAAACATTCGCTCCTGGCAATCTCCTGCTCGCTTGCTGAGGACACCGCTGCTATTACATGCCGCGATCTCCGCAGCATGCCATCGCTCGTCCCCATGCTGTACATTAGTTTGCCGGCGGCAGATCGTAGTTGGACAGTGTGATCTGCCGCCTGCAAATCCTGATCTTTCAGTGTGCTGAAAGATCACGATTGCCCGATGTTTGCTCGTTCAGTATTACACGGCAAGATGATCGCTAACGAGCGTCCATACAAACGCTTGTTAGTGATCATCGGGCAGAAAATCTGTCCATGTAATACGCCCTTAAATCTTGGAACTCCTGACCGTCATGATATATTTCGGAGAGGGTTGCCTAGATGTTTATTAATTACTTGGATCAGATGTTCCCTTTAGCTGCAGCCCTAATCTCCATAAATCTGAGGACAGGACATGCGTCCGCCCAGACGTCTCGTGTCTCACAGGGGCTGTTGTCCCGGCCTATTCAGCGCTTCCCCCGGAGAGAAGCAGAATAGCAATCGCACGAACAGCAGTCCGCTTGTCGCCACTAAGTGCAGCAAATCATTGGCAATTTTTCACAGCAAGAAAACGCCGTCATTCATATGTAAACAGTGTTCAGTCAGTTCTGTAACTTTCTAATACACTTTGTATTAAAGTGAATGGGTCCGCGATCTGCTGCGGCTGCCCCACGGTTGGCGTTCGTACATTGCATCGCAGCACGGCCATGGGGCCCACACGCTTAGGCCTCTTGCACATGAACGTTTTTTTTTTTCCTTTTTACATTTTTTGCGTTCCGTATATGGACTGTATATGGAACTGTTCCTTTTAATGGATCCGCAAAAAAAAAAACCTTAAGGTACTCCGTATGCCTTCCATTTCCGTTTTTCCGTTCCTTTCAAAGATAGAACATGTCCTATTATTGTCTGCATAACGGACAAGGATAGTACTGTTCTATTAGGGGCCAGCTGTTCCGTTCCACAAAAAACGGAATGCACATGGACGTCATCCGTATTTTTGGCGTATCCGTTTTTTGTGGACCGCAAAATACAGAAAAAGCCATACGGTCGTGTGCAAGAGGCCTTGCTGATACATTGTAACAAATGACCAGGACAAGAGAGTTGAATTTACCTCTAGAGCAGAGACCAGCAACCTTCGGCACTCCAGCTGCTGTGAAACTACAACTCCCAGCATGCAAACATACTCGGCTGCTCTTCTAACTCCCTTAGAAGTGAATGAAGCATTCTGGGAGTTGTAGTTTCTGAACAGCTGGAGTGCCGGAGGTTGCTGATCCCTGTCCTAGAGGATTGTTTGGACTGGATACCATTGTAGCAAGGCTCTGCGCTGTGAGAAGTACGAGGCCGGTTTTGCACGTTTTAGCGGCCAGAAGTCAGTACTGGAACTACAGCGCCATCTGTTGCATAGTGGACGGAGCTGGTTGCTACAGCGCTGCTACCATTCACTTCAGAGGGAGTCGGTTTGCAGTAACCAGCTCCACTCCACTCCACAATGGACAGAGCTGTGTAGTTCCAGAGCTGCTCCTGGACAGCTCATCAGAAGGGGTGCGGGGTGCTGGACCTCCACCAGATATTGATAGTCTATCCTGAGTATAGACCATCAATGGTAAAATCCTCGAAAACCCCTTTAAAACAAGGTCTTATATTAAATCTTTATTAGCTTTGCCTAAATCTATAGTACAGGCGAATATAAGAAACTTTGTAATATATAGTATCAGAGAAAACTGCCTGTTTCTCTACTTACCAGGTTGCCCTCCTTTTATTAACTTTGTCCATCTTGAAAGATCAAGATGGACTCACAGCCAGCTCATTCTTCCTCCCTCCTCCACTGTATGGGCATTTCTTCACAGATTGCTTCTCAGCAGTCATCTCATTATTATCACTAAAGATGAGCGAAGAGACTTCAGATGCTACATCCGAAGCCGCTTCACTAAAAAATTTTATTATAATACTGTACAGAGATCTGTCTCCATACAGTATTAAAATGTATGGGCTCTGATGAGCCGAAGTAAGTTATTCACAACTCGCGCAAGACTTCGTTGGGGAACTTCGGTAATTGATTATTACAGTAAAAAAAAGACTTCAAAACTTGGAACCGAACTCTGCTTCAGTTCCGACTGGTACCTTGGAACCTAAGCCGAGTTTGGTTCCAAGGTTTTTCACAATAATAATCAATTACCGAAGTTATCCAACGAAGTCTCGCACGACTTTGTGAATAACTTACTTTCGGCTCATCGGAGCTCATACCTTCTAATATTGTACAGAGACCAATATCCGTACAGTATTCTAACAAATTTTTTAGCGAAGCGATTTTGGATGTGGCATCCGAAGTCTCTTCGCTCACCTTTAATTATCACAGGTAGCATTACAATGAAAGATACCACCTCTCTATAGATAACACAGGATCCACCATGCACAGTAACCAATGGACAGAGCTTACCTCCTCCCCCTCCCCACGCAATGGCCTCTGCACAGGTCATAGACAATGCCCATCTCAAAACGACAGGTTTCCGATGCTCCATGTGGCTGCTGTAACTGAAGACCTATCCTGAGGATAGTTCATCTCGGAAAACCCCTTTAAGTATGAGCTGATAGGAATTTATGTCTTGTATTTCATATTTTTGCGCATGAACTAGTTCTCTTCATCTGGCATTTACTTGTTGGATGCCATATAACAGCCTGAAAGAAAAGGTTAATGTATAATCCTCATGTTTTAATCTGTGAAATGACATTGCTTCTCTCTGTTCCGCTTCTGAACCTGCTTCATGCACGCCGCCGTATCTTGTATCCGTGTGCTATCCACAGTTTTAGCGGATAACACACTGCCCCATTCATTTCTATGGAGCCATGCACTCACCCGTATGTCCTATTTTGGTCTGTATTGTCCTTTCTATTGACGAAAGTGAGAAAAGTGCAAGTTGCCCACTGGAAGGTGTTTTGTGGATATTCCTTATTCTGCAGATCCGTTATTTGCGAACCGAAATACGGACACGGCCGCGTGCATGACGCCTAAAGGTCCAGTACTCTGCCAGAAGCAAGTGCTGAAAGGGGTTTTCCAGGAGTATAATACGGATGGCCTATCCTTAAGGATAGGTCATCAGTATCAGACTGGTGGAGGTCCAACTCCATGCGGCCTCCACACAGCATACAGTATAGCGGCTGTGCTTGGTATTGCAGCCCAGAAAGAGGCTTGAACCCTGCAATACCAAGCACAGCCACTATACGGTATGCTGCGTGGAGGCCGCAGCACTCCAAGGGCTGCGTCCCTTTCAAATAGCCGATAGACAGGAGTTGGTTCCCCATAATCTGATATTAATAGGCCACCAGTATTTTGGGTATGTTCAGACGAGGTATTTTGTCCGTGACCAAATCCAGCGCATATCCCACTGCAGAAACCACTCTGCTGCGGTTCCTGTCGAGGGCTTTTACGCGGATCCGCTGTAGGTTTAGCTTTAATTGAATGGAGCTATACCGCAAGCCGGCTCCGCTTGAAGCTTTATGAGTGGTCTGCGGGGTAACCATGCCGAGAATGGACCTGTACGTTTTTGGAGCGGTCTTGAAAACTGCACTGCAAAAAACTTTGGCGCAGCCTCCTATTGAAATCACGGCAAGGCGGTTTCAGAACAGATTGTATCTGGTTTTCGGCACCAAATCCGTGCTGAAACCTGCACCCAAAATCTTCCATCTGAACATATCCTTTGAAGTAATGTAGATGCTGTATATACCGCCACCTACTGTTATCCGTATTTGTATCTACACCCACATGGGGTACACTGGGACGCCCCTCCTGAATGCTGTTTGCGTCCCTCATTGTATTATCCTTATGTCGAGCTCAGAGACTCCCGGTTATTGTTTTCATCACAGGTAGTTGATGGCGGCTTTCCGTTACTGACCAGCAGCTCTGCACACGTACTATGGGTACAGTATATCCTCTGCACTGTTATGTATTATTAACCCAACAGAACTAACTACTTCCAGCACCGAAGTGGTTAATCACGAGCGGCCTGGTTAATAACACACTAACAGGCGCTGAACGCCGGCTCCCTCTCCGTCTTTTCTCCTCTTTTGTCTGTGTCATAGTTTTATTTTTTTTTTAAACTGCGTTTCTCAGTTTTTCACACGTCGAGAACTTGGTGGAAATGTGTCAGCGCTCTCGAGATGCAACAAAGGAGGTTGCCGTGGCGATAGGCCGGCGCGACGCTTCTCGCTCGTGTACATGTTGTGTGGGTCACTTTTGCGCACTTGCCTCATTAACTAAGCTGGATCTCTTCAGGAGGAAGAATTTGGGGTCCGGGAGACTTATTCCGAACACGGCACCCAGAGTTCTCAGGCGCGGCTGGAGGTGATGGAGGATGAACTGGCCGGGAAGCAGCACGAGATCGATGAGCTGAACAGAGAGCTGGAGGAGATGAGGGCAGCGTACGGCACGGAGGGGCTTCAGCAGGTACGTGGAGCTTCATAATAGGAGGAAAAGGGTAGATTTTTTTAATTTTATTTTTGTTTGTTTTTGTTTAAAATACTTTAGGTTTTAATTTCTTCATCCTGCGTTGCTTGCTAACTTTTAACCCAAAAATTTGATTGATTAAACTAGGAGCCATTCCTGGTGCTGCTTCCCCTTCAGATCCTAGACAAGGCGGTGCAGTGTTTGTTTCTCTGCCATCTTGTGTAGGCGAGACGGGTGGCATGACCTGGTGTTGGGCTCTGGTTCCTTGGCCCCCGCAATATAGAACATGAGCACATCCACCATAAGCCTTGGTGCGTTCTTCATACACACACAGCATGTTATCCACAATTTGTGAATTAACTCTTTAAATGGGTTTTCCAAAATTCGTTTTTTGAAAATTAAAGAAGGTGCTGTGAAAAAAAAAAAAAAGTCCCCACTGAGCCTGTAGTGATGACATCACGCTCATCTGTTCCCTGACTGCTGCAGCCAATCGCTTGCCTCATCGGCCGTGCGTGCTTGAACAGCATTTGACCACTGAGGCCAGTGATCGGCTGCAGTGGCCACGGGAGCTGTGAAGGGTACGTGATCACTGAAGGCCCAGTGGGGGATCAGAAAAGGGGGGCATTTTTTAGGGTTACAAAGGTTTTGGTTTTCTTTCATATTACACAGCAAGATTTTAAAAAGTCTTGCAAACTCCTCCCCCTTAAAGGGGTTTTCCCATCTCAGACAATGGTGGTATATCACTAGGATATGCCCCCATTGTCTGATAGGTGTGGGTCCCACCGCTGGGACATGCACCTATATCTAGAACGGAGCCCTGAAAGTGAAGGAGGGCGACCTGCGCATGCACAGCCACCCTCCATTCATTTCTATGGGGCCGCCGAAAATAGCCGAGCCCTGGCTCCCTTCTATGGGAGAGGCAGGGATTAGCGCTTGGTGGTAGGCGGACCCCGAGAAATCTGGGGTCCTCCAGCCACAGCGCTCCCCGCTCCATTCTCGATATAGGTGGGACCCGCACCTATCAGGCAATGGGGGCATATGCTAGCGATTTGCCCCCATTGTCTATGATGGGAATACCCCTTTAAAGGGTTTGTACCAAGATATAAATGTATCCCCTATCAAAGGCGCAGCAGTGCCCATGCTCGACCACCTCTCTGTTCATTCCAGGGACTGAGGACCCCCCGTACTCGTGATAGGTGGGGGTCCCAGTGGTCTGACTTGCATTGATCAGATGCTTCTAGGGTATTAAGTTTATATCTTGGTACCAATGCTTTAAAATACAGACCTTAGTGACACGTAATTGGCTCCAAATATAGGACACCTACAAAAACAGCACAAACAACCAAAAGTATGTATAAAATATCATCTTTATTAAATATATGCTAACAAAATGTTATAATATGATAAAATGGAGGAAATAGTCCACAAAGAATGGCTGGGACCACAGTAAGTATATAATTGGAGTGTACTGATCACCACAAAGTAAACAGCAGGTAAGTACCAAAAGTCCAACAGTTATGATAAAATTACAAAGGGCACTGTAATGTTAGCCACCTCGGGCCCGGCCGCCCAATGTGTTTCCCCGATGGCTTCTTCAGGAACAAATTGCTTGGTCACTAAGGCCACAAATACGTACAGTGAGAAGGGGTTAAAGTCTCAAACAGATGGATGTTGATCTTTTGGGGCAAAACCTTCCACAGATTGTTTCTTTGTTGCTCTACGGTCCTAGTTTTAGACTGTACGCAGCAGATGTCCCTGCGCGGCCCCCGCTCCTCCGCGGGCTCCGCTGTGGGCTTCATGTTATTGGTTTTCTAAATATTCTTTCTATTCTGTCGAGAGCAATTGCAGAATATTAAAACTTCTCCACGGTCTGCCGTGCTTTGTTGCATGGCGCTGGTTTGTGTTCTCAGTGGAGCTAAACTCATTATCACCTGACGTTTAAAGTGACACTTGCAGCTTTTCTCAGGACTTTGTAGAAGTCTCTTTTTAAAGGGGAGCTCCACTTTTGCAGAACATATTGCACAACATAAAGCCAAATTCCTTCCTCTGATAGCTCAGATGCACATAAGCCGTAGAATAGCGCTGTAAGTACTTTACTGTTTCGCTGTCTGACATAGGGGACACAGCATAGGGTGTGTCCCCTGAGCTCCCACAATGCACTGCTTCTGTCTAAACAGCCAACACAGCATCAAGGTATTAAAAGTGCAATGACATAACTTAAAGGGCATCTGTCAGCAGATTTGTCCCTATGACACTGTCTGACCTGTTACATGTGCGCTTGTCAGCTGAAGGCGTCTGTGTTGGTCCCATGTTCATATGTGCCAGCATTGCTGAGAAAATGAGGTTTAATATAGGCAAATGAGCCTCTTAGAGCAATGGGGGCGTTGCCATTACACCTAGAGGCTCTGCTCTCTCTGCAAAGGCCGCGTCCTCTCCACTTTGACAGGACGAGACAGTGAAAACATCATCACACCTTGCCCTGTCAATCAAAGTGCAGAGAGAGCGGAGCCTCTAGGTGTAATGGTAACGCCCCCATTCCTCCTAGAGGCTCATTTGCATATATTAAAACATCATTTTTCTCAGCAATGCGGACACATATGAACATGGGACCAACACAGGTGCCTTCAGCTGCTAATTGCACATGTAACAGGTCAGCCAGTGTCATAGGTACAAATCTGGTGCCCTTTGAAAGTGCTATAACATAACTTAAAGGGCATCTACTAAACCAGCCATGCTGACCCTGCTCATTAAAAACAGGGGAAAAAAGTGTTTTTAAAAATATGCAACTTTGGGCTTAAGTGCACTGAGGGCGACCCACTAGCCTTACGGTGCATGAAAGCTCCTCTGCTATGCTTCTCTGGACACTCCCCCTTCAGTTGATTGACAAGTCCAGGTGGAGGGGTTTGCATCCAGAAAAGCAGAGTGGAGAAGCTAAGGTGCACTAAGTGGCTGGGTCCTCCCTTCGGTGCACTGAAGCCTTCATTTGCATATTTCTAAAGATAATTATGTCTTCTAAGTGCAGCAACAGATCAGGGGAACAAAGGTATGTTTTTAATCAGCAGGGTCAGTGGTGACTCTTTTGGTTGAGTGATTGGCAGCAGCATCTTATGTCTGTGTGTAGAGGGGCCAGGAAGTTAGAGAGATCGGCACGGGACCTGGGAAGTGTCAAAATGGGAGCAGAGGAGGTTCAGTGAGGTATTAGCAGCTATAACTTCATCCATTAAATCACTTCTTAATGGTAGACCAGTCGGGGAGCTGAGAGTTATGTGCCATTAGCTTATACAGGGTCCTCAGGGGCGGGGTATCTGCGAATTCTGCAGCTCTCTGGTTTTGCATGGGATGTAACATCTGACTGGTGCTATTAGCGGGTTCCTTTTGCTTTCTGTAAACAGTGTAGTCATGGTTTTCCTATAGGTATTGTAAAGAGTAAAATGATATACAATTCATGAGCAGACGGCTTATAAACACCATAAGGTTTTATCATTGATTTCCTTGATCGACCATTGATTATAATGGTCTGGATTGCCCGCTCCTGAGTAAACCGGCAGGAGATGAAGTGGCATGGCGCTGTCCTTTCACTGCTGCCACTTCAGCGGGGTTCACAGCGGTTATAGCAATAGTCACCAATGTCTATTGTGAGACAATCCCGTTGAACTGTGTATTGTCCTGAGCTGCCTGTCACCCGCACGCTGATTATCCATCTGTCAGGAGATTGGAGGAGGGTAGAGAAGTGACAACCAGTGGTGTTCCTGTAATTCCTGGGGATCCAAAAAGTGAAAATCAGACATTATGTAGCACATGGCAATCTCTTTCTAACAAAGCTAGAACCAGCCCTGTACCTCCCATGGATCCAGAGATCTCCTCATTAATTGCTCCAATTTTTCTTCTAGCTTTATTTCAGGCTGGCAGCTGGAGGGCATGTCCTTTCTCAGCGAGTGTGTCCTTTCTGCTGTAGCTCTTTACTTGTAACAGCCACAGCTTCTAACAGAAGGTATGGCTGGTGATAGTTGAAGATTTAAATGGAGCGTGTGCGACCACCTGAGTGAAGTGGACCAGAAATGTGATACATTATATTGAATAACTCTCCTGCTATACTAACATTTTAATTATATGCAATTACAAAAGTATTCAGATGCCTTCCCAAACAGCTGATCGGCGGGGGTCCCGAGTGTCTCGCAAATAATATTCTAGATTTTTTAAACCAAAGCCTGGATCTGAATACATTAGTAACTGATTGTGATTGAAGGGAGTCTGTCACCACCATATGGCCATATACAGCGCTTACATTGTCCTATAGCACACCTATACATGAATGTAATGGTACCTTTGTCTTTTTCTTTACACTTGCAGAAGCTGAGAAAACTACGTTTAATTCATATGCAAATGAGCACTCGCAAGCGCCCACTGTGTTGGCGCCCAGGCTGCTCTGCCTTTTTCATTAGTTTCCCCCGCCCCAGCCTCTGCCTATGCCCGCCCTCCTATTCCCATGCGTCATCCTTCAGTCCGGCCGAGATCACGCGCCTGCGCGCTGCCTCGCCGGGGCATCCGCACTGCGATGCCCATTGTGGGCACGGCATCACTTTAACTACTGCGCATGCATGTAAGCACTGTATATGGCCATATGGAGATGACAAATTTTGTATAGCCACTGAGTTATTCAATAAAATGTATCTGTATAGCGCCACCTGCTGTTTGTTCTTTTCCTTATTTTACTGTCCATCTCACGTGCTCAGTTTTAATTTTCAGCTGTATCTGTTGTTAGAAGCTGTGACGGTTACAGAGAGCGCCACAGCAGAAAATACACGCCCCTGAGCAAGGACACTACCCCTGAGGTGCCAGAATGAGGAGATCTCCAGATCCATGGGAGGTCCAGGGTTGGTTCTGGCCTTGTTAGAAAGGGATTGTCATGTACTATAGGATGTCCGATTTTTCATTTTTTAAATCAATCATGGGATAACCCCTTTAATTAATTACCTATTATAGACTGCTGAGTATGCTGAAGTTGGAGCTCCATTTTAATATCCTGTTAGAAGCCGCTAATTCTCTTACTATTTTTATTTTAAAAATTTGATTAATTTATTCCATATTTTATTATCCATAAATTGCTTTCACGTGAGAAGTTGCACATCAGAAAGACAGTGTGCCGGCTAACGTCTCAAAAGGCAGCCAGCTTCATGGTGAGCCAGCGCAGTGACAACTGTCTTCTGTGTGTAGCTAGTTGGATCCAGTGTAAGTTGTCAATGTTTTTTGCAGTTGTGCTTTGTTTGTTATAGAATTTATTTTACTGTTTTTGCTATTTTTTTTCTGCTCTCAGTGGTTTGCATAATAATAATTTTTAGGGAGCCGGACGCTATGATAGACCGCTAAATTAGAGTATGAGTGTGAGTAGAGAGTGTAGATGCACCTTCTGAAGTTCTGAACAGTCTGCCAAAATGTCCAACGGGAAGAGGGGCTGAAAAGAAAGCACTTCCTGCTTCTGCTGAGTCACATGGTGTATCACATGATCCCTCACAGCCAGTCTGTAGCTCTGTAAAGGATCATGTGCACTCAAAGTCTTCAGATACTTTTACATTTTGTTGTTTTATTTGTGTTGCTGCCTTTTGCTAAAATAAAAAATAATAATAATCAACCTTTCCCAATCGTTCTGCATTCAATCAGGGGTGCACCACCAATGAGGCCAGGTGAGACTATTGCATCAGTCAGCGCCAGGTAGGGGCAAGAGGGGGGCAGCCGAAGGGCCATGGGCTGAAGGTAAGGGGTTAGGTTAAGAAATTGGCATTGGGGAGGGAGGGGCGCCATTTCAGTTTGTGCCTCAATCAGCAGAAAGGCTAGGTGCACTACCCCATAATGAGAAAGTGAAAACAGAAATTTAGAAATTTTTGAAAATGTATTAAAAAGGAAAAACTAAGGGCTAAAAAGGCAGCTAAGGGAAACAAGATTCTCAAGTCTGATGACGCCAAGATTTAACTTTTTAGCTATGTACACCTTTGGGGGGCATTTTTTTTTTATTACTGCACCTGTACTTATTTTGAGCTAAAAATCCTTTTTTCAATTGGTCTTTATTGACAATATGGAATCTTTTTTTTCTGTACAGAGCTGACCTGCTCTACTAGCTGCCTGTGGATTTTTTCTCCTTTCCTGTCATCTGAGGAGCAGACAGACTCCTTATCTCTGATCTCTCACGTCATAAACACTCATTCAAAGCTCAATCCTCATCTTACTGATAAGAATCTGGCTTAAATAAGTGTTTATGACGTCCTGGTAGTTTAGAGATGAGGATTATTAGATGACTGCACAAAGGAAAAGTACCAATCACACAGAAAAACTGTTAACCCTTTGTGACTGAAAAGCTCAATATTTTTAATAAAGGCCAATTGAAAATATGATATTTTTTGTCAAAAATAAGTTAAATGCAGTCATAAAAAAAAATTTGACTCCAAAGGTGTTCATGGCCTTTAAGTGTCATGTCTGGATGAAACCAGGCACTTTCCATCACATGCCTAATACCATCCCTACAGCAAAGCAACGGTGGTGGCAGTATCATGCTGTGGAGGTCTTTTTCAGTGGCCGGGACAGGGAGACTGGTCAGGGTTGAGAGAAAGCTGAATGGAGCAAATAACAGAGATATATTCTTAGCGAAAACCTGATCCACAGTGCTCTGGACCTCAGACTGGGCCGAAGGTTCACCTTCCAACCAGACAATGGACACAGCCAAGACAACACAGGAGCGGCTTGGGGACAACTCTGTGAATGTCCTTGAGTGGCCCAGCCAGAGCCCTGACTTGAGCCCAATCGAACATCTCTGGACTGGAGAAACCCGACAATGGCTGTCCACCAATGGTCCCCATCCGACCTGACAGAGCTTGAGAGGATCTGCAGAAGAGAATGACAGGAAATCCCCAAATCCAGGTGGGCAAACCTTGTGGCATCATCCCCAAGAAGACTGGAGGCTGGAATCACTGAGTAAAGGGTGTGAATACTTACGTCAATACAAGATTTTAGTTTTTCCTTTTCAATAATTATTAGCAAAGATTTTGAACATTCTGTTCTCACTTTCTCGTTATGGAGTATTTAGTGCAGAATGATGGGGAAAAACTGGAACTTTTATTTTATTTTAGCACAAGGCTGTAATGTAACAAAATGCATTGTGTATTCCACGACTCCTCAGACACAGGAGTCATGGAGTGCATAACATGATTCGCTGACCGGCTGAGAGAGCTTATGTCCCACTCACAACAGATTGTCATTCCAGGGGTTGTACTGGATTGGAAAACCATGGCTGCTCATTCTAAAAAAGAGTGCCCCCGCCCCGTCCACAGGTGGTTTGTGGTGTTACAGTTCAGCCCCCATTCTGTACAACAGAGCTTAGCTGCAGTACCAGACCCAATCTCAGACAAGACCTGTAAGTCGTTGGACTCTAGTCAAAAATACAGTATATTATGCTTAGAAAGGGCTAGAAATTCCAGACGTATCCCTCAGATGCCCGCCATAAAATACCTACAGCCCAAGAGTCAATACATTGACTCTTGGACAATCTACCTGCCGATGACATCACTGTTCATTACATAATGAATGACCTGCAAAATTTACTTCTTTCATTGTCTTAATAGATTATGTTGTGACCTGATAGAATTGAAATCTAAAAGAACACCAAGATTCATACATCAGTTAGGGAAGTCTGTTCCTGCAGATGAGCAGACCCATTGGAGTTACCGTATCCGGCAGAGCCAGGTACCGCTGAATCCCCATTCACTATAACTGGATCTGGTGGGTTTCCGGCATAAATGCCGGCAGTGTGCCGTTAAAAAATTCCACTTTTCCAGAAGATTGCTGGCATTTATGCCGGAGACCCTTCAGATCCTGTTACAGTGAATGAGGATTTGGCGTTGTCCGGCTAAGACAAATTACTAAATGTGAATGTACCATAAGGTTTGTGCTGCTTATTTTATTTAAAAAAATCACCCATTTATTCTTTGTTTTGGTTATATTTTTACTTTCCAGCTTCAGGAATTTGAAACTGCCATAAAGCAGAGAGACGGGATCATCACCCAGCTCACCACCAATCTCCAGCAGGCGCGGAAGGAGAAAGATGACATCATGAGAGAATTCCTGGAGCTTACGGAGCAAAGCCAGAAGCTGAAGATCCAGTTCCAACATGTGAGATCTGTTGTATACTTACATTTCATAGTACCTGTCATAGGGTTCTGATTGATCAGATCTGACCAGTGAGATCCCTGTCGGTCCCTAGAACAGGGGACCTTACACAGGAGATATAAGTTAGGGTCCATTTACATGTCAATCCGCAAAACACGGACATCTGCCATGTGCGTTCTGCATTTTGCGGGACCGCATATGGCCGGCGCTATAATAGAAATGCCTATTCTAGTCCGTGGCTGCAGACAAGAATAGGACATGTTCTAATTTTTGCAGGGGCCGCAGAACGGAAGTGCCGATGCAGACACCACGCGGTGTGCTGTCCGCATTTTTTGCGACCCCTTTGAAAATGAATGGGTCCACACCCGTTCCGCAAAATTGCGGAACGGATGCGGACCCATTATGCAGACATGTAAATGGACCCTAAATGAGCGATAACAAAATTATGAGCATGCTCATTCAGCTGTTTCCTTATCTGCAGTAGACAAGCAACAATATACTAATACGTATTATATATAAATGTGTACCTGTGATATATGAAATTTTATATTATAAAAGTCTGAAAAAACTCAAGCATTTTTAAAGGCTATTCACACTTCACACCCTTTTTTAAAAAATATTTTTATTACTCCCATGAATCCAAAATGAAAAAATAAGCTTGCTAAGAGTCTTGAGCAAAATCGATTAAAATAATTGCACAATAGATGCAAACATTATATATGGACTAAGCCCTCACTCTGATATGATAAAATCTGAGACTCTCAGCCAATATATTTTGATCAAAACACATCTGTGCCCACCTACCAGCGCCAAGGTGGTCTCACTCGGGCAGGTCCTACTCTACTCAGGAGAACAGACCCTACACATATAGTGTACTGCTCCTAGTCAACTCTGTGTGCACCAAGCAACCAATGAGAGGAGGAGCACGTATAGCTATATGTACCCATAGGCTAATCAAGGTCTCCTGTGAGATAGGTAGGGCAAAGGTGCCCAAAAATGCTACTCCCAAGATAAAAAAGAAGCGCATTCACACTTGAAGGTGCCATTCCTTCAAATGTTTACTAGAGACTAAACAAAAATTGCACAAAAAAACACCCTGCACGATATGATAAGTGGTATGCGGAGGTGCATGGCAAATTTTATTTAAAAAAATCACAGAAAATAATGCACTAACACAATAGTTGCAAAACAAAATCTGAGACTCTCAGCCAATATATATTGATCAAAACATATCTGTGCCCGCCTACCAGCGCCAAGGTTGTTTGTCAGTCAGGCAGGCCCTACTCGAAACCTACCTATGCATTTGGGAATCTACATTCATAGAAATGATGCATGGGCATCCCTTGAGGCAGTGCCGGAATAAGATCCTCCTTCTTTCCTTCTGTGCTTGTTTGATAACTGTCCCCACGTAGTCTTCCGGGCAGGATATGTGGCATCAGACCTGTCCAAGAGCCCCTGCTTGTGCTGATAAGTGTACAGGTGATTGCATTGGCATGCTCTGTTTTCTGTACCTGTCCTGGTGGTTGCAGTGCTTCTTTTTTATGTACAGCAGTGTATGTATCTCCATGCTAACAGACTACAAACAAACCCTGTGTAGTCTGATCCTGCATTCACTTTCCCAATCCATCCGCCTCCTACTTCTTACTAGCATACATTTGGTAGGTTACCAAGCAGTAGAGCACAGATGGATGAAGGTATGACTGTAGGACGAGACAACACAGTTTTTAGTCTGTCCATGGAAAACATAAGCCTGCGTAGGAGCTGTAGGCACAAAATGCTAGGATTAATTTTTTTGTAATCCGGGCTATTTGCAAAGGTGATCCATTTTTCTTAATGAATGTGGACGTTGCTGAGACAAGACGTATAGTAAAGCATGGAGTTCTGGATATATGGAAATACGCACGGACTTCCTACTGCTAACGTGTGCCGCCCCTGGGCAGTAATGTACGAGTAATTGGCAAACATCAGGTCAAACTGAATTATACTCTTCTGTGAATAGGTAAGTTTGACGCCGTGACCAAATAAATCAGCATCCCGCGGCTGCTTCATTTTATTTTCTATTTCAGCAGTCAAAGGAATAATAGACAATGCACGAGATATAAAAGCGGAACAAACGCATAAAAGGGGTTTGTCAGCAGGTAGGATCCAACGCTGGCGTCTCCTAGCAACTGGTGACATCAGCACAGGACGCCTCAGATTTACATCATTAATCTATTGCAGTTCAGTTAACTGCCAGTTTTCACCCACATTTAGTGATAATATGTATAATAAGCTACATTTATTGGAAGGAGAAGAAATTGCATAAAAAAATAAATAAAAAAATTAAAGGAGTACTCCGCTGTGGACAGTCTCTGTTTGTAGGAAGGATACCTTGACAGTAAACTGATCTCAAAGTGACTCCTAGCAATCAGTGGAGAAACTGGGCAGTTTGCCTGCAGCGCCACCACTGGTGAAACTAAGTATTACACAGTGACCATTGAAGTCAATGGGTTGTCTGTGTAATTCCAGACAGGGCTGGTCCTCCAGCACTTTTTCTAACCGCTCTCTTCAGACAGCTGGAGGGTGTCTGCTGTACACTGTACGCACCTCAAAAAGCAGCTCTGCATGCTCCGTGTAGACACTGGACCAGCAGGGGTTGTCATTATTAATTGCAGCTATATCCCATTTACAGTAGTATATTGTGAAGTATAGAGCTTGTAAGGGAAATGGCTGATTCTATAAATGTGTAGGACTCTCTGAAACTTGAGACTATCTTAGGACTCTTTTTGGTATTTCTGGCGAAGATTGCAGCACAATGGTTATTCGCGCCACAATCTGCAACTGTTCCCCCACTCACGCCGGATTTAAAAACGTGGGCAGGGAAGGGGACGGGCAGGCAGGCCCATCTCATTAATCATTTTCTGCGCCTGTTTTGGGCATAAAAAATAATAAAAATTTAAGTCTTACACTTAGGCTCCATTCACACATCCGTGTGTGTTTTGCAGATCCACGGATCCGCAAAACACGGACAGTGGCAATGTGCATTCCGCATTTTGCAGACCGCACATTGCCAGCACTAATAGAATATCCCTATTCTTGTCCGCTATTGCGCACAAGAATAGGACATGTTCTATTTTTTTTCAGGATCGGAATTGCGGACCCGGAAGTGCGGGTCCTGAAATTCCGGATCTGGATCGGAATTTCAGTATCGGAATTGCGGATTCCGTCGTGCGGCCCATAGAAATGAATAGGTCCGCAATTCCGTTCCGCAAAATGCGAAATGGACTTGCGGATGTGTGAATGGAGTCTTAGACCGGCGGTGAAAGTTATGTAGAGGCCGGCACCCCTTCATAATTCAGGCGGATCCACCGTCGTTGCATGAGGTTATTAAGACCAGCATCTAAAACGCTGGTCTAAATAAATGAGCCCCCTTTATGTCTTTTTAGCAAGGATGTGCCCTAAGGCCCCTTTACACAGGAGACAATTATTAGGAATGATCAGTTCCTTCCCGATAATTGCCTGTCCATCAGAGGAGGTGAGAGCTGCATTTACATGCAGCAGTCATCTCTGTATGGGGACGAGCGATTGCACGTCCTTACACAGAACAATTGCTTTTGGGCAGCAGATCGCTGTTTAGACAGCGCCCAGAATTTTATTTATTTTTTTAGGCCACCACATCAGTGATTGGCGACACCTAGTAACGCTTCTTGGTAATAATTGCCCCTATCGGACTAGAGCTAGATTGGGGTAACCCTAGGAGCAGTCTTATCAGACAGGATAGTTGAACTACAACATGATAATAAAGGATTATAACATAATAATAATAAATAAAATGAAACAAAAGTGTATACGAGACTTCCGGTTCTGGCGCCAGCATGGAAGGTATGTAAAGAGAGCTCCGTCCTGTGTAGCTCAACAAAGCACGGTCTCCCCTACAAATTGAACTTTTCACCATCAGAAAAGGTCAGATCAAACGACTAATACTTCCATCTGTTGGTCTATGGACCGTTTTGTGATATTAATGGGAAGCAAGATAAACAGAACCCCCCCCCCCCCTACCCGCAAGCAGGCAATGTGCCATCTGAAGACAATATGGTGCCTCGAGGAGAGCGGAGAAGCAGAGCCGCCGGCCATTCTGGAACATGAGAGCCCAGACGTGAATGGTTACAAACTATAGGTAGATTATAAGCAGCTGTCCCTGGAGGTCGCAGCCCGCATCTTACATGACTTGCAGGAGGCGTTGTCTTCCACGGTAACCCAATCTTTTGTGGCCCTGCAATCCGAAGTGTCTCAACACGTGGCACGCCTAGATGATCTACAGGCCAGAGTGGCAGCGGTAGAAGCTGATAATGAGATTGCAACCACAAATCTCCAGAAAGTACCAGGTTATGGGAAAAACTCGAGAATCTCGAAAACCACTCCCGGTGTAGCAGTCTATGCATTGTGGGGCTCCCGGAGACCATACTGGCAAAAGATCTGTGAGGTGGAGCTGCCGGTGGCTCTGGGATTGCCGGATCGCCATAAAGTGGAGAGAGCCCATAGAGTGGGACAAGGCCTAGTTTCAGACATTACTCATCGACAGACCAGGCCTCTCGTGGCTTCCTCCCACCTTGAAAGACCTCGGGAGGTGATGGTGAAATACCTCAATTACTCTGATATGCCGCCATATTGCGGGCCTATAAAAAAGGAGGATCTTTGGAGACTTTTCTGCCAAGGTGACACGTTTGAGAAGAGGTTTACACCCATCTGCTCTGTGTTTAACAAAAACCAAGTACGCTTCTCTTTACTATACACAGCGATACTGAAGGTCTTTCACTCAGATGGCGCATTGTCCACATTCAAGGAACCGGCGGAGGCCTTAAAGGCCATGTACACCTTTGGAGGCAATTTTTGTTTATGATTGCTTTTCACTCATTTTTGGCTAAAAATCATATATTTTTAATTGGCCTTTATTAAAAATATTGAGCCATGTAGAGAAAGTTAATACAAGCTACTTACTAATGTATTGTTATTATCCATATTGCTCCCTTTGCCGGCTGGATTTATTTTCCCATCACATTATACACTGCTTGTTTCCATGGTTATGACAATCCTGCAGTCCATCATTGGTGGCCGTGCTTGCACACTATAGGAAAAAGTGCCGGCCTCTTTGGTGGTCAGGACTGAAAGAACACATAGGCTGGTGCTCTTTCCTATAGTGTGCAAGCATGGCTGCCACTGCTGGATTGCAGGGTGGTCGTAACCATGGAAACGAGCAATGTACAATGTGATGGAAAATAAATCCAGCCAGCAAAGGAAGCAATGTGGAGAATAACAATACATTAGTAAGTGGTTTATATTGCCTTTATCTACATAATAAATGCTATTTGCAGAAGTAAGGCTACTTTCACACTTGCGTTCGGGGCTCCGCTTGTGAGTTCCGTTTGAAGGCTCTCACAAGCGGCCCCGAACGGATCCGTCCAGCCCTAATGCATTCTGAGTGGATTCGGATCCGCTCAGAATGCATCAGTCTGGCATTGTTTGTCCTCCGCTCAGCAGGCGGACACCTGAACGCTGCTTGCAGCGTTCGGGTGTCCGCCTGGCCGTGCAGAGGCAAACGGATCCGTCCAGACTTACAATGTAAGTCAATGGGGACGGATCCGTTTGAAGTTGACACAGTATGGCTCAATTTTCAAACGGATCCGTCCCCTATTGACTTTCTATGTAAAGTCAAAACAGATCCGTTTGCACTATCATGAACAAAAAAATAATAATAATAAAAAATATATATATATTTTTTTTTTCATGGTAATGCAAACTGATCCGTTCTGAACGGATCTAAGCGTTTGCATTATAGGTGCGGATCCGTCTGTGCAGACACCAGACGGATCCGCTCCGAACGCAAGTGTGAAAGTAGCCAAAGACAACCCCTTTAACTGTTTTTCTAGCTGAGTGACGGTTGCTTTCACTTTGTGCCAGTCATCTAAT
The DNA here is from genome assembly GCF_014858855.1 of Bufo gargarizans. Lineage (NCBI taxonomy): Eukaryota > Metazoa > Chordata > Amphibia > Anura > Bufonidae > Bufo > Bufo gargarizans. Next base: position 453,242,256 of record NC_058084.1, on the reverse strand, counting down.
TTACCTTATCTTTAAACTACTAAACGTTCATAAACACTTAAGCTACATTCTTATCAGTAAGATAAGGATTGAGCTATAATGAGTGTTTATAAGGTAAGAGAGCAGAGATAAGGAGCCCATCAGCTACCCAACTGACTGAAAAGAGAGAAAATCCACAGGCAGCTAGTAGAGCATCTCAGCTCTGTACAGAAAAAAGGGTTCCATATTGTCTATAAAGACCAATTTAAAAAAAAGATTTTTAGCTCAAAATAAGTACAATGCAATAATAATAAAAATTGCTCCAATGGTGTACATAGCCTTTCAAAAGTCTGCCATGTCTTCAGTCTAAACCCCGTTCCCTTCCTTCGCCACCATCTTTTGAGATTGCACAGAAAGCAGACAAGGGAGAATTTTGTGAAAAGGTTCAATATTCTAGGCTCAAAGTGTCAGACTCTAGTCATCTAATTAATCCATACCCCCTGAGCAAAGGGGACCTATCTCGCATTGCATGTAATGAGTCTATCTCTTATGTTAGTTTCACCTTTTAAGTTGCATTACTGAAATAAATGAACTTTGCACAATATTCAAATTTTTCGAGTTTCACCTGTGTGTGTGTATATGTGTGTGTGTGTGTGTATATATGTATATATATATATATATATATATATATATATATATATATATATATGGTTGTTTTCAAATAATAGTCAGACATCACTAACCTGATCAATCACTGTTTTTGGTAGAAATGATATTTCTACATGGCAAATAATTTACTAGCAGATGTAGTGGAGTAATAGAAACCCAACAGTCATGATGCTGATGATTCTCTGTAATTCAGTCACTTATTGAAACTGGGACATGTTCAAAATAATAGCAGTGTGTAGTTCAATGAGTGAGGTCGTTACTTCTATAAAAAACAGAAGGCAATTATTGCCCTTATTTAAGGAAGGAAGGCAGCAAATGTTGTACATGCTGGTTACAGTGCATTTCTCTCTGAAATTCTGAGGGAAATGGGTTGTTTTAGACATTGTTCAGAAGAACAGCGTACCTTGCTTAAAAAGTTGATTGGAGAGGAGAAAACATATAAAGAAGTGCAGAAAATGATAGGCTGCTCAGCTAAAATGATCGCAAATGCTTTAAAGTGGCAACCAAAACCTGAAAGACGTGGAAGAAAGCGAAAAACTACCATTCAAATGGATAGAAGAATAGCCAAAATGGCAAGGACTCAGCCAACAATCAGCTCCAGGAAGATGAAAGAAGGTGTAAAGTTACCTGTGAGTCCTGTTACAATTAGAAGACGCCTATGTGAAGCCAAGCTATCTGCAAGAAGCCCCCACAAAGTCCCACTGTTGGAAAAAATTACATGTGCTGAAGAGGTTACAATCTGCCAAAGAGCACATTGACTGGCTTAAAATGAAATGGCGCAACATTTTGTGGACTGATGAAAGTAAGATTGTTCCTTTCGGGTCTAGTGGCCTGAGACAGTTTGTCAGACGACCCCCAAACACTGAATTCCAGCCACAGGACACTGTGAAGACAGTGAAGCATGGTGGGCAAGCATCATGATATGGGGATGTCTCTCATACTACGGTGTTGGGCCTATTTATCGCAGACCAGGGATCATGGATCAGTTTGAATCCATCAGAATACTTGAAGAGGTCATGCTGCCTTATGCTGAAGAGGAAATACCCTTGAAATGGGCGTGCCAACAAGACAACGACCCCAAACACACCAGTAAACGTGCAACAACTTGGTTCCAGACAAACAAGATTGACGTTATGGAGCGGTCGGCCCAATCCCCGGATCTTAATCCAATAGAAAACTTGTGGGGTGACATCAAAAATGCAGTTTCTGAGGCAGAACCAAGAAATAGAGAAAAACTGTGGAATGTAGTCCGATCATCCTGGGCTGGATACCTGTTCACAGGGGCAGAAGGTGGTGACTCCGAGCAACACAGATGTAGAGCATCTCTCTGAAACAGCGGTTATACAACTAAATATTAGTGAAGTGATTCAAAGGAAAGAAAATCTTCAGAAATTTTTAAGTTTATATAGTAAATGTTTGAGTTTGTAAAGAAGAATACAAACACTGCTGTTTTTTTTGAACAGTCTAATATTCACTTTTTTCTTAAAAAAATTTAGAGGAACAACACAAATTTTATATATTTTTCTTCATGTTTTGATTTGTAATATAATGTGTAGCGTTCCCAATGCATTTATGTGTATGGAAATAAAAGCTATTGGAAGGATTTTGACCTTTTTATTTACTTTTTTAAACACACTGCTATTATTTTGAACACAACTGTATATACACACAGGTGAAACTCATTGAGGGGCCCAAACCAAGTACTGAGTACAAATGCATGATTAGACTTTTCAGAGGTCCTACATTTTTGTTTTTAACATCCTTTTTTTTATTGATTTCATGTAATATTCTAATTTTCTAAGATTGTGAATTTGGGGTTTTCATAAGCTGTAAGCCATAATCATCAAAATTATAACAAATAAAGGCTTGAAATATCTCGCTTTGCATGTAATGAGTCTATCTCATATATTAGTTTCACCTTTTAAGTTGTATTACTAAAATAAGTGACCTTTTTGCACAATATTCAAATTTTTTTGAGTTTCACCTGTGTGTGTGTGTGTGTGTGTATATATATATATATATATATATATAAGTAGTAAGAGTAGAGATGTTTCGTCAAAGTGACAGGTACCACGCCCCTTTTACACGCCCCCTTTTTATATAGCTTGATATCAATTTGATATTAAAATATTAAAATTTATAGGGCTCGCTATTAAAATTTATAGGGCTCGCTATTAAAATTTATAGGGCTCGCTATTATTTATAGGTCAAGCCATTAAAATATTAAAATTTATAGGGCTCGCTATTAAAATTTATAGGGCTCGCTATTAAAATTTATAGGGCTCGCTATTAAAATTTATAGGGCTCGCTATTATTTATAGGTCAAGCCATTAAAATATTAAAAATTATAGGACTCGCTATTAAAATTTATAGGTCTCGCTATCAAAATTTATAGGGCTCGCTATTAAAATTTATAGGGCTCGCTATTAAAATTTATAGGGCTCGCTATTAAAATTTATAGGGCTCGCTATTAAAATTTATAGGGCTCGCTATTAAAATTTATAGGGCTCGCTATTATTTATAGGTCAAGCCATTAAAATATTAAAATTTATAGGGCTCGCTATTAAAATTTATAGGGCTCGCTATTAAAATTTATAGGGCTCGCTATTATTTATAGGTCAAGCCATTAAAATATTAAAAATTATAGGACTCGCTATTAAAATTTATAGGTCTCGCTATCGCTATTAAAATTTATAGGACTCGCTATTAAAATTTATCGTGTTTGATATTAAAATGTATAATGCATGATATTTTAATATAATAGTATTAAAAATCAAAACGATGACAAATATAATTTGGTTAAAAAGCTTTATTCATTTTCCTTATTTACAACATCCCCGTAGGGACAGACACGTTTGACTGTAATTATAACATCGTATACATAACCGTTTCATGCGTTTTGTTACAAATGATCGCACAATACGGTCATTTTTTCTAAAATCGTTAGTGAACATTTTTAACACATTTTCAAAAGAGCTCCCTTTAGCGAGGCATTGCAAGATATAGATACAGTAATGGCCGCAGACCGTACTAACGGCGTCTTGTATTTGTCTGTTTTGGTACCTTATAGTCTTAGAATTTTTATATAAAAACTGCATAAACTCGCCCGGAAATATTTCATTTTCGGGGGATAAACCATAACTATCAAAAAAAATAGATATATCATTCGGGTATAATATAATTAAAATCCAATGCTTCCCCCGCTGATACGAATTATCCGTATTTACAATGTAGGCCGCGGGCCTGTCGATGATCTTACCCCCCGGTAATAAATCACACGGGAATACACCTTTAAATATGCGCCTGGCGTTAATATCAGCTTTAATAACACATGCAATTTCATAATTATTCATGTCTATTGAAAATCATATAATACCTCACGACGATTATTTATTTCAATAATATTTTCATGAACTGAATATACAATCATATTAATTGTGTTCGCAATCGGCTCGGCAAATCTAATTTCAGCTCGCAGATTGCCAGTTTTTACTAGAGAGAAATGACCGCCGGGCTCCTGATCCGGCGATAAATCAAAAGCGAACAAAGTGTAACCGTTCAAAAACTCGTGTCGATCGACTGATAAAGCGTTGTCGGCCTTGTGTTTCCCCGAAATATGTACTAGTGACATATATTCACGAACAGCTGACTCGTCTTGGAAGTTAGGTTGAAAAGGTTTTGCAGGTATCTGTTGACCATCCAAATATAAGGCTGCATAATTCACATTATAGTGGTTGAAGCACAAAGGGTTTCTTTGGTAACTCCCGGAAAATGATTCGTTATCCACAAACGCTAGTATTACTGTTTTTGGTAGGTTGCCGAGGAAAAGATTCTCGTGGTTACATATGCGAGTACCGGCGGGGACGCTATACACTTTAAGCGACGCCCGATCGATCGAGTACTTTGCGTTAGCGGTTAACAGAGCACGACTGTGACCGATTCTTACAGCGGGCGATACTTGTACTCTTTTGACAAACAGGGAAGCGTGCTGTATCTGTACTTTAAAATGTGCCGCCTCGGCCGACATAAGGCAGAAAGTGTCTTTGTTTCTTGTCAATTTTATCTTTAGATCTAAACCGTTCAGTATTAACTTTGGTTGATTAAATATATCGGCGTAAATGGGGCCCATTAATTCAACACTCCTAGAGCGGGCTGAATACTTTGCTCTCTTGCTGAAGCCGTCATTACGCCCGTCGAGAACCCGGTCATCATGATGTCCCGCTGTGTCTTTATAGAATAAACCGGCTGTAAACTGGGACGCTAAAGTTTGTGAATTATAATTTATTAGGGACTCTATATACGCTCTATACGTATAAAGGTTGTCGCTTCTTGAAATCAACGTGTCGCCGAGCGTTATATCCAGCTGATTAAAAAGACTCGCTATAGGGTAGTTAATAAGTGCAACGCGGGATCCTTCCGGTATGGGGGTGTTGTCAGGACTAACGATTTTGCAAACGACGTGTAACAATGTGTTATTAAGGTCGTAATAATATTCACCGCTGCCCGTGATGTAGAATTCCAAAGGTGCATTGTCAGTTATTGCAGCGATTGGCTGCACCTCTACATAAAGCGATTTTTCAATGCTTGTTTGGGTAGGTGGTATTTGAAAGATATCCAACTCTGATTTGGCGTACTCGGCGGAGGCGTCATGCACGAAAGCCATAGCGTCTAACTAGAAGATGTCACTCGGTGAGCGACTTCTTGTTTTCTGGCGGCGACGTCTCTTAGGTTGTGCTACTTTATTCATAAAAGATGGTAAGACAAAGGCCGCTCGTTCACGTTTTCTTTTACGCGTTTTTTTACGTATTTGAACGACACCAGAGCCCTCCTGGTTCTGCGCCGACCTATTTACACGATCCATAAAGGCGGTCGAAGCCGTAGTAACAACGTCTTTAGCGATGTTACGGGTGGCTGTTTTCACATGTGGTTTTGCAAGCTCCAAACCTCTCTTAAATAGGGGAACGACACGGCGGAACAGACCCCGAAATAACCCGGCGAGTCCAGAACCATGCATGAATTCAGTACCGTGGAAGCCGTCCAAGCCATGACCGGCTTGCGTTATGTAATAATGCGTATAAGCGTCCGGGTCACCGTACACTCTCTGGGACAACATTTTAGTGCGTCGTCACCGCGCGCGGTCTAAAGTGTAATCGCACAATAGTCTTACCGTATTTGAATTTAACAGGTTTAGCCTGATCCGTCAGTATCGATATTGTAACCGTGTCAAAATGATGTTTACAAACAGGTATATAGTCCGGCCGGTGATACTTTTGCGTGACGATATCACCATTCTTGCCGCCTAACTCGACAGTTCTTAAAAGTTGTACGTAACTATCCCCAACAAGTTGATGTTGGACGATATCGGTACATACAAACAATGTATAAAAACCGGCTTTAATATCGGCATTAATTTTTTTCTCTTTTGATGAAACTAGAGCAAGCCCCTTTATACCACCAACATGATGTTCTAAAACAGGTAATCCGGGTCCTTTGTAGCGGAGAGTGATGTGCTCGGTGTCGACATTCTTGAGCGGCGGAGCTTTCGAATACCCCGTCAGCCCCAAAATATTCCCCAACTTCACACAAGGCATGAACTTGTATGCTGGTGAATTCAGTACATAAACGGTTCTGTCAATATCATCGTATCTTAGACGCAATTGATCGGGAGGTATTTTTATAGATTCAAGCTTGCTATTAATGGCTTTGATGAGATCTTGCATATTGGAGTAATAACCCGATTTAACAAAAAGTTCGCTGATCGTCTCGTCGCGCTGGGCGACGTAGAATACACCATCTCCGGGGCCAAAGGTTTCCCACGTATGTGGATACTGAATCTCCACTAAAGCTACTTCGTAAGGGCTGCGAAGATGCACCGCTTTTGCTAACTTAGTGGTGTAATCGGCGATGCTGTTTTCGGGATAAAGTTTGGCGGAGGCGTTGCAAGGCAGCGTGATAAAAAACGATCCGTCCTCCATAGTTTACAGACGCATCAACTGTTTTTCAGGCACCCAAGAGTTAAACTTGTCAGGGTAACCTATCCACTTTACAAAACACAACGTTTTACCCCGAACTTTCTTCTTTTTCAGTATTTTGTCTATCCTGTAAACGCGTCGCTTGTCGAGAGTTACTTTTTGGACTTCTTCCGGGTAGAACGAGCCTTCAATGAGCTCATCGGACAGGTCTTTCAGCTTATAAAGGGGTCTGAGGCCCCTAGTGTTTACAGCATGAATTTGAAATATCTCGTCCGTATAGGTTTGTTCATACCCCTTTGTAAAAACACCCTTATAACGAACAATTCTGACATGGTCACCTATTTTTAATACCTGTTTAACTTTTTTAATAGTATCGTAACACCCGTAGATATTTTTCCAAACGGTTAAAGAGTTCTCTTTTGACACATCGATGGGGCGCCGCCTTATAGTTCTGTGGTATGTGTGGTTATAACTATACACCAAGTCTTGCAACTTGTCGATGTACCTGTACGTGTTTTGTTCTCTAAGATAGCGCCACATTTTAGTTTTCAGCGTTCTATTAAAACGCTCGACCAACGCTGCCTTAACAGCGTTTGTAGTTAAAAAATGATGTATTTTATAGGTTTCACAAAGATGCCGCATAGGTTTGTTTATAAACTCACGGCCCCGATCAGTCTGTAGCTTTTGGGGGGTTCGGCCGCTTAACTTAAATATCTGCTCAAAAGCGGTAGCCACGGTCGCCCCGGACTTATTTGAAAGGCCCGACACCCAGGCATATTTAGATAGAATATCAACGACCGTCAGCAGGTATTTTACACCATTATTTTCTTTCGAAAAATCCATCATCGACACAAGATCTGCCTGCCATTGCGCATCTATGTCAGACACCATAACCTTGTTTCTTGTAAAGTTTTTTTTAACAGGTTTGTATAATGTGTAAGTATCCTCGTTACTCAACCAGTTTTTGACAGTCTTTTCTTATTCCAAATTTCCGTACTTCTCAGAATAAGGCGTCATAAGAGCCGACAGCTTTTGGCGTGTAGTACTGTTTTCGCAATATTTTGCTTTTTGCAGGCATTTTAGCTGTGTTTTAAACAGCGTCTACTCAACAACACGTCCTAACTGTTTATACAATTTTAAATAATCAAGCTATTATATTTATTGTAAAAAGAAAAAACTGAATACATTTTTATTTTAAACAGTTTATGTATAGTAAATAAACATTATAAGACATTACACACAAATACATTTTATATACAGGCACAGTAAAAATGTATGTAAAACAAATAAAAGTATTATAACATGTTTAATACAAACAAAATTTATATACAATCGCCAAAGTAAGAAAATTTACAACGTTAACCAAGCAGCTTGCAACAAGGGAGGTGGCCTCTTTTTAGGTAGTAATGACCCACGCGGCGATACAGTAGGAGCACTTAATAACCCCGGGGGTGTAAAAGGGCTTCGAGCCACGTCAAAGGGCTCACTCAGCGACCGCTTTTTCAAATTATCGAAAAGTTCTCTTGTTCTTGTGTTACCGATAACCGTTGACGGGGCGTTCAGCTGTGCGATAGTCTCCATAAAATAGTCCCAACCGTTAGGTTTAATATTAGGCAGCCCATGACTCTGGGTAGCCGTTCGAATCAGGTCAATAATGTTGGATCCGGGTACCGTTTGTTCTTTGTAAATGAACTCACCCATAGCGTTCCAGCACGGCTTATTACCAGAGCGGTACAGTTTACTTAACAATAGTTCGGCATTTTTTCTATAACGTGTGTTAATACTGTCAAGTATCTCGTTATTATCTGTGCTGCTTGAGGCTGCATTTGACAATTGTTGTTGATCGGTTTGCGGCTGTGTAATCAGGGTTATACCAGACATTTCTTTACCGGACTGTTTGTTGAGCATTAAGTACCTCTGTAACACAACTGTGTAGCTCTTAATTTTTTCATCATCTGAAAGGTCATTTCTGTGTAGTATTTCGCTAATCTCAGCATCTAAGCGCCGTATGGCTGTTTGGCGTATATCTGTTGCATCTACGGAGGTATTTTTAAGCCGGTCCATTTCATTTTTGGAAACCAGGAACATTTTCTCTGCATACTGCATTGTGAGCCAGAGCGGCGGTTTTATAGGAGCTTTGCTCGGCTTTGCCATACCTTTAATCACTAGCCTGATAGCTAATACCGCCGGTGGTTCATAATGCAGTATGCAGAGAAAATGTTCCTGGTTTCCAAAAATGAAATGGACCGGCTTAAAAATACCTCCGTAGATGCAACAGATATACGCCAAACAGCCATACGGCGCTTAGATGCTGAGATTAGCGAAATACTACACAGAAATGACCTTTCAGATGATGAAAAAATTAAGAGCTACACAGTTGTGTTACAGAGGTACTTAATGCTCAACAAACAGTCCGGTAAAGAAATGTCTGGTATAACCCTGATTACACAGCCGCAAACCGATCAACAACAATTGTCAAATGCAGCCTCAAGCAGCACAGATAATAACGAGATACTTGACAGTATTAACACACGTTATAGAAAAAATGCCGAACTATTGTTAAGTAAACTGTACCGCTCTGGTAATAAGCCGTGCTGGAACGCTATGGGTGAGTTCATTTACAAAGAACAAACGGTACCCGGATCCAACATTATTGACCTGATTCGAACGGCTACCCAGAGTCACGGCTTGCCTAATATTAAACCTAACGGTTGGGACTATTTTATGGAGACTATCGCACAGCTGAACGCCCCGTCAACGGTTATCGGTAACACAAGAACAAGAGAACTTTTCGATAATTTGAAAAAGCGGTCGCTGAGTGAGCCCTTTGACGTGGCTCAAAGCCCTTTTACACCCCCGGGGTTATTAAGTGCTCCTACTGTATCGCCGCGTGGGTCATTACTACCTAAAAAGAGGCCACCTCCCTTGTTGCAAGCTGCTTGGTTAACGTTGTAAATTTTCTTACTTTGGCGATTGTATATAAATTTTGTTTGTATTAAACATGTTATAATACTTTTATTTGTTTTACATACATTTTTACTGTGCCTGTATATAAAATGTATTTGTGTGTAATGTCTTATAATGTTTATTTACTATACATAAACTGTTTAAAATAAAAATGTATTCAGTTTTTTCTTTTTACAATAAATATAATAGCTTGATTATTTAAAATTGTATAAACAGTTAGGACGTGTTGTTGAGTAGACGCTGTTTAAAACACAGCTAAAATGCCTGCAAAAAGCAAAATATTGCGAAAACAGTACTACACGCCAAAAGCTGTCGGCTCTTATGACGCCTTATTCTGAGAAGTACGGAAATTTGGAATAAGAAAAGACTGTCAAAAACTGGTTGAGTAACGAGGATACTTACACATTATACAAACCTGTTAAAAAAAACTTTACAAGAAACAAGGTTATGGTGTCTGACATAGATGCGCAATGGCAGGCAGATCTTGTGTCGATGATGGATTTTTCGAAAGAAAATAATGGTGTAAAATACCTGCTGACGGTCGTTGATATTCTATCTAAATATGCCTGGGTGTCGGGCCTTTCAAATAAGTCCGGGGCGACCGTGGCTACCGCTTTTGAGCAGATATTTAAGTTAAGCGGCCGAACCCCCCAAAAGCTACAGACTGATCGGGGCCGTGAGTTTATAAACAAACCTATGCGGCATCTTTGTGAAACCTATAAAATACATCATTTTTTAACTACAAACGCTGTTAAGGCAGCGTTGGTCGAGCGTTTTAATAGAACGCTGAAAACTAAAATGTGGCGCTATCTTAGAGAACAAAACACGTACAGGTACATCGACAAGTTGCAAGACTTGGTGTATAGTTATAACCACACATACCACAGAACTATAAGGCGGCGCCCCATCGATGTGTCAAAAGAGAACTCTTTAACCGTTTGGAAAAATATCTACGGGTGTTACGATACTATTAAAAAAGTTAAACAGGTATTAAAAATAGGTGACCATGTCAGAATTGTTCGTTATAAGGGTGTTTTTACAAAGGGGTATGAACAAACCTATACGGACGAGATATTTCAAATTCATGCTGTAAACACTAGGGGCCTCAGACCCCTTTATAAGCTGAAAGACCTGTCCGATGAGCTCATTGAAGGCTCGTTCTACCCGGAAGAAGTCCAAAAAGTAACTCTCGACAAGCGACGCGTTTACAGGATAGACAAAATACTGAAAAAGAAGAAAGTTCGGGGTAAAACGTTGTGTTTTGTAAAGTGGATAGGTTACCCTGACAAGTTTAACTCTTGGGTGCCTGAAAAACAGTTGATGCGTCTGTAAACTATGGAGGACGGATCGTTTTTTATCACGCTGCCTTGCAACGCCTCCGCCAAACTTTATCCCGAAAACAGCATCGCCGATTACACCACTAAGTTAGCAAAAGCGGTGCATCTTCGCAGCCCTTACGAAGTAGCTTTAGTGGAGATTCAGTATCCACATACGTGGGAAACCTTTGGCCCCGGAGATGGTGTATTCTACGTCGCCCAGCGCGACGAGACGATCAGCGAACTTTTTGTTAAATCGGGTTATTACTCCAATATGCAAGATCTCATCAAAGCCATTAATAGCAAGCTTGAATCTATAAAAATACCTCCCGATCAATTGCGTCTAAGATACGATGATATTGACAGAACCGTTTATGTACTGAATTCACCAGCATACAAGTTCATGCCTTGTGTGAAGTTGGGGAATATTTTGGGGCTTACGGGGTATTCGAAAGCTCCGCCGCTCAAGAATGTCGACACCGAGCACATCACTCTCCGCTACAAAGGACCCGGATTACCTGTTTTAGAACATCATGTTGGTGGTATAAAGGGGCTTGCTCTAGTTTCATCAAAAGAGAAAAAAATTAATGCCGATATTAAAGCCGGTTTTTATACATTGTTTGTATGTACCGATATCGTCCAACATCAACTTGTTGGGGATAGTTACGTACAACTTTTAAGAACTGTCGAGTTAGGCGGCAAGAATGGTGATATCGTCACCCAAAAGTATCACCGGCCGGACTATATACCTGTTTGTAAACATCATTTTGACACGGTTACAATATCGATACTGACGGATCAGGCTAAACCTGTTAAATTCAAATACGGTAAGACTATTGTGCGATTACACTTTAGACCGCGCGCGGTGACGACGCACTAAAATGTTGTCCCAGAGAGTGTACGGTGACCCGGACGCTTATACGCATTATTACATAACGCAAGCCGGTCATGGCTTGGACGGCTTCCACGGTACTGAATTCATGCATGGTTCTGGACTCGCCGGGTTATTTCGGGGTCTGTTCCGCCGTGTCGTTCCCCTATTTAAGAGAGGTTTGGAGCTTGCAAAACCACATGTGAAAACAGCCGCCCGTAACATCGCTAAAGACGTTGTTACTACGGCTTCGACCGCCTTTATGGATCGTGTAAATAGGTCGGCGCAGAACCAGGAGGGCTCTGGTGTCGTTCAAATACGTAAAAAAACGCGTAAAAGAAAACGTGAACGAGCGGCCTTTGTCTTACCATCTTTTATGAATAAAGTAGCACAACCTAAGAGACGTCGCCGCCAGAAAACAAGAAGTCGCTCACCGAGTGACATCTTCTAGTTAGACGCTATGGCTTTCGTGCATGACGCCTCCGCCGAGTACGCCAAATCAGAGTTGGATATCTTTCAAATACCACCTACCCAAACAAGCATTGAAAAATCGCTTTATGTAGAGGTGCAGCCAATCGCTGCAATAACTGACAATGCACCTTTGGAATTCTACATCACGGGCAGCGGTGAATATTATTACGACCTTAATAACACATTGTTACACGTCGTTTGCAAAATCGTTAGTCCTGACAACACCCCCATACCGGAAGGATCCCGCGTTGCACTTATTAACTACCCTATAGCGAGTCTTTTTAATCAGCTGGATATAACGCTCGGCGACACGTTGATTTCAAGAAGCGACAACCTTTATACGTATAGAGCGTATATAGAGTCCCTAATAAATTATAATTCACAAACTTTAGCGTCCCAGTTTACAGCCGGTTTATTCTATAAAGACACAGCGGGACATCATGATGACCGGGTTCTCGACGGGCGTAATGACGGCTTCAGCAAGAGAGCAAAGTATTCAGCCCGCTCTAGGAGTGTTGAATTAATGGGCCCCATTTACGCCGATATATTTAATCAACCAAAGTTAATACTGAACGGTTTAGATCTAAAGATAAAATTGACAAGAAACAAAGACACTTTCTGCCTTATGTCGGCCGAGGCGGCACATTTTAAAGTACAGATACAGCACGCTTCCCTGTTTGTCAAAAGAGTACAAGTATCGCCCGCTGTAAGAATCGGTCACAGTCGTGCTCTGTTAACCGCTAACGCAAAGTACTCGATCGATCGGGCGTCGCTTAAAGTGTATAGCGTCCCCGCCGGTACTCGCATATGTAACCACGAGAATCTTTTCCTCGGCAACCTACCAAAAACAGTAATACTAGCGTTTGTGGATAACGAATCATTTTCCGGGAGTTACCAAAGAAACCCTTTGTGCTTCAACCACTATAATGTGAATTATGCAGCCTTATATTTGGATGGTCAACAGATACCTGCAAAACCTTTTCAACCTAACTTCCAAGACGAGTCAGCTGTTCGTGAATATATGTCACTAGTACATATTTCGGGGAAACACAAGGCCGACAACGCTTTATCAGTCGATCGACACGAGTTTTTGAACGGTTACACTTTGTTCGCTTTTGATTTATCGCCGGATCAGGAGCCCGGCGGTCATTTCTCTCTAGTAAAAACTGGCAATCTGCGAGCTGAAATTAGATTTGCCGAGCCGATTGCGAACACAATTAATATGATTGTATATTCAGTTCATGAAAATATTATTGAAATAAATAATCGTCGTGAGGTATTATATGATTTTCAATAGACATGAATAATTATGAAATTGCATGTGTTATTAAAGCTGATATTAACGCCAGGCGCATATTTAAAGGTGTATTCCCGTGTGATTTATTACCGGGGGGTAAGATCATCGACAGGCCCGCGGCCTACATTGTAAATACGGATAATTCGTATCAGCGGGGGAAGCATTGGATTTTAATTATATTATACCCGAATGATATATCTATTTTTTTTGATAGTTATGGTTTATCCCCCGAAAATGAAATATTTCCGGGCGAGTTTATGCAGTTTTTATATAAAAATTCTAAGACTATAAGGTACCAAAACAGACAAATACAAGACGCCGTTAGTACGGTCTGCGGCCATTACTGTATCTATATCTTGCAATGCCTCGCTAAAGGGAGCTCTTTTGAAAATGTGTTAAAAATGTTCACTAACGATTTTAGAAAAAATGACCGTATTGTGCGATCATTTGTAACAAAACGCATGAAACGGTTATGTATACGATGTTATAATTACAGTCAAACGTGTCTGTCCCTACGGGGATGTTGTAAATAAGGAAAATGAATAAAGCTTTTTAACCAAATTATATTTGTCATCGTTTTGATTTTTAATACTATTATATTAAAATATCATGCATTATACATTTTAATATCAAACACGATAAATTTTAATAGCGAGTCCTATAAATTTTAATAGCGATAGCGAGACCTATAAATTTTAATAGCGAGTCCTATAATTTTTAATATTTTAATGGCTTGACCTATAAATAATAGCGAGCCCTATAAATTTTAATAGCGAGCCCTATAAATTTTAATAGCGAGCCCTATAAATTTTAATAGCGAGCCCTATAAATTTTAATATTTTAATGGCTTGACCTATAAATAATAGCGAGCCCTATAAATTTTAATAGCGAGCCCTATAAATTTTAATAGCGAGCCCTATAAATTTTAATAGCGAGCCCTATAAATTTTAATAGCGAGCCCTATAAATTTTAATAGCGAGCCCTATAAATTTTAATAGCGAGCCCTATAAATTTTAATAGCGAGCCCTATAAATTTTAATAGCGAGCCCTATAAATTTTAATAGCGATAGCGAGACCTATAAATTTTAATAGCGAGTCCTATAATTTTTAATATTTTAATGGCTTGACCTATAAATAATAGCGAGCCCTATAAATTTTAATAGCGAGCCCTATAAATTTTAATATTTTAATGGCTTGACCTATAAATAATAGCGAGCCCTATAAATTTTAATAGCGAGCCCTATAAATTTTAATAGCGAGCCCTATAAATTTTAATAGCGAGCCCTATAAATTTTAATAGCGAGCCCTATAAATTTTAATAGCGAGCCCTATAAATTTTAATAGCGAGCCCTATAAATTTTAATATTTTAATAGCTAGACCTATAAATAATAGCGAGCCCTATAAATTTTAATAGCGAGCCCTATAAATTTTAATGTTTTAATATCAAATTGATATCAAGCTATATAAAAAGGGGGCGTGTAAAAGGGGCGTGGTACCTGTCACTTTGACGAAACATCTCTACTCTTACTACTTATATATATATATATATATATAATAGGTCCCCAGAGTACTAGAGTACATACCCCCAGGTTTTTTTCTTGCCCTTTTCATTTACAGAAAGGCACTAGATAATGGTGTCCACTTTTCCCTCTTTTATTCAACCTGGCTATAGAGCCTTTATCGCGAAAATAGGGGTCAGGAGACGAAAAAGAAGGTCTCTGAGTAGGACTCAGAGAAATTAAATATGCTTTGTTCACGGATGACCTTCTGGTATTTTTGGAAAATCAGCAAAGAGATCTGGGCACACTTTTTGATTCGGAACGATGTCAGGTTTTAGTCGATACCACTAAATGTGAATTATTACCCCTGGGCAACGCCTTGTTCAGAGGCGGAAGGGCTCCATTGACTGTTCCTATTGAAATAACAAATAGATCTGTGAAATAGTTGGGTATTCATATTGGGAAACATCTGGAATCTTTGTATTCACTGAATTTCCCGCCCTTGATCAAAAAGATACTGGGGGAATTGGAGAGATGGATGAAGCTTCCGCTTACCCTGGGGGGGACACTGTCAGCTGTTAAAAATGATGAGTATTCCTAAACTGTTGTCTCCCATACAAACCATACCACTTCATATCACTACTATACTAGAATCTGCCTTCAGATCCTTCATTTGGTCCACAAAGCGATGACGAATCCCATTGTCCATTGGAGAAAAAGGGCAAGATGGAAAAAGATATACCGTATTTTTCGCCCCATAAGACGCACTTTTTCTCCCCCCAAAATGGGGGGAAAATGCCCCTGCGTCTTATGGGGGGAATGCTGCCAGTTTTACATCGCAAGCTGCGATGTACGAGCGAGCGGGGACTCGGGGAGGGACTGGGAGGAGGAGCTGGGGGCCGGCAATAGCGGTGCAGTCACTGTACTATAGCCCCGCCGCTCCGGTATACTAATATAAAATGTCTTATTCAATTAATAGTTATTAAATATGTCCCTTCATTCCTGATAGTACCTTAAATCTTAACCGCTTCAGTACAATGCAGGCCGGGCGGGCGGCAGCGTAACTCCCTGATGTCACGTGCCTGCGCCGCCTACTTTATGAATGAAGCAGGCGGCTCAGGCAAGTGACGTCAGTGAGTGACGCGCCGCCCGGCCTGCCTGCCTCCATTGTACTGAAGCGGTTAGGATGTAAGGTACTATTAGGAGTTGGGGGGCATGTTTAATAACTATTAATTGAATAAGACATCTTATATTTGCATACTGGAGCGGCGGGGGAGGGATCCGTGGATGACATTTTTATGGGGGACATCTGTGGATGGCACAGTTATGGGCTGGGGGGGTCTGTGGATGGCACTGTTATGGGCTGGGGGGGGTCTGTGGATGGCACATATATAGCAGTGCCACCCACAGATCCCCCCTCTAACAGTGTCTGTCATCCACAGATCCCCCCCATAACAGTGTCCATCACAGATCCCCCCCATAACAGTATCAGTCATCCACAGATCCCCCCCATAACAGTGTGTCATCCACAGATCCCCCATAACAGTGTCAGTCATCCACAGATCCCCCATAACAGTGTCAGTCATCCACAGATCCCCCATAACAGTGTCCGTCATCCACAGATCCCCCATAACAGTGTCCGTCATCCACAGATCCCCCATAACAGTGTCCGTCATCCACAGATCCCCCATAACAGTGTCCGTCATCCACAGATCCCCCATAACAGTGTCCGTCATCCACAGATCCCCCATAAGTGTCAGTCATCCACAGATCCCCCCAGAACAGTGTCAGTCATCCACAGATCCCCAGTAATAGTGCCATCCACAGACCACCATTAGTTCCAAACCCACCAAACACACAGCACACCTTTTGGTTAAAAATATTTTTATTTCCTTTTTTCCTCCCCAAAAACCTAGGTGCGTCTTATGGGCCGGTGCGTCTTATAGGGCGAAAAATACGGTACATAGAAGCGAGGGGCAAAACCTCATTGGACAGCCATGTTACTCTGCAGAACTGTCATAACAGTCTCCTGATAAAAGGCTGCACCCTATTCCTCACAAAAAATCTTCTGAGACACTGTATTGACTGGATATATGAAGCTAGCTATTACTCCAACTACATCTTAGAGGCACAATTGGTACACCCATTAACCCTGGGTTCTTTATTACACACTAGATTTGGTCTCTTACCTCCTTTGCTCAAACGTAGTTTTCTGGTAAAGAACACAATTGCAACTTAGAAGGCATCTCGGAAGCTTTTTGCTCTTCCATTTTTGCCTTCCAAACACTTGAGTCTCTGGGGTCACCCGGAATTTCCAGCGGGGACGTCTTCTAAACATTTTGAGAAGTGGAAAGAGAGGGGTATTGGGCGGATTCTGAATATTTGGAATATCCAGGAGAACAGGTATTTTTAATTTGAGGAACTTAAGAAGCTCCACTTCTTCATTGATGCTCAGTTTCTAGCATATCCTCAACTAATGGGATTTCTCGGGCCCAGACATGTCAATCTCTTTAACGAATTACCCTCTAATAGTTTCCGAATTATTCATAAGGCCATATACAATATTGCTTTCGATTTTCAGCAACTCGGGTCAACCAGACGAGAGTAACTAGTTGTTCAAAATGCAATCTTGAAAACTTTGATCTGGGCCATGGGATGTGGTTTTGGCTGGAATAGGTGAAGTTTTGGAAAACCATCCAAGCTTAAATCAAAAGGTACAGTTGCAAGAAAAAGTATGTGAACCCTTTGGAATGATATGGATTTCTGCACAAATTGGTCATAAAATGTGATCTGATCTTCATCTAAGTCACAACAATAGACAATCGCAGTCTGCTTAAACTAATAACACACAAATAATTAAATGTTACCATGTTTTTATTGAACACACCATGTAAACATTCACAGTGCAGGTGGAAAAAGTATGTGAACCCCTAGACTAATGACATCTCCAAGAGCTAATTGGAGTGAGGTGTCAGCCAACTGGAGTCCAATCAATGAGATGAGATTGGAGGTGTTGGTTACAGCTGCCCTGCCCTATTAAAACACACACCAGTTCTTTGCTTTTCACAAGAAGCATTGCCTGATGTGAATGATGCCTCGCACAAAAGATCTCTCAGAAGACCTACGATTAAGAATTGTTGACTTGCATAACACTGGAAAGGGTTATAAAAGTATCTCCAAAAGCCTTGCTGTTCATCAGTCCACGGTAAGACAAATTGTCTATAAATGGAGAAAGTTCTGCACTGCTGCTACTCTCCCTAGGAGTGGCTGTCCTGTAAAGATGACTGCAAGAGCACAGCGCAGACTGCTCAATGAGGTAAAGAATCCTAGAGTGTCAGCTAAAGACTTACAAAAGTCTCTGGCATATGCTAAAATCCCTGTTAGCCAATCTACGATACGTAAAACACTAAACAAGAATGGATTTCATGGGAGGATACCACAGAGGAAGCCACTGCTGTCCAAAAAAAACATTGCTGCACAAGAGCACCTGGATGTTCCACAGCAGTACTGGCAAAATATTCTGTGGACAGAGGAAACCAAATCTAAGTTGTTGGAAGAAACACACAACACATGTGTCGAGAAAACCTCATCCCAACTGTGAAGTATGGTGGTGGGGGCATCATGGTTTGGGGCTGCTATCATCGAAGGAAAAATGAATTCCCAAGTTTATCAAGACATTTTGCAGGAGAACTTAAGGCCATCTGTCCACCAGCTGAAGCTCAACAGAAGATGGGAATTGCAACAGGACAACGACCCAAAGCATAGAAGTAAATCAACAACAGAATGGCTTAAACAGAAGAAAATACGCCTTCTGGAGTGGCCAAGTCAGAGTCCTGACCTCAACCCGATTGAGATGCTGTGGCATGACCTCAAGAAAGCGATTCACACCAGACATCCCAAGAATATTGCTGAACTGAAACAGTTCTGTAAAGAGGAAAGGTCAAGAATTACTCCTGACTGTTGTGCACGTCTGATCTGCAACTACAGGAAACGTTTGGTTGAAGTTATTGCTGCCAAAGGAGGTTCAACCAGTTATTAAATCCAAGGGTTCACATACTTTGCCCACCTGCACTGTGAATGTTTACATGGTGTGTTCAATAAAAACATGGTAACATTTAATTCTTTGTGTGTTATTAGATTAAGCAGACTGTGATTGTCTATTGTTGTGACTTAGATGAAGATCAGCAGAAATCCATATCATTCCAAAGGGTTCACATACTTTTTCTTGCAACTGTATATCTAGGCGTCATTGTGCCAATGGTGCCAGAACTCGTATTATGTCACGTCCTCCTCTCCTCCATAATATCCTACTAGCGGTGCCTCTTTGAAGACTGGCTACAACCTCGTCCTCCATCAGTCTCGGAGGTCATATGTTAGGTTAAAACTTGCTTTAATATGGAGAGAGTGGAAGCTGAGCAATATAAAGGGAAATTTATCAAACCATTCTTCGAGAGGTGGTCGGCTTTCATTACTGTGGTGTTCTCTGATTCTGACATTAGAGACCTAATGCAACCATTCCTTACCTCTGTGTCATAATGTACTGCCTACGTTTGATGGCTCATTGTAGAGGAGAGAGCGGTTTGAAGTTTAAAAGGGGGGGGGGGGCTTGACCTTCAGCATTGTACTATTTCTTGTATGATATGCTATTTTTACTGTACAACGTCAAACATGGTCTGTTACAAACTAATAAAAAAATGTATTCAATAAAAGATGGTAAAAATAGAAACTGCACTGAAAAAGTAGAAATAAATTAAATAAAAAATTCTAAATAAAAATAGAAATAAAATAAAATTATAACGTAAATATAAATTGAAGATTATAAACACAATAAAAAATAGAAATTAATAAAAATTTCAATAAAAAAAAAAAAATATATATATATTAAGAGAAATAAAAAATTGTAAGTAAAACAAAAATAGAAATAAACAACTGAAAATATTATAATAAATAAAACATTAGACGATTCTGACTATAAGCATAAAGTAAATCAGAGTCAAGCATCCAGTTTCTGTGTATCAGGAGGGCCTTTAATTAGACTGCTACTTGTTCTTGTCGTTCTGCAGCTACAGGCAGGCGAGACCTTGAGAAATACCAGCCACTCCAGTACCGCGGCAGATCTCCTGCACTCGAAGCAACAAATACTCACCTATCGGCAGCAGCTGGATGACCGGGACCACCACCTCAGTCGGTGCCAGAAGGAGAATGAGGACTTGCGGACACAAGTTATGTCCCTGCAGGATCAGATTCACAGTTTACAACAGGTCTGTATGATTGAAAACTTTAAAAAAAAATTTTTTTATGCAAGATTGATCCTAAAATAAAGGCTGACTGGAGCATTTCTGGCATTGTGCAGTCCCTAAGCATGCATTATTTTGTTATCAGTCATTTAACTGGTAAACTTGAAATTACCAGCAAGTATACACTATGTAGTCAAGAGTATGTGGACACCTGACCATCACATCTATATGAGATTGACGGACATCCCATTCCAAAACCATGGGTATGCAGTTGTGCCCTGACCAGAACAGTCTGCACTCTACTGGGAAGATGTTTTACAAGATTTTGGATGTACCTTTGGGAATTTGTCCAAATTCTCATCACAACGCGTCTTTCTCTCTGGGCCTCATATTCTGCACAGGGGAGCAGTCATGCTGGAACTGGGAAGAACCTTCCAAAGAGATGGAAGCGGCAATTGAGTGCAGCATTAAAGGGGATGTCTCACTTCAGAAAATGGCATTTATCATGTTGAGAAAGTTGATACTTTGCTGGCTGATTCATTTTTCTATCACATTAGACACGGCTCATATCCAGGGGTTATGACCACCCTGCAATCCAGAAGCTGTGGCCGTGCATGCACACTATAGGAAAAGATGCTGTCCTCTCTGGTGGCTGGGAGGAGCTTTTTTCCTATACTGTGCAAGCATGTCCACTGCTGCTGGATTGCGGGGTGGTCGTAACCCCTCGTAGCAGTGTATAATGTGATAGAAAAATGAATCAAGCCAGCAAAGGAGGCAATATGGACAATCACAATACATTAGTCAGTGCCTTGTATTAACTTTCTCTGCATGATAAATGCTGAAGTGATACAACCCTTTTAAAGAGGTTGACCTTCACCAATGAAAAATAAGTGGTCGGCTTGAAAGTAAAAAAAAAACGAAATAAAAATTCTGCCACGTTCCAGTGCTGCAGCTCCCATCCTCACCGAAACAGTAGTGATCATGTACTGTGAATGACCCCCAGTCAGCCATTATTTTTTTTTCATTGGTGGCAGACCACCGCTTTAACGTCTGCTGAATTCACTGATTTTAGGTGGGACCTCTTGACTGTCTAATATGTCTGGAGGCTGACTCTCCCCTGACAGCAAATGAGGAGAGGCTGCCAGCAAAAGGATCGGGCAGGAAGAAATTCAACAGCCCAATCCTTTTGCTCTCACTCTCTCCCCATTCAGAATGCATGCATGCTCCGCTGATCCAAGCAGGCATCTGTATGGTTCTCTACATCAGTGTTTCCCAACCAGTGTGCCTCCAGCTGTTGCAAAACTACAACTCCCAGCATGCCCGCACAGCCAAAGGCTGTCAAGGCATGCTGGGAGTTGTAGTTTTGCAACAGCTGGAGGCACACTGGTTGGGAAACACTGCTCTACATAGTCTTCTCTCAAGGCTCTGTCAATCAAGGAGAGGGAGGAGCGGGCAGAGGGAGTTGGAGGAGCGAGGGTGCACAGAGTGTCTCGGGCCCGCCCCCTGTGCACTTTACTGCTAATTGGTTTATGAGCAACTGATCTCTAAGTGAAAGGTATCATTACATTCAGCTGAACTAGCACTACAAGGCATCATTCCTGGATTACCAGTGAATTCCCTGAGGACAGATTCCCATTAAACAGGTTGTCTCACTTAATCAAGTGGCATTTATCATGTAGAGAAGGTTAATACAAGGCACTTACTAATGTATTGTGATTGTCCATATTGCTTCCTTTGCTGGCTTGCTTCAGTTTTCCATTACATTATTCAATGCTCGTTTCCATGGTTACAAACCACCCTGCAATCCAGCGCTGCTGGTCGTGCTCGCAAACTCTTGGAAAAAGCGCCAGTCTGTGCTCACTCCCGTGGTCCCAGCCCCCAGATAGGCCGGTGCTTTTTTCTATATAGTGTGCAAGCACGACCACCACTGATGGATTGCAGGCTGGTCGTAACCATAGAAACGAGAAGTGCATAATGCGATGGAAAAATGGATAATAACAATACATTAGTAAGTGCTAACTTTCTCTACATGGTACATGCCACTTGCTGAAGTGAGACAACCCCTTTAAAGGGAACCTGAGATCACCATAATGCCTCCCCAACCGCCCTCAGTACTTCACAGCCATAGTCATCATGTCTCCAGCGATGTCTTTGCATGTTTTATACGATGGAAAACTTTGCCAAAAAACAACTTTATTCATCCTGGGCAGCGTATGCAAATTGGCCACTTGAATTCATGGTGGCAGCCATCTTGACTCTCCAAGTGATAGTAGACATGCCCTGTCCTGCGTCTTTACCCATGACTGATAACTTAGTGCTTTTTTTCTTCAGGTGCGATGTGCCTGAGATCCTGTGCATGCGCCTTTCTGTTTCATTTTTAGCGTGAGCCGATCTTCAGTGTGACCGGTTTCAGAGGCGCACTGCGCTGACTGACTCATTGTGCAGGCGCCGACTCCCGGGAGTGAGCTTCTGAGTACACTGAAGATCGGGTCACTGCAAAGACTCTAAAAAATAAGTCAGAATGGTGCATGCGCGGATCTCAGGCACACCGCATCTGAAGAAAGAAATCACTGAACAGTCAATCAAGGGGAAAGTGGCAGGACAGGAGCGCGGCTAGCTTGACCTAGAGTGTCTAGACAGAGGCCCCCTTGACTTTAAGCAGCCAATTTGTATACGCAGCCCGGGGTGAATTACTTAAAGCGGTTCTCCAGCGATAATAAAAATACTTAAATATTTTATAATACATAAATATATTTACAAATATCTTTCATTACTTAGAATGCCTTGTTTTGTCTTGGGAGCAATCATTAGGAGAAATAAAATGGCCGCCGTCCTATCAGTACACACAAAACCTGTCCTAATCACACAGGAGGACAAGTTACTTCACCACACTGAGCCATAGTGCTGCCTCCTCCTCCTCTCTGCTTGTCAGGAATCATGATCCTGAATACAGATGAATCTCTGTGGGAATGGAGAAGATAAGGAGACATGAGAGGAGGTGAGGTAAGGCTAATGAGCAGCAGCACTTGTTTACAGTCTCCATTACTACAGTGTGTCCTGTCCGTCCTCTCTGTACTTCATGTCTCCTCATGAACTAAATTCCCCAGAGATTCAGTTCTTATCTGTATTCAGGATCATAATTCCTGACCAGTAGAGAGGAGGAGGAGGAGGATGAGGCAGGTCTTTACCTCAGTCTTGTAAAGTAACTTGTCCTCCTATGTGATCAGGACAGGTTTTGTGTGAACTAATGGGACAGCGGCCATTTTGTTTGTCCTGATAATTGCTCCCCAGACAAAACTAGCTGTTATAAATGATGAAAGGTATTTGAGAATATATTTATTTAAGTATTTTAATTTTCCTAATTCCCGGAGAATCCCATTAAGTTGCTTTTCACAAAGTTTTCCATCGGATGAAACAGGTAAAGACATTTTTGGGAAGGAAAATTAGTGATTTCAGGTTCCCTTTAAGGTTTAGGCTTTCCTCTTTTAGTCACTCGCCTCAAAAATTTCATTTAAAAGTGTATTCCGCTTTCTTTCTTTTTTTTTTCACTTATTTGTTTATATTATAGGAAATAATGCAATTTTCTAATATACATGTATTTAAAATTCTGTATACATACCTTTCTTATATCGGGCAGTTGACCCCTGTATGCAGTTGAATGGTATAGCCCATGTATCAGTCCCATGTAATGTATTCCAGGCCTAATTGACTAATGACATCGGTTATGTGACACTCTTCACATCATATAATCCCTGACATTCAGTAAGCCATAGTGTTACATGACTTACCTGTCCTGGGTCAGCACACGGGACACTTCCATGTGATAAGCAAATAGGACTGGAATAATTAGTTTTATTGTGGTTATTACAGTAACTACATTACTCTGTGTATTTACATGGCTGCTTGTCTCTAGGTGATGTGATGTTGTTAATAAAGTTTAGTGTTAAAACACAGACACTGACGGACATGATTAGGTGCTGCTGCAGGTAGTAATACTGTATATACAGTATATGTTCTGCTCCTCAATACACAACTGGCAGTTAAAGGGGCTGTCCAGGTTCAGAGAACATATCCCCGTTTTCACCCAGGACGCCCCTCTGACATAAGCATGAAATGAAATGCTCCGATGCTCTCCTTTGCGCTGCGATGAATCGCGCAGGGCAAAGGCTTTTTCTGGAGATCTGATGATGTACCGGGCTCTTCATGGCTAAAGCTAGGGGGAGGCTTTAGCGATGTGCTAGCCTGTAAAATGGCTATGGCAGCACTGTTCCCAGGGAACACTGCTAGGCAGAAACCTCCGCCTAGCAGTGTAAAAAAAAAACAAAAAAACAGCCCTTGCCCTGCGCGACACAGCGCTGGGCAAGGGAGAGCATCGGAGCATTGCTTATATCAGGGGGCCTGTTTGGGTAAAAAAGGGACATGCCTGGGTTCAGAGCTGAACCCCTTTAACTGAAAGCAAGATCACATGACACTTATGAGGGTCACATGACTGACGCCATGTTTCTTCCTATCCAGCTTTCCTATGCATTTTACATGACTATTTTTCTTCTTTAGGGAGAGGCTACTGTATGGATATTAAAAAGGTCTGTGAGCAAAATTTTAAATAGATGTATAATTGAAAGTTGTTCAGCATCCAATTGTCTACATAAATAAATGTAATCATTAAAACCGGAATACCCCTTTAATTAACGCATTAATGGTCATATATCGATCATTATATAATGGTCATTTTATTCTTATAGCAAGAATACTCACCATCATCTCCTCAGCACACAGAAATATATTATCACCTTATAGTGTTAGATTTTATTAGTAAGTCATAGGCGGGATATCTGCCTCCGGGGCACAGATTACTACTTATATCCTTATTATGTACAAATGGGTCACCCGCCCTGAGAGTGCAGCAAGATCCTATACAGCGCTGCCATGGTATAGACACTGTCTCCGTCATGTAACTGCATTAACAGGATTTTCCGAGATCTAAATACTGATGACCTATCCATGGCCTTCTCTCTTCCCTAGGCCAGTGACGTCACATTCATCGGTCACGTGGCCTAGGAGCAACTGAGCCCCATAGAAGTGAATGGAGCTAAGCTGCGATACCAAGCGCAGGTCTTCATGCTGTGCCTGGTATCGGGCATAACCACTGCTGAAAGTAAGAAGCTGTGCCTCGTAAAAAGATTTTAAATAAATCGGCAAAGGTCTTCAGAGTCAGAACTCCACCAAGCTTTTAAAGGGGCTCTCTCACTTCAGCAAGTGGCATTAGTCATGTAGAGAAAGTGAATACAAGGCTTTTACTAATGTATTGTTAACTCCTTCCTACATTATCATGTACGTGAGCGAATGTGGCTCCTTGCCGCATCCTCACGTGCATGTACATGATGGGATCGGGCAGGTGCAGGAGCTGTACCCACCCGATCCGCAGCACGGGCCCGGCTGTTACTTTCACGTGCGGCAGTCAGCGCTGACTGCGACACGTGCGGGGTATACAGAGGCAGGGTGCTTCCTCTGACTCCTTCGCCCCCCTGCGCTGCGCTGGCAGGGGGTCGATGGTTGCCATGGCAGCCCCGATGCTTTATTACACAGGCATCGGAGCTGGCAGCCTACGGAAGCTCAGGAGATCCAGCCTGAGTGCTGGGTCTCCTAGGCAACTGTCAGCATCTCACTGTGAATTAAAACGGGGATAAAACCCTGAAAAGATGAAGTCCGTCAGTGGGACAAATATAAAATAAAAAAAAAAGCGTCCTTTTTCCAAAATAAAGTAAAAAAAATGTTGTTAAAAATAGGGGAAAAAAGAAAAGTAGACATATTACGTATCGCTGCGTCCGTATAGACCGGCTCTATAAAAATATCACATGACCTAACCCCTCAGGTGAACATTGTCAAAAAAGTAAAATAAAAACAGTGCTAAAATTTTTTTTTGTCACCTTACATCACTAAAAGTGCAACACCAAGTGATCAAAAAGACATATACCCCCCACAATAGTACCAATCTAATACGGCAAAAAATGAGCCCCTACCTAAAACAATTGCCCAAAAAATAAAAAAAAATTGGCTCTCAGACTATGGAGACACTATAAAAAATTTTCTCAAAAATATTAGTGTATAAAACTTTAATAAATAAATAAAAAGTAGACATTCGGTATCGCCACGTCCATAATCACCTGCTGTATAAAAATATCACATGACCTAACCCCTCCGGTGAACACTGTAAAAAAATAATAATATAAAAAGTGTGTCAAAAATCTATTTTTTTGTCACCTTACATCACAAAAAGTGTAATAGCAAGCGATCAAAAAGCTATATGCACCCCTAAATAGTGCCAATCAAACAGTTATCTCATCCCGCAAGGCCCCTTTCACACGAGCGAGTTTTCCACGCGGGTGCAATGCGTGACGTGAACGCATTGCACCCGCACTGAATCCGGACCCATTCATTTCTATGGGGCTGTGCACATGAGCGTTGATTTTCACACATCACTTGTGCGTTGCGTGACAATCGCAGCATGCTCTATATTCTGCGTTTTTCACGCAACGCAGGCCCCATAGAATTGAATGGGGCTGCGTGAAAATCGCAAGCATCCGCAAGCAAGTGCGGATGCGGTGCGATTTTCACGCACAGTTGCTAGGAGACGATCGGGATGGGGACCCGATCATTGTTATTTTCCCTTTATAACATGGTTATAAGGGAAAATAATAGCATTCTTAATACAGAATGCATAGTACAATAGGGCTGGAGGGGTTAAAAATAATAATAATAATAAAATAATATAACTCACCTTAATCCACTTGATCGCGCAGCCCGGCTTCTCTTCTGTCTTCTTCTTTGCTGTGCACAGGAAAAGGACCTTTGATGACGTCACTGCACTCATCACATGGTCCGTCACATGATCCATCACCATGGTAAAAGATCATGTGATGGATCATGTGATGAGCGCAGTGACGTCATCAAAGGTCCTATTCCTCAAAGAAGAAGACCAAAGCAGATGCCAGCTGTGCGAACAAGTAGATTAAGGTGAGTTACATTTTTATTTTATTTTTTTAACCCCTCCAGCCCTATTGTACTATGCATTCTGTATTAAGAATGCAATTATTTTCCCTTATAACCATGTTATAAGGGGAAATAATACAATCTACACAACCTTGAACCCAAACCTGAACTTCTGGGTACCTCATTCAGTTTTTTATCACGCGCGTGCAAAATGCATTGCACCCGCGCGATAAAAACTGAACAACGTAACGCAATCGCAGTCAAAACTGACTGCAATTGCGAATCTACTCGCGCGGGTTTGCCGCAACGCATCCGGACCTTATCTGGACACGCTCGTCTGCAAGGGGTCTAAGACAATCGCCCAAAAACAAAAAAAAACTATGGCTCTCAGACTATGGAGACACTAAAACGATATAATCATTGTGTAAAACTTACCTAATATGTATACTTTTTATTTATTTATGTATCGCTGTGTCCATAATAAACTGCTGTATAAAAATATCACATGACCTAACCCCTCAGATGAACACCGTGTAAAAAAAAAAGAAGCTATTTTTTGTCACCTTACATCACAAAAAGTGTAATACCAAGCGATCAAAAAGTCATACACACCCCAAAATAGTACCAATCAAACAGTCATCCTATTCCGAAAAGAATGAGCCCCTACACAAGACAGTCGCCCCCCAAAAAAACTATGGCTTTCAGAATATGGAGACACAAAAAAATATTTATTTTTCAAATATGCTTTATTATGTAAAACACAAAATGTAGTCATATTTGGTATTGTCGCGTCCGTAACAACCTGCTCTATACAAATACCACATAATCTAACCTGTCAGATAAACATTGTAAATAACAAAAAATATAAATGGTGCCAAAACAGCAATTTTTTGTTACCTTGCCTCACAAAAAGTATAATATAGAGCAACCAAAAGTCATATGTACCCTTAAATAGGACCAACAAAACTGCCACCTTATCCCGTAGTTTCCAAAATGGGGTCATTTTTTGGAGTTTCTATTCTAGGGGTGCATCAGGGGGTCTTCAAATGTGACATGGCACTCCAAAAACCATATGGCATTCCTTTCCTTCAGCGCCCTGCCGTGTGCCCGTACAGCAGTTTACGATCACAAATGGGGTGTTTCTGTAAACTACTGTTAACCTTTGCTTTGTTACTGGAAAAAATGGATCAAAAAAGTAAAATTCTGAATTTCAACTCCATTTTCCTTTTAATTCTTGTGGAACACCTAAAGGGTTAACAAAGTTTGTAAAATCAGTTTTGAATACCGTGAGGGGTGTAGCTTCTAAAATGGGGTCATTTTTGGGTGGTTTCTATTATGTAAGCCTCACAAAGTGACTTCAGACCTGAACTGGTCCTTCAAAAGTGGGTTTTGCTTTTAAACTTCTAACGTCACAAAATAAGAAGATGGCATTCACAAAATGATCCAGACATGAAGTAGACATATGGAGAATGTAAAGTAATAACTATTTTTGGAGGTATTACTGTCTATTAAAAAAGTTGGGAAATTGAAATTTTTGGTAAATTTGGTATTTCTTTTTTTTTTACTGCCATGAAGTACAATATGTGACGAGAAAACAATCTCAGAGTGGCCTGGATAAGTAAAAGCATTTTAGAGTAATTACCACATAAAGTGACACATGTCAGATTTGCTAAAAAAGACCTGGTCCTGGAGGTAAAAAGTAGCTTGGTTTCGAAGGGATTAATAT
Organism: Bufo gargarizans; assembly: GCF_014858855.1. Taxonomy (NCBI): domain Eukaryota; kingdom Metazoa; phylum Chordata; class Amphibia; order Anura; family Bufonidae; genus Bufo; species Bufo gargarizans. Next base: position 453,213,282 of record NC_058084.1, on the reverse strand, counting down.
CCATATTGCCTTCTTTGCTGGCTGGATTTATTTTTCCAACAGTGGTGGTCGTGCTTGCAGACTATAGGAAAAAGCGTCAGCCCCTCTGGTGGCTGAGACCGTGGGATCTCACATAGGACTGCGCTTTTTCCTATATTGTACAAGCAAGACCACCACTAAAGGATTTGCAGAGTGGTCGTAACTAGGGTTGTTTTTGGTATCGAACTTTCGATACGATACCGGGATTTGTCTTTTATCAATACTAGGCTGTTCTACTGCTCAGCCCAGTATCCTAGAATATGGATCGCGCTTCCCTCAGCAGCACAGGGAAGAACGAAGCCGCCTCTCCCTCCCCCCGTGCTGCTCCCGCTGCAACCAATGAGAGGAGAGAGGGGAGGGGCTATGGCCACTGCGCCACCAATGATAACTAAGGTTTAATACATTACAAATGCAGCATTGCCGGCACCCGACCTCTGACAGGGTGCCGGTAATGTGTTTCTGCCGCCGGCTGTATTTGTATATTAAACGTTAAATATTATTGGTGGCGCAGTGCACCCTCCCCCCCCTGTCCCCAGTATTAAAAACATTGGTGGCGCAGTGTGCCCCGCCCCCCCTCCCACAGTATTAAAAACATTGGTGACGCAGTGCGCCCTCACCAGTATTAAAATCATTGGTGTCATGACATAGTACAGCTTGTTTTTGGTTGTGCATACTGTTGTGTGTACTTTGTATATCTTGCATATTTTATTTGTTCAATAAAACAAATAAAAATAAATAAATAAAATCATTGGTGGCAGCTTCTGATCAGAGCCCCAGCAGTGTAATTGCGGGGCTCCGGTCGATTACCATGGCAGCCAGGACGCTACTGAAGCCGTCCATGGTAACATCCCTGATGCTGTGTGCACAGTGCACAGAGCAGCAGGGAGAGTGTGAAGTCCTATTCACCCTAATAGAGATCTATCAGGATGAATAGACAAGGGATCAAAAGATCCCAGGTTCTAGCCCCTAAGGGGGAAAATAGTTATTAAATAAACTGTATAAAAAAAAATATATATAAAAAAAAAATAATATTAAGTATAAATCACCCCCTTTTCTTAATTTTACATATAATATATATACAATAAATAAATAAAATATGATAAATCGCCACGTCCGAAAAGTCCAACTATTAAAATATAAAAAAAATATCTTCTATGTGGTGAACACTGTAAAAGAAACAAAATAAAATAAAAACTGCGCGATTCACCTTTTTTTTTTTTTTTTGTCACCTTGTCCTCCCAAAAAATAGGATAGGACTGTTCGAAAATGCACGGTGCTTTTTTTTGGCGTTTTTATTTTTTTTCGTGTGGTATTGAACGGTATTGAGTATCTCAGTACTTTTTTATGGTTTCGAAACTGAATCAAAATTTTGGTATCGAGACAACCCTAGTAATAACTTCAGCTTCGGATGTTTCATCCGAAGTCGATTCGCTCATCCCTAGTCGTAACCATGGAAATGAGTAATATATAATGTGGTGGAAAAATGAATCCAGCCTGCAAAGAGGGCGATATGGACAATCACAATACATTAGTAAGTGCTTTGTATTAGATTTTTCTACATAATAAATGCTATTTGCTGAAGAGAGACAACCCCTTTAAGGGTAGCTAGTTGTTTCAGATTGCTTTCAGAGTAAAAATAGTTATTAAATGTGTGCATACGAGAGTGATAAATCTACCCCATAGTGTTATTATCTCCCTGCGCCAGTTTTCTGGAGGAAAAAAAATCGCAAACCCAGCGTTTGCGACTTTTTAAATGCCACTTGACACAATTTTTTGCCAGTGTATGATATCGGACATTTTTAGCAATGTCCTTCTGCAGGCTTCAATTGTTATTCTCAGTTGTCTCTGAACTGGTAGGGGAAACTAGCTGAAAAGATGTCTGCTCATAGACTACACATAGAGACAGCAGTTTCTGCTGCACTCAGAATCACCATGATGGACATTATAGATAGGTACTGAGTAGTATAGATGTGAATAAAGCACTTGGGGTGATATCTAACACATACGCATTCAATAGCTGTTGGCTGAAGTCTCTCTCCCAACTCCTTTGGCTTTCCCATACACTTACACGTTCGGCTCAGCTGTGTTTTAGGCCTCTTTCACACGGGCGTCAGTTTTTTGCCCGGATAAGAGGCGGGTGCGTTGTGGGAAAATGCGCGATTTTTCCGCGCGAGTGCAAAACATTGTAATGCGTTTTGCACTCGCGTGAGGAAAATCGCGCACGTTTGGTACCCAAACCCGAACTTCTTCACAGAAGTTCGAGCTTGGGATTGATGTTCTGAAGATTGTATTATTTTCCCTTATAACATGGTTATAAGGGAAAATAATAGCATTCTGAATACAGAATGCATAGTATAATAGTGCTGGAGGGGTTAAAAAAGAATAAAAAAAGTTAACTCACCTTCTCCTCTTGATCACGTAGTTCCCGGTCTCTTTACTTCTTGAATGAGCTGTGGGCTAAATGACCTGTGGTGATGTCAGATCACATGCTCCAATCACATGGTCCATCACCGTGGTGATGGAGCATGTGATCTGACGTCACCACAGGTCCTTTAGCCCACAGCTCATTCAAGAAGTAAAGAGACCGGGAACTACGCGATCAAGAGAGAAGGTGAGTTAACTTTTTTAATTTATTTTTTAACCCCTCCAGCCCTATTATACTATGCATTCTGTATTCAGAATGCTATTATTTTCCCTTATAACCATGTTATAAGGGAAAATAATACAATCTTCAGAACATCAATCCCAAGCTCGAACTTCTGTGAAGAAGTTCGGGTTTGGGTACCAAACGTGCGCGATTTTCCTCACGCGAGTGCAAAACGCATTACAATGTTTTGCACTCGCGCGGAAAAATCGCGCATTTTCCCACAACGCACCCGCCTCTTATCCGGGCAAAAAACTGACGCCCGTGTGAAAGAGGCCTAAAACACAGCTGAGCCGAACGTGTAAGTGTATGGGAAAGCCAAAGGAGTTGGGAGAGAGACTTCAGCCAACAGCTATTGAATGCGTATGTGTTAGATATCACCCCAAGTGCTTTATTCACATCTATACTACTCAGTACCTATCTATAATGTCCTCATGGTGATTCTGAGTGCAGCAGAAACTGCTGTCTCTATGTGTAGTCTATGAGCAGACATCTTTTCAGCTAGTTTCCCCTACCAGTTCAGAGACAACTGAGAATAACAATTGAAGCCTGCAGAAGGACATTGCTAAAAATGTCCGATATCATACACTGGCAAAAAATTGTGTCAAGTGGCATTTAAAAAGTCGCAAACGCTGGGTTTGCGATTTTTTTTTCCTCCAGAAAACTGGCGCAGGGAGATAATAACACTATGGGGTAGATTTATCACTCTCGTATGCACACATTTAATAACTATTTTTACTCTGAAAGCAATCTGAAACAACTAGCTACCCTTAAAGGGGTTGTCTCTCTTCAGCAAATAGCATTTATTATGTAGAAAAATCTAATACAAAGCACTTACTAATGTATTGTGATTGTCCATATCGCCCTCTTTGCAGGCTGGATTCATTTTTCCACCACATTATATATTACTCATTTCCATGGTTACGACTAGGGATGAGCGAATCGACTTCGGATGAAACATCCGAAGCTGAAGTTATTACTAGGGTTGTCTCGATACCAAAATTTTGATTCAGTTTCGAAACCATAAAAAAGTACTGAGATACTCAATACCGTTCAATACCACACGAAAAAAATAAAAAACGCCAAAAAAAAGCACCGTGCATTTTCGAACAGTCCTATCCTATTTTTTGGGAGGACCAGGTGACAAAAAAAAAAAAAAAGGTGAATCGCGCAGTTTTATTTTATTTTGTTTCTTTTACAGTGTTCACCACATAGAAGATATTTTTTTTATATTTTAATAGTTGGACTTTTCGGACGTGGCGATTTATCATATTTTATTTATTTATTGTATATATATTATATGTAAAATTAAGAAAAGGGGTGATTTATACTTAATATTATTTTTTTTTTATATATATTTTTTTTTATACAGTTATTTAATAACTATTTTCCCCCTTAGGGGCTAGAACCTGGGATCTTTTGATCCCTTGTCTATTCATCCTGATAGATCTCTATTAGGGTGAATAGGACTTCACACTCTCCCTGCTGCTCTGTGCACTGTGCACACAGCATCAGGGATGTTACCATGGACGGCTTCAGTAGCGTCCTGGCTGCCATGGTAATCGACCGGAGCCCCGCAATTACACTGCTGGGGCTCTGATCAGAAGCTGCCACCAATGATTTTATTATTTATTTTTATTTGTTTTATTGAACAAATAAAATATGCAAGATATACAAAGTACACACAACAGTATGCACAACCAAAAACAAGCTGTACTATGTCATGACACCAATGATTTTAATACTGGTGAGGGCGCACTGCGTCACCAATGTTTTTAATACTGTGGGAGGGGGGGCGGGGCACACTGCGCCACCAATGTTTTTAATACTGGGGACAGGGGGGGGAGGGTGCACTGCGCCACCAATAATATTTAACGTTTAATATACAAATACAGCCGGCGGCAGAAACACATTACCGGCACCCTGTCAGAGGTCGGGTGCCGGCAATGCTGCATTTGTAATGTATTAAACCTTAGTTATCATTGGTGGCGCAGTGGCCATAGCCCTCCCCTCTCTCCTCTCATTGGTTGCAGCGGGAGCAGCACGGGGGGAGGGAGAGGCGGCTTTCGTTCTTCCCTGTGCTGCTGAGGGAAGCGCGATCCATATTCTAGGATACTGGGCTGAGCAGTAGAACAGCCTAGTATTGATAAAAGACAAATCCCGGTATCGTATCGAAAGTTCGATACAAAAACAACCCTAGTTACGACCACTCTGCAAATCCTTTAGTGGTGGTCTTGCTTGTACAATATAGGAAAAAGCGCAGTCCTATGTGAGATCCCACGGTCTCAGCCACCAGAGGGGCTGACGCTTTTTCCTATAGTCTGCAAGCACGACCACCACTGTTGGAAAAATAAATCCAGCCAGCAAAGAAGGCAATATGGATATTAATCCCTTCGAAACCAAGCTACTTTTACCTCCAGGACCAGGTCTTTTTTAGCAAATCTGACATGTGTCACTTTATGTGGTAATTACTCTAAAATGCTTTTACTTATCCAGGCCACTCTGAGATTGTTTTCTCGTCACATATTGTACTTCATGGCAGTAAAAAAAAAAGAAATACCAAATTTACCAAAAATTTCAATTTCCCAACTTTTTTAATAGACAGTAATACCTCCAAAAATAGTTATTACTTTACATTCTCCATATGTCTACTTCATGTCTGGATCATTTTGTGAATGCCATCTTCTTATTTGTGACGTTAGAAGTTTAAAAGCAAAACCCACTTTGAAGGACCAGTTCAGGTCTGAAGTCACTTTGTGAGGCTTACATAATAGAAACCACCCAAAAATGACCCCCATTTTAGAAGCTACACCCCTCACGGTATTCAAAACTGATTTTACAAACTTTGTTAACCCTTTAGGTGTTCCACAAGAATTAAAAGGAAAATGGAGTTGAAATTCAGAATTTTACTTTTTTGATCCATTTTTTCCAGTAACAAAGCAAGGTTAACAGTAGTTTACAGAAACACCCATTTGTGATCGTAAACTGCTGTACGGGCACACGGCAGGGCGCTGAAGGAAAGGAATGCCATATGGTTTTTGGAGTGCCATGTCACATTTGAAGACCCCCTGATGCACCCCTAGAATAGAAACTCCAAAAAATGACCCCATTTGGAAACTACGGGATAAGGTGGCAGTTTTGTTGGTCCTATTTAAGGGTACATATGACTTTTGGTTGCTCTATATTATACTTTTGTGAGGCAAGGTAACAAAAAATTGCTGTTTTGGCACCATTTATATTTTTTGTTATTTACAATGTTTATCTGACAGGTTAGATTATGTGGTATTTGTATAGAGCAGGTTGTTACGGACGCGACAATACCAAATATGACTACATTTTGTGTTTTACATAATAAAGCATATTTGAAAAATAAATATTTTTTTGTGTCTCCATATTCTGAAAGCCATAGTTTTTTTTGGGGGGCGACTGTCTTGTGTAGGGGCTCATTCTTTTCGGAATAGGATGACTGTTTGATTGGTACTATTTTGGGGTGTGTATGACTTTTTGATCGCTTGGTATTACACTTTTTGTGATGTAAGGTGACAAAAAATAGCTTCTTTTTTTTTTACACGGTGTTCATCTGAGGGGTTAGGTCATGTGATATTTTATACAGCAGTTTATTATGGACACAGCGATACATAAATAAATAAAAAGTATACATATTAGGTAAGTTTTACACAATGATTATATCGTTTTAGTGTCTCCATAGTCTGAGAGCCATAGTTTTTTTTTGTTTTTGGGCGATTGTCTTAGACCCCTTGCAGACGAGCGTGTCCAGATAAGGTCGGATGCGTTGCGGCAAACCCGCGCGAGTAGATTCGCAATTGCAGTCAGTTTTGACTGCGATTGCGTTACGTTGTTCAGTTTTTATCGCGCGGGTGCAATGCATTTTGCACGCGCGTGATAAAAAACTGAATGAGGTACCCAGAAGTTCAGGTTTGGGTTCAGGTTGTGTAGATTGTATTATTTCCCCTTATACATGGTTATAAGGGAAAATAATTGCATTCTTAATACAGAATGCATAGTACAATAGGGCTGGAGGGGTTAAAAAAAATAAAATAAAAATGTAACTCACCTTAATCTACTTGTTCGCACAGCTGGCATCTGCTTTGGTCTTCTCTTTGAGGAATAGGACCTTTGATGACGTCACTGCGCTCATCACATGATCCATCACATGATCTTTTACCATGGTGATGGATCATGTGACGGACCATGTGATGAGTGCAGTGACGTCATCAAAGGTCCTTTTCCTGTGCACAGCAAAGAAGAAGACAGAAGAGAAGCCGGGCTGCGCGATCAAGTGGATTAAGGTGAGTTATATTATTTTATTATTATTATTATTTTTAACCCCTCCAGCCCTATTGTACTATGCATTCTGTATTAAGAATGCTATTATTTTCCCTTATAACCATGTTATAAAGGGAAAATAAACAATGATCGGGTCCCCATCCCGATCGTCTCCTAGCAACTGTGCGTGAAAATCGCACCGCATCCGCACTTGCTTGCGGATGCTTGCGATTTTCACGCAGCCCCATTCAATTCTATGGGGCCTGCGTTGCGTGAAAAACGCAGAATATAGAGCATGCTGCGATTGTCACGCAACGCACAAGTGATGTGTGAAAATCACTGCTCATGTGCACAGCCCCATAGAAATGAATGGGTCCGGATTCAGTGCGGGTGCAATGCGTTCACGTCACCATTGCACCCGCGTGGAAAACTCGCTCGTGTGAAAGGGGCCTTGCGGGATGAGATAACTGTTTGATTGGCACTATTTAGGGGTGCATATAGCTTTTTGATCGCTTGCTATTACACTTTTTGTGATGTAAGGTGACAAAAAAATAGATTTTTGACACACTTTTTATATTATTATTTTTTACAGTGTTCACCGGAGGGGTTAGGTCATGTGATATTTTTATACAGCAGGTGATTATGGACGTGGCGGATACCGAATGTCTACTTTTTATTTATTTATTAAGTTTATACACTAATATTTTTGAGAAAATTTTTTATAGTGTCTCCATAGTCTGAGAGCCAATTTTTTTTTATTTTTTGGGCAATTGTTTTAGGTAGGGGCTCATTTTTTGCCGTATTAGATTGGTACTATTGTGGGGGGTATATGTCTTTTTGATCACTTGGTGTTGCACTTTTAGTGATGTAAGGTGACAAAAAAAAATTTTAGCACTGTTTTTATTTTACTTTTTGACATGTTCACCTGAGGGGTTTAGGTCATGTGATATTTTTATAGAGCCGGTCTATACGGACGCAGCGATACGTAATATGTCTACTTTTCTTTTTCCCCTATTTTTAACAACATTTTTTTTACTTTATTTTGGAAAAAAGGACGCTTTTTTTTTTATTTTATATTTGTCCCACTGACGGACTTCATCTTTTCAGGGTTTATCCCCGTTTTAATTCACAGTGAGATGCTGACAGTTGCCTAGGAGACCAGCACTCAGGCTGGATCTCCTGAGCTTCCGTAGGCTGCCAGCTCCGATGCCTGTGTAATAAGCATCGGGGCTGCCATGGCAACCATCGACCCCCTGCCAGCGCAGCGCAGGGGGGCGAAGGAGTCAGAGGAAGCACCCTGCCTCTGTATACCCCGCACGTGTCGCAGTCAGCGCTGACTGCCGCACGTGAAAGTAACAGCCGGGCCCGTGCTGCGGATCGGGTGGGTACAGCTCCTGCACCTGCCCGATCCCATCATGTACATGCACGTGAGGATGCGGCAAGGAGCCACATTCGCTCACGTACATGATAATGTAGGAAGGAGTTAACAATACATTAGTAAAAGCCTTGTATTCACTTTCTCTACATGACTAATGCCACTTGCTGAAGTGAGAGAGCCCCTTTAAAATGCTTGGTGGAGTTCTGACTCTGAAGACCTTTGCCGATTTATTTAAAATCTTTTTACGAGGCACAGCTTCTTACTTTCAGCAGTGGTTATGCCCGATACCAGGCACAGCATGAAGACCTGCGCTTGGTATCGCAGCTTAGCTCCATTCACTTCTATGGGGCTCAGTTGCTCCTAGGCCACGTGACCGATGAATGTGACGTCACTGGCCTAGGGAAGAGAGAAGGCCATGGATAGGTCATCAGTATTTAGATCTCGGAAAATCCTGTTAATGCAGTTACATGACGGAGACAGTGTCTATACCATGGCAGCGCTGTATAGGATCTTGCTGCACTCTCAGGGCGGGTGACCCATTTGTACATAATAAGGATATAAGTAGTAATCTGTGCCCCGGAGGCAGATATCCCGCCTATGACTTACTAATAAAATCTAACACTATAAGGTGATAATATATTTCTGTGTGCTGAGGAGATGATGGTGAGTATTCTTGCTATAAGAATAAAATGACCATTATATAATGATCGATATATGACCATTAATGCGTTAATTAAAGGGGTATTCCGGTTTTAATGATTACATTTATTTATGTAGACAATTGGATGCTGAACAACTTTCAATTATACATCTATTTAAAATTTTGCTCACAGACCTTTTTAATATCCATACAGTAGCCTCTCCCTAAAGAAGAAAAATAGTCATGTAAAATGCATAGGAAAGCTGGATAGGAAGAAACATGGCGTCAGTCATGTGACCCTCATAAGTGTCATGTGATCTTGCTTTCAGTTAAAGGGGTTCAGCTCTGAACCCAGGCATGTCCCTTTTTTACCCAAACAGGCCCCCTGATATAAGCAATGCTCCGATGCTCTCCCTTGCCCAGCGCTGTGTCGCGCAGGGCAAGGGCTGTTTTTTTGTTTTTTTTTTACACTGCTAGGCGGAGGTTTCTGCCTAGCAGTGTTCCCTGGGAACAGTGCTGCCATAGCCATTTTACAGGCTAGCACATCGCTAAAGCCTCCCCCTAGCTTTAGCCATGAAGAGCCCGGTACATCATCAGATCTCCAGAAAAAGCCTTTGCCCTGCGCGATTCATCGCAGCGCAAAGGAGAGCCATCGGAGCATTTCATTTCATGCTTATGTCAGAGGGGCGTCCTGGGTGAAAACGGGGATATGTTCTCTGAACCTGGACAGCCCCTTTAACTGCCAGTTGTGTATTGAGGAGCAGAACATATACTGTATATACAGTATTACTACCTGCAGCAGCACCTAATCATGTCCGTCAGTGTCTGTGTTTTTAACACTAAACTTTATTAACAACATCACATCACCTAGAGACAAGCAGCCATGTAAATACACAGAGTAATGTAGTTACTGTAATAACCACAATAAACTAATTATTCCAGTCCTATTTGCTTATCACATGGAAGTGTCCCGTGTGCTGACCCAGGACAGGTAAGTCATGTAACACTATGGCTTACTGAATGTCAGGGATTATATGATGTGAAGAGGTCACATAACCGATGTCATTAGTCAATTAGGCCTGGAATACATTACATGGGACTGATACATGGGCTATACCATTCAACTGCATACAGGGGTCAACTGCCCGATATAAGAAAGGTATGTATACAGAATTTTAAATACATGTATATTAGAAATTGCATTATTTCCTATAATATAAACAAATAAGTGAAAAAAAAAAAAGAAAGAAAGCGGAATACACTTTTAAATGAAATTTTTGAGGCGAGTGACTAAAAGAGGAAAGCCTAAACCTTAAAGGGAACCTGAAATCACTAATTTTCCTTCCCAAAAATGTCTTTACCTGTTTTCATCCGATGGAAAACTTTGTGAAAAGCAACTTAATGGGATTCTCCGGGAATTAGGAAAATTAAAATACTTAAATAAATATATTCTCAAATACCTTTCATCATTTATAACAGCTAGTTTTGTCTGGGGAGCAATTATCAGGACAAACAAAATGGCCGCTGTCCCATTAGTTCACACAAAACCTGTCCTGATCACATAGGAGGACAAGTTACTTTACAAGACTGAGGTAAAGACCTGCCTCATCCTCCTCCTCCTCCTCTCTACTGGTCAGGAATTATGATCCTGAATACAGATAAGAACTGAATCTCTGGGGAATTTAGTTCATGAGGAGACATGAAGTACAGAGAGGACGGACAGGACACACTGTAGTAATGGAGACTGTAAACAAAGTGCTGCTGCTCATTAGCCTTACCTCACCTCCTCTCATGTCTCCTTATCTTCTCCATTCCCACAGAGATTCATCTGTATTCAGGATCATGATTCCGACAAGCAGAGAGGAGGAGGAGGGCAGCACTATGGCTCAGTGTGGTGAAGTAACTTGTCCTCCTGTGTGATTAGGACAGGTTTTTGTGTGTACTGATAGGACGGCGGCCATTTTATTTCTCCTAATGATTGCTCCCAAGACAAAACAAGGCATTCTAAGTAATGAAGATATTTGTAAATATTATTATGTATTATAAAATTTTAAGTATTTTATATATCGCTGGAGAACCGCTTTAAGTAATTCACCCCGGGCTGCGTATACAAATTGGCTGCTTAAAGTCAAGGGGGCCTCTGTCTAGACACTCTAGGTCAGCTAGCCGCGCTCCTGTCCTGCCACTTTCCCCTATTGACTGTTTCAGTGATTTCTTTCTTCAGATGCGGTTGCCTGAGATCCGCGCATGCACCATTCTGACTTATTTTTAGAGTCTTTGCAGTGACCCGATCTTCAGTGTACTCAGAAGCTCACTCCCGGGAGTCGGCGCCTGCACAATGAGTCAGTCAGCGCAGTGCGCCTCTGAAACCGGTCACACTGAAGATCGGCTCACGCTAAAAATGAAACAGAAAGCGCAGCACAGGATCTCAGGCACATCGCACCTGAAGAAAACAAGCACTAAGTATCATCATGGTAAAGACGCAGGACAGGGCATGTCTACTATCACTTGGGAGTCAAGATGGCTGCCACCATGAATTCAAGTGGCCAATTTGCATACGCTGCCCAGATAATAAAGTTGTTGTTTTGGCAAAGTTTTCCATCGTATAAAACATGCAAAGACATCGCTGGAGACATGATGACTAGGCTGTGAAGTACTGAGGGCGGTTGGGGAGGCATTATGGTGATCTCAGGTTCCCTTTAAAGGGGTTGTCTCACTTCCCAAGTGGCATGTACCATGTAGAGAAAGTTAGCACTTACTAATGTATTGTTATTATCCATTTTTCCATCGCATTATGCACTTCTCGTTCTATGGTTACGACCAGCTGCAATCCATCTGGTGGTCGTGCTTGCACACTATATAGAAAAAAGCACCGGCCTATCTGGGGGCTGGGACCACGGGAGTGAGCACAGAACTGGCGCTTTTTCCAAGAGTTTGCGAGCACGACCAGCACGCTGGATTGCAGGGTGGTTGTAACCATGGAAACGAGCATTGAATAATGTAATGGAAAACTGAAGCAAGCCAGCAAAGGAAGCAATATGGACAACACAATACATTAGTAAGTGCCTTGTATTAACCTTCTCTACATGATAAATGCCACTTGATTAAGTGAGACAACCTGTTAATGGAATCTGTCCTCAGGGAATTCACTGGTAATCCAGGAATGATGCCTTGTAGTGCTAGTTCAGCTGAATGTAATGATCCTTTCACTTAGAGATCAGTTGCTCATAAACCAATTAGCAGTAAAGTGCACAGGCGGGCCCGAGACACTCTGTGCACCCTCGCTCCTCCAACTCCCTCTGCCCGCTCCTCCCTCTCCTTGATTGACAGAGCCTTGAGAGAAACTATGTAGAGCAGTGTTTTCCCAACCAGTGTGCCTCCAGCTGTTCAAAACTACAACTCCCAGCATGCCTTGACAGCCTTTGGCTGTGCGGGCATGCTGGGATTGTAGTTTTGCAACAGCTGGAGGCACACTGTGGGAAACACTGATGTAGAGAACCATACAGATGCCTGCTGGATCAGCGGAGCATGCATGCATTCTGAATGGGGTGAGAGCAAAAGGATGGGCTGTTGAATTTCTTCCTGCCCGATCCTTTGCTGGCAGCCTCCTCCTCATTTGCTGTCAGGGGAGAGTCAGCCTCCAGACATATAGACAGTCAAGGTCCCACCTAAAATCAGTGAATTCAGCAGACGTTAAAGCGGTGGTCTGCCACCAATGAAAAAAAATAATGGCTGACTGGGGGTCATTCACAGTACATGATCTACTGTTTCGGTGAGGATGGGAGCTGCAGCACTGGAACGTGGCAGAATTTTATTTCGTTTTTTTTTTACTTTCAAGCCGACCACTTATTTTCATTGGTGAAGGTCAACCTCTTTAAAAGGGTTGTATCCTTCAGCATTTATCATGCAGAGAAAGTTATACAAGGCCACTGACTAATGTATTATTGTC